>NC_041005.1:14315864-15515864 GCF_004193775.1 Glycine soja
TTGTGTTCAAATTGCTAAGAAATAAGAAGAAATTTTCAAATTTTTTGTGTAGGACCTATACCTTTACCTCACTCCTTTAACTCATTATCATGAAATACATATAGGATGAGTTTGTTTAAACTTAAAAAAAAATTACTTTATGTGCTATTTAAAAGAATATTTTTTATTAAGCGGATAACATTTGTTTTTTAAAAAACAAAAAAAAAACAATTTAATTTTAAGTAATAGCAGTTTAAACATAAATCAGAAAAACATAAAACTACTTATATTACTAAAAGAAACATTTAAAAAAAAAACTTAAACAAATTCACCCATAATCAAATGTTAAAACATATGGCCCCATTTGGAAGAACTTACAAACAACTTATTCATACTTATATTATCTATAAGTCCTTATGAGAATGTTTGAAAAACTTGTAAGACTATCTTATGAATAATCTAAATAAGATATCTTTTATGCTTATTTTAGTAAGCTATATAGAACAACTCAAAAGGATTTGGCCAAGTAAAAGTCTACTACATCTCTAAGGCTTGAGAGTGTGTATAAGGATACTTCACAAAGATAAAGCATTTCCAAGGTTCCTTAAAATATAAATGTTAAGATGCAAGCATGGACTACTTTTAACAATACAAAATACGTAAAATGAGGGAGTCAAGTCATTAATGTTCTCCTTTCTTCAATAGTTGCTGAGTCTGAATATGGAATTTTCCTAATACGGAAGAACGCGATGTTTTCAGCGTAATGGTGATGCATGAATCAGCTGGATGAGCATAGTGAATCTGAAAAGTTTGGTTCCACACACGGTTTATTTCTTGGCTGGTTTTTGCAAACTTCTGGTTGTCTATCTTTATAGTCACGTAAGCAGGATTTCCATTTGCACATATGCACTGAAAACAAGAAAAACACTGAAAAAAATTAATGCATGCAATGAGTTTACAAAAGGACAAAACTTAGATGCACTTCCTTAAGAATTTTTGGTGATATTCTTCAATCAAAATTTTAGTCTTACCTTGGTAAGCTGCATAATAAAAGTTTGCATTAAGATCAACATGAGTTGTTTTGTTCTTATGCTTGTCATCTTTTTAGGGGGTGATATCCTTGTTATAGAATTTAATTTTACCTATTGCATGAAAGTGAAATGTATTCAAATTTTATGGCACATATTTTTCCCTTAAATACGCTGAGGTAGGTTCTTATTATGGTTAAAGGTGCCATTTTTTTTTTAATTTTTTCTGTTTGTTGTAGATAGAAGAATATAAAGCAGAAATCAATAGACTTGAAGTATCCGAGGCAGAAATTAAAGCACTAGCTGTTAATTATGCAGCTCTATTAAAAGAAAGAGGTATGGATGGTATTTGTTAATTTGGTGTGGTTCATGTCTTGATGTTAGTTTGCTTTTTTATTTGACAATGAGCTGTAGTTTAGCAAACTTTATATGTTATTGTTTTTCAATTTTTTATTTTTATTTCAATTTGGTTGTTGAATAAATTCATTGAACATGTCTACTTCCTCTTGTCTGTTGAATGAGATAGGCCAATTCCTTTCATGAAGGCCTTTTGTAAGAAACTATGTTTTTCTCCCTCCCCTCCCATTCCCTTGTTTCTTCCACTTTATTTTCTATCTCTTTCCTCGAAGGTCTCAGTGTTTGTGGTTATGTGGTCTGGTCCCTCTTTGTATACCAAAGCCAAATTTCTCTCAAAATCCTTCACCACATTTGCAGATTCTTGTTGATGTTCATATACAATAGATGTAGCTTACCTCAGACTAGCCTTTTGACTATTTTTTTTATAATCTTCTTTCCCCATTATTATTGGTACAACGAATCTGTTGATGCACCTTCCCCATATTGTTGTCCACGGGTTTTGATCTTGGAGGATTTTCATCTGCATTAGCTTGCACGTCATCATATAAGTAAAACCAACTTATATTGTTAGATTTTAAAGTTAAATGTGAAGATAGTTTCTTCAAGAGCTCTTGATCCTTCATACTTCAAATTTGAAACTAAATGGTAAGACAGAATACTCCAATATCCCCTTTACTTTCAAAGATCTGAAAGAACAAAATTCGGTTACTTAAATGAAAGAATAAAATTCTTAGAATTGAGTAGACACGTCTTAGTTGGCACTCTATTACCTTCTTATTTAGAGGTCTTGCCTTGACTTTAGGAATCTTCTCAAGCTCCTCTTACTCTAATTCTAATGAGGTTTTCACTTTGGGTGGGCGGGCTCTTAGTGAAGTTTGGAGTAAAGGTGTTTTTGGTTCTATAATATGATGCTTCCATGAAGGTGCACTGTTTTTTTTTAAAATGAGTGACTATGGATCGAAGTGAATAGGATCAGTTGTTTGACTTGTTTCTAAAAGATACCTTATGAGACACCTCTGTTGAAGTTGTATTTGCATTGTGATGGGCCCTAACCTAAGTTTCCAGCTGAAATTCCTAAAGAAAATGAAAAATGTGAACAATTGAGAATATAACCCCATTTGGAACTTGTGGTGTAACTATATATATATTGTCATTTGTAATTCAATCTTCTATTGATAGCAAATAGTTTACCTTAAACTCTGGTAGCTGTGGTGTACTTGTTGGAATGGGAGGCAAAGTTGCAGTTTGCAAAATCTAAAAAATAGAATAACATTCAGGTGGGAGAAAAGAAAATGGAGTGGAATTGAGCCTAGATTCCTTAACCATAGTCTCGGGTTCAGGCTGGATAGAAAAGAATATGGTTGGTGGGTAAAGGTCGTTAGCTAGATTCTCCGGTGGAGTTATGTTGTTAACAAAGTAACAACTGCTGTAACAGATTGGAAAAGATTTCATGTGTCAATCTCTCCAGCCTGTGTTGGAGAATCAGTGCCCCTTTCTTCATCTCTAATTCTGAAACTCATTATATACTTTCTTGTTTCTTGCAAACTGTATCTGCACACAATGAGTGTCCTTAAATGAAACTACGTAGCGTAAAGAGTCTCAGAAGTTAGAATCCTCCACTCTATTTACTTACCAATTTTGATTAAAGATATAAGATTTTACTTATATCATTAGGACATTCTGTAATATGCAATAACAACAAATCAAAGAGGTTGTACTGTGTTGTACCACTAATGCCGAGTGAGAAAAGCTAGTTCTATTATTTATCAAGTAGCAATTTCAATCCAATGACGTTCATAACCAGGTCAAGTTTTCATTTGTTTCACCATTCCAGCAGTAGCAGAAAATCCTAAAAAATTGCTCAAGTAAATAGACTTTTGCTTAAATAAAACCTACTACCACATCATCCAATTTTGGTAACAGTAAACCATGCGGCCTCCAACTCATGCAACCATATCTATAGTTCCATAAGTTTGAAGGGACTAATTTTATTAGTTAGGTAGAGAAGGCACAGAGTAAGTTACATGGCAAGATATTGGTATAGATAAGAAAAAGGAAAGAGAAACAATAGTTTTCGTTCTTTCCCTTCCTTTACAAGGGGAGAGAGACACAAGGGACTGAGAGGTGGTGGTAATTTTAGAGGGTATTAATGAGTGACATTAAGCCAATAAAATAAAATAAAATTTGCACAATGCACTATAAAAAAGTGGATTAAAATATGCAGAATAATAGAACGTATTTCCCCCAGTGGTACAACACCTTGTCTATTAGAGTTAGAATCTGGTAAAGTTTTGCCTCATGATTCATATGAAGCTGGAAGAGAACACTCTCCGATGGATCCAATGTTGAAACTTTGAGACACATCATCCCTAAGGACTCTAGATGAATTGACTGGAGAATCTGATGCTTCAATGACAGTGGATTGTGATTCATTTTTACTTTGAGATTGACAACATTTTTCTCTGGATGGTTTCTTATTTCTTCATAAGAATAAACTAGTAACTTTCCCTTTAAATGATGATTTCATACTCTTTGGCTTTGTCAGCTCCCCCGACCCATGTGCTTTACCAGCATTATCACAAACTTGAACAAAATTAGACTTTTTAAATAACTGCAGTACCTTCAATGATGTTTTCTTTTGGATTCGTTTCTTTTGATTATCAGATGTAGATAATTCGATACGACTTTATATTTATATTTTTCTTATAAATCTCCATTTCATTGTGCACATTTAAATACTTAATCTATTGAGGTTCTTCTTACCTTGCAGGGACCAAACACCAATCTCATCAACATTGCTTGGAAAAAGCTGATAAAGCAAGGAGGCAAAGACTATCATCCAGTTCTGCTTCTGCCAAATCAGGTTCATCACTATTCTGTTGAAGAGCAAACTTTTTTCCGGTAACACTTAATTAAAAGGCTTTAAATATGCTGGTAATAATTTCATTGCAATGTTTGTAGTAACATACTCTTATGTCGTGCTTGTTAAAAATCATTTGGTAGCTCATCAAGTCATCAACATACTTTAGTCTCTCTAGTCTAGTCTCTTTACCAACAGCACTACAAAAACATGGAAAGTATCTTATTCATTTATTGTTAGCGTAAGTATGTTGAAAATTTAGGATAAGTACCACTAAAAGTAGCTATTTTCCTTGGACACATTGCTAACCAACTTAGTTGAGGCAATATTTGAACAAATTTTTTCATAGGCATTTATACAAGAAGAAAATAAAAAGTAATGAATTGAACTCTTTTTTGTAAGTTAAAATTAACTTATACAGTAGCTTTTATTAAAATTGTCTCATCCAATTTTTTAAAAAACTAAGATTTATAAGTTAATTTAAACTTGTAAAAAAATTAATTCTTTTATGTTATTTATTTTATTTTTTTATAAGTATTAGTACAAAAAAATATCCAAATGAAAAAATGTTGGATCAAGTGGCCTCAGAATAATGAAGAAAGGGGGGTTGAATTAATTATTCCTAAACCTTTACTAATTAAAAAATTACTCTTCTTAGGCTTTTACTATGTTGTTAAGGAAATGAAGAACATAAATGAAAGTTAACCAAAAGTAAAAGCGGGAATTAAAGTGCACAACGGAAATTAAAAGAGTAAGGAAGAAGGAGACAAACACACAAGAGTTTTTATACTGGTTCGGCAACTACCCGTGCCTACATCCAGTCCCCAAGCGACCTGCGGTCCTTGAGATTTCTTTTCAACCTTGTAAAAATTCTTTTACAAGCAAAGATCCACAAGGGATGTACCCTCCCTTATTCTCTTTGAACAACCTAGTGGATGTACCCTCCACTAGAACTGATCCATAAGAGATGTACCCTCTCTTGTTCTCAGTCAACAACCCAAGTAGATGTACCCTCTACTTGTAGCACAAAGGATGTACCCTCCAATGTGTTAAGACAAAGTTCTTAGGCGGTTAAACCTTTGAAACTTTGTGAATGGGGATACAAAAGAATTCTCAAGCGGTTAGTCCTTTGAAATCTTTTGTATATGGGAAAGGGAAGAATCAAAAGAATTCTCAGACTGTGTCATTTTGAATTCTTTGACAAGGGAGAAGGGAGACACAAAAGAATTCAGGCAGTTAGTCCTTTGTTCTTTTGGAATAGAGAGAAGAGAGACACAAAAAGAATTCAGGTGGTTAGTCCTTGGCGAATTCTTTTTGGCAAAGGGAGAAGGGAATGAAAAAGATGAATAACACAGTTTTCAAGGTTTAGAAAAACCAG
Source organism: Glycine soja (assembly GCF_004193775.1). Classification (NCBI taxonomy): domain Eukaryota; kingdom Viridiplantae; phylum Streptophyta; class Magnoliopsida; order Fabales; family Fabaceae; genus Glycine; species Glycine soja. The sequence goes on from NC_041005.1 coordinate 14,321,467, forward strand.
AAAACTTTGGAAAGCTTTTGGCAAAAGGAAGAAGAAGAAGTTCAAAGAGATTCAGAAATCAATTGGCAAAGATTTGTTGTCAAAAGAATTGTTTGAATGAATAGATGCTTGAAATGCAAATCAAAGTCTTACTTTTATAAACTCTTCAAGTCTAGTCAAGAAAACTATTAGAAGAGTTATAACCTTTTGAAAAACTTAAAAAACCATTTGGAAAAGTTATAACTTTTAGAATAACTTGAAAACTATTGGAAGAGTTACATCTTTTGATTTTGTTTAGAAACTATCACTGGTAATCGATTACCAAATCAGTGTAATCGATTACACAAAGCTTTTTTGTGAAAGGATGTGACTCTTCACAATTAAATTTGAATTTCAACGTTCAAACACACTGGTAATCGATTACCAAATCATTGTAATCGATTATAATATTTTGAAATCAATTGAAACGTTGTAAATTTAGTTGAAAGCTTTTTGAAAACCATTTTGCTACTGGTAATCGATTACAATAATTTGGTAATCGATTACCAGAGAGTAAAAACTCTTTGGTAAAAGGTTTGGAGAAAAATTCATGTGCTACTCAGTTTTTGAAAAAAACTTTTTAATACTTATCTTGATTGAGTCTTCTCTTGATTCTTGAATCTTAAGTCTTGAATCTTGATCTTGATTCTTGGAACTTTAATCTTGAAACTTGATTCAATCTTGAACTCATTCTTTGATTCTTGAGATCATCATCTTTTGTCTTGATCCTTGAAGTGTACTTGATTCAATCTTGAACTCATTCTTTGATTCTTGAGATCATCATCTTTGTTATCATTAAGTGTTCTTGACTTTTGAGCTTTTTGTCATCATCTTTGTTATCATCAAAACTCTTTGAATCAATCTTGATTCATCATGAAGCTTGCTTCTACAAAAAACACAAGTAAGATTACTTGAACACCGACTATTTTTCCCTACCCCTCATGTCGTAAGAATTTGACCAAAAATAGAAATTAAATCAATTTGAGTATTGAAAGATTAATAATATTATTTCATTTGTTTATATTGTTTGCAGGATATGAAAAGAGTTTAATTTCCATATAAGGATAATATAAAAAAATTGTTAACCAATCAAGATTCATCTCAATATAATTTTAAGATAATTATTATAAAAAATAATAAATTTATCATGCTTAATAGCATGTTATTAGATAATACAATTAAAAATCTGTTCATAGTGTATTCTAATAAAATTTATAAAGATAGAGTAAAAAGAAAAAAGATTTATTCTCAGTAAACGTAGACACCAAAGAACAATAGATAAAAGAGGGGAGATAAATTACTCATAAATATGTACTAGTATAATATAGTATAACAATGTGACAAATTAAATAAAAAAAATATCAAATGGTTGTATTGGAATTTGGAATATCAACATTCAACACTCAATCATAAAGCCTTTAATCTTTCATTTTCCAACTTTACTCTCAAAGATTGCTAGCCTACAAAAGGAATATAAAAATTCAAAGAAAATAATGTCTTCAAGGGACTGGAGATATCAATCTTTCTAGGCTTACACAGAGAGAGGAGGCTTACACATTATTTTCTTGGCTATCTCCACGCCCTAAAAAATAGAGATTAAAATGTGGGGACTGTATATAGAAAGTTGGCTACCCTTAAATCACTACAACCTTTCTTTACCTAATGAAGCTTGGTAGACGACATCGATAGATTAGACAAAGACATTGAATAGTTTGCTAATTTATTTCTATCCATCATTTGAATAGTTTGCATTTGAAATGATATACAAGATCAACATTGAAAAGTTGGTATATGTAGTTACATTGAATAGTACATTGAAGAGTAAATAGTGATATTTTTATTACTAATAAATATGTAAATATATATTTCATTGCTAAAAAATATATTTACTAACAAATAAGAATTAAAGACTTAAGAGAGGTGTAAGAAAAGAAAAGTGGAGTAGTAAAAAGAGAAAAAATGTGTGTAGAAAAGAAAGGGAGGGAGAGATATGTAATCGAGAAAAGGAAAAGAAAATAAAAGGAGATATATGATAGATGAGAAAGGGAGAATAGAAGAAAGAGAGATCAAAGTAGAAATTCATACTACTAAAAGAAGAAGAAAAAAACGTAATTTCTTTCCATTTTAAAATATATTTAAATTATCCTTATTTCACTTAAAATAAACCTCTTTACTGGTTGTACTATTTTATAAACCTTAAACATGATGCATTGTTATTTGAGTATGATTGATCTAGCTGATAGTCTCCCCCCATTGATGGTACAGATTATATGTCGTCATCACGACATTTGTATTAGTGTGTCCCATGTAACTGCATCCCCGCACTCGTTGTCGTTTACATTGAGCATTTGTCGAGGTATGTCTCTATTTTTAAAAATGGTGTGATTGTAACATGTCGTTGTTCAAATATCAGTATTGTTTCATGTTACTAGTTAGTTGCATTATGAGTGAACCTTAGTTGCTCGTTCGAGATTCGATATACCGATTAATACAGATAGTTTGAATTAATCAATGTATTGATTCTTGAATTGTTTGTTTGGACATTTTGGGATGACATCTTTTTATAGTTGAATCATACGTAGAGGTAAATGATCTTTTGAATGATTTGAAGAAATTTCAGTATACTGCATTTCACATTGTTCTTCGGGTGCATATTTGACTGCGGTGATTGTTCACACATTCACCACCTTCATCTTGTGTACCTGAAGACCAATACAAAATGCTGCCAAAATTTCATCAAATCACTTGAAAGAGATTTTACCTGTACCTTTGATTCAACTATAAAAAATGTCTTCCTGAATAGGATAGGGCCACACCTTTAATGCAAAAAAGTGAGTTTATCATGCATGACAGATAACTTATTGATTGTCATGAATAGCAAAGATGAAACATGGATCGAAGTTGGATGAAAGCAAAACGAATCAGTGACGAGTATGAGAACGGGGTGGAACAATTTCTACAATTTACTCAACTTAATGCTAAAAGCTTGAGGGGCAATTATTTCTGCCCATGTGTTAAATGTCTTAATGGTAGACGACAGTCAGTTGATGAAATCCGATCACATCTGATATGTTACGACATCATTCCAAATTACACAAAATGGATATGGCATGGGGAATTGGCCGACATTCCAACTGTTTCTCAGTCTCAGGCGGTACACAAAGACAACGGAGAACGTATAAAGGAAATGATCTGTGATCTTGGACAAGAGACTTTTGAGCAAGTGCATGCACCTCTGTATGATACAATAGAACGTGATTCCAACACGCCATTGTGTTCGGGGTGCACATCTTTCACGCGATTGTCAGCAGTCTTAGCTTTGGTAAACTTGAAGGCAAGATTTGGGTGGAGTGATAAAAGCTTCACTGAATTGCTGGTGTTATTGAAGAACATGCTTCCTGAACATAACACTTTGCTGAAAAATCATTACGAGGCCAAAAAGATTTTGTGTCCAGTGGGAATGGAGTACAAGAAGATTCATGCATGCCCTAATGATTGCATATTGTATAGAAATGAGTATGCAGAACTACGACAATGCCCCACGTGTGGGGTATCACGATACAAAGTGCAGCATGATGAATTAACTGATGATGCAAGAACAAAAAATTGTCGTCCTGCCAAGGTGTGCTGGTATCTTCCAATAATACCAAGGTTTAAGCGATTGTTTGCTAATGCACATGATGCAAAAAACCTTTCATGGCATTCAGTTGACCAAAAATGTGATGGATTACTGCGACATCCTGCCGATTCTCCACAGTGGAAGACAATTGATCGTTTGTATCCAGAGTTTGGGGACGAGCCAAGGAACCTAAGGCTTGCTCTTGCTTCTGATGGAATGAATACTTATGGTAGCTTAAGCAGCAACCACAGTTCGTGGCCTGTTTTACTGATGATTTACAACCTTCCCCCCTGGTTGTGCATTTTGCGTAAATACATTATCCTGTGTATGATGATCGCGGGTCCAAGGCAGCCAGGGAATGATATTGACGTGTAGCTTACACCGTTAATCGAAGACTTGAAAAAATTGTGGGAAGAAGGGGTAGATGTGTGGGATGCAAATGTGCAGCAGACGTTCAGGTTACACGCAATGGTGTTTTGTGCTGTTAATGATTTTCCAGCATATGGAAATTTAAGTGGATACAGTGTGAAAAGGCATCATGCATGTCTTATCTATGAGGAAAAAACAAGCTTCATCCAACTCAAGCATGGAAAGAAGATAGTATATACCAGACACCGAAGATTTCTGAAAGCTTTTCACCCTTATCGACGATTGAAAAAAGCTTTTAATCGAAGTCAGGAGAATGAAGGCCCCCCGAAACCATTAACTGGAAACCAAGTTCATGATCGGGTAAAGGACATTGTAACTGTGTTTGGGAAGTCCCAGAAGAAGACATCATCTCCCAACAACATGTGGAAGAAACAGTAAATATTCTTTGATCTTCCATACTGGTCTGATCTATATGTGCGTCATTGTCTAGATGTTATGCATATGGAGAAAAATGTGTGTGATAGTTTAATTGGTACTCTTCTTAACATTATAGGGAAGACAAATGATGGTTTGAAATGTCATCAAGACTTGGTTGACATGGGAATACGAGAGCAGTTGCATCCTATATCACAAGGTCGGCGAACATATTTGCCCCAAGCATGCCACACAATGTCAACAGTAGAGAAGAAAAGTTTTTGTCAATGTCTGCGGAATGTCAAAGTTCCACAAGGATACTCTTCAAATATCAAGAGCCTTGTCGCCCTTAATGATCTTAAGTTAGTTGGCTTGAAGTCTCATGATTGTCATGTCTTAATGCAACAATTATTGCCTGTTGTGATTCGCGGCATCTTGCCTGACAAAGTTAGGGTTGCCATAACCCGTTTGTGCTTTCTTTTTAATGCCATATGTAGCAAAGTCATTAATCCTCACCAATTGGATGACTTAGAGGATGAGGCTGCCATTGTCATTTGTCCGTTGGAGATGTATTTCCCACCATCATTTTTTGACATCATGGTTCACCTAATTGTTCATCTTGTGAGGGAAATTTGGTTGTGTGGTCTTGTTTTTTTGCGATGGATGTATCCAATTGAATGTTACATGAAAGTGTTGAAGGGATATACCAAAAATCAATACCAACCAAAAGCTTCCATTGTAGAAAGGTATGTTGCTGAAGAAGCTATTGAGTTTTGTTCGCAGTACATGGAAACAGTTGAAGCTGTGGGGGTACCGAAAAGTCGTCATGACCGGACACGAGGAGGTCAAGGGACACGAGGCTTCAATGTTGTTACCATGAGTCGACAAGATGTGCCACAAGCGCATTTGTATATCTTGAATAACACACAGGAGGTCGTTCCATACATACAAACTCAAACAATATATGGCATCTATTAACCCAAAATTGAACATGATGAAATTGTTGCAAAATCATAATAGAACTTTCATAAACTGGTTTAAAGAAACAATCATGAGTGATGACAATGCTTCCAAAACATTAAGATTGTTGGCTATTGGTCTGAATCTAAATGTCCCCACTTGGAAGGGGTATGACATAAACAATTATTCGTTCTATACAAAGTCACATGATGATAAAAGTAGTGTGCATAATAGTGGGGTGATGGTGGAGGCTCATTCTGAGCACTTTTCTAGAGCATCTGATAACAACCCAATTGAAGCCTCAATGCCTTACTTCAGAGTTATTGAAGAAATCTGGGAGCTTGATTATAATCAATTTAGAGTTCCAGTATTTAAATGTAAATGGGTTAATGGAAATACCGGTGTTCATAGAGATGAAATAGGATTCACTTTAGTAGACCTTAACAAGGTAGGCTACAAGGAGGAACCATTCATTATGGCAGAACAAGCTAGGCAAGTGTTTTACATCCAAATGATTGTAGATTATCAATGGTTCTACAAGGAAGGCCAATTGGTGTTTGGGAACAAATTCATGATGCGTCCCTTGACATTTGTGAGACTCCTCATTTTTGCTCAAAAATGCCTTCAATACGTGAACAAGAAGAGGTGGATGACGTACATGCGATTCGTCATGATCATGCTGAAGGTTTATGGGAAAACATTGCTCCTTAACCGCATTGTATCAATGTAATGTTACAATATTATGTTATTTGTTATTGAGTTATATGTAACTTTCATATTTATTTTGTGTTGTGTACATGTTATTTTTAATCATACCAAATTAATCAAAATTTGTTTCATTTGGACAGCGTCATGGTGACACCGCCAAGGTCCCCTCCGCAGTTAAATGGTAATAGGGAACCATAACCTACGAAGACAAGACAAAGCACACATCTTAGATAGCTGACTTTAAGAAGTTTAGATTAGCCTAGACCAACAGTTACTGTGGATCCTGCAACTAGAAGAGCATCAGGCCCAGAGAAGCAAAAGTTCCACAGTTTTTTAGGGGTCATAGCTCGAGAAAAGATCCCGATTGTCCACAGCAATTGGAAAAATGTGCCGGAAACTCTTAAGGACATGGTATGGGGGGACATTTTGGTAAGTCAAGTTAACAGTTTGATGTATTGAAACATCATGTTTATTTTCGAAAAATTGTTTACATGCACTAAAATTGACCTAATGAATATTTAATGCAGGCTAAATTTGATATCCTAGAAGCTGAAAAGGCAAAGAAAAAGGTAATGTCCACGGTGGCCACTAGATGGAGGCAATTTAAGTCTTCATTAACCACTAAATTTGTCTATGCTGAGACACAAGGCGGACAAAAAGAAAATCCTTCAGTAAAATATGGTATGGATAAACAAACTTGGGATGAATTTGTTGCAAGTTGCAAGACCCCGGATTGGCAGGTTACATGTTTGTTCAATTTAGTTTAAATATGTTTAGAAATGTACATTTTTAACAATTAAATACATTCAAATAATATATGGTTAATGACAGGAAATTCAAAAAAAGGCACAGGACATCCAAAAAAATAATGATTGCCCCCACATACTGTCTCGGGGGGGGGGGGGGGTTATGACTTGCTTGAGAAAAAACTGTTAGCTGAAAAAACAAAGCAAAGACAGCAGGAGGCACTTTTGACTGAGAATCCACTGTTTGATCTTGAGGAGCCACCATCTCCCATTAAAAGGCACGTGAAGTGGAAAATGGCTCGAACAAAACGATATGGCCATATGACATCAAAGGCGGCACAAGAAATTTCGGATAGAATTGTGAGTTGGAGCATGATTATAATCAATTTGAAAGTAATTTTTGTTTGTTTTATAATTAGTACCTCATTAACTCTTTCAATATGTCGTGCTTCTTATAGGACTCGTTAGAAGAGCAGATGACGCAAGGTAGTTTTGTTCCCCATGGTTGGGATGACATCTTGAATACGACCATTGGGCGACCGGAACATCCAGGTCGAGTTCGTGCAACGGGATTTGGTATGACCCTTACTCAATTTTATGGTAGGGCAACACGTACCTCGAGTAGTTCCTCAGCAACACTAATGCAGCAACAATGGGTTGACATTATTGGAAACATAAAGGAACAAGTAAGGAATGAATATGAAGAACAACACAAGAGGAGTCTGGAGGAATTTAAGAAGGAGTTGTCCAGTCAGATCTTCATTTAGTTAAGTCAGATGGGATCACAATACTCTCCCCTTATTGAGGTGGATTTACTGGCATTGGCTGCATGTCTTAGCACTAAAGGAAGTAATGTAGAAACTGCTGATGTTGACCCATCAGGCAGCAAATATGTGAGTTTAAAACCCACTATGGGGTTATACGTGCAACGACAACATACTACGGTGTTGGTGGCATTTGGGAAAATATGTGAGGGGGGGTCTTCCATTCACAATGTCACTTATGCTGATGATGTTGTAAGGGTGAGTGTTATAGAAGGTGACGCCGAAGTGCCCTTCTCGACATCAGAGATTCAATATGTCAGGCAGGCTCTTCAATCATTCATTGCATGGCCAACAAATCTTGTGAAAAAAATGTCACATGAGGTAAATTTGGTGTTATTATATTTGCTGCATTTGTTTGTTTACATGGATATATGTTAGTTTGTGAGATTATGTAAATTGTTGTTTTCATTACACATTTATGAGTCCCATACTAGTCCAAAGAAACTTCCCGAAACAGATGAAAGGGGGACGAATGATTTTGAACATGATTCGTTGCGTCAACTGGTTAAGAGCCTATATTACATGTACGACAAACCTGTTGAGTTGAAGTGGGATGGAAGCAAATTTGGGCTTCCAAATGTTGATGCTTCATTCTTCTTAACATTCTCTGATGTAAATGAAATAGTAGCAGGATACAAATGTTTGAACATATCTATACTACAGTTATGGATGTTGTAAGTAAATTTAATATGATTCATTGTTAAGTAGTATTCTGTATGGTATGCATCAGTATCAATTTTTATGTACTTTTTATCAAAGCAGGTTTTTGGATGAGTGGAGGACAACTTTGGGTCATGCTTCCGTGTATGGATTCCTTTAGCCACAATCGATACACCATGCAAAGGACCGACGTGCTGAATGTGAGCATTACTTACAAGCATGGCTCAAGGAATCTCAATGAGAGGTGTACCTAGGAGCTTACTTAAATCAGTAAGTAATATTAATTCAAATGGTTATAAATAATGTTGAAGTTCTGCGTACCTAATAATTGTTTATTGTAGGGGCCATTGGCAACTTGTAGTACTGTGTCCTGCGACCAATGTTGTTGCATGGTTTTGTTCGTTACGTAAGAAGCCTGATACTCATATCAAAATTGCAATTAACAAGTAAAGTTTTGTATTGTCCCTCATATCATACAATGTAATATTTTTTGTGAACCATTTTTTTATCATCGTATAGATGTTGATCCTGCTATTATTATAAGCAGTGCAATGAAGACAACAAACACAACTAAGGATGGTACAAATAATCAAGGAACTCCTAAGTGGATTGAAGTCAAGGTTAGTGATGCAATTAATGCTTATTTTCTAGTATTGATCTTCAAATGATATCCTCAATACAATTGTTTGATCGAATTATTATTTATATTGAATTTAGAGCCATGCTCAAAGTGGAGGGTATGAGTGTGGCTATTACGTGATGCATTGGATGTGGAGCATCGTTAGTGGGGGTTTAAAGAATGATTGGAGCATGGTATGCTCAAATGATAACCTCAATACAATTGTTTGATCGAATTATTATTTATATTGAATTTAGAGCCATGTTCAAAGTGGAGGGTATGAGTGTGGCTATTACGTGATGCATTGGATGTGGAACATTGTTAGTGGGGGTTTAAAGAATGATTGGAGCATGGTATATTCAAATGATAACCTCAATACAATTGTTTGATCGAATTATTATTTATTTTGAATTTAGAGCCATGTTCAAAGTGGAGGGTATGAGTGTGGCTATTACGTGATGCATTGGATGTGGAACATCGTTAGTGGGGGTTTAAAGAATGATTGGAGCATGGTATGTTTGATTTAACAACTTGAAATTACTATTTCAGTAGTATTTTGATTGATTTTACATCTTCATTAAGTACACCCTTTGTATTGTTCATATTTTGTAGTGGTTTCTTGATGGAACGACGTTAGACAACAAAACAATTACAACAATTCGTCAGAAATGGGCAGTATATTTTCTTAAAGTTCAAAGCAATCAATGTACAAAGTCCTAGTTGACATAGGAAATTTTTTGGTTATTGTGAACATTACAGAGACAAATGTCAAAATATTGGCTTGTATTTATTTGGAAATATATTTATGAAATTTTGTGTTTTGTTGTCTCTACAAAATTGTTGGGCTGAGAGAATGGAACTTGTTATTTTAATTTCTTGTGATTAAGGGCAGATGGAAGGATATCAAGCAAGGGAAGACCCTTAGGTTTTCAGCGGACCTTTTGAAGTAAATCACAATTATATTATTGACAGGTCTATGGATGATTAAACAGGATATCCAAAATAAAGGCTATAAATATGTTTATTTGAATAATATTGGATTTAAGAAATTTTTTATTACAAGGGTTGTTTATTTTTGTTTTATTGTTGCAGATGACAAATAAAGTTGGGAAAGAAATTTTCCAAAGGGCTGGAGAACTCAATGTGGTAGTGGGCTTCATGTGTATGCATGTGTTTTTACTTTCTCTTCATAGCATTTAATTTTAATCTTCAAATCATTGCTTTCTCTTCATACCACTAGTGGCTATGACTAATGAGCTTTTCACTCTAGATCTAGTTTGAATTTTAATGGTGCATTCATGATTCACGATGTGTTTGTTGTTTTAGATTGAGAATGAATATGGGGCATAGAGTAAGTTGCAAGGAGCTGCTGGTCAAAACTATGTGAATTGGGCTGCAAAAATGGTTGTTGAAATGGAAACTGGGGTCCCTTGGGTGATGTGCAAGGAAGATGATGCACCAGATCCAATGGTAAGCATTCTCACTCTTCATCTTCAAAGTTGTATAATACTAAAATGAAATCTTCTGATAGTCCATTAGCATACCTTGGTTTTCTTTTTGGTTTTTCTATGAATATTATGATTATTTTAATCTTCAGTGACATGTAACTTATTAAAAAATATAGAAAATTAAAAGTAGCACTCAGACAGTTATGTGTTCACTACATTTCTTTTGTTAAATTAATTTGTTTCATCTTTGGGGTAACAGATAAACACCTGCAATGGCTTCTATTGTCATAAATTTACTCCAAATAGACCCTATAAGCCTATGATTTGGACAAAGGCTTGGAGTGGCTGGTAAACATTTTTTTTACTATGACAGTCAAATTTAGAAATGAGGAAATGAAATGTTATGGGTGGCATAACTTTCTGTTAAATATGAAGGTTTACAGAATTTGGAGGTCCAATTCACAAAAGACCTGTCCAGGATTTGGCATTTACAACTGCTAGATTTATAAAACATGCCATGCAAATAAGGAAACGGATCTATGATTGAAGTTCAAAATCAATATCTGTAATTGAATTAAAACATTCATAATTTTTAAATTGAAAAGAAAAAATATTGTAACTATTTAGTGATTAAGGATTAAATCGAAATGAGTAATAATTTTATTACTAAATAACAAAAAGATGACATTCATGCAAATTAATAATTATTGGTTTAAAAGTAGAGTTTAATGTGTATGCATACATTATTCTTACTTAATTAATATTTAAGGGTATGGTAGAACCTCCACAATCCTTGCAGCCAACACTAGTATACCACCAGTCACCAGATTATCTCCCAATCATTCCTGGAAAGAAGTTAATCACGAATCCAGTTTTTTTTTACTACCACCAATCCAGTCATATCTACCAAAATAACTGGAATAGAAGTGTTTTTTTTTTTTTTTATAATCACCAATCCTAAATTTCAACTTTCAACCCACAACAGAAAGCTTTGCGACATTTTTTGAAGCAAATTAAAAATCAAATCAGTTGAGATATCATAAATAGAAAACAACTAAATTATCTCTAATTTGTTATTTTAATTTATAAATTAGTTTTTTATTTTGTGTTATCTCCACCCTTCTTCCTCTATAAATACAAGTTAAGAGAGAAACACTTGAAATCGTACAGACAGAATTCAAACAAGCATGTCCCTTCCTATTAAGATTTGTCTTCTTTACTTGACCTGCCTCACAGTTTCCTGCTTTGCAGAGCAAACTTGAACCTTAATTGTAAATGCTAAAGGATTTGTGAGAAAAATTCCAGATACTTTCTTTGGAGCATTTTTTGAGGTATAATTTAATTAATTACTTTTTTTTGGTATATTTTGAAGAATATGATTTTTTAGAGTCCAGGAAGATTTTAGAGTGTGATTGTAGGATGTTTTGTTTGCAATAAATGTAACAAAGGATGCAAGTGATTATCTTTGGTATATAGTCAAAATAAATTGTGAAACTCTATTATATTATGTTCTGCAGTGCACAACGATTGAATGACCTGGGTGATGAGTCTAGATTGCTTCCTCTTTGGAGACAGGTACTTATTTCCTTTTGTTTTGCCACAAGCCTGCTAGTATTAGAGATATTTTATTTTATCTTAAAAAAATGGTGCTGATGCCATGGTAGAATCCCCCTACATACTTTATTCTCAATACTATTCCTAATCCTAAGTGATACTCCTGGTGGCTATGCAAATGTCATCTCGGAATTGATTTTTTCTGCAGTTTTTGGCTTGCCCTATTGTTCTACTTATGCTACTAAATTATTGATCACAGGCAGAGCCTCGATTCCTATGGAACAATTATATGTTAGAAGTGCTTATAGATAACAAGGTAGGTTTGTGGCAATTTTATTTTTACCTGTTCAATATCTTTAGTTCTTATGCATTTTTATATTACTAACCAATAAGTACGCAATCCTGTGTTTTCCAGCTTGAACCATACTTGCTCCCTGTAGTTCAAGGCAACATCCTTATTTGAATAACTATTTGCAATGTTATTGTGCAATCACATAACTGTTTCTTTTCAAGGTTATCCTTGACAAGTAAATAGGCTTTCATCACTTTCAAGCAGTCATTGGGAAAGATATTATTGATGTCAGTTTGACTGCCAGGAGATGCACAGGAAGAAATGGTATTTAAAGCTTTCGGATAAATTTCTATTTATTTCCATTCACCAAAAAAGAAAAATCTATTGTTTCCAGCTTGACTGTGCACTTATAAATATCATATGTATTTATGTTCCTTACCATTTATAGAATCAAAATTTCTGATGCTGTGAAATTAGTTAATGGTTAATTTGGTGGTGATAGTGAAAGAAATCATGAGAATTGTTTGCAGTTGCACTGCATCATAGTTTTCTTTCAGTTTGCACTAAAAATGTAAAAATGGATGTTAGAGGTTAGAGAATATGTTTTAGTTACTAACAGTTTTGGCTAGGGAACTTGTGAATGAGGACCATTCCCAATAACATGACATCTATTTTGATATTTGACCAAAGAGATAGATACAATGGAAAGATGCCCCTACATAAGCAAAGTAGATTAACTTGAGCTGTGAAAGCAATGCTTTAGCAGGTACCAGTTAGAAACAATGGAGATCAAATAGCATATTTATCAATTAGTTAAAATTACTATCAATGAAACAACAGGTCTCATGCTTTGGATGAACCAATAAAAAGATTATAAATTACAATTATTGAGGAGAGAAATAAAAACATTTCATTCTAGATGAAGATCCTTATGAATATTATTTGTTACACATGTTAATACTTTTGATTTATTATGAGATTTAAAATTATCTGTACCATCTTGACATCTACAATTTGAAAAGTTTTTGTATGAGAAAAGAAGCAAAGCTTCAAGATGAATCAAGATTGATTCAAAGATGTTTTGATGATAACAAAGATGATGACAAAGGTGATGACAAAAAGCTCAAAGGTAAATCAAAGAATGAGTTCAAGATAGAATCAATAACACTTCTAGATTAAAGAGGAAAGTTGATTTCAAGAATCAAGAATCAAGATTCAAGGATCAAGCTTCCAAGAATCAAGATCAAGATTCAAGAATCAAGAGAAGACTTAATCAAGATAAGTATGAAAATGTTTTTTCAAAAACTGAGTAGCACATGGTTTTTTCTCAAAACATGTTTACCAAAGAGTTTTTACTCTCTGGTAATCGATTACCAGATTATTGTAATCGATTACTAGTAGCAAAATGAATTTGAAATTTTTTTCAAATGAATTTACAACGTTCCAATTGATTTCAAAAAGTTGTAATTGATTACAATGTTTTGGTAATCGATTACCAGTGCCTTTGAACGTTGAAATTCAAATTCAAATGTGAAGAGTCACATCCTTTCACATAAAAGCTTTGTGTAATCGATTACACTGATTTGGTAATCGATTACCAGTGATTGTTTTTTAATAAATCAATAGATGTAACTCTTCAAATGGTTTTTGACTTTATCAAATTGGTTTTAAGTTTTTCTAAATGTCATAACTCTTCTAAATGGTTCTCTTGACCAGACATGAAGAGTCTATAAAAGCAAGGCTTTGTTTTGCATTTTCAAAGAATCTTTCTAACAATCCAATCAATCTATTACAATCCTTTACAAGCCTTGAATCTCTTTGAACTTCTTCTTCTTCTTTGTGCCAAAATCTTTCCAAAGTTTTTTGGTTTTCTAAACCTTGAAAACTTGTGCTATTCATTCTTTTCATCTCTTCTCCCTTTGCCAAAAAGAATTCGCCAAGGACTAATCGCCTGAATTCTTTTTGTGTCTCTCTTTTCCCTTTTACAAAAGAACAAAGGACTAACCGCCTGAATTCTTTTGTGTCTCCCTTCTCCCTTGTCAAAGAATTCAAAATGACATAGTCTGAGAATTCTTTTGATTCTTCCCTTTCCCTTATACAAAAGTTTTCAAAGGACTAACCGCCTGAGATCTTTGTCTTAACACATTGGAGGGTACATCCTTTGTGGTACAAGTAGAAGGTACATCTACTTGGGTTGTTGACTGAGAACAAGAGAGAGTACATCTCTTGTGGATCAGTTCTAGTGGAGGGTACATCCATTAGGTTCAAAGAGAACAAGAGAGGGTACATCCCTTGTGGATCTTTGCTTGTAAAAGGAATTTTACAAGGTTGAAAGAAATCTCAAGGACCGCAGGTCGCTTGGGGACTGGATGTAGGCACGGGTTGTTTCCGAACCAGTATAAAAACTCTTGTGTGTTTGTCTCCTTCTTCCCTACTCTTTTACTTTCCGCTGTGCATTTTAATTTCCGCTTTCACTTTTGGTTAAGTTTCTCTTCTACTCCTTATTCTCTTAACAACATAGTAAAAGCCTTAGAAGAGTATTTTTTAATTAGTAAAGGTTTAGGAATAATTAATTCAACCCCCCATTCTTAATTATTCTGAGGCCACTTGATCCAACACATAGATTGTCATTGGTGGTTGCTTTAACTCTTTAAGAAGGCCGTTATCATCTTTTATTGGGTGGTTGACTGATGGTACAAATATGGTTTCATTTCTTTAAAGGAACTCGGATGTGGAGAAGAGGAGTTGATCCTGATGGCTATGTTGCCAATTTTGTGGAAATAGAACAAATTATGCAGTTTAATGGGTATACTGCTTCATTTGTTCAGGTATTGCTTTCTATGAGTATGTCATGAACCAGTTATATATGGTTGTGATAGTTGGAATGTTGGATGTAAACTAGTATTAGCAGGTTTTTCATCGAGATCACTGTAACTATCTTAGATTATAGAATGGGTGACTTGTGCCATTGTATGATCCAGAAATACATGACTTTTTGATTAAGCCAAAAGAGCTAGGATGCTTGCTTTAGTTTTGTATGATAAATGCTACTTGTATATGTACCACCCAATATTGTGTTAATTAAACATGTATTTCATTTCATATCATAGTCATCTTGGTTGAGCTTTTGCAGGTCCGTGGTTCTATCCCACTCCTCTGGCAGCAAATTGTTGACTTAACTTATAAACCAAAGTTTGAGTTATTGAAACTTGAGGAAGCTGTACGTGGTTGTTGATGGTTGTAATTTTTAGATCTATGTATAATGTTCTATGTGTATTTCACTTAAATTTCTTTGCTTAAGATGCAGCCACGAGTCCTAGAGAGGCATTTCTTAGATTTAAGGAAAAAATATGGGGCAGTATTGGCTGTTGATGTTGTTAACGAGGTAAATATTCTTCAATGCAAAATGAGTTGCTAATACTCATACGATGGTTGATGGTTTTACCTGATGGTGTATGTAATTGCATTGTAATTTTGTATACAACCATAAAGAATGTGTGCAACCTATGTGCACCAACCAAAATGCTATAAATATATGTTGTATACATGTCCCTGAGAGTGTGTGATAACGTGCATGGAGCTGTTATGTATCAGCGTGCATACATTTGAGTCCTCTTCATTTTCCTTGGTATTTTTCAGCATGGCGGAGAAGGGCGACTGTGTGAAAAATTTGGTGATGCATCGCAGCATGTGGCTGGTAATGATGTAAGGTAGAAGTCTCTTTCAGTTAATTTTTAGGTTGATATACATACATTCTTTTGGGTTTTTGGGTCACCCATGCGTATTTGACTTTTTTTGTAGATATCTGCACTTGGATTTCACCATGTCTGTGGGCATGTTCATTTTGATCGTCTCTCAATCCTGTATGATCAAATTCAAGATATCCTTGAGAGAAATGGGTATGGAATTTTTTATTAGTTTAGCTATTAGATATTTCCTTTCTTTAGGATTAGTTAATAATTTGATTCGTGCTTACATTTATTGGTTTCACGCAGGGAGCTTTTTATGAACTGCTAATCTTTGAACAAATACCAATAATTTATATTACTATGTTTGTAATGTTGCTTAATTTGGAACCATCGGCTATAATAACTTGGACACTTTTCAAGCATAATGTTATGAGCTGTCTAAAAAATATATGAAGTTCTTTTTCCCTGGAAAATCACCTTAACACATTAAATCTATTTTATAATAAATTTTTGTATTTAAATCTATTTGAGAGATTTAAAAATAAAAATCTGACCCCTGGGTTGCATTTCTGTTTTGGAATTATAGATATCTTCTATTGAATGGAAAAGGAGAGAAAATGAAGGAGCAAGTTAGAGTTGTTAGGACCAATTGTATAGATTGTTTAGACCGTACAAATGTAACTCAGGTTAGTTGATTCACTTAGCTATGCGTGTGTTACTGTTTGTGACATCATTTTCCTGCTACTTATGTTGAAATATTTATGCAGAGCATGATAGGCCGAAATATGTTGGAATATCAGCTTAGAAGGCTTGGTGTCTTTGGTGCTGAAGAAACCATTAGTTCACATCCAAATCTGGATGAAAACTTTAAGATCTGTAAGTGATAATTAATTTTATGATTATGTGCTTTGAAATATAGATATATTTTGTAGTTATCTTCATTTAATATATTCAATTTTCATAGTTACATAGCACTTGAAACAGAGATTTCTGACTGATTCTGTGTGGTCAGTGTGGGCTAATCATGGGGATGATATAAGTATTCAATACTCAGGAACTCCTGCTCTTAAAGGAGACTTTGTCAGGTATTTGTTGATAAATCTTTCCAAAGCTTTTAGTGTACCTCACATATAAAGAAGATTGAGAAATTATGAGCCCATAAAGGTTCTTCTATATTGAAATTACATTGGCATGGAATAATTTTAAACCATCATTTCTAATGTCTTGTATTATATACTGCTGCCTATTATTGTATTGTCTAAAGTAGTAGTAGTGTATAAGTATGACTCTTGTAACTAATAATAGGGTAAGAATTTTAATTATGGCTTCATGGTTTTATCATTTTACCATTTTGGTAATTGTGCATAATGTTTTTTCCATGTTAGTTTGTGCTTTTTTTCTATTCCTATTTAATTTCATCAACTGTTATATTCAACTAGAATCACAAAAGCTTACCAATAACAACAAACATTATTATGAAATTGTTTTATACCGAGGTTTAATAAATTTCTGATAAGATTCATCATTGTCTAGTGGTTTAAATATGTTGTTGTTATGATTTTGAATTTACCTGTTTGTCTTCCCAAATTACTTTTTTTTGGGTGGGATTCAGATTTGGGCACCGCACAATTCAAGGGATACTACAAGATGGTGTCAATGCTCTTCTACGATATTATTTCAATAATTTTGTTGATGGAACGAAGTAGGTTTGTGTAGCTCATTTATCATTATGTATGGGTACTCTAGTAGTCTACCTATTATGTTGAATCTTTAGGCGTCCAGTGTCCACTACCGGATCATAACTCATTATCTTATCTAGGTTTTGTCCTTATATATTTGATTTCTACCTTCTGCATCCTAATTCAAAGTTGTTTTTAGATTTGTTTTTGCTGTGTAACAGTCAGTAATTATGCTTTAGGAGATACTGAGTTTTCATGTACATATTTTACCGTGGATCATAATCTTAAGATAGTTTGTGCAATATATCATTTTCTGCCAGCTAAATAGATCTCGAGTAAACTAATATTTTTAAAGGTTAATTTAAAAAATTTATTAGTAATTGATTTATGCTGTTCATGTTTTTTTATCATGTGAAGGATGCAATTGATCTCTTGCAAGGACATTATATAGTTTCTGTTGGCCGAGATACAGCCGCCACTTCTCAGAAAGGATGCCTTGAAGCTGTGAGTACAATTTAGATGGAAGTGTGCTCCTGAATGAAGCTTGAAGCTTCTATTTTAGTTTAAGATCAACTTTTCGAAAGTTCACTATTTATAAATATATTTTAACTTGTATGATGTCTGGTTAAATGCATGTACTTAATTAAAATCTAATTTATGTGGATATGACCTATGTCTCATAAGGAAAAAAAATAATTAAATAAGTACTTAACTTTTTTCTCTTTTTTTATTTATTTTATTGAATGTTTGGTGAGACATGATTTCCTTTCAAGGCTTACAGAACACTGGCCTAACCCTACAGAAAAGTGGTGGGTTGCAATGGGCCATAGGTTTTAAATACATGAAACTTAATCATTTGCGCTTTATTTATTAGATCAAAAACTGCCTTTGATATTCAAATAAGCAACCAGACTACTCAGTCAAGGAAATGTTTAAGTGATTATGTTGCTGGATTTGAAATATTAATATGATTTTTTAATTTTTTTTTGCATTGCTTATTTTGCTGGTATGTAGTTCATCAATATAAAATGCTTCGAGGAAGTCATCCAATTGATATTAATATTACTCCATTTATTTTTGCAGTCATTTCCTCTGGCGTTGGGTCTGGTTTTGATTGGTTTCCTTTTTGCAGCCATGTCACTGAGGCAAGGTGAGTTGACTTTTGTTTGTATAACTTCGGATACAAATTTACATGAAGGCTAAACTAAGAATTTGGGGGTGGGGGGTAGAGAGAAATAGAATATAGGTGAGAGAAGAGAGCAAAAATAGGAGGAATAACCATTCGATTGAAGCAGAGAACTGAGGTACACAGGAATCTTTAAACAGGCTAATAACTTATTGGTTAGTACGACGAGAATCCTCGAATAGGCTAATAACTTTATTAGTTAATATAATGAAAATGGGAAAGCGTTACCTGACACCCATTGTCCTGTTTTAATTAGAAACAATAATCTCATCAACCTCATTGCTGACATGCATGTACTGTAAAAAGAATGACATATGCCTATACTTATTACATTATTTTTAAGGTGTCCTGAAATTTGATCCGCATCTAAGCAAGTTTTGTCTGTTGTCTTGGTTAATTGGATACCTAATGCTCTATACAGAGTTTGCTAGCCTAGGTTTAGGGCAATGAATGAGTCTCTAAATTGCTAGATTGATAAAACTATGTATTCATATGGTGTGAAATCTTTTGTTCATTGTTCCAACAGTTCAATATAATTTTCGGCACATCTTCTTTTCGCTAATGTGGGCGGGCATTAGCATCGGCATAGCAGCATTTGTGAGGGCTAATGGTCGTGTTTTCTGCAACAGGCCTCGCCTACACAACCCCCGGTGATAACTTCTATTCAAACCAGTTTGGGCAATTTATGTGAAGTGTCCAGCTTCTGCAGCAGCAGTCACCGGCAGAGGCCTTAGTTCTACATCTATATCACTTTAACGATCAATATTTACATGAGGCTCCTTCTTGAAGCTTATTATATTTATTCTTTCTTACTAATTTGTAATCACCTTAGCTTCCACATTTATATTCATATCATCATAGTCCTACCGAATCCCATTTGAGTGATTGCTACTTTACTGGTGTTTCTGACACACCGTATCCTCCCTGTATATCTGAGTTTTTATTTGTGGCGTCTTTAAAAGATTATGGAAACATTTGAAGGTTCTTAGGAAACACATTGATTTGATTATCTTCTATTCTTTTAAGTAAAAAATTTCTTGATTCAAAAATCAAGGTTATTGCATGATTCTCGTAGTCAATTTATGCAAATCGACTTCGCTTTTTATTAATGAAGTTTTTTTTACGTAGTTATTAATGTAGTTATAATTTATAAATTGACAAAAAAGATGTATCGTTAAACTTCATGCATTGTTAGTGTAAATCATACAGTTAATCAACTAAAAATAAACTATAAATATCATTTTAAAAGAAATATTATAGAAATTAATAATCCTATCATACATAATAACCTATTATTAGATGACAGAGTATTTTTTTATACATTATCAGTATATTTTAATTGAATTTTTATATTACTATTATTAGTATAATATTTCTATGTTATTGTACTTTTGTGCTAATCTTTGTGTTGCTTTGTTTTTGATGCAGGTAACTGGTTATCCTTTCAGTGGTTGTTTTTATCTATATAAACCCCTTGGCAGTATCTTTCATTTTTTAGTTAAGGTATTTTTTCCTTGATTTTAATATCTTTTAAGTTTTACCTAAGACTCAAATGAGTGAATTTGATGTTTTTTTTTATTTGGATCCACTGCTTTGTTACATAAAGGTTGAAAATTTTACTTCACTGTTACGGTATTGATTTTGAATCTGCTCAGAATATCAGATGTGTATCTTTTAATAAATCAACAGTGTATTGGTATTTTGTAATTTGTATTGAAAGTTGGAAACTTAGTCGGTAATCTTCCTAGATTGTCTGCATCATGCATCACATCATGATGGTTCTCAGTCAAAAAAGCTCTGGTGAAACAGTTTAGCCCCTTTGGGAGTTTTAAAAACTGATTCCATGTAAGTTCTGAACTATTTTATTTATAACTAGTTTGGAACCAAACTGATTCTTGTTGGATCGAGTGACCTCAGAATAATTAAGAAGGGGGCGTTGAATTAATTATTCCTAAACCTTTACTAATTAAAAAATTACTCTTCTAAGGCTTTTACTAAATTGTTAAGAGAATGAGGAGTAGAAGAGAAACTTAATAGAAAGTAAAAGCGGAAATTAAATGCACAGCGGAAAGTAAAAGAGTAGGGAAGAAGGAAACAAACACACAAGAGTTTTTATACTGGTTCGGCAACAACCCGTGCCTACATCCAGTCCGCAAGCGACCTGCGGTCCTTGAGATTTCTTTCAACCTTGTAAAAATCCATTTACAAGCAAAGATCCTCAAGGGATGTACCCTCCCTTGTTCTCTTTGAACCTAGTGGATGTACCCTCCACTAGAACTGATCCACAAGAGATGTACCCTCTACTTGTACCACAAAGGATGTACCCTCCAATGTGTTAAGACAAAGATCTCAGGCGGTTAAACCTTTGATACTTTGTTAATGGGGATACAAAAGAATTCTCAGACGGTTAGTCCTTTGAACACTTTTGTATTAGGGAATGGGAAGAATCAAAAGAATTCTCAGACTGTGTCGTTTTGAATTCTTAGACAAGGGAGAAGGGAGACACAAAAGAATTCAGACGGTTAGTCCTTTGTTCTTTTGGAAAAGGGAAAAGAGAGACACAAAAAGAATTCAGGCGGTTAGTCCTTGGCGAATTCTTTTCGGCAAAGGGAGAAGAGAATGAAGAGTATGAATAGCACAAGTTTTCAAGATTTAGAAAACCAGAAAACTTCAGAAAGCTTTTGGTACAAAGAAGAAGAAGAAGTTCAAAGAGATTCATGGCTTGTAAAGGATTGATTGAATAAGTGTAAAAGTGTATTGTAAAGCAAATCAAAGCCTTGCTTTTATAGACTCTTCATGTCTGGCCAAGAGGACCATTTAGAAGAGTTATAACTTTTAGAAAAACTTAAAACCAATTTGAAAAAGTCAAAAACCTTTTGAAGAGTTACATCTTTTGATTTATTCAGAAACAAACACTGGTAATCGATTACCAAATCAGTGTAATCGATTACACAAAGCTTTTGGGTGAAAGGTTGTGACTCTTTATATTTGAATTTGAATTTCAACGTTCAAAGGCACTGGTAATCGATTACCAAAATATTGTAATCAATTACAGCCTTTTGAAATTAATTGGAACATTGTAAATTCAATTTGAAAACTTTTTCAAATCCATTTTGCTACTGGTAATCGATTACAACAATCTGGTAATCGATTACTAGAGAGTAAAAACTCTTTGGTAAACATGTTTTGAGAAAAACCATGTGCTATTCAATTTTTGAGAAAAACCTTTTCACACTTATCTTGATTAAGCCTTCTCTTGATTCTTGAATCTTGAGTCTTGAATCTTGATCTTGATTCTTGAGATCTTGAACCTTGAATCTTGATTCTTGACTCTAAACTTTCTTCTTGAGTCTTGAATTCTTCTTGATTCGTATCTTGAACTCTTGAATTGCTCTTGATTCACTTGAGTTGTTCTTTGATTGATCTTTGATTCACTTGAGTTGTTCTTTGATTGATCTTTGATTCACTTGAGTTGTTCTTTGATTGATCTTTTAGCTTTTTGTCATCACCTTTATCATCATCTTTTGTTATCATCATTGTTATCATCAAAACACCTTTGATTCACCATGAAGCTTTGCTTCTACAATTCTAAACCGGTTCTAGAACTAATTTCTTGACCAAGCTGGCTCTGAACTGATTCATTGAAATCCTAACCGGTTTATGAACCATTAAAAATAGTTTGGTTATGAAAACTGAATCACATTATCAGTTTGGTCTTCCATCCTGAACTGAGTCATGCCCATCACAACTTCCTTACATCAGAGGTTGAATTGCACTAGAAAAGCTTTGCACTAAGAAACATAAAGAGTTAAAAACAGACTTTTTTTTTCATGATTTATTCACTTTGTGCTTGCTTTACTGAAGCAATGCTTGCAATAATGGAAATGGCAAATTAGAGCAGTGTTTTGGTTCCATTTGGTTTTCTATACCAGACCAAACTGTGATGAAATGTACATGCAATCATATTATTTTTAATTCTTATGGTTAGTTTTATAATTTATTTTTATGAATGCAACATAGAAAAGTCTCGTTCATAACTTTGAGGTTTCTTCCTTCCAGGCTCCAACTATCATATTTGGGTTGGTTTTTTAATACTCCTTGTTGTTTCCCTAGCTGAGCAAGTTGCAACTCTTGGCCAAAATGGTAACTGAGTTAATCAATGTGAACCCTATCATATATGAAAAGAAAGAGCGTCGAGCTCCATCTGCTCCCCATGATGAGTATGCTGTCGAACCAATCGACCAACAAGAGGTTTTTGATATCCTTTTTAAAAAAATTTAAATTTCATTTCTTTTGTGTTTTCTTTCGGTAATTACTCAAAAAATTAAAAAAGAGTTGGTAATTGTAACTTTAATATTTTCTTAACATTGACAAATCATATAAGAGATATAAAGGACCCTGAGCATCCATATTCCTTGGAAGAGCTTAAGGTGATTACCGAGGAAGCAGTTGAACTTGATGATCAGCGTAATATGTGAGGTATTTGTGATTATTATTATTTTTTCATTTTTTGGGTTTCTTACTGGATTATGGAATGTTTAATTTCCTTGTTTCTTCAGGGTTACATTTACTCCAACAGTGGAACATTGCAGTATGGCAACAGTTATAGGTCTATGCTTACGTGTCAAGCTCATGAGAAGCTTGCCTTCATGATACAAGGTATTCTCCATTTTTCTAAGTTCAGTAACTTGCTCTGATAATTGATTGATACTTGGAGTTGGAGAACCAAAAATGTATTGATGACTTATTTGTTATAAGATTAATAGAAAGGACTTTTTGTTGTGTGTGATGGACATATCATAAAAACTTATAATTAGAAATTCTTTTTTCAAAGAAGAAACTATTTATTTATATAAAAAAATACAAAAATCCTTTACTAGTTTTTAAAAGTAATTTAACTTCCCAAGATATATAGAGGAGAACATACTAGCTCCTACCATTGGTTGGTATACCTGTTCCTTTCATGATATCTTCCACCTGCAATACTGTTTGACATCTTATAACCCACACTTTTTTTTCCTTCTCTGTATTATTTTTGTATTGCTACCTAGTTATATGATAGTATACATTATCAAACTATGGTTGTTATATGCATAATTTATACTTACATATCAAACAAAATATTCTACTGATCTGTGAATACTACGTTATTTATGTTTTCCAATTCTGGTTAGGTGGATATCAGAGTGGCACCTGGATCTCATGCAACTGAAGCTGCAGTTTTTAATTCCTTACTTCTTTCTCTTTCTTCCCATGGGTGTGTTAGTTACTGCACTACTTCAAATATTATCTAAACTCCAGAGATGTCTTTCTACTTAAATGATTGGCCATGTCGTTTCTTTCTTAGAGAGTGATGCATGTTGTTGCCAGACCTATTACAACATGTTAACTTTTAGAATCCTTTTTTTTTATATAAATCATTGATCATGACACTCACACTAATGCATTTTAATTTTTTTGTCACAAATATATATGCAGTTAACAAACAATTAAATGATAAAGAACGGGTGGCTGCTGCACTAGAAAACCTAAACCTTTTGAATATGGTTGATGATTGTCTTGCTCCATCTTATGATTAAAGGAAAATATGTGAACATTGACTTTGGGTTCTTGCATTTAAAACTGGATATTTTAATATGAAAAATGTGTGGACAAAATGACAATTAATGCCTGAAAAGAGAGTAAAAAAATATATAAAACATTTGGTGTTAAAAAGCATCAATTCTGAAATTGTTTTTCAAAGACGGTTATTAGCTAATAGTCGTCTTTGAATGTCGAAGAAGACACGACATTCAAAGACGGTTATTAGCTAACAACCGTCTTTGAATGTCAAAGCAGACGCGACATTCAAAGATGATTATTAGCTAATAACCGTCTTTGAATGTCAAAGCAGACGCAACTAATAACCGTCTTTGAATTATTCTTACTTTCAAAGACGGTTTTTAAAATAACCGTCGTAAAAAACAACATGATTTTAACGATGTTATATACAACATCGGTTTAAAACCGTTGTTAAAAGCACTTATTAACCGTCGTAAAAAGCCTTTTTTCTAGTAGTGCATTCATCTCCTCATCAAACGTGCAAAAGAACATCACTTGGTATTGGAACTTATAAATTGATATCAAAATAATAAACATCACACTCTTCCAATATAAATGGAGTAACACATCCAACGAGGCATTTAATGCTTCATTTAACACAAAGCATGCAACAGAGTAATTAGTAGGAAACAAGTCAATATTAATTCAATACTTTTGTTTGTTCAATACTATCTCATCAAAATCAAATCACTCACCTATTTTGATCAAGCTTGATTCCATGACAAAAAAGGCATTTCAAAAAGAAATTTTGTTTTAAGAATTTGTGGCTCCTTCTAATTACTCTGTTGTGGAGCATGGCCTAGCAAATTTGCCTCAATAAGATATCCTTTCTAAGTTGAAAAATTGCTCATCTGAGTTGAATGCTTGGGGTCGTCATATAAGGAACGAATTTCACTCCAAAATAGAAGGCCTTCGTAAAGAATTGGAAGATCTCATATGCAAAGATGATGAAGTTTTTGGTATTCATTATTCCTCTATGTGTGAAAAAATTATCAGCTTGATTGCTTAAGAAGAGACCCATTGGAAATAGTGTGCAAAGGCTTATTGGCTAAAGGATGGCATGAACTTAAGATTCTTTCACTCTTATACAAGTGCTAGGAAGAAGTTCAATTCCATCTCCTCTCTTACAGATGATAATGGACATTCCTTTTTCAATCATAAGAAGATCTATATATAATGTTGCTAAGAATAATTTTGTAAACCTTTTTGCATCTGAAAATAATGAAAGTGACTTAATTTTGAATTATATCTCTTCTTGCATTTCTCCTAATGATAACCTTAAACTAACTTCTCATTTTATCATTGATGAGTTTAAATATACTATCTTCCAAATGAATTCTTATAAATTCCCTAGACCTGATGATCTTAACCCAACTTTTTACCAGAAATTCTAAAATCAGTTGGGACCAAAAATTTTCTCTACAACTATTTCTTGGCTTGAAAATGGTACTCTCCCTTCTCAAATTAATTCCACTACCATAGCCCTTATTCCCAAAACAAACAATCCCCAACCCATGAAGGACTTCAGACCCATCTCCCTTTGTAATATCCTCTACAAAATCATTTCCAAGACTCTTGCAAATCGCTTAAAACCTTTTCTTAAGAAATGCATTTTCAAGGAGCAATATGCTTTTGTTGAAGGGCATTCCATCCTTAATAATGTCCTTATTTCTTATGAGGTTATTCATCTCATGAGATCCAAGACCAAAGGCAAATTGGTGAAATGGCTCTGAAAATTGACATCGGTAAGCCTTTAATAGAGTGTAATGGAGTTACCTTTATAATGTGATGTCCAAAATGAGATTTCACAACAAGTGGATTAACTAGATAAAGTTTTGTCTAGAATCTATGAATTATTTAATCAAGGTCAATGAAGATTCTGTAGGACTTATTTCTCCCAAGAAAAGGCTTAGATAGGATGACGTATTGTTACCTTACCTCTTCATTTTGTGTATTGAGGATCTTTCTTCTCTTCAGAAAACAATAGAGAGTAGAGGTGATATTCATGGTATCAAGGTGTGTAGAGGGCCTTTTTCCTTTCACACCTCTTATTTGTTGACGATTGTTTTCTATTTTGCATGACTAATGAGAAGGAATATACCCATTATCTTAAAAAATATTCTAAATATTTATGGGAAAGCTTCAGGTCAACTCGTAAATTTTCAGAAATAAAAAATCTTCTTTAGCATCAACACCCCTCATTTTGATAAGCAAAGTATCTCCTCTTTTTTTGGGTATTACCAACCAGATGGGCTAGGACAAATATCTTGGTCTCCCTTCTATTATAGGGAGCAAGAAATCAGTATTTGGCTTTTTGAAGGAAAGACTCTAGAAATGCATCAACCTAAGCATCTATCAAAAGCTGGTAAAGAAATTCTTATCAAATTCTGTGCTCAAGCTATTCCATCTTATTGCATGAGCATTTTCTTGTTACCAACTTCCTTAGAAGTCCAACTCTAGAAAATGATGAATTCATTTTCGTGAGGGAAATAAAAACGACTCATTGAGGAATCAATTGGCTCAATTGGGAGAAATTAACTATGAAAAAAGATTTTGGTGGCTTAGGTTTTTGTCATTTCCATGGATTTAATCTTGCAATGCTAAGGAAGAAAGCGTTGAGATTTGCCACAAACAAAGATGCTCTTGTTACTAAGGTTTTCAAAGCAAAATATTTTCCCATGGGAAGTTTTTTGGATGCCCCTTTAGGGAATAATCCAAGTTTTATATGGCGTGACATCCGTGCTTCACAAGTATTGATTAAGAGCGGTTTTAAATGGAGAATTGGAAATGGTCACTTGATAATGTGTGGAATCAACCTTGGCTTAAACATGGCAGGAATTCTCATGTCATGACCCCAACACCGAGTGGGCTTGAGAATCTTACAGTTGCCTCACTTGTTCATCTTGAGAATTCATCTTGGCACCTGGATTTGTCGTAACAAATATTCAATACAACTGATTTTCTTGTTACCCAGTCCATTCCTCTATTAAATGTTGCCTCTAATGACAAATTAATTTGGAGTTCCAGTAGGAATGGTGTATATACTCAGTGCGCACAGCTTATCACCATCTCATGCTCGAATCCAAGTCTTTAATCATATTCCAACTTATATCAATGAAATGAGTTAATCCTGTTCGTTTAAAAAAAAAAGTCAATATTAATTCACTTTTAGTTTCAATGCATTTGTTCTCTTCAATTAAATGAGGATTGCATCACTTTTTTATTTACGAAAAACGAAATTGTGAGTATCTATGCCTCTACGTAACCTAAAACGAAATTCTTTTTGGCTTCCAAAAATTTCTCTTCTACCTCTTAATTGTAACAAAATCCACATGCATAAATTGTTTGCCATGCCTCTCATTTGCCTCATCAAATCATATGAAATGAAATAAAAATCAGTATGCGATAGACTGGGCAACAGAGATTTCATGAAGATTAGAACAAGGAAGGTGCAGATTATGATCAAGAGAGTAAAAACATTTCAAATTATATGTGTCATTGCTTTCTTATTAGTCTGATACTTTTCAAAAATAAGTAACCAACTATTTTTATATTGAATATTCTCAGCGTTTAATCCCTAAGTGACTTGAAGAAAAGCAAGCCAAAAGCTTTCAGAAAGATATACACAAAAAGCTATTATTGAAGAAAGGATAACTAAAACCTTCCTGGTGATCAGTGGCGGAGCTTGAAAATATAATTTGGAGGGGCCAAACTAAATCAAACTATATTCTACAAATTAAATATAATAATTTTAATAATAATTTTTATAAACATTTTTAATTATTTAATTTAAATATTAACTATTTTTGTAACAAATTTTCTTTTATGATATCAAAATACATATTTTTACTTTATTAATAATATTTCTTATATTTTTCTTATGCCTTTTATACACCCATTCAGTACTGAATAAAGCATAGAATTTTTTTTACAAGTTTTTGTGAAAATATTAAAATAAATATTAAGTTTTCTTATACGATAGAAAAATTATATGGAAATATATAAAAAAAACTATTATTTTTCAATAACTTAAAATTATTGATAATTGAGGAGCAAATAATTTTATCTGCAAATTTATTTATGTTCTTTCCATGATTTAAAAAAATTTAATAATTGAGAAATAAAGAAATTTTAATTTTTTTTAAAACATTATAAAAAGTATTAATAGTGTGAAGTAAAAAATAAATATTTTTAATAATTATACTATTTTTTGATAAGTTATAATAATTATATATATATATATATATATATACATTATATATTTTTGTAAGAATTTTGGGGGGACCATGACCCCCCTTGTCCTAACCAAGCCCCTGTTTCTGATGACATTTTACTTCAAGGTCTATTTTTTCTCCATGAGTATCCAACAACTGCTCTCTTATGAGGTTTGTCCTTTGCTACTTGATTTTAAATATGATCTTTTTTCATGTTTTTTGGACCAAGGTTTTGTTTATTCATCTGATGATATGTGGTATTGGAACAAGTTAAATTTTCATTTGTTGCTTCATACGGGTATTTGGAGCTGTGTTTTGAATTCAACCTTTGAAATTATTCATTGCGCAGCATAAAAAAGTGTATTTCAATATCATTTGTCAGTGCTTCAGTTATATATAATTTGTGCCTTTATTGTTGTAGGTTTATGAAAGCATAGTCATGGTTTATGAGTTATGAGTTTGAACTTTGAGGATTCTTCCATGCAGCAGAAACATAATGAGTGACACAAACTGATCTTAGATAAGAGGTTGTTTTGCTTAAAATTTGTTCTCATCATGTTTATAACTTTTTTTTCTACTGGGGTGATAATCTTAATACTTGAATAATTGAAAAGTACTTTATTGTTAACTATAACATTAATTTTAACATAAATGTTTTTGTTTAGAGTGTGTTTGAATAGGATAATTTAACTAGGTAATGTATTTTTATAGGAAATTGAATTCTTTTTTATTAAAAGTAACTGTTTGAATATTTTAGTAAAAGGAATTTAAAAAAATTTAGAATTTTAAAAGGGATTTTAGTTAGTTGAAAAAATAGAATTTCAAATTCTATCCTCAAGGGAGTGAATTTAGAAATTCCTCTCTCCGTCGCTGCCATGCCCCTCATCCGCCACCTTCACCTCGGCAGCAACTTCTTCTCTGGTCAGATCCCTCCCGAGTATGGCACCTGGTAGAACCTCCCGTACCTCGCCCTCTCCGGGAACGAGCTCACCGGCAACGACCTCTCCAACAACATGCTCTCTGGTGAACGTTAACTCAGAGGATTGTTTTAGGGATTTTTTGCTCAAGAGGTCTTACTTGTTTGGATTTGAACGGAGTTTGGCGTCAGAGAGGATGGTGATGGAACCGGCGATGGCGTCGCCATGGCGGTACTGGAGAGGGAGTAGTAGTTTCTAGAGCAAGAGGCCTTCGCCATTCAGATCATTGGGGAAGCTGAGGGTGTTTTTGTTAAGGTATTATAGAGGGATGAAGTCACCGTTCTTTCGGAGGAGGGGTTTTTTCCCGTTGTCAGAGTCAAGCGTGAGGTACGACAACGAGGGAGCTCGTCGCAGTAGAGCAAGTCGATAGCGAGTCTGATGTTTCTGCGATCATCGGGGGTGGCAGCATTCTCGTCGAGCTGGCTGAGGTGCGGGGATCCCGAGGTGCTATTGTCGCTGGAGAGGTTTAACCGGAGGTAATTTTGTGATTGTTGAAGAGAGAGGTTGTATCCAAACACAAAATTTTAAAAATAAAGGAATTTAAATTGAAGCATTTGAAATTCTCAGAATTTAAAATTCTTTAAATTCTCTCATCCAAACACACTCTAGTTTAATTTATGTTAGGGACATATAATTTGTCCCTTTCCTAAAATTGTAAAATTACTAAAATTGGTAATTATCTTCTTCTGTCTTCTTTAAATTAAAATATATAATATACGGGAAAAGTTTCATTTTTGTAGCCTTTTTTTAATTTATAGTTACTTTCTATTTTATATCTTTTAGTTAATGTACTATACTAGACTCACAAAATCTACATGACATCCTACTTGGCACTCAAAGACACGCGTCAACCTTCCACGTCATTCTTGCTACAAGAGCACCAACGCCTAGCTCCTAGCAACGAGATTCCTCGACAAACAGGTTATCTCTAACCTAACTAATATTCAAATGTGTTTGAATATTTTATCTATTGGCAAATATTAAATTATCTATAACGCCACATTATTTACATGGTATGATTATCTGTTACCTCTATCTATAATTCAAATGTTTATCTCTATGAGCCTTTCAACCCGACGACCTCGTATGCCAAGTCTAAGGTGAAGCTAGAAAAGATCCCTGATTGGGAAAGCTTGGCTCCAACTGGGAAGGTCCCTTCAGGGTCACAACCAACTTAGACTACCGAGCGTACTGACTACAAGAGTTGGATGACAAAGCAATCCCACGAACATGGAGTGTCACCTACCTGAAGTTCTACTTCAGTTGACCTACACTCTAAACCCAATGTTGTACTATTTTCTCTACTCAAGTCTTTTGTCGCAAAAATACAAAATCCACAGTTTTGACTTGAAGGGTTTTTAACAAAGCACATCTAGGGTAACAAAGGGAATTTATACTCAATTACATAAATTGAATAAAATTCTACATCCCTTCCTTTTCACATTTCTCTTATCAAGACAATAGTATCCATAGTCATACCTTTGAGGCTCTTAAAACCCAAGGTCCGCCCTTATTGAGCCCTTCTTCTAGCATTACGACTCCAGTGTGTGACACCCATGGTGAGTGCCACACATGCAAGAGCGTATCACCTTGGTGATTCCAGCGCATGCCACCTATGGCGAGTGATATGTGCGCATGAGCACCCTACTAAGCCTCTAGTGTGTGTCACCCATGACAAGTGGCATACATGCAAGAGCATATTACTATCATGACTCCAGTATGTGCCACCCATGACGAGTGACACACATGCAAGAGCCTAACATCTTGGTGACTCCAGTACATGCCACCCATGACGAGTGACATGTGTACACGAGCATCTTAACAATCCTCCAGTGTGTGTCACCCATGGCGAGTGATACACATGCAAGAGCATAACCTTATGCCTCCAGTATAGGTCACCCACGACAAGTGACATATATGCAAGAGCAAACTACTAAGCCTCTAGTACGTGCCATCCTCGACATGTGCACACGAGCATTTTGCTAAGTCTCCAGTGTATGACACTCACAACGTGTGACATACATGCAAGAAAGTATTACCATCATGACTCTAGTATGTGTCACCCATGGTGAGTAACATATATGCAGGAGCATATCACCACGTCTCTAGTGTGTGTCACCCACGACGAGTGACATGTATGCAAGAACACAACGCTTTAAACCTAGGTTGGAAAATTCCCTGGTCAATCTTCTATAGGGCTCGTAAAACCCAAGGTTCGTCCTTGGTGAGTCCCACTTATTCACACCACCACGTCTCCAGTACCTGCCACTTTGTGAGACGTGCGTATGCAAGAGCAAGCCAGTTCGTCTCCAATACATGCCACCCACGGTGAGTGCCATGTATACAAGGGCACAACACTTACAATGCACACAAAACTCGTCAAACCCAAGCTCCACGCTTGCTGATCCTTATAGGTCTACAAAATCCAAGGCCCATCCTTGGTAAGCCTCGATAGAGCTCTGCAGACTTAACAAAACCCAAGACAAACATGTCTTGGTCCAAGGCTCCACAAACCCAAGGTTCACCCTTGTTGAAGCCTTTTCCATCACTAAGTCCCATCTCTACGAGAACTTAAGGTATGCAAGGTCTACCCTTGACAATCTTTCCTATTCATAATTTTTATCTGTGCATGAAGACAGGCTTATAAAAAACCCAATGTTGTTCTGCCTCTAGGACAACTGCGAAATTTATCAGCAAGTGCACTGAGTCACACAAGTAGTATAAAATGGTAAGAACTGAGTATCGAATCATAGGGAGTTTGTTTCATTCATAAAAGCGTTCATTCAATAAGTTGACATTTGTGTAACATCATGAAATGGAAATAAAAACAGGATATAGTTGCAATTCTAAGATAACTATGAAATTAACTAAGTAAATACGAAAAATAAACAAATGATTAAAACGTTGGATCCTTCTACTGAGTAACTTGATGCAATTAAGGGTTTTTCTCTATCTAATGTTGTTTCTGTGTTCTATGCTGAGGACAATTATCCCAAACACCAATGTCTCACATGAATGGGCTAATTCTAATTAAACTTCGTTCTCGGATCCCTCGTCCAGACAATACAGTTATCTAGCTCTGCTCTATCTAGTTCTAAGGATTCAAAACATTTTCCAATGCTAAAAATCCTAACTTTACACACAAATAGGTGATCAAACCAAAAGCATACAATAATTAAATGTTGATAGAAGCAATGAACACATCAAAACAATATTAAATAGATAGTAAAGAATATTTACATCAAGACTCAACAAAAATCCCCAACAAAAACTTTATCCTTCCATCGCAAGGCGGTACCTTTCAACTACAAGATGAGGGTTTTAGAAGAAAATTACAGATTACACAGTGGTGAGGATGTCTCCACCTCTAGGAACCTAGAAATTACTCCTAAACCTAGAATCCTCTTGAAAGCTGAGGTTTTTGGCTTCCTTGCTCTATTTTGCGCCTCTGTTTTGCTCTCTACGCTCTTGGATATGCTATCCTCCTTGATTTTTCCAACTTCAGCCTTTAAAAGGGCTTTCTGTCCTTGAAGGCTCACTTAGCGCCATTTTCGCGCTGAGTGCGAGTTAGTAAAATTCCGCTGAGTGAGCTGATAATGCGCTGAGCGTGCAGATGAATGGCAAATTCTCCTCCAGATTCTCCCAACTCGCTAAGCGGGCTGAGTGTCTCGCTTAGCGAATGATTCTCGCTAAGCGCACAAGCCTCGCTTAGCGAGACATCAGCTGCTGACCTCCATCTTCTTCATCCTTTTACTTGAAACTGAAGTCAAAAACACATTAATTCACAATAATGGCATTTCTATTGAGCAAAATTAAACTAAACATAAAAATATGTACAAACCTACAGAAAGAACTATAAATTGGGGAAAAGACATAAATTTCATAATGTTTTTCAATACAAAAGTTAGTCTTAAATGACGACTAACAACTCCCCCAAATTTACAGTTTTTCTTGTCCTCAAGCAAAGAAAGAACAATTCACTTATCCTTAAGTGACAAGCTCACAGTGGTTATTCATAGTTGTGTTTGTTTCCAAGCATTCAATCACATGACACAAGTGGCATACAATGCTTCAACCAACAACTTTTCACAAGATATGCAGATTTTCAAAGATAGGAACATGATTATTAAGCAACACAAGTGAAATAAGCTAGCAAACAAGACAGATATCAAGGAAGGATCATCAAGCCAAATCCTCACGGTCACTATTTCACTCAAGCACAAGTGTTTAGGCTATTTATCAATCAACAACCAACACAAGTCCCAACTTTTGAATTTCATCTCATGACATACAATTATAAACACAAAATTTGAATCTGAAGAACTTTTCTAGGCTTATAATGAGGCTGGGCTGCAAATAATTCATGGTTTTTCTAGGATGCAAAAGCTTAAGTTCTAGGAGAGCTTTCATCCTTAGATCAACCTTTTTCTCTTTTATTCCAGCTCTATTACTTGCTTTTCAATATTTACAACACTTTGCTTCCCTTAGCTTCAATAACAACACACTCAGTTTTTATTCTTGAATTTTCTCTTCCTTTTTTATTTATTTTATTTTAGCAGCTTTTACTTGCTGCTTTTTGATATTATTGTGTGTGTTGTTATTTGTCTTACCACACTTGTTATCACCCAATAATCTTCCCCAAATTTGGAACAAATTTGCATCGAACTATGATGCTCTCCTACAACCTAAGAAAAGGTAGATGGAGATTACAATTTACAAGCTCAGGGTTTAAGTCAATCAATCAATTTTCAGCTCAACATGGGTGCAAGGGATAAATCGTTCATGAACAGGGTAAGCTCTTTGGCTAAGTGGCTATTTCAATCAATCATGGCCTTCATCATCTTCAAACTCATGCATTCATTCAACAATCAGAGATTCGTGCAAAAATCAGTACCCAATGTTAGTCGTTCTTTCATAGTTAATCACACACTCACCGGGTTGTGACTAATGATTACCTTCACAATTTATCTGTCAAACCAACTAACATTTTCAGTCATGCCCCTAATTCATGTTCTTTCTCTTCTAATTACTACATACTTATTCAAAGCAAGCGATCTACGTATC
Source organism: Glycine soja (assembly GCF_004193775.1). NCBI lineage: Eukaryota > Viridiplantae > Streptophyta > Magnoliopsida > Fabales > Fabaceae > Glycine > Glycine soja. The sequence continues at coordinate 14,356,108 of NC_041005.1, forward strand.
ACAATTCACTCAATCCATGCAATCGATTAATTCAAATCATTCACAAACACAAATTTTTTTGATCAAATCAAACCACTACATAATCAATCAAAGTTGTAAACTATTCAACAAGCTTTAAACTTTGCTAACTAAATAAATTGAAATATAAAACTGAAACTAAAAACATAAACTGAACATAAAATGTATCAAAAGCAGAAAAATAAATGGTAATCCTGTCATGGCTCTTCCTGTGCTGCTGTGGGCTCATCCTGAGGTAAGGAGGGAGCATCCTGGGCTGGCTGAGGGATATCCTTAGCTGTAACAGGCCATGGATCCCAAGTGTTTTGCGCTACTACCATATCTGCTACATAATCTATATCTGCAGCGCCATACTCCTCATCTGAGACCTCTACCCCTGGTGTAGTAACTGAAGAAGTCTGCGGGGTGGTCTCTGGAGTGGCCTTCGGCTGAGGCCAAGGCTCTAGCTGAGGCTCCTAGGCTACGAAAGCCTCACCTCCCCCCAAAGGAGAAGGTTGGACTCCTGGTCAGGCCACTTGAGTTGTAAATTCCTCCATGCTCATGATGGGCCGATGCTGAGCCAAGTTGTGAATACTTAGCATCACTAGGCATAAGTCATGGTGGAGGCTTTGCAACATCGGCACTAGAACGTCTGAGCTCTGCATGGAGGTGCTGAAGGGTGCTGGAACTAATGTTGATGGTGGTGGAGCTGGAGCAGAAGGAGCTAGAGGTGTAGAAGCAGGAGCAAGGGAAGCAGAAGAAGATGAGCCTTCAGATCCTCGAGCCCGAGCCTTGCAGGTCCCTGGAAATACGATCGTGGGATCATCCAGGTTCCAACAGTTCTTCTTTATGTACGCCAAAATAATGGCAAGGCAAAGGGACTCAAAAGTTAAAGAATCTGAGATAACTCCTCAGGCAACGCATAAGGCGGTGATGAGGACTAGGCCATCTGTGAGATCTGGCTTGAGATAATCGAGCCCACGTCCATGTCCATCTTCATGACTAGCCCATAGACTAACCTTGCCCTATCCATATTCAAAGTGAACATATAAGAAGTGGGGGTGAGGTTGGAGTGTGATAACACACTCCATGTCTGGGCTAGTGTCGTCAGATCCTTCCTCTGGAGCTTTTAGGGCGCCCCTTCAGCATTCAAAACAAATCCACGCCTTGGAATGCAGAGCTTGGAAGTAAGCTCCTGAGGATCTGTGCACATCCTACAGAAAAGAGAGTAAGAGGTGTACTGCTCCCCTGGCTGGATAATCGATGGTGTCTCCAGGAAGGCATTCAGGAAAACGGCATCGAACTTGATCATCTTCCCCCTAACTCGAACCAATTTTGGAGATTTATCTTCTGGATCATACAGGTTCGAGTAGAACTCCTTGACCAAGCCACATCAATGTGCCCGTCCATATGCTGGGTCAAGGCCTTGTGCCAGTTCTGCCTGATCAGCTCCCGCCAGAATTCATCGTACTCTTTTACAAAGAGATTAACATTCCTCTCTGAAAGGATGTTCTGGGAGTGAATGTTCTGAGAATAACGTTCCCAGGTCCCCTTAGAAGTGAATCTCGTGGTATCATAGGGCTCCTAGGGCTAGGATGTTGTGGCTTTCCTCTTCCTAGAGGCCATCTGCATCAAAAATAGTCACAGGATTCAAGTTAGATATGTTTTTATTTCAACTAAAAGCAGAAAAATAAAACTGAAAAACAAACTGGGGGCTGAGCGGGACTAGCTCGCTTAGCGCGCCTTATAAAAATAACAGCCCTCGCATAGCGCACAGGGTGCGCTTAGCGTGACAACACAAAAACACACACTCTAGCTAAGCGAGACACACTCGCTTAGCTGAAAAAACACAATGGCTCAGCGAACATGGCTCGCTAAGGCTTATTCTCTGATAGAGAGCTAATTGCGCTTAGCGAGACTGACTCGCTTAGCACGACACACTAAACAGGCTTAGCGCCATCAGGCACTTAGCCCAAATTGACTATTGGAACTCAATTAGCTTAGCGAGTAGGGTAAATGACGACTAACATCTACCCTTGGTACTCACATCTCCAAAACCTAAGGTTCGCCCTTGGTACACATTTTTGCAAAACCCAAGGTCCGCCCTTGATACATATTGCTGCCAAACCTAAGGTACCCCCTTGGTCCGGTCATATGTAGCAACTATGATGACCACCGTCAAGGGTCCAAGTTCCACCAAGTGAATTGCCACCCCATTATTCGGCAAGACTTTTAATTAGGTCAAAGCCGCACTTACTCCTTATAACCATCAAGGGAGTACTTCAGCAGGTCAAGATGACCCACCACCCGATTGCATTACAAGACCTTCAATCAGGTGTAGCTCACACTTACTCCTCATAATCATCAGAGGAGGAACTTAGCAAGTCAGCCGACCTATCCCCACACTGGTTAGGCAAGACCTTCAACTAGGGACAAGTCAAACACAACTCCTCACAACCATCAGGGGAGAAGCTCCACAAAACAAAAGGAATCCCCAACAGATGGGTGACAAGACCTTTAATCAGGTTGAAATCAAACCTGAGATGACTCTGCGTCATTCTACTCTTTACAAGACCACCACGGTCCTACTTCTACATCAACAAGGTCTTGCTTCCCTCGTTGCCTACATCATGGCAGCCTATTCATACGACCACAAGTACGGAGCGTTACAAAGACAAAGGAAACATACATACACATAAGACATACACAGTTCAAAATTTGTCATAAAAGAAAGCTTGTGCATTAAAGAAAATAAAAAATAATTGTCATAGTTGCAAGGCCTATGCGGTCAAATTCCAACAAAGAAGAAAAAAGACAAAAACAAAGACAACCTAGACACTGGCATCATCACTTTGCTCCGCAGCACCCTGACCTTCATCAACAGCCCTCTCTTCCGCATCAATCTCCTCCTCATCAAGCAAGACACTAGGCATGGCAGCGGAATCCGACCCGTGGGAACCGAATCAAACCCACCTCCACTTTGATGGAGAAAAACCTTGTTGACCGGGTTTGAGGTTGGATTCAAGATTTCCTCGATAACCCAAAACAAGGGTGGGGACGGGTATAGGATTAGTGATATCTGCCTCGACCTAACCCCAAACCTGCCCCGGAATTATAGTGTATTAAATATTAATATTCGAAAGTTAAAACTCAAAACTCAAAACTTAATTCATAAAACCTAATATGTGTCACGGCTCCTCACTCCTTACTCTACTGCCAATTTGGAGTGTCGATTTGGAGTTCCCACTCCTCTGCTTCGATCTCTTCTCCGATCTCAATTCCGCCATCGACGAGGACACCAAGGTGTCTCTTTGTCTTAACCATCCATCGTGTTGTGAGTATTTGAAGTGTCTGGTTTGCTTTGTTGGTAGTGGATTACGTTGCAGCTTTCCATTTCCTCCTCCTGTGACCATCAAAACACATGTCCCAGAACATCAAGATAGCTTTTTGTTGACATGTTCTATTCTATATCTTAGCATTTAATTAGTTTATTAATTTGATTGAAATTTTTGAGTGCTTCATTTTGGTTCTGTTTATGTTCTCAGGAAAATAGTAAAAAAAGTGAAAAACCTTTACCTTGGTTGTTTGTGTTATGGGCGCATAGTATGCTTGTTTGTGCCAAGCACACATGTTAAAGTAATATATCTTCCATTAATATAATATACCTAACATTTATTATTTAGTATCCCTCATTGAAAATAAATTTCGTTAATTGTAAATATTTTATCAACACCATTTAATATAGTTCATTTCACGTTATCATGGAGTTTCCCGACTAATGAGGCATGTTAGTTAACCGATGTCGGCGCTCCTCTTATCTATGAGAAAGATATTTCCATAAGCAAATATTTTAAGCAGCTTTGTAACAACCATTGGTTTTGAGGAGTAGATTTTGCCTAATCATGTAGCATTGGACAATCTTCCACTTTATGTTTTGAGGTTCCAAAATTCCATTAGCACTATCTAAGTTGATGATAACATCTTTACTCTTGAGAGACACCTTTGTTTTTGTTCTAACTTAAATTTTGTCCCCATAGTAACTCATCCACAGGGCTTCAATTTTCCATGCAAAATTTTGTTCAAAACCAACTCATTAATTCAACATGGATGTCTTCCTGTGCTACCAATTAACATCAATGTTTTTCATCTGATTAGGCCTAGAAGATTAAATCTTGAATATATAGTAGTGCTCGGCATAAATTATATCAAATGAAACAACATTGCTATGAACCTGCAAAATGTAGGAGAAAAAAAATAAGAAACACTCACTCAACTAATAGTCTACTTCCAGTTTATCTATTGCTATTTCTTTTGATGATGAGTTGGTCAATGTGTATAGAGTACACGTAACTCCATCCAAAATATAATTGTGTATTGAAGTGAACCTTTCCAAAAGTGTTTTATGCAACTATCCTGAAGACACTGATAACTTCTTCCATGTTTCTTTCATCGATAAGGATATGAAGCAGTACAATCAACACTAAAAAAATGACATAACAACTGGTGATAAGAATTTAAGTATCTTGCCTTCCCACCAAGTTAATTATGGGATAACTGTATGGGTGTTTGCATCAAAGGCACTGGACTTGTATACTACATCCGTTATAAGAAAGTGGATAGGAGATTTTGATGAAATTAGAAATTGTGTCTTGCTATATCTCCTTTTGGTTAATTTAGTTTCCTACCATGTTTAGACAAATTGTGTCTTTCTATATCTCCCCTTGGTTAATTACTATGTTATATATCTAGTGCTAAAAAACTACTCTATTTCTTATCCTAATAAAACACCATAAAAGATTAGAAAAAAAATTATAAATAAGATAAATTTTAGATTTTTTCATTGATTGATTTCCTAAAAGAAAAATATATGTATATCGATTACCAGACTAAATCATTCTTAATTAGTGTAACTGTTGAATTAGTGGGCCATTGCTCAAATTTACTGCATATTTTGCCTATTGCATTTACCATACTACTTGTTTGGGAAAAACTTTTTATGATATTAATGTTTTGTTTTCTTTCCAGGAAAGCAATGGAAGATATTAGTTTTTCCCTGGAAGGAATTTGTCCTATTCCTCCACGAATTAATCGGTCTCCTTCACCTTCACCAATTGATCAGAATCCTTCACCTATTCAAGATGATCTTACACCTTTTCCTTCACCTATTATTGTTGATTCTTCTTCTTCACCTCATGAAGATGAAGTTAATAATGTGGAGGCACAGGGAGGAATATGTAGGCTGAAAAGTAAGATTTGGCATCATTTTAAAAGAATTAAAGTCAATGGTTTGGACAAGGCTGAATGCAAGTATTATAAGAAATTTCTTGGTGGAAAATCAAAAAATGGAACCAAGCATTTGTGGCAACATAATAAGATTTGTGTTTAGTACAAGATTTTTATGAGAGGGATGAAGGACCAAACATTTCTTACACCTGATATTGTGCCAGGAAAGCAAGAGTTCGGTGCGGGAACTTATGATGCAAAATATGCAAGGGGAGAGCTAGCAAAAGCAATTATTATTCATGAGTATCCACTATCAATTGTGGATCACCTTGGCTTTAGGAGATACTCTGCTTCCCTTCAACCTGTGTTTTAGGATCCTACTAGAAACACAATTAAGAAGGAGATAATGAAAATATATGAGAATGAACGAGCAACAACTTTGAAGTTGTTGGATAGTCTTGATGGAAGAGTGGCCATTACATCAGACATGTGGACTTTACATCAGACATGTGGACTTCAACCAATCAGAAGAGGGGGTATATGGCTATTACAACTCATTACATTTATGGTTGTTGGAACTTACAAAGTTAGATTTTGAGCTAATTAAATGATTTAAACTTTTTATATTATTAGGCCTTTTATTTTATAAAATAATTGAATATGATTATATTATATCTCTTTTTTTGGTTGTTTTTTTATATTATATCTCTATTTTTATGTTAGGTTCATTTATGTTCCCGCTCCTCATACAAGTGATAGACTTTGTAATGTATTGACTGACTGTTTGATGGATTGGAATATTGACACAAAACTATCCACTATCACCCTAGATAATTGTACCACAAATGATGTTATGATTGATAAAATTAAGGATATATTGCACTTAGGTAGTTTGCTTAGGGATGGGTCTTTACCTCACATGCGTTGTTGTGTACACATCCTTAATCTGATAGTAAAAGATGGGTTGAAAGTGGTGGAAGAAGGTGTAGAAAAGATTCGGGATAGTGTGGTGTACTGAAAAGCAACACCTAAAAGGAAGGAAAAATTTGAGGAAGCGATTAAACAGTTGAGAATCCCTTACACTAAGAATTTGGCCTTAGATTGTCAAACTAGGTGGAACTCAACTTACAAAATGCTTGAAATTACCAAAGGATATGAGGATGTATTTTTTCGATTAAAGCAACGAGAGTCTCAATATACTTGTTTGCCAAGTACTTTGCAGTGGCAATTTACAAAGGATGTTTATGGGAGATTGAAGTTGTTCAATACTATCATTGAATTATTTTCTTTACTAAACATCCAACTGCTAATTTGTATTTTCCAAATATATGTGAGATTAAGCTGGCAATCAAACAATGGATTACCTCTCCTAACCCAATGATTCAACAAATGGAAAAAAAATATGACGATCAAATTTGGTAAATATTAGGGTGTGATTCATAATCTGATGGGCGTTGCCACTATTTTAGATCCTAGGTACAAGATAGAGTTTCTTAGTATTATGAAAAATTGTATGAACATGACTCTTTTACTCAAGTGAGGTGCATTCAACAATTGTCTTATGACTTAGTTTCTGATTACCAAATGAAAATGAACAAAGACTCTTTTGGTAGTAATATTGGTGATGTTACTGGTAATGAAGTTGTTGGTGATGCATTACCTGAGTATGATAGATTTATTATAAGGAAAAAATGGCTAGAAGTTCTTATGTTAAATCAAAGTTGGACCACTATTTAGAAGAAGAGGTTTTACCAAGAGCTGTTGATTTTGATATTTTGATGTGGTGGAAGTTTAATTGTGTCAAGTATTCAACACTTTAGGCAATTGCTAAGGATATATTAGCTATTCTGTTATCTACCGTAGCTTCAGAATCCACATTTAGCACCAATGGTCAACTAATCCCACATCGTAGTCGACTTCAATGGACTACTTTAGAGGCTTTAATGTGTGCTAGAAGTTGGTTGTGAAGTGCTGAAAATATTGGTAAAGTTTTATTCATATATGTTGTTAAATTGATATTTGTGTTTATTCAACAAACTAATACTTGTAATGTATTTTTATAGGTTCTATGAGCTATAAAGTTGTTGCTGAATGTACTACTGTAATGAATGAAATGGTTTCAGATGATGAAGGTAAATAATATTCTAAATTTCATTTTTGTTATTATATAATATAAGCTTTTGTTCTATTTTTTATGTTGGTGAAATGATGGGTACAAGTGTCACTAATTTGGAGGAATGATCAAGATTTATTTGCTGAGCAATTTAAGTTGATTCTTTTTTTATTATGTAATTTGAAAGAATGAAACATGTTTAAGTTGCTGAATTAGAACTTGAAGGACAACCAACATAATATATTAGTATTTCTTTTTTTGCTAAACAGAATCATATGTTACTTATTGTTGGGACAACATATATTTAGATGGTATTGTATTTTAGGAGAAATTAAATATGCATGTCTTCAATTTCTCATGCAATACCCAAATTTTATGATTTTAATTGAATTGATTGATTTGTTTTAGTAATTTTTTAAATTATGATAATGATCCCATATTTTGAATTTGGCTTTGTTATTTTTTTTTTTTTGCTACGTAAGTGTCTTTTGGCCCCATTTTTTTCAATAAGTTACAATATTTTTTCTTTTTTTTATAAATATTAATCAATACTAGCGAGGGCGGGGCGGGGCGGGGAAACCCGACCCCCAATGGCGATGGGTACGTATTTTTTAATCCCAACAGGGATCGGGGGCGGGGTCGGGGATCGATCACAAAGTCGGGGGCGTGTGTAACCACCCCACCTTGTCGTCAAGATATCACCACTCTAGACTGTAAAAATTTCAATTTTTAATTGAAAATTCCGTTAATTTGCTTATGAAAAATGAAAGAAAATTTTTCACGATATACATTCACCAAACAACGCACCATTACTTAAATGAATACACACATACATATATACATACATACACACACACACACACACACATATATATATATATAGGTATAGTAACTCAGTACACATCATTCACATAATGGAAAGTAAATTAGTTCATACGTATAATTAAATCTGTGATTTACATACTCAATTCAAAATAAAATTATGGAACCAACTATAGAGGAGTTGATTAAAATAACACAACTTTCTTCCAAAATAATCAAACGTCATCACGTCGGCTTGGTGGCTCCACAAAAGAATATCACTTCACGTACTCTATTATTGTCATTCTGCTCCCATGAACAAAGGTTTGCGATCATCACACGGTACAAAAATTGTGAGGGTAAGTTTATTCTAAAAGAAATTAACACAAAAATCAAATAACCATAATTAGTAAGAAAACATTAACAATTACCATAATCATACACAAGCATCCATTAGTCCAACATACACTCAACAAGTAGTCATCATCCATCCATAATTCCAATCAATCATGCTCAGTATGATACATGCACCTGACCTCAACTCTCAAATGCAATATGATACCATTCATCAAGCAAATAGCCTAAGCGTGTCCACACGACACTCTTACTTAGGAAAACTAGGTAGTAAGTGTCGAGGTCACCCTGTCTTGCACATGCAACTCCCCCCTCCCCCATGGTGATTAGCCTGAGTCTCAAGGGAGTTTCAAACCGAGAGACATGCCCCCAAGTACAAGTATTTCTCCTCATGAGAAACTACAAGTACTTACTCACAAAGTTTATAATATTTCTATGCAATATGAAGTATGAAACATGAGCAACATCAATGCACTGACCATGGATAATTAAAGATTCTAAGTCATTCCCCTCCAAATATGCTTAAAACTCTTTAACCACTCTATTTCCCTCACTAGGGATATTCAACACGGCCACTGCACCCCCATGTACATACACAATGACATTTTCATCATCATCAACATCCCATCTCAATGTCATTATCAATATCAACATTGTCTCATCTCAATGTCATTCTCAACATCAACATCATCTCATCTCAATATCATTCTCAACATCATCGTCATCTCATCTCAATGACATTATCAACAATAATAACATCATATCATATCAATATTATCATCAATAACAACATAATCTCATATCAACATAATCATCAATAACAACATCATCCCATATCAGTTAATATCATCAATGAATCACATTCCACATATACATACATATACAGTTCATGCCTGAGATTCACACTCCCCAGGTCTAATAAAAACAATAATGTCATTTATCAATAATAGACATATCGATCCCATTAGTCAAAACATTGTTTTTCTTGAAAACTAGCATGCAATAGGGAAAGGCATACAACCCCATAGTTAGGTTCCTTGACCCCATCTATAGTATCAAAAACCGTAAATTATAATAAACTCCCCTCACCTATCGTGAGCTCTACATCAGTTCCTTTTTGTATCTCTCAAAGACCTCTCTCGTTCACGTTCGTCAGTCCAAACACAAGGTTCTATATACCAAATTGAAGGAAATTTAGTATAGATTTCAGAAACAAGGTTAATGACAACATTCAGGGTTAATTACCATTGTCAAAACATAAAGGGATAAGGGGGTGTTTCGAATTCTACTAAAAGGAGACGTTATTTTGAAATTTCGATCACGCCTATATAACCGGGGTTCAATGAAGGTCATGAAAATTACATAAATTTTATAAAAAGATAACTTTTACAACGTCTCATTTTCAAGGATTCTTCAAAGGAAGTGTAAAAATACCCTATTATAGTACCCAAAACACAAGAGACACTAAGATAAACTCAAACTAACCAAGAGAAAGGCTTAAAAGTCAATTTCCTCAGAGAAGCTACAAAAGAAATAATTGAGGGATTTTTCTCCACCGAATCCTTGAGGTGGATTCTGAGGATTCCACTCTGATTAAAACGTTTCTCTTGGTGTGGTGGTTTGATGACTAGGAACAACGGCTTGTGGTGGCCACCGGTGGTCGTGGGTGGTGGAGAAAAAAGTGTTGGGATTTGGGTGGGCATTTGGAGAGGATGAGAGTGAAAAAAAAATCATATTTTTCACGCTGAAAAACGTATTTATAATCTGTAGATCTCACCTAGCGAGCTTGTCTTGCTAATTGGGAGTCCACTTTTGGCACTAAGCCTGACAATTCTTAGAGCACAATTCCTCTTGCGCTAAGCGCAACAATTCTCACTCAACGCAATTCCCTCTCGGGTTGGAATTGCGCTTAGTGCGCTTTTCACGCTAAGTGAGAGGTGAAAATTTGTAATTTTGAAATCCCAACGGTCAGATTGTGAGGAAATGTGTTAGGAACCTACAATCAAAATTTGAATACAATCCAACAGTTAACAAATCCAGGATCATAGTTTTATCGGAATAGGTTTAGATGAAATTTGAAATCTCATAATTTCAACTTAGGTCAATAAAACTCCACATTACTTAACATCCACATCAAGCAAATCACGCACGACTAATTTACACCATACCTCAACTCATTCAATTCAATCATATAATTAAATAACACGATAAATACAATTAAACATCAATTTATAATTATCAATATTTCAGGGTGTTACAACGCGGGTGGGAAATGCAATACTCGTCCCCGTCCCGCCCCGTTCCCATGCCTACAAGACACCCTCCTTCAGATCGTTGAAGGGATCAAAGAGACCTAAGTCAAGGTCATTCACAAAGAAACCAACCTACCTAATGACCTTTAGAAAGCCTTTCTCATATTGCTCCATGATCTTTTTCTTGTACAAAATCAACTCTTCCTCGAGCTCCTTGCTGGCCTCCCTTTCCTTGACAGCCCGCAACTCGGACTCCTTCAATTTGGACTCTGACTCCCTAATTTGGGCCTCTAAGTTAGTAATTCTCTTGGTAAGCTCGTCCTTCTCTGCCACCATGCTCTTCACTTTGCCATCCAGGTCCATCTTCTCAGCCTGCAAATTCTTGCATCATCTAAATAAATCATCACCATCTAACCAGGTACACAACAACTTGGCTAGTGCACCACTAACCTTAGAATATAGTTAGTGGTTCCCCCTTACAGCCTTAACAAAAGCAACAGTAGCGTTGGCCACCTTAAGGTGCTCCACTCACCACAAAGTCCGAGCAGTAGCCCTCCACTTGGCGACCTCCGCCTCCAAGGATATAAACTTTTGCACCGCCTATTGGTGTCGCAGTCCATTCTCCTTCATAATTGCCAAATTCCTTTGGAGAAATACCTTGGTAGAGTCAATAACATTCTTCACCCCAACCGACCTAATGAGATTTTTGTCAAAAGCTGACACAAAGCCAGTCGGGGTCTTCTACTCTAGCTTGTAAGTGGCACCCCACAATGAGTCAACATCACTAGATGTGTACAAATGATCGAGGGAGATGCGGGGATGAAGAAGGCGATGCCATACTCGCCAAAACAACATCAGGGAGGGCCACTAGAGTCGATGAAGAAGGAGGCAGCATTGGGAGAGCACCAGTGGTCGCCTCACCGGCACTTAATAAAGGGGCCGCAATGGTGGACGACAACACCATAACAGACTTAGCCTGAGTGGCTAGCACAACAACTTAAATAGCAGCGGGAGAAACCTCTTGAACAAAAGCCATAGGAGGAGGTGAAGGAGCAGGATTCGCAACAACAATGGCAGCAATAGGAGCCTTGATGGCCTGTGAAGCCGGAGGCACATCTTGCGCAGTTGTGAGTCAACCCGTAGTGGGCCCCAAGCTTACAGCCTGCCTCAGGGAGCGGAGGCTCATAGGGTCCTTCGACTTCTTGCGGCCCAACGGCTGAACAACATCATCCATCTTCCTCTTTACCAACGCAGAGGAAAGAGCACTGGGGGCGACCTCAGCAACAACAACAACAGGACCAACCTCACCAGTAGTTTGGCCCCCTTCTCCAATGGATGGAGTAGCAACAGACAGTGGCATGGTCCCAACTACAGGTTCGACCTGCATCACGAGTCGCCTCCAAGAGAAGTCATTCGTAATACCTACAAAACAACAAAGACAATAACACAAACACATGTTAGACGTTCACTGACACCAACCTCATACAACAAACGAGGACAAGGTTAGACATTTACCATCCAAGGTAGCGAGAGGATCAATCACCGAAGGAAGAGATTGGATGACCCACACATCCAACGAGGCCGGTAGCTGCTCCAAAATCGCTTTGTTGACTCTCTCCACAAGGGTCAACAAATCCTCATCATACGACTTGAACCTAGTGGGATAAGACTGCCAGTAGAATGGGAAGCGAGGCTCTCCGTCCCTATTAAACATCAGTGGCATTCCATCAGCCACGACATTAGCAGCCAGGACCTTAAACAAATGGTCCTTGATATGGTGAAATACGTTTGATTCAAACTCGAATAGCTTCTTGGACACATTGTTCAAGGAGACCCATCCAATCTTGCCTAACAATTTTATTTGAAAGAAGAATAAGATGACCGACACACTAGGCCGGACATTGAAAAAAGGACACAAAATTTCAAAAGCTCGCACCATCGCCCAACTATTCGGGTGAAGCTTGGAAGGGGCCACATTCAAGTGCTCCAGCAAAGCACACTTAAAAGCGATCAAGGGTAGAATGACACCCAGGACCTCAAACAAACATCTATACAAGGTAAAGAAAGGCAGAGGACCAGACACTATCCTCAAGAACGGGAGGTCATCACTCCTGCAAGTCTGAACGGCCAGCTTACAAGAGTCCTCGGGGTTCGCTAGCTTCACCTAGCGCTAGCTAGACAATAACAAGGTCAGACAAGACTTATATTTTAGCACGTCATCCCTCACCCACTCATAGCCAGCAATGGCTGGGGTAGACAAGGATGACCTAACACTCATGTTAGGTCCTATGCGGGGAGACAACCTCATATATCCGCTACCGCCGCCGTCGCCAGCTCTTCCCGCACCTCGGAAGCATAATGAGGGAGGATTATAGTAACCGAGACTGGCTCCTCGACAGTTGTAGATGTAGAAGCAAGCTTCATAATGAATCAAGATTGATTCAAAGAGTTTTGATGATAACAAAGATGATGACAAAAAGCTTAAAAGTCAAGAACACTAATGATAACAAAGATTATGATCTCAAGAATCAAAGAATGAGTTCAAGATTGAATCAAGTACACTTCAAGGATCAAGAGGAAAGTTGAATTCAAGTTCCAAGAATCAAGATCAAGATTCAAGAATCAAGAGAAGAATCAATCAAGATAAGTATTAAAAAGTTTTTTCAAAAACTGAGTAGCACATGAATTTCAAAACCTTTTACCAAAGAGTTTTTACTCTCTGGTAATCGATTACCAGTAGCAAAATGGTTTTCAAAAAGCTTTCAAAATGAATTTACAACGTTCCAATTAATTTCAAAATGTTGTAATCGATTACAAGTATTTGGTAATCGATTACCAGTGTGTTTGAACGTTGAAATTCAAATTTAATTGTGAAGAGTCACATCCTTTCACAAAAAAGCTTTGCGTAATCAATTACACTGATTTGGTAATCGATTACCAGTGATAGTTTTTGAACAAAATCAAAAGATGTAACTCTTCCAATAGTTTTCAAGTTTTTCTGAAATTTATATCTTTTCCAAATGGTTTTTAAGGTTTTTCTAAAGGTTATAACTCATCTAATAGTTTTCTTGACTAGACTTGAAGAGTCAATAAAAGCAAGGCTTTGATTTGCAAACAAAAAACTTTTTCTAACAATTCTTTACACAACAAACTTTTGCCAAATCTGATTTCTGAATCTCTTTGAACTTCTTCTTCTTCCTTTTGCCAAAATCCTTCCAAAGTTTTCTGGTTTTCCAAACCTTGAAAACTGTGCTATTCATCTTTTCATTCCCTTCTTCCTTTGCCAAAAAGAATTCGCCATGGACTAACCGCCTGAATTCTTTTTGTGTCTCTCTTCTCCCTTTTCCAAAAGAACAAAGGACTAACCGCCTGAATTCTTTTGTATCTCCCTTCTCCCTTGTCAAAGAATTCAATAAGACACAGTCTGAGAATTCTTTTTATTCTTCCCTTTCCCACATACAAAAGATTTCAAAGGACTAACCGCCTGAGAATTCTTTTGTATCCCCATTCACAAAGATTCAAAGGATTAACCTCCTGAGAACTTTGTCTTAACACATTGGAGGGTACATCCTTTGTGGTACAAGTATAGGGTACATCTACTTGGGTTTGACTGAGAACAAGAGAGGGTACATCTCTTGTGGATCAGTTCTAGTGGAAGGTACATCCACTAGGTTGTTCAAAGAGAACAAGGGAGGGTACATCCCTTATGGATCTTTTCTTGTAAAAGAATTTTTATAAGGTTGAAAAGAAATCTCAAGGACCGCAGGTCGCTTGGGGACTGGATGTAGGCACGGGTTGTTGCCGAACCAGTATAAAAACTCTTGTGTGTTTGTCTCCTTCTTCCCTACTCTTTTAATTTCCGTTGTGCACTTTAATTCCCGGTTTTACTTTTGGTTAAGTTTTTTTTTATTCTTCATTTACTTAACAACATAGTGAAAGCCTAAGAAGAGTAATTTTTTAATTAGTAAAGGTTTAGGAATAATTAATTCACCCCCCCTTTTAATTATTCTGAGGCCACTTGATCCAACAGTAGAAGGTCGTGCCCTTCCGCGAGGGTTAAAAGTGCCCCCACTAGTTCGACACGAATTCTTCACCCTCTCCGAGGAAGAGGACTTGCTATTAGAGGCATCTCGATGAGTATCCTTATACAACAAACTGCCTACCGAGATGATCTCTCGATCCATGATAGGTTGTTCAATCGAGCCCCTAGAATCACTGTTAGTCGATGAATATGACTAACTTTTGTGTATAAAACTTGTGTATATTGTATCAAACTTCTCCAAGTTATAGTTGTTTTGTAATATTATAAGTACTTTTATTAAATATAGGTAATAGATAATTTATACTTTTGTTTTGTGTGTTTAATAATCAATTTCTCTCAATTTCAGGTTAATTAGGCAAATTGGCAAAAGTTTTGTTTTCACCTTCTCGCTAAGCCAATCTTCTGGCTTAGCGAGCATTCGCTAAGTGTGACATTCAGTGGCTAAGCACAAGAATCCAGAAGATGAGCTGTCAAGTTCGCTGACCGCACCGCTCCAGGTCATCAAGTGCACCGCTTCAGCTCATCTGCTAAGCGAGAGAAGCACGCTAAGCCAAAATCCACTTATGCGCGCTAAGCGATTTAGATTTGCGCTAAGCGTGCGAGCACGAACCAACCCACCTATTTAAGCTTGAAATCAGATTTTTTTGAGAGAGTTTGGCATTTTTTCTTGAAAAGCCTCTGCATACACGAGAGTCTGGCCTTGGCTTTTCCATGTGTAGGAAGTTCTAGAGTTCTAGAGAGTTCTGAGAGATTTTGTTGTGTGAAGATCTGCAGAGATGAGAGCTCGAAGCAGAAGCTGTTTTGAGAGCTTGAGATGATTTTGTGAGTGATTGTGAGATCCTAGAGGTGAAGGAGACATCCTCACCACTTGTATTTTTGCAATCTTTCATCTTGTTCTTCTCTGTGTTGTAAAGGAGGTTTCCGGACTATGGAAAGCAAAATCCTCTATTGGATCTTCCCTGTAGGTACCTGATGTAAATATATTTCTATCTATGTAATGATGTTTTGTGTGTTCTCTATGCTATCTGCTTTTCATTCCAGTATGCCTTTACCTTGATCACATAGATGCATGCTTTGTTAGGATCATTCAACAGTGGAAACTGGTATGATTCTAAAGTCCTTGATAGTACGGGGCTAAGTTGTTGTACTGTCACGAGGAATCGGGGTACAAGAACTTAGTTGTGTATGTGTGTCTTAATGCAGTCCTGGTTGAGTTTAGTCTTACAAGAGGAATCTGCGGACGAGGCTTAATCAGGATTAGGCTAGGTTATCATGAGGAATCGGGGTCTAGCAGTCCATGAGACAACATAGGAATACATGGGCATTGTTAGATAGAGAACATCCATTTTAGCATCAGGAACCTATTAGGAAGAGCAACGCGTTCTCTACTTGTTTTTACACAGCATTTCTCTTGCGTGATTTTCTTTCTTTTTGCATAGATAGTTTACATACCTGTTCATAACCACAATCATCTTTTCATACCAGACACCTATTTACCAAAATAGCTTGCCAGATAACACAAGTTCCCCGAGAGTCCGATACTTGGTTCTTACCATTTTATACTACTTGTGCGATCCGGTACACTTGTCAGCCACGAACAAGTTTTTGGCACTGTTGTTGGGGAAGTTCTTTTTATTTGGAAAGTTAGCTCGTTGTTAGGTGTCTATTCTTTATTTGTTATTCTTTGATTTTTTCAATGAATATTTGTTCTTTAATTTATATTGGTCTTCTCTTATTGAACTGGATAACCGGTGTTCTGTTAGTACTGTTTATGCATAGATCTCCCACAGGCACTTTAGTTCCTTTGGACTTAGAAATTGAAGCTACACTGAGAAGGAACAGAACTGAGAGAAGGAAACTTTTGCAAGACAGAACAGTTGCATCCATTATTGAGGAAGAGACCCATTTTTCTAATTCATCATCACCTGATTCACCATCATCAAGGGAATCCACTAATCAATTGTCTTAAATTGCTTGCATGGAAGATGAGCACGACCAGAGGACTACCCTTAAAGACTATTCAAGTAGCTCGGTACCATAATTTTTCACTAGCATCGCACGTCCTAAAGTGCAAGCGCACAACATCACCTACCCATATTCTTTGATCCATCTGATACAAGGAAATTTATTTCAAGGATTACCTAATGAAGATCCCTATGCACACTTGGCAACATTTATGTAGATTTGCAACACTGTTAAGATTGTCGGTGTACTAGATGAAGCTATTAGGCTCAGTCTTTTCTCATTTTCACTGGCAGGAGAGGCCAAGAGGTGGCTCCACTCATTCAAAGGTAACACTCTTAAAACCTGGGAAGAAGTTGTGGAAAAGTTCCTTAAGAAATATTTCCTAGAATCTAAGACTGCTAAAGGGAAGGCAGCAATATCATCATTTCATCAATTACCTGATGAATCCTTGAGTGAGGCGTTGGAGAGATTCAGAGACTTACTGAGAAGAACTCCCACCCATGGATTCTCTGAGCCAATCCAACTGAACATGTTCATAGATGGGCTGAGACCACAAACCAAGCAATTACTGGATGCTTCTGCTGGGGGAAAAATAAAGTTGAAAACCCCAGAAGAAGCAACTGAGCTCATAGGGAACATGTCAGTCAGTGATCATGTCATTCTGAGGGACAAAACCTATCAACCCATAAAGAAGAGCCTGTTAGAGCTAACATCACACGATTCTTTGTTGGCACAAAACAAGTTTCTATCTAAGAAACTTGAGATCCTAACAGAAACACTTGGTAAGCTGCCAACTAAACTGTCGATTGGACAACCTACACATTCTTCTATTTTGCAAGTCACAGGTTGTACCATTTGTGGTGAAGCTCATGAGACAGGCCAATGCATCTCAACTGAAGAAAACACTCAAGAAATTCATTTCATGGGGAATCAGCAGAGGCAAGGGTATACTCAAGGAGGTTTTTCAGGCTTCCAACAAGGTCCTTATAATCAGCAAGGACAGTGGAGGACACACCCTGGCAACCAGTTCAATAAAGACCAGGGTGGATCCTCAAACAGGACAATTCAACAAGGGTCTAACATCTTTCAGAGGACGACTAAGTTGGAAGAGATCTTGACTCAGTTTATACAGGTAACGATGTCAAATCATAATAGTACTGAGTCAGTATTAAAGAACCTTGAGGTCCAAGTGGGACAACTAGCCAAGCAGATAACTGACAAGTCATCCAATAGTTTTGGAGCAAATACGGAAAATAATCCTAAGGAGGAATGCAAGGCTGTGATGACTAGGAGTAAAAAGTTTGTGGAAGCTGAGAATGAAGAGAGTGTGGTGTACAAGGAGCAAATGGGTGAAAAGACAAGTGTTGAGGTTAAGGAAAATGATGTAAAGGGTAAAGAGAATCAGGAAAAAGGGAGGAAAATAATGGTCCAGAATAAAGAAATGGAGAACCAAGAAAAAGAAAAAGAAGGAGAAAAAGAAATAGAAAATGAGAAAAATGAAAAAGAAGAAAAAAAAATAAAATTTCAGAGAAGAGTAGAAGTGGAAAGGCTGTGGACAAAGGTGTGGAAGTACCATATCCTGTGGTACCTTCCAAGAAAGAAAAAGATCGTCATTTGGCAACATTTTGGGATATTTTCAGAAAATTGGAAATAACCATGCCTTCTGGCGAAGCTCTGTAGCAGATGCCACTCTACTCCAAATTGTTGAAAGATATGTTGACAAGGAGGCACAAGTACATTCATCAGGAAAACATCATAGTGGAAGGAAATTGTAGTGCTGTGATCCAAAAGATTCTTCCACCTAAGCATAAAGATCCTGGGAGTGTAACTATTCCTTGTTCAATAGGAGAAGTCAATGTGGGAAAGGCTCTAATTGATCTGGGAGCCAACATTAATTTGATGTCACTCTCCATGTGTAGAAGATTGG
This sequence comes from Glycine soja, assembly GCF_004193775.1. Classification (NCBI taxonomy): domain Eukaryota; kingdom Viridiplantae; phylum Streptophyta; class Magnoliopsida; order Fabales; family Fabaceae; genus Glycine; species Glycine soja. The sequence goes on from NC_041005.1 coordinate 14,374,782, forward strand.
GAGAGTTGGAGATTATGCCCACTAGAATGACTCTACAATTAGCTGACCGCTCCATTACCAGGCCCTACGGAGTAATTGAAGATGTATTGGTCAGGGTCAAGCATTTTATCTTCCCAGCAGACTTTGTGGTCATGGATATCTCTGAAGATACTGACATCCCTGTAATCTTGGGGAGGCCGTTCATGTTGACCGCAAGCTGCATAGTTGACATGAGGAAGAGGAAGTTGGAGTTAGGTTTTGAAGACTAGAAAATTGATTTTGACTTGTTTGTTGATGACAAGCCTGCTCTAGAACACAATGTTTGCTTGTGGGTAATGGGAGAAGGTCAAGAGGTTTTGAAGGTGAGAACCAAAACGTAAGATCGCCCAGTGAGGTAAAAACGTCAAGCTAATGACGTTAAAGAAGCGATCCCTGGGAAGCAACGCAGTTTCAATTTGTGTTATTTTTGGTTTTTCATGCATTTGATCATTGGGAACTTGCTGTATAATCTAAACATTGGAGCATATCAGCCTCCCTTTGAATGGTAAAATTAAGGGTTTCAATTTCTTAGGAAATGACTAAGTTTAAAACTTAGAAAATCTTTTTAAAAATTAGTCCTTTCGCTAAGCGCCTGCTTCTCGCTAAGCGCATAATCGTTCATGCGCTAAGCCACGATTTTTAAGTGCTTAGCGCACAACCCTGGCATCTGAGGCTGATTAATTCCGCTAAGCTAGCCAAGGTTTAGCTAAGCCAAAATCAATTCGAATTGAATTCAGCTAAGCGACAGACTAATCGCTGAGCGACGGCTTCCCTTGACTAAGCGAGACCCAGTGTTGCCAAGCGCAATTCATTACGGCCAGAATTGAGGGCCATGGGGCTGAGCGAGGAATTTGTTGGCTAAGCGTACTATCTTGCAGATTAAACTGGATTTGATGTAGCTTAGCGCCATTCATGGTCGTTGAGCTTAATCGCTTGCGGCAGTATGCACGCTAAGCGATGCTTTTAACCACTCAGCGCCAGCTTCTATGCACATAAAATGCATAATTTCAGCTAAGCGAACTAAAGCTTGGCTTAGCGGAAGTTGCAGGTTTTCTGATCTGCAGATCCTGCTAAGTGACAACACCCTCGTGCTAAGCCAAATTCTATATATATATATATATATATAATTTCTTTTGAATTTTGAATTTGGCTAAGCGCGGGCCATTGAGCGGGAAAATTTGAGAAACCAAACATCTCGCCTTCTCGCTCAGTGAACCTCTCCGCTAAGCGAAAAGAACGAAACGTTCTTAGTGGGTGCAACATCAGTTACACCCACTTTCCAAAAATTTGTGCCCTTTATGCTCCCTCTCTCCCTCAAATTGCTCTCTGTGTGTTTTGTTTCTTTTGCTTTGCATCCTTTTGTTCTCATCAATCATTCGCAGCACAAGTAAGTTCCTTGATCTTTCTCTTTGTTATTTTATCAAACCTTAGGATAGACAACTCTAGAGTAGGTTTAAACTTTTAGGGTTTTGCTGTTTTAAGAATAGTTTAAAATTGAAGACTTTAGGTTCATTTTGTGTCTAAAAACTATATTGAGGGCTGTGCATGTTTAATCCACTAGGTAGAGGCCCAAAATATGGAAGAAAACGTGCCACTATTTCTGCATTTTTTTTTTCTGGAAAACGCAATGAATTCACTTAGTGCGCTTACCGCGCTAAGCGAGTTCATCAATAGTTGTTAAATATAGGCATTTTCCTGAAGAACTCACTGAGCGCGCCTACCGCGCTAAGCGATTTTATTTCTTGAGGATGAACACTCATCCACCTGGTACAGTACCTGTGGCTAAGCGAGGCTGATTTGCTAAGCCCGGGTAACTTAGTAAAAGTTTTTGATTGATTGGCCGCCCGCTAAGCCAGGATCTCCTGCGCCAAGCGAAATTCCTTGCGGCATCTGCTGAGCTGAGCGGCCCTGTTCGCTAAGCCTACATAACTTAGTGAAATTTTTTCTCAGTTTAGTGCCGCTAAGCACAACTTATTCTTGGATAAGCGCAAATCCATGCGGCTAACCTTAGGCTTAGCGGGCTCCTTGCCAGCTAAGCCAACTTTGTAGACACTGTAACCTAGCATTTTCTGCTAAGTGGCATTCCTATGTCGTTAAGCCCAGTGTCATTTTTTGTGAAGCCCGCTAAGTGACCCATGTCTCGCTAAGTAGACGTGTGTCTTTTATGAAGGCCTGCTAAGCGAATGTTGTCTCGCTAAGCGAAGAGTGTCTTTTTCAGTTTTTTTTTTTTTAAAGTTTTTCTTTTGATTTTTTTTAATAAATTGAGTCATGATCAAATGTTTGATTCCTTTGTCTGCATATGTCTTCCAGGAAAAGAAAAAGTTTCAGTTCAAGGCCCAACACTCAATATGATACAAGAAGATTCCACTCTTTTAAGGCTTGGACCAAATACACTGATAATGTCCTGGGAAGACATATATTAGTTGAGAGGAAAGTGGAAATATATCATACAGAGCTGGATGAATTTAAGGCTGAATTGGAGAGGCGTAACTTCCATAAGCGCCTCACCAATTTAGCTGACAATAGCATTGACCTAGCATTGGTGAAGGAGTTCTATGCCAACCTCTACAGTCCTGAGGGACCTTCACCAAAACAAGTCAGAATATGGGGCCACTTGATAAGGATTGATGCAAACAACCTCAATGTCTTTTTAGAAACACCTGTGGTGCTTACTGAGGGTGAATCTTTACCCGCTTACTCAAGATACTGCAGGATGCCTACTGACATCAAGGAAATTGAGGTTGCTCTGTGCATACCCGGCCGAGGGTTTATTTTAAATGCTGAAGGTCACCCTGGGATGATCCTCAGAAAAGATCTAACCACTCTTACTCAGGTCTGGAGTGTTCTCTCATACTCCAACCTGGCTCCGACTTCCCACACCTTGGATTTGACTGTGGATAGAGCTAGGTTAACCTTTGGCCTAGTTACTCAGTTGGACATGAATGTCGGAGCTCTCATCTCTGGATAGATCACAGCTTTATGTAGGTCCAGAGGAGTCGCTTCCAACAGTTTAGTCTTTGAACGTTTGAGCCCGGTCATTAATTTGGTCTACATAAGGAAAAAATTTTGGAACTCGGATGATCCAACAGTTATTATTAGGGGGCCAGAAGACCAAAGGCGAGGCCAGCTGGGGTTCCTTCTACATCAGCAGCTCCTCATCCAGCTTCTACATCAGCAGCTCCTCATCCAGCTTCTACATCAGCAGCTCCTCCTCCAGCACATATGACAACAGCTCCTTCTACCCTACCTCCTGTAGATTTTCAACGTTTTTGAAGCCATGCTTCGGAGCATACATCAGGGGCAGATTATTTTACTGCAAAGCCTATAGCTGGTAGCGCCTCCAGACTCCATCCTGACAGTAGAGCAATTTAATGAATGGGTAGCCTGGCCAGGGACTCAACCTCCTCTTCACAGGGAAGACAAAGATCTCGCCGCTCAGGTACCCCATCAGCCGGAGGATGAGTCATCAGAGTCTTTAACTCCTGAGCCCTTAATCAGGAAAATGAAGGTAGTTGTAACTCAGGAAGCTGCAGCCACCTCTGAAAAGTCTCTTGAAGCCACTCCAGAGCCTCTGGCACCAGTGGCAGATACCACTTCTCCACAGCAGGCAGCAGACCCTTCCACGCCTGAGGATCAAACCACCCCAGTCCAATCTCCGAACGCCTCTCCTGTAGCTACTCCTGTACTTTATTTTTCAGAAGAGGAGGAGGTTCAGACACAGGACACCCAGGACCAATCATAGGACTTTTAAATTTCTATTGATTTTTTGCACTTTTTGATTTGTTAGTATAATTATGGTGTTAGTAAATTATTTACTTTTTATTAGTTTTGTGCATGAGTAGTGTAGTTGCTCATCTTGAAGCATCTGGAATAGTTAAACTTAACTTTTGTTGGTATGGCAGTGAAATAGTTTATTTATTTTGTGAAATGGATGTATGCCTTTTTTAAATTGAATGCTTGCGTAAGATGAGATCTATGTTTCCTTTCATGAATTTGAACAAATATGCATGTTGAACAAAGAAAGAACAAGAGTGTGAACTTACAATAGAATTGTTAGTCAATAGACAGACTGATTATGAAAGAAAAAGCTTGAACCAAAAACCGGTGAGAGTGTGACCTTACTCTGTGAGTGAACGACTAACTGTGAGTAATGATCTTTGCATGAATCTCTGAATTCTAGAATGATATGTATAACTTAGAACATGATGAAGGCCATGATTTGTATATACACAAGCTCTTTTGACCAAATAGCTCACCTTGAATGATAACTGTATCTTTTGCTCCTTCTATAAGCTGAATGATTTTTGTCATGAATTGAACCCTAAACTTATCTCCTGATACCTTGTTTAGATTCTAGGAGAGCATATGGTTCAAGGCAAATTTACTCTAAATTTGGGGGAGGGAAGTCAATTAGAATGAAAAGAAAAAGGTTAAGTATCAGCACACACAACAAAAAAATTGTATGTTAAAAAAAAAGGGAAGAAGAAAAGAATAAGTGTGTTGTTTCAATAAGGTCAAAAGCGACTTAAGAGAAGAAAAATAGTGAGAAGGATACTTGTATGATACAAGAAAAGATCATTGGGATAAGTCTAGGACTTGTGCTCTCTTAGAATCTAAACCTTTGAATCCTAGAAAAACCAATGAATTTTTGTAGCCAAACCTCACTACAAGCCTGAGAAAGTCCTTTTGATTCTATTTATACATTTCTGACTTGATGGCATGAGATGACATGCAAAGATTGGACCTCCTGTTAGTTGTTATCAATGAATAGCTTAAACACTTGTGTTTGAGTGAAACAATAGCCGTGAGACTGTGGTTTGAGCTACTTTCCTCGATATCTATCTTATGATTAACTTCATCTAACTGTATAGTTCACATTTTGCTCTCCTTTTTGTCTATTTGCATATTCTGTGAAAACAAGTGATAGGTACACATTGCTTCATCTTTCTCATCATGCAATCAATAAATTTTGATGCATACACCTTTGTACATAAACACTGCATGTTTTACCACTTGAGGACAAGTGAGTTGTTCTCTTTTGCTTGAGAACAAGCAAAACTGTAAATTTGGGGGAGTTGTTAGTCGATGAATATGACTAACTTTTGTGTATAAAACTTGTGTATATTGTATCAAACTTCTCCAAGTTATAGTTGTTTTGTAATATTATAAGTACTTTTTGTTAAATATAGGTAATAGATAATTCATACTTTTGTTTTGTGTGTTTAATAATCAATTTCTCTCAATTTCAGGTTAATTAGGAAAATTGGAAAAAGTGTTGTTTTCACCTTCTCGCTAAGCCAATCTTCTGGCTTAGCGAGCATTCGCTAAGCGCGACACTCAGTGGCTAAGTGTGAGGAAGAATCCAGAAGAAGATGAGCTGTCAAGTTCGCTGAGCGCACCACTCCAGGTCATCAAGCGCACCGCTTCAGCTCATACGCTAAGCGAGAGAAGCGTGTTAAGCCAAAATCCACTTATGCGCGCTAAGCGATTCAGATTTGCACTAAGCGAGCACGGACCAACCCACCTATTTAAGCTTGAAATCAGATTTTTTGAGAGAGTTTGGCATTTTTTCTTGAGAAGCCTGTGCATGCACAAGAGTCTGGCCTTGGCTTGAAGCTTTTCCATGTGTAGGAAGTTCTAAAGAGAGAAAGATCCAAGTTCCAAAGAGTTTTGAGAGATTTTGCTGTGTAAAGATCTGCAGAGATGAGAGCTCAAAGCGAAGCCATTCTAAGAGGTTGAGATGAGTTTGTGAGTGATATTGAGATCCTAGAGGTGAAGGAAACATCCTCACCACTTGTATTTTTGCAATCTTTCATCTTTTTCTTCTCTGTGTTGTAAAGGAGGTTTCCGGACTATGGAAAGCTAAATCCTCTGTTGGATCTTCCCTATAGGTACTTGATGTAAATATATTTCTATCTATGTAATGATATTTTGTGTGTTCTCTGTGCTATCTGCTTTTCGTTCCAGTATGCCTTTACTTTGATCACGTAGATGCATGCTTTGTTAGGATCATTCAACAGTGGAAACTGGTCTGATTGTAAAGTCCTTGATAGTACGGGGCTAAATTGTTGTACTGTCACGAGGAATCGGGGTACAAGAACTTAGTTGTGTATGTGTGTCTTAATGCGGTCCTGGTTGAGTTTAGTCTTACAAGAGGAATCTGCGGACGAGGCTTGATTAGGATTAGGTTAGGCTATCATGAGGAATCTGGGTCTAGCAGTCCAGGAGACAACATAGGAATATATGGGCATTGTTAGATAGAGAACATCCATTTTAACATCAGGAACATATTAGGAAGACCAACGCGTTCTCTACTTGTTTTTACACAACATTTCTCTTGCGTGATTTTCTTTCTCTTTGCATAGATAGTTTACATACCTGTTCATAACCACAATCATCTTTTCATACCAGACACCTATTTACCAAAATAGCTTGCCAGATAACACAAGTTCCCCGAGAGTTCGATACTCGGTTCTTATCATTTTATACTACTTGTGCGATTCGGTACACTTGTCAGCCGCGAACAATCACTGCCACCCCGTCCAATGGCGGAATTGGACAGAAAAGAATACATTGAGGTGGATAGAAGTACCTTTGGAAGTTGGAGGAAGAAGAAAGGGAAACTGAAAGCCAGAAAGCACAAGAGCAAGCAAGGAAGCAAGAAGACAATGAACAGTGACATGAATTCAAACGTCCACTCCATTTAAAGGGGAGATGAACTTTTCGGTAACTGGAAGGAGCTAAAGAGGTTCCCTAAATTTTCGCCCCATAACATCCCACCACTCGTGCACGACTATTACTCTAGTATGTGCCCACTCCATGTGTGACACGTATGCAAGAGTACTGTGTGTGTGCCACACGCGCTTGCTATAGCAGATAGTCGTTACTTGCTATCTTCAATGCACTCTCCAAGGGTCACAAAATAGCAAAGTTGTCAAATCCGACAACTTACCTTACTTGACACGTCGAAGACACGTTCATCACGGACAACTTGACAAAGGCAGCCTAGACAACATATGTCTAGGTTCAGGGGCTTGACAAGCCACATCAACCTGCAACTCCCACACTCGTCAAAGTTGCCACACCTGACACAAGACAATACTCGTCCACACTTGGGGGCTTGACAAACTCGTCACCCTTTGCTTGTGAAGACTACTGCCCCAGACATCAAACAAACTCCTTCGACATGGGACAATATCTTTTAGCACTAGGAAACCTTTGTCACCCGCAAGCTAGCTTAAAGCTTGGGGGGCTTATGTATTGTCTAGGACCCACAAAGTCTACGTGGCATCCTACTTGACACTCAGAGACATGTGTCAACCTTCCACGTCAATCCTGTTACAGGAGCGTGGAAACCTGACCCCTAGTAGTTGGCCTCCCCAACAAACAGGTTATTTCTAACCTAACTAATATTCAAATGTGTTTGAATATTTTATCTATTGGCATATATTAAATTATCTATAATGTCACATTATCTACAAGGTATGATTATCTTCTACCTTTATCTATAATTCAAATGTTTATCTCTAACATTATCTATAAACTCCCAGCTATTATCTATAAGCCGAGAATTATCTACAAGGCTACAATAATCCCTAAAAACATCCTCGCTCAACTAATATAAATACAGGTTCCATTGAACAACTCTACACGACTTGCTCACACACTCAACACACAACAACAAGCCTGTGTTCCTCTCTCTCGCTCATACGAGCTCCATTACAACATATATTTGCTTTACTTTCCTTACACATATTCTTATTTGAGCATCGGAGTCCTTTATTTTGTAGGTTCCCCCTCATGTCAAAGGCACTTCTCTAAGCTGACTGTGAAGTTCGAGACCCCACTCAACCACAACCACACTAACGTGCCACGGTTTTGGATTTTGGTAAGAACAATTAGTATTTAAATCTTGTATGTTTAGGTGTTTCTTACGGAAACAAAACAAACCATTAAATGAATTAATTCTTTTACGAATCCTGAATGTCTAAAATATAAGTGAATTACAATTTTTAACTATTTATTTTAATTTTCTTTATATTTTTAAAATGTAAATATTAATATAGAATTTTATGTATAAAATCAATTATTCCCTCAAAAAAAGGAAAACATGTAACTTTTTGAAACAAAGTATAGTTTCTGTTAATTGATTAATTTTCAAATGTCACTACCAAAAATAGTATATAGCACATACAAAATGTTAATAAACTGCGTAACCAATTCCGAATTAAACAAAAAAGTTTTTTTGAACACTTTTTAAACAAGATATATAACAGTATTACATTAATATAACAATTCAGAACCATTAAATAGCACGTCCTTTTATCATTCTTTTTAGGATAGAAAATATGTAATAGAATAACATTATGCATTTGTAGACATTTTTTTTTATAAAATTATTCTTATTTTTGGAGATATTAGCACCTGACTTTATATTTTTTATTTTTATACATGAGATTATAACTAAAATGTTTATGTCTAATTTTGTAATTTAATCTTAACTAATTATATTTAATTACATAACTTTTAATTATCGAACGAACACAAAATGTATTCTATTGGAAATGATTATATTACGGACGAAATTTATGGACCTACCATAATCCATGGGAAAATGATAAAAATTTTGACGGAATTTACCTAGAGACAAGTTTTTTGTCAGAAATATAAATGTTACCCACGGATTACATTTTTGTTGAAAATTAAAATTATACGTAAAATAAAATATCTCAATCCTAATGAGGAACTCAACGAATTCACATTTGATTATTTTTGAAATCCTTGGCGCCTATAGTCACGCCGCCGCGCATGAGCTCGAGCACCGTCACGCTGCCGCACATGAGGTCCACCACCGTCACGCTGCCGTGGCACGAGCTCCATCACTGTCTCGCTGCTCTCGGGCAAGTTTCCCAAACCCCCATCACACATTGTGGCACCGCCATTGAGCAGTGACTGCCATCGCACACACCGCCGTGCCCACACCAGTTGGTTAGTGCTCTTACATCTTATACCAAGTGACCACACTGTATGTGTGTTGCCGTTGCCGTGTGTGTGTGATCGTGAGAGAGGCGAGGTGTGTGAGGGAGTGAGTATCTGAGCTTCATGTTTTATGCAACTTAGGAAAATCCCATTACAAACTGCTGCCTCTTTTTGGGGCAAATTTTCCTAAGAGGTTCCATTTAAAAAGTATTTATTAAATAGGGTCTCTTTTTAAACTATTTATAAAAAGGGTTCGTTTTTACAAGAAAGTCGCATGAACTATTGGCGATATAGGCTGTTCCTGCATACCGCCATTCTCATTGGTGAATCTGGTGACGTGGAGAGCAGCTTGAAGAGGCAGCAGGAGGCCAGCTTTTTCTGAGCATATATCGCTATTACTAATGGCGAGAATTGTGTATTGCCGTGTTTCGCTTCTAGTACTTGCAATATATTCATTTCACACACAAACTGGTACGTGTTTTTTAAATTAATATTTTATAAATAATTTTTATGTATTTTAAGCTTAGGTTAGTTAGTATGAAAATATTATTTGGTTGTTGTATATATAAGTTTGTGAGATATTTTATAAATAGTTTTTATGTATTATGTTATTAATATTATAAAAAAATTATTTGCGTTAATAGATATTCTAAACTTAGGTTAGTTAGTATGAAAATATTATCATGTAAATATTTTTAAGGCAGAAAAAACATCAACAAAGGCTTATAAATAATTAATTGTAATAAAAATAATTTCAAAATAAAAATTCTAATTACAAAAATTAATACACAAACTTCAGCTTAAAATTTTATTCTAACAAAAAAGATAATTACTTCAAAAAAATAATTTGTGAATGATAAAAAAAAATCGATTTGCTTGCTCTATTAAACTTAAACTAGACATTAAAAATTATTACTCCAATTAAATAATTTTTGGATAATTCCTTAACTTCTAAAACTGGAAGGGAATCATGTAAATATTGTTAAGGCAGAAAAAACATCAACAAAGGCTTATAAATAATTAATCGTAATAAACATAACTTCAAAATAAAAATTCTAATTACAAAAATTAATACACTTAAACTTCAACTTCAAATTTTATTCTAACAAAAAAAATTATTACTTCAAATAAATAATTTGTGAATCATAAAAATAAAAAAATCTATTTGGTTACTCTATTAAACTTAAACTATAGGTTAAAACTTCATTCTAAGACAAAAATTATTACTCCAATTAAATAATTTGTGAATAATTTTTTAACTTCAAAAACTGGAAGGGTCATTTGTAAAATTTTTAAGCATAAAAACCATCAACAAAGACTTATAAATAATTACTAGTAATAATTTCAAAATAAAAAATCTAATTGCAATAATTACTACACTTAAACTTTAGCTTCAAAATTGATTCTAACCACAAAAATTATTACTTCGAAATAAATAATTTGTAAATGATACAAATTATTCAAAAACTTAACTTGAAAAGAATGAATGCAAGACTGATAAATTATTGACTGAACAACAATATAAATTGTTACTTCAAATAAATAAGGATGGAATGAGAAACTTCAAGGCAAAAGCTGGGCTATCTAGAGATAATGAAAGTAAGGCTTGTAAATTCTTGATTAAACACGCTCCTCTGTGCTTTCTTTTATCAAGACTACTACAAATTTTCAAGGCAAAGGCTGCCTATTTAAAGGAAAAGAGAATCCGCCGACACCAGTCTCGCCATTTTCAGTGACGAGAACCACTCCTGCAACCTATATCACCAGAAGCATTGGCGACTCTCTCCACGTCACCAGACTCAGCCGGTCTCGCCAACAACAATGACGACATGTCCACGTAAGCAGCTCCCTCACCAATGACAATGACGGTTCAGGCTATATCGCCATTAGCAGCTGCGGCAAGCTTGTAAAAACGGACTCCCCTTGTAGATAGTTTAAAAACAGATCTTGTTTGGTAAATACTTTATAAATGGAACCATCTGAGGGAAATTTGCCTCTTTTTGGTGTTCATTTTTTGAGTTTAACGCAAATTCTATTTATACTTCTTAAACAACATTTTGTAATGGCTTCGAGCTCATCGGAATTTCAAAATCCTCTACCATGATTCTTGTTTGGAATCCTCAATTTTCTAGCATTGGAAGCTCATTTGCATTTTCCATCTTACAAGACAAAAAATACATTTATTCTAATTTTCTCCTATTTTTCTTTTTGAAATTTTCCTTTTGACTTTATAGATCAGAAATATGATGTACCTAGATATGGCTTCTTCTATTCAAGGTGATAATAAAAAGATTCAGTGGGTGTTTGTTATGGCTTTCAAATTTTCTGTGTCGATTTAGTGGACGCGTGGTGATTGGTGATTTTTTTTAATTCAAATGTGGGATTTGGGGTTTTACTCTTGCTTAGTTTTGTGATGGATATATTGTTATTTTTCTGAGATTTAGAGAACATTCTTATGTGATCTTTTGCTTATTTGAGACTACGATGAATTTATGGTGGTCTTCTACATTTTTGGGATTTTTCATGTCATGTTTTTCACTGCCCGCTAATTGATTGATGCAACGCAGAGAGACTTTAGTTCAAATTGTATTGTTGGGTATGTGTGGGTTGGGGATTTGGATGATGCAAATGAGTAGTTTGAAATAATACAAAGGTTGGAATGTTTATAAGATTTTTCTCCATATTTCATTCAATAGACTAGTAATCTGACAACACTCAAGGAATGTATTTTTAATTCACAACAACTTTTTAAGAATTAAAAACCAAAATAAATTGAAACGGAAAACTCAAAACAAAAATTGATTTAAATTTTTAAAAATTTCAAAATTAAAAACGTAAAACCACCCCCAATAAGACCTTACATCTTATTCAATGTATTGTCTAAAGCCTAACTTGTTTTGTTGATGTCCGACATACATACGCTGTGTTCTAGATTACGAGATTGTTAAATGTCAATGGTGATGGTTATCTCTATCAGATTTATAGAATGCAGAAAAAACTATTAACTTGGAGTGGACCTCTCAACATACAAGCCGTGAGATAATGAAATAATTTTCTGTGAATGAGTTACACAACTGACCTTAATATTGAATGGCCTCAACTGGACTAACTCATGATGGATTATGTCAATTCATTAGCCTGATTTTTTTTATTTACTTATATGTTGGCCTACTTTTTATAATTGGTAAAATTACAATATATTTTATTTAATAGTACATATGTTGCCATTGTCCATTTTAAAGTTAATATTTTATGTACATTGTGTTTTATTTTTAATTTCTAACACTTGTTTATTGTTACAATTGATGCACCTTATTTTATTTTTATTATTACATTATATTTTGTTATTTTATAGTACAAATGGAATCATATATTTTTATTTTACTTTACAGTGGTTAAATTTTTTTGGTTAACTTGCTATATAAAGGTGAATTTATTTTGATAATTTTTTATATTTTAAAAAAGTGAGTAGGCAATACATCAATCCGTTGGGCTTGTGGCTTGCCAAGAGCTGTATAGGACTAGAAAATTTCTAGACTATTATTAAATTGTCTCAATTCGGCCCAACCTAAAAATATGATAACTCATAATAAGCAAAACTAAACGAGTGGAGATAATCCAGATTAACAACTATAAATGTGGTCGCTTGCATTAGAAATGACTCGAGTATTTCGTTATATAAAACACTATTCACCAACTAAGGCAAAGAATATTATAAGGACCAAGAGTCTCTTAACAAACATTCCAATTAGAATCCCTAATATAATATTCATAATTAAGTATATTTCTTAAATTATTATAAGGACCAACAGTTATATGAATATTTTTTAAATTATTTTTTACATTTCATTCTTCGAAAAGTTAAATTATATTTTTATATTAAATATTTTAATTTATATTCTTAATTAACGAAGGATTATGACAACTAATTTTTTTTGTTTGTGAATTTATAGGTACGTTACCCAAGCAATTACTACTAGGAATTAAAATAACTCAAAATCAAAACAAGTAAAACTTGTGGACTGCATGCAGTTTTTTTTTGGTACATATAGATTGCATATTATTTATGTACTTTTACACCAAAAGCATAATTATTTAGACTTTATATAAATAAATAAAAAGCAATAGTATGCAAGGAAGAATTTAACTTTAAATGATTGGAAGAGATATTTTTCTGACAAGATAAAAAAGATTAAATTAAAAATATTTTTCTGGCAAAAATTTCTAATCATTTTAAATTTTTTTTCTTTCTCCCTTACTCTCAAGTTCATAGGTGGAATTGTGTTACGTGATCGCTCCCTTAACGTACGGTCATTGTTCAGGTTAGTTGTGATTTTTTTTATTCTAGTTGCTTGAAATTTTATATTCTAAATGTGTTAAGTATATTTGTGATTATGTTATTTATATTTCATGCTTTGTTCATTTAGAAAGACAAACACTATATATATGTGATTTTTTTCACCTAAAACATGATCATAATTGTTACCACTAAAAATAGAGATCACTCTAAGATTATGTATGTGATTCATGAATGTTCATATTTTTCTTTTTAAATATACAAAATATGAACTATATTCTTTTGAATCATCGTTGGATGTACGATAGATGTTATAGTGGTAGAAGTAGTTTGAAAGAGTCTTTTGTTGAAGGGGTTGAAGAGTTTGTTTACAAAGCTAACCAGTAAGATTGTTATCACAATGATGGGGGATCATATGTCCTTATGTTAAATGCAATTGGACTAGAATTTTGGAGGATAGAGTTGTGAAGGTTCACCTTTACAAAAATGGCTTCAAGCCTAATCATTGGATTTCAACTGATCATGGTGAAGAGATGTTGCATGTTGATTTAAATGATGACAATAGCTGCATGGATGGTTTAAGTAGTGCATAATATGTGACTCAAGATGAATAATTTACCAAGAGATGGTCTGTGAAGCTCTCAGGCAACCTGAGACATTTAAAGCTCTAAACTCAAATAATACATAAGAACCTCGATATTCAAAGATTTTACAATTTATTGGTGGAGGCGAATGAGCCATTGTACGAAGGAGCATTAGACTCAAAATTATCAATATCCGCGAGGCTATTACCTTCCAAGTCCAATTGGAATGTTCCCGACCAATGCTTAGATTGTTTGCCAAAAAAAATTTATGATGCAAAGAGGTTAGTATCGAAGTTGGGATTGGAGGCTAAGAGGATTGATTGTTGTATGGATGGCTGCATGTTGTATTATAACAGTGATGGAGCATTAACTGAATACAAATTTTGTAACAAGCCCAAGTATCGTGCCTACACTGTTGGAAGAAGCAATAGAAAACTAGTTCCAGTAAAGGTGATGTTTTATTTGCCTATAATACCAAGGTTGCAGAGAATATTTGCATCAATGCAAACTACAAGCCAAATGACATGGCACTATGAGAATAGAAGATCTTCAGGCATGTTACGTCATCCCTCTAATGGTGAAGCCTGGAAACACTTTGATTAGGTACATGCAAATTTTGCTATTGATTCGCAGAATGTGCGACTCAATTTATGCACAGATGGATTTAAGCCATATATTCAAGCATCCTCTTCACCTTATTCTTGCTGGTCAATCATTGTTACCCCGTACAATCTTCCTCCAGAAAGGTGTATGACTAAACCTTATATGTTCTTAAGTTTGTACCAGGCTCATTTAATTCAACAGTTGGTATTGATGTTTATTTACAGCTTTTGATTGATGATCTGAAGAAGTTGTGGAGTGGTGTTTTCACTTACGATGTTTCAAGAAAGCAAAATTTCATGATGAGGGCAACTTTGATGTGAACTATTAATGATTTTCCTACTTATGGCATGTTGTCTGGTTGGGGGACACATGGTAGATTGACATGTTCATATTGCATGGAGGACACAAAGGCCTTCCAGTTCGCAAATGGGAGAAATTAAAACTTCTTGGTTTGACTGCCATCGTAGGTTCTTACCTAGTGGTCATGAATTTAAGAGGACCAAAAATTCCTTAAAAAAAGGGGAAGTAGAAAAGGATGAGCCACTGCGTATGTTGACACCTACACAAGTTTGACATAGGGTATGGGATTTGCCAAAAGTCACAAAAACTGCCCTGCCACCATCAATAGTATACGGATATGGGGAGTGGCATCATTGGACAAAAAGAAGTGTCTTTTGGGATCTTCCGTATTGGAAAGATAATTTGTTGTGACACAATCTTAATGTTATGCACATAGAGAAAATTTTCTTTGACAACATATTCAACATTGTGATGAATGTTAGTGGTAAGACAAAAGACAATGAGAATGCTAGGATGGACTTAGCTTTGTATTGTAGATGGAAAAACTTGGAGTTGAAGTTAGGGGCTAATGGAAAGTTGTTAAAGCCAAAAAACAAATTACACTTTAATTGTAGACCAAACAAAGTTAGTCTGTCAATGGATAAAAGAACTAAGAATGTCAGATGGTTATTCTTCTAACTTGGCAAGATGTGCCAATGTTGATAAGGGAACCATGCATGGGATGAAAAACCATGATTGCCATGTATTCATAGTGTTTACTTCCTATTGCTTTAGCTCATTGCCGCCACATGTCTTAAATCAACTTATTGAAATAAGTCATTTCTTCAAAGATTTGAGTTCTACAACTTTGATGGAGGATGAATTGAGTAGAATGGACAAAATATTCCATTCATTTTTTGCAAGTTGGAGAGAATATTCCCCTAGGTATTTTCGATTCAATGGAACATCTCCCTATTCATCTGACATATGAAGCTAGACTTGGTGGACTAGTCCAATATAGATGGATGTTTCCATTTGAAAGGTAATAAAATGATCATTATATTCTATTTAAAATTCATTTGTTTAATATTCATCAATCATGACTTGGTTTTGATTAAAAATTGTAGATTCATGAGCGATTCTAAATGAGCAGTGAAAAATAAGGCTAGGGTTGAAGGATCCATCTGCGCGTCTTGCATACATCGTGACACAACTTATTTTTGTTCTCATTATTTCAACAAATTTATGAAATTGAAACTAAAAGGCGTTCGCCAATTTTCTCATTTTTGTTCTCATTCCTGTCGTCGTGAAATATTAAGAATCAAATTGCAATTGAAACTAATAGGCGTCCACCAATGTATCAGTGTTTGACCAACAAAGTCGTCCTTTTGAGAAGGAATTCATTCACTGGTTAACTGATGAAGAGAAAGACTCAGCCCATGTTCATGTGTTGATTAACTGTGTCAAAGTTAAGCCATACCTTGAGTAAGTTGGACCATCTATGCTCTTTGGGTTTCAATAATTATTGTTGTCAATTGCATTGTATTCCAAATATTGACTCGCCATACATTATATTTGGACAATTCATTCTTGCAATCCGAATCAAATGTCTCTACTCGTAATGTACATGCAGATTTTCCTACTTGGTTCCAAGAACAAGTATTTCTGTTATAGTTTATTTTATTTTTTTATTTTATGGTAAATAAAATATAACTATTCATACTCTTTATATTCGTAGGTTATAAATGAGTCTATAAATGTGAGAAATCAACACTTAAAGAATTTATCATATGGTCCTATGAGTTACGTTAAAGAATGGAATGCATACTTTGTTAATGGATACAAATTCCATACTCAAGCATGGACTGAGGGGAAGAAAATGATAAATAGTGGGGCTCATGTAAAGGGCCTTACAGAAGGAGGCGCAAATGATTTTTATGGGGTCATTCAACATATATATGAACTAGAGTATAATACTACAGGCTATCCTAAGCGTGTAGTATTATTTTATTATCATTGGTTTGATCCAACGAGTTGAGGAACAAGAGTTGATCCTAAATATGGCACTGTGGAAATTCGAATGGATAAAAAATATAATATGTTTCACCCATTCATCAATGCACATAATGTAAGGCCAGTGTATTATGTGCCATATCCAACAACAAGAAGGGACAAGCGTGGTTGGTGTGTTGCAGTTTAAACGAAGCCAAGGGATTACATAGAATCCGATCATGTACAAGAGGATGTGCCTTACCAAGTAGAGGAGATGTCACATGTCAATGAAGTCATTGAAGTTGAAAGTATTTCAAAATTGTAAGACTTAAGAGGTGGTGTTGAAGAAGTAGACCCTGTTAATTTGTTGCCAAACAAAGAAGAATCAAATAATTTGAATGGAGAATCAAACAATATTGAACTGGACAATGAAGGGGAATTGGAATATGACTTTGAAGTTTACAATTCTGAAGAGGATTAGACATGTGTGTTCGTTAGTCAGTTATAATGTTTGTTATTAGTGACAACTTTGTTTTGTTGTAATACTTGAACACTTTGTCAGTGTATTTTATTTTTGTTGTGAAATAGAAGTCAGTTAGTTATCTAATTTTCATTCATCTCAATATTCTATTTGATTAATTATTTGTAATATTATTTTTCTACATATAGATATGTCATCAGGTAGTGTTGATCATCTTTGACCCCCGTCACATGACTCTAGTGGGAAAGGGACAAGTGGAAAGAAAAAATGATATGTGGTTAGACTACTACCACCTTAAGATAGTCTACCATCATCTACCCCATCCTCGTCTACTGTGTCTATACTAGTCAGGTCTTCTGATGTTGCACCTACACCATCTCCACCTCCGATTGAAGTTAGACCATTTTCATTTCATTTTGATGCATGTGGACTATCCCCGATACCTACATCCACACCATCCCCATCCCCGACTGTAGCCAACATGCCTACTGATGAAGACGTTCCAAATTTGGCCATGGAAGACCCCCCCCCCCCCAATGATCGTCCTATGATTACACTTATCAATGGAGTGCAAGTATTACAAAATTTACATTATTGTTCATTATATATGATACATCATTTGATCTTTTACTTTTTCACGAATTATTTTTTTTATTTAGGTTTCATCCATCTAAGGTTGTGGCAAAGGCTGTCACATTGTCCATTAGACAATAATTTGGTCACCCATGGCCTACATTGGGAGTAATTCCAAAAGATCATCAAGAACTTTTTTTTCTAGTGTTTTAAGGTAACTTATTCTTCTGTTAATGAATTAGTTCAATGGTTGAAATGGATAGTAATGTTGATTTTGTTTTATTTGATCTGAAATTGTAAAATTGGTATTTTGTTAATTGTGTTACATTTCATAACTTTGTTATTCTTTATATAAAATTGGTTTCGAGACCCAAGGAAGAGAATGAAATTAAGAAAGCTTTTAACTCCAAAGCCTCTTATAGATGTTTTTAGATGCTTAGGGATGTTCGAAATGAAAATAAAAGGCCATATTGGATTGGAGATCCTATTTGGAACGATCTGTTATCACATCGGAATGCACCTGTGTATCGTTCCAAGTATGTAGAGGCAAAACAAAAATTAGGCATCTAAAAAGGGTGGGTGTATGCATACAGGTGGTTCTATCAGCTTGCAGGATCATGTCATTCGCTTGGTATGTACATTAAAATTATAATACATATTTCTTTGTACTTGTTTAATTTACCACTTAATGTTTATTTTATAATGTTTGTTAATAGTCAGAGGAGTTTGGTTGATCTGCATACATAGATGAGGTCTTTCAGTAAACTCATTTACGAAAGGATACTAGTCAATTTGTTGATGATAGATCCAGGTAGACACATGTGAGACCATTATCTTCCATGTTTTTTTATTCTTTTAAGTGTTTATTATATTTATGAAATAATAATTGTTTATGAATGATAGTAAGAATTTCAGGCTAGACTATCTCAAGCTAGGTCTGATGTTGCATCAAGTGTAGGTGAATCATAACTCACTCCTTTAGACCCTACTAAAGAACAAAAACTTAGGAGTCAGTGTTAGGTTACAACTACGGGACCAAAGTGTAAGGGACCCATTTACGGTACTAGAGACCTTGCTCATACTTATAAATGTGGAGATGAGAACTTCATGCAACATACGCAAGGATCTTCCAGTCACGCTCAACCTGCCGCAGAGATTAACCGACTAAGGGAGGAGCTTTGTCGAACAAAGGAGTAGATGCATGTATTTGAGTTAGTTGTCCTTCAGTTCCTACCTCCTGAAGTGTGGAACATTATTCATCAACATCAACAACCTCACCAACATCATCAGGACCAGCAGCAACAACAAGACAATGACCAACCAGATGACTAGCAACAAGACAATAACCACCGGAGGCACCTTCCCAATGAATATTTCAATTATTGACTTAGCAACAAAAAATTACTATTGGCATGTTACATTGTGCCTTACTTTTAGATTTATTAACAATTTAACATAATGATCTATTTTACTATTTGTTTTGGATTTATGAATTTGAGTATTTTGTTAATTAAAATTTTGACGTTAAATAACATAAATACAAAAAATAATTCCTAAATTATTGATGTTAAATAATAAAAATGAAATAAACAATTATTCATAAAATTTAAATACTTCTGACAAAATTATCCATGGGAAATTTGCAACGGAAACACCTGTCGGAAATTTCTGAAGGATATTGCTATCGAAAAAATCTATCAGAAATTTCCGATGGGATTATCCGTATGAAATTTGTGACGGACACAAAGAATCCACCAGTTTTAATCTCCTACGGCCATTTTCTAATGAATTTTGGTTCGTCGGAAATCCGTCATTAATTTTGATTGATTTACCGATGGATTTTTTAGTTTTCCGACAGAGTCTAGCCATCAGAAATATGCTTTTTTTGTAGTGTTATATTCATTTTTATCTTTGTGCAAATTTTAATAAAAAAATTAATTAAGAATATTTTTGAGTCACTAATTATTTTTTTTTACAAACTATTATTTTTATTCTTACTCTTTTATTTTTTACTGAAGGAACATAAAATTTGGCCAAATTTTATGTTCTCAATGAAGGGAATGGGTTAAACTGATATATTTAATAGAAATTGTTAACAGAAAATGGTGATGACAAAAAGATACATGCTACTCATTATCCCCAATCGTTAATGTTTTGTTCAAGAATTTAACAACAAATGATATCTCTTTGGATTATCTAATACGGAATTATTTTATTATCTTTTTTAATTATAATTTATAAAATTTTAACTATTACTATTTGAATATTCAGCTGATTACTTATTGTATTTTATCTGCAGTTTGCCTTTGGGATTTTGTAATTTTGCTTTGACTCCAAGGCTCAAATTATTCAATTATTTGATCCAAAATGGAAGCAAGGTTCAATATTGTTGTTGCATTACAAAAGGCTGGCAGGATTGTTGCACAGCTAACAAATTTAAACGAGATTCTTTAAAATTATGAGTAACTAAAATTTAAACGAATGAAGTATTTTGCTATTTAGTTTAGCTCTTTATTGTTACACATGTAAATCGACTATCTGAGAGTAATTTTTTAAACTTCCTCTTCGAGTACCTGGATCTCCCCTGTAGAATAAAACAAAGGTAGAGATATGAAGAGTAGATAATTTTATTCTGAATAATATAATGCTTTTTATAGGCAAAATTTACATCAAATTATCATAAAAGAGAGAAACCAAACAGTTATAACATATATTCTAATAATAAATAAGATTATTAGCCATTAAAAGAGCGGTTACAAAGTTTATAGAATATAAAAAACCAACAAACCCTTCCTTAAATTGAAAGTTTGCAAACTATCAGTTTAATGAGATTCATTAAGCATGCAAACTCCAAGCAAATTCCTTAGCTTCTGAAATGTAGACAACTTCAATGGTTTGGTCATGATGTCAGAAATTTGCTTTTCACTCTTGCAATAGATTAGGTCCCTTAAAAAATGAAATCTCACATCTATGTGCTTGCTTCTTCCATGCATAATAGGATTTTTTGACAACTTTATGGTGGAACTATTATCACAATAGATGAGAGTTGGACCTCGTTGCTTGAAGTGAACTTCTTCAAGAATATTCCTTAGCCAAATTGCTTAGCAAGCACATGCTGAAACTGCTATAAATTCTGCTTCTATTGTGGATAAAGTAACAATGGGCTGCTTCTGTGATGACCAACAGATTGATATTTACCCCATCATAAAAACATACCCAGAAGTACTTTTTCTATCACCTAAATCTCCAACATAATCACTATCCCAACAGATTAAACTTTTCACCTCTCTTATAAAACAACTCAAATTCTCTTGTTCCTTGCAAGTAACGAAGGATTCTTTTAGCAACAAGCAAATGCATTTCTGTAGGATTCTCCATGTACCTGTTAATCAAACTTACAGAATACATTATATCAGGCCTAGTTGCAATTAGATACATTAAGCTTCCCACAATCTATTTATAAAGTGTACTGTTTATTTTCTTCCCTTCAGGATCTTTGTACAACTTCAAACCACACTCAACTGGAGTGTTTACAGAATTGCAATCATGCATCTAAAATCAGTCCAAAATATCTCTCACATATTTCTTTTGAGAATGAAAAATTCCAACATCTGATTGCACTATTTCTATACTTAGAAAGTAATGCAACATGCCAAGATCAGTCATTTAAAACTCATTCATCATAGACTTCTTGAATTCATCAAACATGAGAGTACAATTTCCAGTAAATATAAGATCATCAACATATAAGCATACTATGAGTATTTTTCCTTTTTCATTAAATTTAATAAACAATGAATGCTCATAGAGGCATTTCGTAAAACCAACTTTTATGAAATAAGACTCAATGCGACTATACCAAGCTCGAGGGGCTTGTTTTAGTCCATAAAGAGCCTTTTTTAATCTGTAAACTTTGTGCTCATTTCTAATTTTCACATAACCAGGGGGTTGATCAATAAATACCTATTCCTCCAAATAACCATGTAAGAATGATAACTTTACATCTAGTTGAAATATAGGCCATGCATTTTGTGCTGCTAGTGCAACTACTAACCTGATTGTATCATGTCTTGCAACTGGTGAAAAACTTATGTGTAATCAACCCCATACTGTTGCTTGTAACCCTTGGCCACCAAGCGTGCCTTATATTTATCCACTTCACCATTTTCTTTCAGTTTTTTTTGAAAACCCATTTCACTCCTATGGTATTATGTCCATTTGGAAGATCACACAACTCCCAAGTATCATTTCTTTCAATGAAATCAATTTCATCATCCATCATTTTCCTCCATTTTTCTTCTTTGACAACACTTTCAAAGGTTGTAGGGTCACAATCTAAAAACAAAGCAAAATGAGTAATCGGATTTTCAATTTCTGTTACCCCATAATCAAACATCCATGCAGGCCTTCTTCTTGCTCGTTGAGGTCTTTCATCTTCAATTGTGATTGCTGGAATTTGTTGTTCTTCTAGCTCCCTTGTCTGCAACTCTTCATCTTCATTATCTTCATCAAAGTTTGCAAGAATTTACTTTGTTTCATCTATGTTATTTTCCCAAAATCTTTCTTCATAAGAAACAACATCACGACTAATAATGATCTTTTAGTGGTAGGATTATACAATTTATATGCTTTTGACTGATCACTAACACCAAGAAAGATACATTTTTCACCTTTATCATCAAGCTTTGATCTTTTCTTATCTGGAATATGGGCATAAGCAATGCATCCAAATATCCTAAAGTGGTCCACTGTTGGTTTTCTTTCGCTCCATGCCTCCTCTGGTGTCATATTTTTCAAAGCAAATGTAGGACTTCTATTTAGAATGTGCACGCTCCAATTATCAGCTTTAGGCCAAAATTCTTTTGAAATGCCACTCTTAGTCAAGAGGCACCGTACCATGTTGAGAATGGTTCTATTTTTCCTCTCTGAGACACCATTTTGTTGTGGTGTATATGTTGTTGTCAACTCCTTCCAGATTCCATGATTTACACAAAAAGTAGAAAATTCATCTGAGCAATACTCTCCACCACGGTTTGTTCGAAGAGACTTAATAGTCTTTTCAGATTCTATTTCAACTCGAGCTTTGAAGCTTTTAAATGAAGAGAGAGCTTCATATTTTTCCTGCAAAAAATAGATCCAAGTTTTTCTAGAAAAATCATATGTGAAAGTAATGAAATATTTTTTACCTCCATTGGAAGAAGGATTTATTGGACCAAATATATCTAAATGAATCAATTCCAAAACACATTTTGCTCTCTATGAATTTCCATTGGGGAACTGAGAACGATGTTGTTTGCTAACAACACATTCTTCACAAACTTGAGAGGGAGCAGTAATTTGAGGAAGGCCTATCACCATGTTTTTTTTGTTCAAGGATCTTCAATCCACTAAAACTCAAATGACCATAATGATAATGCCACAACCAAGTAGAAACAGTAACTTTGGCCATTAAACTAGAATGAATGCTTTCAATTTTTAGTGGGAATAACCTGTTTGAATTCATTTTTATAACTGCAATGGCACCTCAAACAGGATAAAAAATTTCACGAGTACCTTTGCTAATAAAAATTTCATAACCTTTTTCTTGCAATTGACCAGCACTTAACAAGTTGCTTTTCAAGTCAGGGACATAGAGCACATTAGAAATTGTTTCTACAAAACCATTCCTGGTTTTTATTTTAATATCACCTTTTCCCATCACTTTTACAGTAGAACAATCACCAAAGCTAATAGTGGAATGAAAATCTTCATTTAAATATGAGAAAGAGGACTTACTTCCACTCATGTGATTACTACAATCAGTGTCTACATGCCAGATTTCTGCCTCACTATCTTTTGCATCTTCAACATCCATCAATAAGGTTTCCACTTCTTTCTCCTCGATAAAATTTGAACTTCCCCTTTTTCCTTAAGATTAGGCAATCTAGTATAACAATTAGAGGCATAATGACCAAATTTATGACATCTATAACATTGTACCTTTGATTTATCATGATCTCTTCCTCTACCATTGCCTTGAGATTGATCATTATTGTCTTTTGTATTATTGTTGAAATCTCTATTTCCTCGATCTCCACGCCCTCTTCCTCTACCTCTACCTCTACCCCTTCCTCTAGAGTTGTTGGAATGAATATTGGTAGAAGCCTTCAATGCATGCTCCTCCATTGTTGATCTTTTGTTCATGCACTAATAAAGAACTTTGAAGCTCATCAAGAGAAAGATCATCAATATCATTTGACTCTTCAATTGAGCATACAATATAATCAAATTTTGGTGTTAATGAGCGTAGAATTTTTTCTACAATGGTTGTGTAAGTCATTTCCTCACCATGAAATCGCATGTTGTTAGCAATACCCATGGTTCTTGAACAATAATCAGTTACTGACTCACCTTCTTTCATTTGAAGGACTTCAAAATCTCTTCTCAACACTTGAAGTTGAGCACGTTTCACTCGTGAGGAGCCTTGATATTTTTTCTTCATTGAATCCCAAATGTCCTTGGAAGTATCTTTGCAAAGAATGGTTTCAAGGATAGAACGATCAATGGCTTGAAACAAATAATTTTTGGCTTTTAAGTCTTTCAATTTCATTACTTCATACTCTTTTTGTTGTGTCTCTGTAAGAGCTACGTCATCACTTGGTGTTGCCACACCACCTACAACAACCTGCCAGAACTCCTTGGATCGCAAGAGATTCTCCATCAACATGCTCCAATGATCATAGTGACCATCAAAACGTGGAATGACTGGTTGAACAAAATTTTCAAAAGATATTGGTGGGACAATTATTTTCTTCTCTCTTTCTCTTTGTTTTTTTTTCTCACACTTTTGGACTACTGTCACTCTCACTCCCTTGGACTGCTGCCTTTCTCTTAACCTAGCTAGCTCTTGATACCACTGTAGAATAAAAGGAAGGTAGAAATATGAATAGTAGATAATTTTATTCTGAATAATATGATGTCTTTTATAGGAAAACATTACATCAAATTATCATAAAAGAGAGAAACCAAACACACACACACACTAAATTCTTAGTTTCTATTTTTTTTTTAAAATTTAACTTTTAGTCCTTAAACAAAAAGTGATTAGTCAATGTTTCTCAATTTTTTTGGGTTAATATTTTTTTAGTTCGTGAACTTTTGTTTGACTAATCAAGATTTTTAAACTTATAAAAATTTCAGGTTTTAATCTCTAAACTAAAGTTTGAATCTATTATTTTTATTTATTTAATGAGATTTTAGAAACTAAAAATCAAAATTTTTAAATTTTAGGGACTAATTAGAAAACTTAATGAAAAAAGTTGAGAGACATTGACCAGTCAAATTTTTATTTAGAGATTAAAAACAGAATTTCAAAAAAAATTAAGAGATCTTAACCAATCAAATTTTTATTTAAGTATTGAAAAATGAATTTTAAAAAAAATAAGTACTAAACTTAATTAACTCTCGAATTCGGCCCTAAGAGAGGTGTACATAGTATTTAACAATGAGTCCCTGTTTGTGGATGTGGCCCTCGAATTTGGCCAGGCAAAAGGAACCGAATTAACTTATGAGTCTTGGCAGCGCATCAATGTATACACAGACAACTAACAAATTGTTTCACGTATGAATAAAACAAAAGAATTAAATCCTAGATCCGCATGCTTCTTGAAATTAATCTTGAAGCCCCCAATTTTGATTTTCATTAATTGTTTTCCATCAGAGCAAGGGAAAATGTTATGAACACCCCCTAATTAAGAAGGAAGAGAGATGCTTAAAAAAAAAAAGAGATATGGCCATAAGAGAAAAAATATTATCGATATAGGATGTGTTGTAGTAAAAGAAATGTTTTTTTTTTGCTGACGAAAAAAATAACTACATTCATGATTGTGAATTATATATGGAGAAAAACTACATTTAGCAATCAGCACATGCAATTAACGATGCAAAAGACTTTTTTTTTTTTTTTTTTACACATGTGTGCAGATGAATATGCAAGCATGCTGTTCTCTCAAGTCTCATGAGAGGGGTTTCGACGAATCTAGGAAGGTGCCTTGTATGATTTGGATATGTATATTTGGACTTTAATTGGGTGGCAAAGAAATTTCAGTGGTATTGACAGATATTAAAACTAGAGCTCAATACACAGACAAATAACAAATTGCTTCACGTATGAATAAAACAAAAGAATTAATTAATTCCTATATCTGCATGTTAGTTGAAATTAATCTTTAGAAAAGTCAGCTGGACTTCTTTGTTTTGTAGTGTAGCAAAATGACCCTAGCATCTTCTTTGGTGTAGATTTTGCCTCAATGTGAACGTGGCTGGTCTTAGACACGGGGCAGTTGCGAATTTGAAACTTTTAGTTGTTAAAATATAAACATTCATTTGTTAACCACCCCATTCACATTAGTTTTCATGATATCTGTATTGGTTTACTTGGTACTACTAATACCCTAGAAAATAATTGATAGTACTATTAAATATATATTAAATATATACAGACTTTAACCACCCCACTACATTCATTTGATAGTACTATTAAATATATATATATGTTGGAAAAAAAACTACTAATAATTCTTTGAATGACCTATCAAGGCTTTTAAAGTCAAATTTTTTAATGGGTCAAAATTGGCCGATGATTACTTTAACTTAAATTTTAGAAAATAATTGTTTTTCTTTTTTTAAAAGTTTCCTTTTCCAATTGAGTTAATAATATGGAACACAAAATAGGTTATTGACTATAATTTTCGATTTTTCATAATTTTTCGTTTGTTTTTTCCTTTGAGAAGGTATAGACTCTCCTAGTAATAAATTTAATATAAAAGAATACTAGCTAACACATTAAAATATTTTTCTTGTGTTTTTATATCACAACAATATTATTTTATTTCACAGTAAGTGAACATAGGATAATAAGGATATGCTATATTATTCTAATACATGTCTCAAACTTATATTATAGGAAATACACTATATATATCTCCGTCTGAGTGACCTGCGTCATTTGAAATTCTTCAAGGAACCATGTGTGCATTACTACCTACAGCACAAACACACATTTGAAGTATATAAACAATTTAATTTCAATCTGAAACAAAATCTATCTTGATGCCTCTGATGTTAACTCGCCCTTTCCCATACTTGGGAACCAATGTTACTAGAACACTATCATCATCTTCTGCTCCCAATTCTTCCAACAAATCCGTTAGTCCCAACCTCAAACAAGTAACAATCTTCTTGTTGTTTTTGTGATGCTCATGCGAATGAGGCACACTCACAAAGCTTCCTGCAAACTCCGTATTATCTGGCTTGACCAACTTATCATCTTCATCATTAATAAACACATCAAACTTCACACCTGTGCTGCTCTCAAACTCAATCCCTTCAACCACCAGAATCTCCTCCTTCTCTTCCTTCTCCTTTTTGCTCCTAGACTTCTTTGGCCTCTTCACCACTGTACTCACAACTGAATCCAACACCAATGGGAACTTCACATTCCTTGAAGTCTCAGCAGCATGTGCTGCAGCAACACCACCAAAAAGTGGTGTCAGTTCTACCTTTTGAGCCCTTGACCTTAATGGCGTAGGCTTAGATTTTAACCATGGAATGTCAACATCTTGGTAAACATACCCTAACTTTCTCGTGTCAAGACAATCCTTAGTCTTCACACGCACAAGGTTCTTATTCTCATCGTAGAAGAGAAACGCGGATTCTAACCAATCCGGGTCTGTTAAATCCCTTCTTTTCCCACCAAGTGTTTTCCATATGGACCACATCCTATCAACATTGGAATGGTGGCAATAGAAAATGGGGTCTCTTGCAGCAGCATATAAATTCCCCATGTCCTCCATTGTAGGGTGGTTGATATCACCGGTCCATGCATGAACAGGACCATGTGGAGTGCTCTCTACGGAGCCACCACCAGGGTTAGGCTGATCCCCAGCACGATAAGGATTTCCGAAGAACAATGTTGGAGTCTTTGCGTTAGACACAAGCTGCCTATACATTGTGGTGAGGTTGGTGGAGATATTTGCCTCTGCATTAGGATCCTCGATAGTAAAGTCAAGGTTTACAAGTGTTGGTGGTTGATGGTTGGCATTGCGTAGAGAATCATAAAGGGGTGATTTGGGATCTGCGTACATGGAAGGAAGCTGCATGCCCCCAGGAGCATCCCAGTTCCAAAATGGAAGAGCAAAGGTTGGATCATTGATCAAGCTCGCCAATATCCTTTCATGGAAATAGAGATACCATCTGTGGTAAGGAA
Source organism: Glycine soja (assembly GCF_004193775.1). Lineage (NCBI taxonomy): Eukaryota > Viridiplantae > Streptophyta > Magnoliopsida > Fabales > Fabaceae > Glycine > Glycine soja. Next base: position 14,402,834 of record NC_041005.1, read on the forward strand.
AGAAGAGCCAAGAGAAGTGCACTTCGAGATCAAGGTCAGGGAAGCCTAGTTGGTGATATCCACCGTCGCAATAAGCACAATGAACTTTGGCTTGTTGCGCGAAACTACGTGGATCATCTGACGGGAGATTTTTCATCAGGTTAACGGCTTTCTCGTATTTAGCTAGATAGTCTTTGTTGACCAGATGAGCAGCGGATCGTACACGCAAGGGTTGGTTGGAGGGAGGGAACTTGAAATCTATGATGTTTGTGGAAATTGGGGGACAACAATTGGTGGGTTCTACACCTTCGGGTAGTTCTGCTTGAACACATGTGGTTAGGTCTGGACCAAGTATTGGGGCAGCATTGGCAAAAGGGATGTTGTTAAGAGTAGCAGCAGCACCACAAAGCCCTCCTAGGCCAAGTAGAATGTTCCTCCTATGTGGGAGTACTAGTTCTCCAGATGTGTTTGGTTTTTGGTTGTCACTGCATGTCACTCTAGGAATATGATGATGGCGTTTTGGTTTTCGATATTTAGCGGATTGAATTTGTGAAAAGGGATGATGCAAGGAAGAAGGGGAATTGGATGAGTTGGAAGAGACATTATTGATTGCACTCACGAAGGATATAGGAGAGATTGAAGCCATTGTGATAAAAAAAATTAGACCCTTTCAGCCCTTTTTATAATGAACTCATGAAGAATTTTCTTTGAGGAAGAACAATATATGTACGTTAACGTTGTCGGGATTCACCAAGTATATTGTTGAATTTAAGACAAACGTGTGCGATTTGATTTTGGGTTCTAGTTTTAATCACTGTTGATACCACGGAAAATTTCTTTGACACCCAATTAAAGTCCAAATATAATTTTCCAAATCTTGAAGGTTTACGCCAAGTACCGGATATCGTCGAAAGCCCTCTCATGAGACTTTGAGAGAACAGTATGAATGCATGAATCTAACTGCACGTGTAATAAAAGTCTTTTGAATCATAGTGCACGTGTTTTGAATCACTGTTGATACCACTGAAAATTTCTTTGACACCCCAATTAAAAGTCCACATATACTTTTCCAAATCTCGAAGGTTTACGCCCAAGTACCTGATATCGTCGAATTAATTTGTTAGCTTTGCAACAATCTTGTCAGCCTTTTGTAATGCAACAACAATATTGAACCTTGCTTCCGTTTTGGATCAAATAACTGAATGATTTGAGCCTTGGAATCAAAGCAAAATGACAAAATCCCAAAGGCAAACTGCAGATAAAATACAATAAGTAATTGGCTGAATATTCAAATAGTAATAGTTAAAAAATTTATAAATTTAGATAATCCAAAAGAGATATCATTTGTTGTTAAATTCTTGAACAAAACATTAACGATGGGGGATAATGAGTAGCATGTATCTTTTTGTCATCACCATTCTGTTAACAATTTCTATTAAATATATCAGTTTAACCCATTCCCTTCATTTAGAACATAAAATTTGGCTTCAGTTACATAAAAAAAAGAGTAAGAATAAAAATAATAGTTTGTAAAAAAAAGAATAATTAGTGACTCATTCTTAAATATTTTTTTTAAATTTGCACAATAATAAAAAAGAATATAACATTAAAAAAACGTATTTCTGACGGCCTGTTGAAAAACTCAAAATCCATCCGTAAATCAATCAAAATTAATGACGGATTTCCGACGAACCAAAATTCATCAGAAAAATAATCGTAGGAAATTAAAATCACTAGATTCTTTGTGTCTATTGCAAATTTCCCACGGACAATTCCATTGGAAATTTTTGACAAGTGTTTCCGTTGCAAATTTCCCACAGATAATTTTTTTAGAAATATTTAAATTTTATGAATAATTGTTTATTTCTTTTATTTCATTTTTATTATTTAACATCAATAATTTAGGAATTATTTTTTGTATTTATATTATTTAACATCAAAATTTTAATTAACAAAATACTCAAATTCATAAATCGAAAACGAATAGTATAATAGATCATTATGTTAAATTGTTAATAAATCTAAAAGTAAAGCACAATGTAACATGTCAATAATAATTTTGTGTTGCTAAGTTAGTAATCAAAATATTCATTGGGAGAGTGTCTCTGTTGGTCAATGTCTTGTAGCTGATCATCTAGTTGGTCATTGTCTTGTTATTGCTACTGGTCCTAATGATGTTGGTGAGGTTGTTGATGTTGATGAATAATGTTCCACACTTCAGGAGGTAGGAATCGAAGGACAACTAACTAAAATACACGCATCTCCTCCTTTGATTGACGAAGCTCCTTCCTAAGTCGATTGGTTAATCTTTGCGGCATGTTGAGCACAACGGGAAGATCCTTGTGTATGCTACATGAAGTTCTCATCTCCAAATTTATATGTATGAGCAAGATCTGGAGTACCGTAAAGGCATCCTTTACGCTTTGGTCTATAGCTGCAACCCAACACCGACTCCTAAGTTTTTGTTTTTCAGCAGGGTCTAAAGGAGTGAGTTGTGATTCACCAACACTTGATGCAACATCAGACCTAACTTGAGACAGTCTAGCCTCAAATTCTTCCTATCATTCATAAACAATTATTATAATAAACATTTTAAAGAATAAAAAAATATGGAAGATAATGGTCTCACATGTGTTTGCTGAAAGACCTCATCTACGTATGCATATCAACCAAGCTCCTCTGACTATTAACAAGCATTATAAAATAAACATTAAGTGATAAATTAAACAAGTACAAAGATATATGTATTATAATTTTAATGTACATACCAAGCAAATGTCGTGATCCTGCAAGCTGATAGAACCACTTGTGTGCATACACTCACCCTTTTCAGATGCCTAATTTTTTTTTGCCTCTACATACTTGGAAGGATATCCAAGTGCATTCCAATGTGATAACGAATTGTTCCAGACATGATCTCCAATCCAATATGGCCTTTTATTTTTATTTCGAGCATCCCTAAACATCTTAGAAAGTCTATGAGAGGCTTTGGAGTTAAAAGCTTTCTTAATTTCATTCTCTTCCTCGGGTCTCCAAACCAATTTTCTCTAACGAATAACAAAGTTATGAAATGTTACACAATTAACAAAATACCAATTTTACAATTTCAAATCAAATAAAACAAAATCAACATTACTATCCATTTCAACCATTGAACTAATTCATTAACAGAAGGATAAGTTACCTTAAAACGCTAAAAAAAAAGCTATTGATGATCTTTTGGAATTGCTCCCAATGTAGGCCATGGGTGACCAAATTGTTGTCTAATGGAGAATGTGACAGCCTTTGCCGCAACCTTAGTTGGATGAAACCCAAATATAAAAAATAATTTGTGAAAAAGTAAAATATCAAATGATGTATCATATATAATGAACATTAATGTAAATTTTGCAATACTTGCACTCCATTGATAAGTGTAATCATAGGACGATCATTAGGGGTGTCTTCCATGGCCAAATTTGAAACGTCTTCATTAATAGGCATGTTGGCTACAATCAGGGATGAGGATGGTGTGGATGTAGGTATCGGGGATAGTCCACATGCATCAAGATGAGATGAAGATGGTCTAACATTAGTCAGAGGTGGAGATGGTGTAGGTGGAACATTGGAAGGCCTAACTGGTATAGATACAGTAGACGGGGATGAGGTAGATGGTGGCAAACTATCTTGAGGTGGTAGTAGTTTAACCACATATCATTTTTTCTTCCCATTTGTCCTTTTCCCACTGGAGTCATGTGATGAAGGTCAGGGAGGGTCAGCACTACCTGATGACATATCTATATATAGAAAAATAATATTACAAATAATTAATCAAATAGAATATTGGGATGAATGAAAATTAGATAACTAACAGACTTCCATTTCACAACAAAAATAAAATGCACTGATAAAGTGTTCAAGTATTACAACAAAACCAAGTTGTCACTAATAACAAACATTATAACTGACTAACGAACACAAATGTCTAATCCTCTTTAGAATTGTAAACTTCAAAGTCATATTCTAATTCCCCTTCATTATCCAGTTCAATATTTTTTTATTCTCCATTCAAATTATTTGATTCTTCTTTGTTTGGCAACAAATTAGCAGGGTCTACTTCTTCAACACCACCTCTTAAATCTTGCAATTAAGAAATACTTTCAACTTCAATGACTTCGTTGACATGTGACATCTCCTCTACTTGGTAAGGCACATCATCTTGTACATGATCGGATTCTATGTAACCCCTTGGCTTCGTTTAAATTGCAACACACCAACCACACTTATCCCTTCTTGTTGCTGGATATGGCACATAATGCACTTGCCTTACATTATGTGCACTGATGAATGGGTCAAACAGATTACATCTTTTATCCATTCGAATTTCCACAATTCCATATTTAGGATCAACTCTTGTTCCTCTACTCGTGGGATCAAACCAGTGTCAATAAAATAATACTACTCTCTTAGGATAGAATTTGTGCCTCCTTCTGTAAGACCCTTTATGTGAACCCCACTATTTATCGTTTTCTTCCCCTCAGTCCATGCTTGGGTATAGAATTTGTGCCCATTGAAAAAGTATATGCTCCATTCTTTAACATAACTCATAGGATCATATGATAAATCCTTTAAGTGTTGATTTCTCACATTTATAGGCTCATTTATAACCTATGAATATAAAGAGTATGAATAGTTATATTTTATTTACCATAAAATAACAAAATAAAATAAACTATAACATACATACTTGTTCTTGGAACCAAGTAGGAAAATCTACATGTACATTACGAGTAGAAGCATTTGATTGAGATTGCAAGAATGAATTGTCCAAATATAATGTATGACGATGAGTTAATATGTAGAGTATAATGCAATTGACAACAATAATTATTGAAGCCCAAAGAGCATAGATGGTTCAACTTACTCAAGGTATAGCTTAACTTCAACACAATTAATCAACACATGAACATGGACTGGGTCTTTCTCTTCATCAGTTAACCAGTGAATGAACTCCTTCCTAAAAGGACGACCTTGCTGGTCAAACACTAATACATTGGTGGACGCCTATCAGTTTCAATTGCAATTTGATTCTTAATATTGTGTGGCGACAAAAATGAGAACAAAAATGAGTTGTCTAACAAAAATGAGAAAATTGGTGGACACCTTTTAGTTTCAATTTCATAAAGTTGTTGAAATAATGAGAACAAAAATGAGTTGTCTCACGATATATGTAAGACGTGCAAATGGATCCTTCAATCCTAGCCTTATTTTTCCTTGCTTGTTTAGGATTGATCATGAACCTACAAATTTTAATCAAAACCAAGTCATGATTGATGAACATTAAACAAATGAATTTTAAATAAAATACAATGATTATTTTATTACCTTTCAAATGGATACATCCATCTATATTGGATTAGTCCACCAAGTCTAGCTTCATATGCCAGATGAATAGGTAGATGTTCCATTGAATCGAAAAAACCAAAGGGGAATATTCCCTCCAAATTGCACAAAATAAATGAATATTTTGTTCCATTCTACTCAAGTCATCCTTCATCAAAGATGTAGAACACAAATCTTTGAAGAAATGACTTATTTCATTAAGTGGATTTAAGACATGTGGCGGCAATGAGCTAAAAGCAATAGGAAGTAAACACTCTATGAATATATGACAATCATGACTTTTCATTCCATGCATGGTTCCCTTATCAACATTGGCACATCTCACCAAGTTGGAAGAATAACCATCTAGCATTCTTAGTTCTTTTATCCATTGACAGACTAACTTTGTTTGGTCTGCAGTTAGAGTGTAATTTGTTTTTGACTTTAACAACTTTCCATTAGCCCCTAACTTCAACTCCAAGTCTTTCCGCCTACAATACAAAGTTAAGTCCATCCTAGCCTTCTCATTGTCTTTTGTCTTACCACTGACATTCATCATAATGTTGAATATGTTGTCAAAGAAATTTTTCTCTATGTGCATAACATCAAGATTGTGTCGCAACAAATTATCTTTCCAATATGGAAGATCCCAAAAGATACTTTTTTTTGTCCAATGATGCCACTCCCCATATCCGTATACTATTGGTGGTGGCAGACCAATTTCTATGACTTTTGGCAAATCCCAAACCCTATGCCAAACTTGTGTAGGTGTCAACATACGCAGTGGCTCATCCCTTTCTACTTACCCTTTTTTGAAGGCATTTTTGGTCCTCTTAAATGCATGATCACTAGGTAAGAGCCTACGATAACAGTCAAACCAAGAAGTTTTTCTCCTATTTGTTAACTAGAAGGCCTTTATGTCCTCCATGCAATATGAACATGTCAATCTACCATGTGTCCCCCAACCAGACAACATGTCATAAGCAGAAAAATCATTAATAGTCCACATCAAAGTTTCCCTCATCATGAAATTTTGCTTTCTTGAAACATCGTAAGTGAGAACACCACTCCACAACTTCTTCAAATCATCAATTAAAGGTTGTAAATAAACATCAATACCAACTGTTGAATTATATGGGCCTAGTACTACACAACTCAAACATATAAGGTTTAGCCATACACCTTTCTGGAGGAAGATTGTAGGGTAACTATGATTGACCAACAAGAATAAGGTGAAGATGATGCTTGAATATATTGGTTAAATCCATCTATGCATAAACTGAGTCGCACACTCCGTGAATCAATAGCAAAATTTGCATGTACCTGATCAAAGTGTTTCCCGGCTTCACCATTAGAGGGGTGGCGTAACATGCCCGAAGATCTTCTATTCTCATAGTGTCATGTCATTTGGCTTGCAGTTTGCATTGATGCAAATATTCTCTGCAACCTTGGTATTATAGACAAGTAAAACATCGACTTTACTGTAATTGGTTTTCTATTGCTTCTTCCAATAGTCTAGGCACGATACCTAGGCTTGTTACAAAATTTGCATTTAGTTAACGCTCCATCATTGTTATAATACAACATGTAGCCATCCACACAACAGTTAATCCTTTTAGCCTCCAATCCCAACTTCGATACTAACCTCTTCACATCATAATTTTTTTTTTTTTGACAAACAATCTTTCATAGGTGTTACATCCAAAAGTATTTTGGAAATAAACTCTAAGCACTGGTCGGGAACATTCCAATTGGACTTGCAAGCTAAAAGTCTCTCGAATATTGATAATTTTGAGTCTAATGCTCCTTCGTACAATGACTCATTCGCCTCCACCAATAAATTGTAAAATCTTTGAGTATCTCCTATATTATTTGAGTTTGGAGCTTCAAATGTCCTAGGTTTCCTGAGAGCATCACACACCATCTCTTAGTAAATTATTCACCTTGAGTCACATATTATGCACTACTTGAAGTATCCATGTAGCTATTGTCATCATTTAAATCAACATGTGGCATCTCTTCCCCATGATCAGTCCAAATCCAATAATTAAGCTTGAACCCATCTTTGTATAGGTGAACCCTCTTAACTCTATTCTCCAAAATTCTAGTTCAATCGCATTTAACACAAGGACATATGATCCCCCATCATTGTGTGATAACAATTTTGTTGACTAGCTTTGCAAACAAATTCTTCAACCCCCTTAACAAAAGACTCTTTCAAACAACTTCTACCACTATAACATCTATCGTACATCCAACAATGATTCAAAAGAATATAGTTCATATTTTGTATATTTAAGAAGAAAAAATATGAACATTCATGAATCACATACATAATCTTAAAGTGATCTCTATTATTAGTCGCAACAATTATGATCATGTTTTAGGTGAAAAAAATCACATACATATGGTTTTTGTCTTTCTAAATGAACAAAGCATGGAATGTAAATAATATAACCACAATCACAAATATACTTAACACATTTAGAATACAAAATTTCGAACAACTAAAATAAAAAAACCACAACTAACTTGAACAATGGAATGTACAACGATCACGTAACACAATCTCACCTATAAACTTGAGAGTAAGAAATAAAGAAAAAAATTTAAAATGATTAGAAATTTTTGCCAAAAAAATATTTTTAATTTAATCTTTTTTATCTTGTCAGGAAAATATCTCTTCCAATCATTTAAAATTAAATTCTTCCTTGCATACTATTACTTTTTTTAATAATATAAAGTCTAGATAATTATGCTTTTGGTGTACAAGTACATAAATAATATGCAATCTATATATACGAAAAAAAACCTGCATGCAGTCCACAAGTTTTACTTGTCTTGATTTTGAGTTATTTTAATTCCTAGTAGTAATTGCTTTCTTTCTTAACCGTCTTAATATCTTAATTTTAAATATTAACATATGACTTGAACCTGATAGCATATGCTTGGGTAACGTATCTATAAATTCACACACACAAAATTAGTTGTCATAATGCCTTCGTTAATTAAGAATATAAATTAAAATATTTAATATAAAAATATAATTTAACTTTTAGAAAAATGGAATGTAAAAAATAATTTAAAAAATATTCATATAACTGTTGGTCCTTATAATAATTTAAAAAATAAGCTTAATTATGAATATTATATTAGGGATTCTAATTGGAATGTATGTTAGGAGACTCCTTGTCCTTATAATATTCTTTGCCTTAATTGGTCAATAGTGTTTTATATAACGAAATACTCGAGTCATTTCTAATGCAAGAGACCACATTTATAGTTGTTAATCTGGATTATCTCCACTCATTTAATTTTGCTTATTATGAGTTATCATATTTTTAGGTTGGGCCGAATTGAGGCAATTTAATAATGGGTGTTGCTAGGTGCACCCAGCATTATTGTTGGTGCATCCAGCACTTAAGGTAAAATGATGAAAATATCCTTGATCCGTAAGCCATTTAAGTTGATCCGTAAAAGCCTTACGGATCAACTTGATCCGTAGAAACCTTACGGATCAACTTGATCTGTAAGTCTTTTACAGAACAATACGAATCAACATGATCCGTAAGCTTTTTACGGATCAACTTGATCCGTAAGACTTTTACGGATCATGTTGATCCGTATTGTTCCGTAAAAGACTTACGGATCAAGTTGATCCGTATCAATCTTACGGATCACCCTCACACACACCCATCACAAATGCAAAAAAAGTGTAGGGGCAGTTTTGGTATTTTAATTAAATGCTGGGTGCACCTAGCACCACTCTTTAATAATAGTCTATAAATTTTCTAGTCCTATACAACTCTTGGCAAGCCACAAGCCCAACGGATTGATGTATTGCCTACTCACTTTTGTAAAATATAAAAAATTATCAAAATAAATTCACCTTTATATAGCAAGTTAACCTTAAAAAATTCAACCACTGTAAAGTAAAATAAAAATATATGTTTCCATTTGTACTATAAAATAAAAAAATATAATGTAATAATAAAAATAAAATAAGGTGCATCAATTGTAACAATAAACAAGTGTTAGAAATTAAAAATAAAACTCAATGTACATAAAATATTAACTTTAAAATGGACAATGGCAACATATGTAGTAATAAATAAAATATATTGTAATTTTACCAATTATAAAAAGTAGGCCAACATATAAGTAAATAAAAAAAAATCAGGCTAACGAATTGGCATAATCCATCATGAGTTAGTCCAGTTGAGGCCATTCAATATTAAGGCCAGTTGTGTAACTCATTCACAGAAAATTATTTGATTATCTCACGGCTTGTATGTTGAGAGGTCCACTTCAAGTTAATAGTTTTTTCTGCATTCTATAAATCTGATAGAGATAGCCATCACCATTGACATTTAAAAATCTCGTAATCTAGAACACAGCGTATGTATGTCGGACATCAACAAAACAAGCTAGGCTTTAGACAATACATTGAATAAGATGTAAGGTCTTATTGGGGGTGGTTTTATGTTTTTAATTTTGAAATTTTTAAAAATTAAAATCAATTTTTGTTTTGAGTTTTCCATTTCAATTTATTTTGGTTTTTAATTCTTAAAAAGTTGTTGTGAATTAAAAATACATTTCTTGAGCGTTGTCACATTACTAGTCTACTGAATGAAATATGGAGAAAAATCATATAAACATTCCAACCTTTGTATTATTTCAAACTACTCATTTGCATCATCCAAATCCCCAACCCACGCATACCCAAAAATACAATTTCAACTAAAGTCCCTCTGCGTTTCATCAATCAATTAGTGGGTAGTGGAAAACATGGCATGAAAAATCCCCAAAAATGTAGAAGACCACCATAAGAATTCATCATAGTCTCAAGTAAGCAACAAATCACATACGAATGTTATCTAAATCTCAGACAAATACCAATATATTCATCACAAAACTGAGCAACAGTAAAATCCCAAATCTCAAATTTGAATTAAAAAAAATCACCAATCACCACGCGTTCACTAAATCGACACAAAAAATTTGAAAGCCATAACAAACACCCACTGAGTCTTTTTATTATCACCTTGAATAGAGGAAGCCATATCTAGGTACATCATATTTCTGATCTATAAAGCCAAAAGGAAAATTTCAAAAAGAAAAACAGGAGAAAATTAAAATAAATGTATTTTCGTCTTGTAAGATGGAAAATGCAAATGAGCTTCCAATGCTGGAAAATTGAGGATTCCAAACAAGATTTATGGTAGAGGATTTTGAAATTCCAATGAGATCGAAGCCATTACAAAATGTGTTTAAGAAATATAAATAGAATTTGCGTTAAACTCAAAAAATTAACACCAAAAAGAGGCAGCAGTTTGTAATAGGATTTTCCTAAGTTGCATAAAACATGAAGCTCAATTACTCTCTCCCCCACGCACCTCGCCTTTCTCACGATCACACACACACACGGCAACACACATACAGTGTGGTCACTAGGTATAAGATGTAAGAGCACTAACCAATTGGCGTGGGCACGGCGGTGTGTGTGATGGCAGTCACTGCTCAATGGCGACGCCGCAATGTGCAACGGAGGCTTGGGAAACTTGCCCGAGGACCGCGTGACAGTGATGGAGCTCGTGCGACGGCAGCATGACGGTGTGGACCTCGTGTGTGGTGGCGTGATAGTGCTGGAGCTCGTGCACGGCAGCATGACGATAGGCGAAAGATTTCGAAAATCATCAAATGTGAATTGGTTGAGCCCCTCGTTAGGGTTGAGATATTTTATTTTAGGTATAATTTTAATTTTTGACAAAAACGTAATCCATCGGTAACATTTATATTTCCGACGAAAAACTTGTTAGTGAGTAAATTCTGTAAGAAATTCTATCATTTTCCCATGGACTATGGTCCATCAATAAAAATTTTGTCAATAATATAATCATTCCCGACGGAATACATTTCATGTTCCTCGATAATAACGATTTTTTCTTGTAGTGTAAGTATTTAATTAAAAGTTATGTAATTAAATATAATTAGTTAAGATTAAATTACAAAATTAGACATAAACATTTTAGTTATAATCTCATGTATAAAAATAAAAAATATAAAGTCAGGTGCTAATATCTCCAAAAATAAGAATAATTTTATAAAAAAAAATGTCTACAAATGCATAATGATATTTTATTACATATTTTCTATCCTAAAAAGAATGATAAAAGGACGTGCTATTTAATATGGTTCTGAATTGTTAAAAACTTCTTTACCTTATTAATGTAATACTGTTATATACCTTGGTTAAAAAGAGTTAAAAAAAATTTTGTTTAATTCGGAATTGGTTACGCATTTTATTAACATTTTGTATGTGCTATATACTATTTTTGTTACAGTGACATTTGAAAATTAATTAATTAACAGAAACTATACTCAGTATCAAAAAGTTACATGTTTTCCTTTTTTGGAGGGAATAATTAATTTTATACATAAAATTCTATATTAATATTTATATTTTAAAAATATAAAGACAATTAAAATAAATAGTTAAAAATTGTAGTTCACTTATATTTTAGACATTCAGGATTCTTAAAAGAATTAATTCATTTAATGGTTTGTTTTGTTTTCGTAAGAAACACCTTAACATACAAGATTTAAATATTAAATATTAATTGTTGTTGTGTGCTGAGTGTGTGAGCAAGTCGTGTGGAGTGGTTTGATGGAACCTGTATTTATATTAGTTGAGCGAGATGCTAATCCTTGTTTGTAGGGACTATTGTAGTGTTGTAGATAATTTTTAGCTTATAGATAATAGTCGGGAGCTTAGAGATAATGTTAAAGATAAACATTTGAATTATAGATAAAGGTAAAAGATAATCATACCTTGTAGATAATGTGACATTATAGATAATTTAATACCTGCCAATAGATAAAATATTCAAACACATTTGCGCTCCTGTAGCAGGGCTGACATGGAAGGTTAACACGTGTCTCTGATTGCCAAGTAGAATGCCACGTAGATTTTGTGGGTCTTGGACAGTACATAAGCCCCTCAAGCTTTGAGCTAGCTTGCGGGTGAAAAATGTTTCCTAGCACTGAAAGATATTGTCTCGTGTCGAAGAAGTTTGTTTGATGTTCGGGGCAGTAGTCTTGACAAGCAAAGGGTGACGAGTTTGTCAAGCCTCCAAGTATGGACGAGTATTGTCCTGTGTCAGGTGTGACAACCTTGACGAGTGTGAGAATTGCAAGTCGATGTGGCTTGTCAAGCTCCTGAACCTAGACATGTGTTGTCTAGGCTGCCTTTGTCAAGTTGTCCATGATGGACGTGTCTTTGGCGTTTCAGGTAAGGTAAGCCGTCGAATTTGACAATTCTACTCTTTTTCTGACCGCTGGAGAGTGCACTGAAGATAGCACGTAACGACACACACGCAGTACTCTTGCATATGTGTCATTGCGGAGTAGGCACATACTAGAGTAACGGTCGTGCGTGAATGGGGGAACGTTATGGTGCAAAATTTTAAGGCACCTCTTTAGCTCCTGCCAGTTATCGAAAAGTCCATCTCCCTTTTAAATGGAGTGGACGTTTGAATTTGGGCCATTGTTCATTGTCTTCTTGCTTCCTTGCTTGCTCTTGTGCTTTATGGCTTTCGGTTTCCCTTTCTTCTTCCTCCAACTTCCAAAGGTACTTCTATCCAATTCCGCCATTGGACTGGGTGGCACTGATTCTGCGGGCTCGAGTGAGCAACCCATCATGGATCGAGAGGTCATCTCGATAGGCGGTTCCTCGTATGAGGATACTCGTTGAGGTGCCTCTGATAGCGAGTCCTCCTCCTCGGAGGGGTGAGGACTTCGCATCGAACTAGTGGGGGCACTTTTCACCCTCGCAGAAGGGCACGACCTTTTGCGGCTGTCGAGGAGCCAATTCTGGTTACTATGATCCTCCCCCATTATGCTTCTGGGGGTGCGGTGAGAGCTGGCGGCAGCGGAGATGGGAGGTTGTATCCCCGTGTATGACCTAACATGAGTGCTAGGTCATCATTGTCTACCCCGACCATTGTTGGCTATGAGTGGGTGAGGGACAATGTGCTAAAATATAAGTCTTGTTTGATCTCGCTGTTGTCTACCCAGCGCTAGGTGAAGCTAGAAAACCTTGAGGACTCCTGTAAGCTGGTCATTCAGGCTTGTGGGAGTGATGATTTCCCATTCTTGAGGGTGATGTCTGGTCCTCCGCCTTTCTTTTTCATGTATAGATGTTTGTTTGAGGTCCTGGGTGTCATTCTTCCCTTGACCGCTTATAAGTGTGCTTTGCCGGAGCACTTGAATGTGACCCCTTCCGAGCTTCACCTGAATAGTTGGGCGATAGTGTGGGCTTTTGAAATTTTGTGTCTTTTTTTCAATGTCTGGCCTAGTGTGTTGGTCTTCTTATTCTTCTTTCAAATAAAATTTTTAGGCAAGATTGGATGGGTCTCCTTGAATAGTATGTCCAAGAAGCTATTCGAGTTTGACTTAAACGTCTTTCACCATTTCAAGGACCGTTTCTTTAAGGTCCTAGCTACTGATGTTGTGACTAATGGAATGCCATTGATGTTTAATAGGGATGGGAAGCCCTGCTTCCCATTCTACTGGCAGTCTGATCCCACCAGGTTCAAGTTGTATGACGAGGATCTGTTGACCCTTATGGAGACAGTCAACAAAGCGATTTTGGAGCAGCTAGCGGCCTCATTGGACGCATGGGCCATCTTGTCTCTTCCTTTTATGAGCGATCCTCTTGCTGCCTTGGATGGTAAATATCTAATCTTGTCCTTGTTTGTTGTCTGAGGTTAGTGTCGGTGAACGTCTAACATGTGTTTGTGTTATTGTCTTGGTTGTTTTGTAGGTATTATGGATGACTTTGCTTGGAGGCGACTCGTGAAGTAGGTCAGACCTGTAGGTGGGATCGTGCCACCATCTATTGTTGCTTTGTCCACTAGAGAAGGGGGCCAACCTGTTGGTGAGGTTGGTCCTGTTGTTGTTGCTACTGAGGTCGCCCTCAGTGCTCCTTCCTCTGCTTTGGTAAAGAGGAAGAGGGATGATATTGCTGGGTTGTCGGGCCGCAAAAAGTCAAAGGCCCCTATGAGCCTCCGTGCCCTGAGGTAGGTTGTAAGCTTGGGGCCCACTACGGGTTGACTCATAACTATGCAAGATGTGCCTCCGGCTTCATTGGCTGTCGAGGCTCCTACTGCTGCCACTATTGTTGCAACTCTTGCTACTCCTGCTCCTTCACCTCCTCCAGTGGCTTTTACTAAGTGTCGATGTGGTGAACACTGGTGCTCCCGCAGTGCCGCCTCCTTCTTCGTCGACTCAAGTGGCTCTCCCTGCTGCTGGTTTGGCATTTATGGCATCATCTTCTTCGTCCTCGCGTCTCCCTTGATCATCTGTACACCTCTAGTGATGTTGACTCATTGTGGGGTGCCACTTACAAGGTAAAGCAGAAGACCATGGCTGGCTTTGTGTTAGCCTTCGACAAAAATCTCATTAGGTCGGCTGGGTGAAGAATGCTATTGACTCTGCCAAGGTATTTCTCCAAAGGAGTTTGTCAATTCTGGAGAAGAACGAACTCTGGCACCAAGAGGCGGTGCAAAAGTTTGCATCCTTGGAGGCGGAGATTGCCAAGTGGAGGGCTGCTGCTCAGACTTTATGGTGAGTGGAGTGCCCTAAGGTGGCCAATGCCACTATTGCTTTTGCTAAGGTCGTAAGGGCAAACCACCAACTATCTTCTTCTAAGGTTGGTAGTGCACTGGCCAAGTTGTTGTGCACCCGGTTAGATGGTGATGACCTGTTTAGATGATGCAAGAATTTGCAGGCTGAGAAGATTGGCCTGGGTGGAAAAGTGGAGAGCATGGCAGCAGAGAAGGATGAGCCTCCCAAGAGAATTATTGACTTAGAGGCTCGACTTAGGGATTCAGAGTCCATATTGGAGGAGTCCGAGCTGCGGGCTACCAAGGAAAGGGAGGCCAACACGGAGCTCGAGGAAGAACTGCTTTTGTATAAGAAGGAGGTCATGGAGCAACATGAGAAAGGATTTTAGAAGGCTGTCAGACATGCCGGTTTCTTTGCGAAGGACCTTGACTTAGGTATCTTCAATCCCTTCAAGGATGTCAAGGAGGGTGTCTTATAGGCATGACAACGGGGCAAGGCAGGGACGGGTATTGCATTTCCCACCCCACCCTCGACTATGTGATCGATCCCCAACCCCACCCTTGATCCCCGCTGGGATTAGAAAATACATACCCATCCTCATCCCCATTGCGGTTCGGGTTTCCCCGCCCCGCCCCCTAGTATTGATTAAAATTTAAAAAAAAAGAGAAAATATTGTAACTTATTGAAAAAAATGAGGCCAAAAGGCAGTTACGTAGCAAAAGAAAAAAACAATAACAAAGCCAAATTAAAAATATGAGATCATTATCATAATTTAAAAAATTACTAAAACAAATCAATCAATTCAATTAAAATCATAAAATTTGGGTATTGCATGAGGAATTAAGGACATGCGTATTTAATTTCTCCTAAAATACAGTACCATCTAAATATATGTTGTCCCAACAAAAAGTAGTATATGATTCTGTTTAGCAAAAAAAGAGACACTAATATACTATGTTGGTTGTCCTTCAAGTTCTAATTTATCAACTTAAACATGTTTCATTCTTTCAAATTACACAATAAAATAAAAAACGAAACACCTTAAATTCTTCAGCAAATAAATCTTGATCATTCCTCCAAATTAGTGACACCAACACCCATCATTTCACCTACATAAAAGAAAAATAAAATTAGAACAAAAGCTTATATTATATAATAACAAAAAATGATATTTAGAATATTATTTACCTTCATCATCTAAAACCATTTCATTCATTACAATAGCATATTCAGCAACAACTTTATAGCTCATAGGACCTATAAAAATACATTACAAGTATTAGTTTGTTGAATAAACACAAATATCAATTTAACAACATATATGAATAAAACTTTACCAGTATTTTTAGCACTCCACAACCAACTTCTAGCACACATTAAAGCCTCTAAAGTAGTCCATTGAAGGCAATTTCAAGCATTTTGTAAGTTGAGTTCCACCTAGTTGGACAATCTAAGGCCAAATTCTTAGTGTAAGGGATTCTCAACTATTTAGCTGTTTCCTCAAATTTTTCTTTCCTCTTAGGTGTTGTTGTCCAATATGCCACACTATCCCGAATCTTTTCTACACCTTTTTTCACTACTTCTAACCCATCTTTTACTATCAAATTAAGGATGTGTGCACAACAACGCATGTGAAGTAAAGACCTATCCCTAAGCAAACTACCTAACTGCAATTTATCCTTAATTTTATCAATCATAGCATCATTTGTGGTACAATTATGTGTACTGAGTCGCGCAAGTAATATAACACGGTAAGAAATGAGTATCGAATCACATGGAACTTGTTTCATTCAGTAGGTAAACATTTATATAAAGCCAGTAAATGTAAAAAGAAGTTGTGTCTACAGTTATAATTTAACTACAAAATTAACTATCTAAAGGTGAGAGATAAACAGATGATTAAAAACGGTGGGTCTTTCTACTGAACCTACTTGATGTTATTGAATATTTTTCTTTATTGAAAACGGTGGGCCTTTTGTCTCCAGGAAGGTGTTGAGGCTGTCTGCATCAATTTTTATCAAGTGGCCTCGGATTCTGACTTGTTTTGGTGAAGGCCCCTCGGGATTGTAGAGGTTGGCATAAAACTCCTTCACCAAGGCTAGGTCGATGCTGCTGTCAGCTAAATTGGTGAGGTGTTTATGGAAGTTACGCCTCTCCAATTCAACCTTGAACTCATCCAACTCCGTATGGTATATTTCTACCTTCCTCTCAGCTAGTATATGTCTTCCTAGCACACTATCTGTGTATCTGGTCCAAGCCTCGAAGGAGTGGAATCTTCTTGTGTCATACTGAGATGTGAGCCTTGTACCAATGCTCTTTCTCTTTCTAGAAGCCATCTGTAGATAGAGGAACTAAACAATTAATCAGGACACAGTTATTCAAATTTTAAAAGCTGAAAAATAAAATTGAAAAAGACACTGGCCGCTTAGCGAGACATGGTCCTCTTAGCTGGCCTTTGTAAGAAAAGAACACTATCGCTTAGCGACATGTGGAGCCGCTTAGCGGAAGCTGCAAAATTTTTAGATTCTGCAGAATTGGCTTAGTGGGAAAGCTCCCGCTAAGCTGAACATGTGCCGCAAGGATTTGCGCTAAGCTCCTTAAAGGCTGCGCTTAGCGGCACCAACTCTTCAAAAATTCTACTAAGTGTTGGGAGCTTAGCGAGCGAAGCTTGCTTAGCTCAGAGGATGCCACAACCAATCACGCTTAGCCTAGGAAATCTTGGCTTAGCGCGCGACCATCAACAAGAAAAAATTGATTTTAGTTACTTGGGCTTAGCGATTCAGCCTCACTTAGCCACATGTAGCTCAGGAAGAGGATGAGTGTTCATCCTCTAAAGATGAACTCGCTTAGCGCGGTAAGCGTGCTTAGCGAGTTCTTCAAATAACGCTTACATATAATGAGTATTGATGAACTCACGTAGCACAACATGCTCGCTTAGCGAGTTCATTGCGTTTTCCAGAAAATGTTGCTCGCTTTCTTGAACTTTTCAAGCCTCTAAAAGGCATATCAGACATGCAACGTGTGCCTCATACTCAATTTAGTATACAAGCGTATATAACCCTAATTTTAAACTAAATCAAACAAAACATAAAAACCCTAAAAATCTAAAGCTACAATTGAAGTCTTCTACCCTAAAGTTAAGACAAGAAAAAAAGAAAAAGAATCATGAAACTTAGTTGGATGGTGTATGGTTGATGCTTCAAAGTTGAAAATGCACAAAGAAAGCACAGATGCAAAATGTGCAAATTTTTGGAGACAGAGAATGCAGAGACGAGGTTTTCGTAATCTGTCAAATGTGTGTGTAATTGTTATTACACTCACTTAAGCAGTTTTTCGATACTTTCGCTTAGCAAACCGATGTGCTAAGCGAGCAAGAGAGACGTTTGGTTTCTCAACAAGGCTCGCTTAGCGGACCCGTGTGCTTAGCCGACATTTCAAATTCAAAATCATTTTTTTAACAGAAACTCGGCTTTGCGTGAGGGTACGTCCGCTTAGCGAGGTCTGCAGATTAGAAAAGTTGCAACTGTCGCTAAGCCAGGCTCTGGCCAACTTAGCTAAAATGATGCATCTTAAGTACAAAGGAGCATGCGCTTAGCTGAGAGGGACTCGCTTAGCCCTCATATTGCTGCAAAGAATCTCTCTTAGCTGTCATGACTGGTGCTTAGCGTCATGGACCTCAATTGTGGCTGTAAAGAATTGCGCTTGGTGACGATAGGTCACGCTTAGCCATGGATAAGCTGTCACTTAGCGATCAGGCTGAAGCTTAGCCGAATTCAGATTGAATTTAAGTTAGCTTAGCTCAACCTTGGCCAGCTTAGCGGACCTAAACAACATCAGATGCAAGGGTTGGGCACTAAGCGCTTGAGACTCGTAGCTTAGCGCATGAATAGAGATGCGCTTAGTGCGAGGCTTGCGCTTAACGAAAGGATTGTTTTTCAGAAAATATTTTTCTAAGTTATTTTTCAGTCCTTTTTCCATGAAATTGAAACCCTTATGTTAAACATCCAAAGATTAGCTAATATACTCCTATGTACAGATTATATAGCAAGTTCCAAATGATTTAAATGCATGAAAAAAATAACAAAGATAACAGAATTTAAAACTGGGTTGCCTCCTAGGAAGCGCTTCTTTAACGTCATTAGCTTGACACTTTTACCTCACTGGGCGATCTTATGTTTTGGTTCCTACTTTCAGAACCTCTTGACCTCCTTTCATTACCTGTATGCAAACATTGTGTTCTAGAGCAGGCTTGTCTTCAACAAACAAATCAAAATCAATTTTCTGATCTTCAAAACCTAGCACCAGCTTCCTTTTCCCCATATCAACTATGCAGCTTGCGGTCAACATGAATGGCCTTCCCAATATTATAGGGATGTTAGTATCTTTAGAGATATCCATTACCACAAAGTCTGTCGGGAAGATAAAATGTTTTACTCTGACCAAAAAATCTTCAATTACTCCATATGGCCTAGTAATGGAGCAGTCATCTAATTGTAAAGTCATTCGAATGGGCATTATTTCCAGCTCTCCCAATCTTCTGCACATGGAGAGTGGCATCAAATTGATACTGGCTCCCAAGTCAATAAGAGCTTTTCCCTCATTGACTTCTCCAATTGAACAAGGAATAGTTACACTCCCAGGATCTTTATGCTTGGGTGGAAGGATCTTCTGGATCACAGCATTGCAATTTCCTTCCACTGTGATGTTTTCCTGATGAATATATTTATACTTCCTTGTTAACATATCTTTCAAAAATTTAGAGTAGAGTGGCATCTACTGCAAAGCTTCTCCGAAGGGCATGGTTATTTCCAGTTTCCTGAAAATATTTAAAAATCTTGCCAGATGACGATTTTTTTCTTTCTTGGAAGGTACCATAGGGTACGGTACTTCCACACCTTCATCCACAGCTTTTTCACTCCTACCCTTCTTTGCATTCTTATTATTTTTTTCTTCTTTTTCATTTTTTTTCATTTTCTATTTCTTTTTCTTTTTCTTGGTCCTTCAATTCGTTATTCTTGACCATTATTTGTTCCTCTTTTTCTTGATTACTTTCACTTCTCACCTCATTTTTCTTGCCATCAGTACCTTTCTTGTTAGTAGTTTTCTTCTCATGCACAACACTATCCTCATCCTTAACCTCCACAAACCTTTTACTCCTTGTCATCACAGTTTTGCATTCCTCCTTGGGATTCTGTTTTGTATTTGCCACAAAACTGTTGGATGACTTGTCAGTTATCTGCTCGGCCAGTTGTCCCACCTGGACCTCAAGGTTCTTCAGTGCTGACTCAGTGCTTTTATGATTTGACATTGTTACCTGCATAAATTGAGTCAAGGTCTCCTCCAGCTTAGTAGTTCTCTAGAATATGTTAGGTCCTTGTTGGATTGGCCTGTTTGAAGGCCCACTCTGGTCATTGTTGAACTGATTGCCAGGGTGTGTCCTCCACTGTCCTTGTTGATTATATGGACCCTGCTGGAAGCCTGAAAATCCTCCTTGAGTATACCTTTGTCGTTTTTGATTTCCCATATAATGAATTTCTTGAGTGTTTTCTTCAGTGGGAGTACATTGGCTTGTTTCATGAGCCTCACCACAGATGGTACAACCTGTAACCTGCAAAATAGAAGAGTGTGTAGGTTGACCCATAGACAACTTAGTTGGCAGCTTACCAAGTGTTTCTGTTAAGATCTCCAGTTGCTTAGAAAGCAACTTGTTCTGTGCCAATAACGCGTCATGTGATGATAACTCTATCAAGCTTTTCTTCGTGGGTTCTTTCTCGTAGAATGGCATGATCACTGGCTGGCATGTTCTCAATTAGCTCTGTTGCTTCTCCGGGGTCTTCAGTTTTATCTTTCCCCCTGCAGAAGCATCTAATAGTTGCTTGGTTTGTGGTCTCAACCCATCTATAAACATATTCAATTGGATTGGTTCAGAAAACCCATGAGTGGGAGTTTTTCTTAACAAGCCTCTGAATCTTTCCAATGCTTCACTGAGAGATTCAAAGGAAACTAATGAAATAAAGAGATTGCAGCTTTCCCTTCTATAGTCTTGGACTCTGGAAAGTATTTCTTTAGGAACTTTTCAACAATTTATTCCCAGGTTTTTAGACTGTTGCCCTTGAATGAGTGGAGCCACCTCTTGGCTTCTCTTGCCAATGAGAATGAGAAAAGGCTGAGCCTAATAGCTTCGTCTGGTACACCGGCAATCTTAACAGTGTTACATATTTCAATGAACCTTGCCAAGTGTGCATAGGGGTCTTCATTAGGTAATTCTTGAAATAAGTTCCCCTGTATTAAATGAATTAAGGAATGTGGATAGTTGATGTTGTTAGCTTGCACTTCAGGACGTGTAATGCTGGTAAAAAATTATGGTAATGAACTACTTGAATAATCCTCAAGGGTAATCCTCTGGTCATGCTCTTCTGCCATGGTAATGGCTTCAGGTAATTGAGTGGCAGATTCCCTTGATGATGGTGAATCAAGTGATAATAAGTCGGAGAAATGAGTCTCCTCCTCAAGAATGGATGCAACTATTATGTCTTCCAGAAGTTTCCTTCTCCTCTCGGCCCTGTTCCTTCGCAATGTAGCTTCAATTTCTAAGTCCAGAGGAACTAAATTGCCCGTGGGACATCTATGCATATACAATACTAACAGAACAGTGGTTATCTAGTTAAACAGGAAAAGACAAATAGAATTTATGAACGAATATTCACAAAAACAATCAAAGAATAACAAATAAAGAATAGACACCTAAAAACGAGCTAACTTCCCAAATAAAAAGAAGTTCCCCAGCAACGGCGCCAAGAACTTGTTCGGCTTCCGGCAAGTGCACCGGATCGCACAAGTAGTATAAAACGGTAAGAACCGAGTATCAAACACTCGGAGAACTTGTGTTATTTGGTAAGCTATTTCAGCAAATAGGTGTCTAGTGTGTAAAAGTAAGTGTGAATATGAACAAGTGTATAAACTATTTGTGCAAAAAGAAAGAAAATCATGCGAGAGAAATGATGTGTAAAAACAAGTAGAGAACACGTTGGTCTTCCTAATAGGTGCCTGATGCTAAAAAGATATTCTATATCTAACAATGCTCATGTGTTCTTATGGTGTCTCCTGAGATACTAAACCCCGATTCCTCATGATAGTTTAGCCTAATCTTGATCAAGCATCGTCCGCAGATTCCTCTTGTAAGACTAAACTCAACCAGGACCACATTAAGACACACATACTCAACTAACTTATTGCACCCCGATTCCTCGTGAAAGCACGACAACTCAACCCTGCACTATCAAGGACTTTAGAGTCAGACCAGTTTCCACTGTTGAATGACCCTAACAAAGCATACATCTATGTGATCAAGGTAAAGGCATATTGGAATGAAAAGCAGATAACACAGAGAACACACAAAACATCATTAATAGATAGAAATATATTTACATCAGGTACCTACAGGGAAGATCCAATAGAGGATTTAGCTTTCCATACCAGGAAGCCTTCTTAACAACAAAGAGAAGAACAAGATGAAAGATTGCAAAAATACAAGTGGTGAGGATGTCTCCTTCACCTCTAGGATCTCACAATCACTCACAAACTCATCTCAAGCTCTCAAACCGGATCCTGCTTCAAGCTCTAGTCTCTGCAGATCTTCACACAACAAAATCTCTCAAAACTCTCTGGAACTTGGACCTTTCTCTCTCTAGAAACCCTAGACATGCAAAGCTCTGAATCCCAGTCCAAACTCCCTTCACAAAATCTGATTTCAGGCTTAAATAGGTGGCCTTGTTCGTGCTCATGTGCTTAGCGCACGTATGGATCGTTTACCGCACGTTAGTGATTTTTGGCTTAGCGCGCCTTTCTCGCTTAGTGGATGAACTAAAGCGGTGCACTTAGAGAGATGAAGCAGTGCACTTAGCAAACTTGTACAACTCATCTTCTTCTGGATTCTTCCTCGTGGTTAGCCCAGGAGTGTTGCGCTTAGCGGATGCTCGCTAAGCCAGTAGATTGGCTTAGCAAGAAGGTGAAAACAACCTTTTCCAAAGCTTGCCTAATTAACCTAAAATTAAGAGAAAATGATTATTAAACACACAAAATGAAAATAATAAGTATTTATTACCTATAGTTAACAGAGAATACTTATAACATTACAAAATAACCATAAATTAGGAGAGTTTGATACAATTTATACAAGTTTTATACATAAAAGTTAGTCATTTTCACCGACTAACAGTGCACATAGGAGATTTCAATGACCTGTTGTCTAATGAGGACAAGTGAGGTAGAGTAGCTCACCCATCTTGAGGGTTATCCCTATACTTGGGCTAAAAGTAGAGGCACAAAAGCAGCGGTGGAAGAGCGCCTAGATCGGGCCATGGTTAATTTCGAATGGCAGCATCTCTTTCCTGAAGCTAGCCTCTTAAACCTCTTTGCCTCTATCTCAGACCACACACCTATCATATTACACACTAAGGAGGAAGTGCATACCAGGTATAAAAGAGCCTTTAAATTTGAAAACATAAGGCTGAATGAAGAAGGGCTAGAAGGAGTTGTGCATGGTAGCTGGGGTCTTAACCCACATGTTGATGTTGTTAGCAAATTGTAGAATTGTGGATAACAGATGAAGTGATCTACAGAGGAAAACTCTTTTTTAGTGAATGGGTCTAAGCTAAAATAGTTATGGATAACAAATTTTGTTTTGACCCGTAGTTCCTTAACACGAGCTGGACCACACCTCCTGTGGGTTTTTTGAAGTGCAACATAAATGCAGCCTTCCAGGAGTCCAATGGAGTAACCAGTTGGGGCTTTTGTTGTAGAGCTAAAGGTGGAGCTTTCAAGCTAGCTAGATCTGAATGGCAACATCCCTGTCTACCAGTTCCTATTCCCAGCTTTAGGCCTCTTGAAAGCATTACAATGGATGGCATCTACAGGTTTTTCTCACATAATTTTGAAATGGATTGTAAAGAGGTTGTAGATAAAGCTAATAGCATATGTATAGACATATCAAATTTGGGATCTATTATTCTTCAGCGTAGATATCTTATCTTCCAACATCCAAACTATACAGTGCAGTTTGCTAGGAGGCATGCTAATGTTGTAGCACATAGCCTAGCAAGTGCGGCAACATGTTGTCGCAACCTACCCTTTGGCAGGAAGGCGTTGTGAGGCTCACAGGCATGTCTTCCAAGGGAGGAAGGCACATAGAGTCGCCACCAACATTTATTCGAGGAAAATGTCGAAAAAACCGGAACGTGTGGTCTATGAACTTTAATTGTGAAAGGTTCAAGAGTTGTTTTTACGCACGGGGAAGGTATTAGCACCCCACGCGTCCGTCACAAGGGACGCCATCCTTCAATCAAGTGTGCAAATATGACTTCAAAACTACGTATTTTCCCCTTTTTCTGTTTTTTTATGTATTTTTCCCCTGTAGAAGCAAAGCTTCCAAGATTATTTTGATGATGCCAAAGATTGTTCAAACAAGATTAAAGAAATCAAGAAGATTTAAGAGAAGACTCAAGATATGCAAGAACCTCAAGAAAAGCATCAAGATAAGTATAAAAAGAATTTTTCAAAGAAAAGATTGAATAACACAATTTGTCCAAAAGTATTTTTCAAAGAAAAATCTTTTACCAGAGTTTTTACTCTCTGGTAATCGATTACTAGAAGCCCAAAACAGTTTTATAACTGTTTTACAAAGTAGTAATCGATTACCATGGGCATGTAATCGATTACTAATGTTTTTGAACGTTGAATTTCAAATTTCAATAGTCACAACTTGTGATAAATCATTTTCAAACTTGTGTAATCGATTACACAACATTTGTAATCGATTACCAGTATTTCTAAATGTTGGTTTTCAAATCTAAACAGGAAGAGTCACAACTGTTGTTGTGTAATCAATTACACTATAATGATAATCAATTACCAGTGACTGGTTTTTGAAGAATTTGTCAAGAGTCATAACTTTTAAAGTGACTAGTTTTGAAGAGAGTCATAACTTTTAAAGTGACTAGTTTTGAAGAAATTGCCAAGAGTCACAATTTTTAACATGGTTTCTTCAAGAGCCATCAAATGGCTATAAATATGTGATCATGGCACGAATTTCATAACTGGAATCTTTCTCAACATCTTTCTAAGAGTTTTTGTTCAACACTTCCTTTGTCAAGAAAATTTCATTGGGCATAAACTTGTGCTATTCTATTTTCTTCCTCTCCTCCATTCTTACAAAAAGTTTTTCAAGAGACCTACTCTTGGTGATTGTTTTCAAGAGAAGGTCTTCTTGGTTGCAAACACTGAACACAAGGGACCAACGTTCCTTGGGTTCATTGCAAGAAGCAGGATTTTCTTCTTGGTTGATCACTGGACACAAAAGACCAACGTCTTTTGGGTTCATTGCAAGAAGTGGGCATAATTTCTTGGTTGTTATCACTGGACACAAGGGACCAACGTTCCTTAGGGTTCATTGCAAGAAGTGAGAATAACTTCTTGGTTGCAATCACTGAACACAAAGGAGGGAAGTCCTTTGTGGTTCATTGCTTGTAAAGGATTTTACAAGGATAGTGGAAATCTCAAGCGGGTTGCTTAGGGATTGGACGTAGACACGGGTTATGGCCGAACCAGTATAAATCCGATTTTGCATTCTCTCTTTCCTTAATCTCTTTTACTTTCTGTTGTGTTTATATTTCTTTAAGTTTACTTCTCCTTATTTTTTATTCGAGTAACTTACAATGAAAGAAATAATTGAATCTAGGGAATATCTAAGAAAGGGAAATTTTCAATTAGGAATAGTCAACAAAATCTTAACTCAACCCCCCCTTCTTAAAATTTCTGAGGCCACTTGTCCAACATCCCTTTTTTTATGTTTTTTTTATGGGCTTTTTTGTATTTTTTATCTTTTTGTGGTCGACAAGGGTGTTTCCCTCGCTCCTACATATCCTCAATTGCGATGAGGAAACCAGACCTACGTAGTTCTTTCAAAAGCGATAAAGTTATGTGTTGATTTTATGCTTTGAATGGTCCATTTTAACCAATAAAAGCAAAGAGGACCGTTTTAAGGCGTTGGACCTTAAAACGGTTTTGAGTGACTTTTGCGGACAAAGCTTGGTTTGTGAGTTGATTTTAGCCTTAGTTTCACTTTGATTATTAGTCAATTCATTCAAGGAAACTTTCAAAGAAAAACGTCCGATTGATTTTTTTGATTATTTTATTATTATTTTTTTCTAGATATTTTATTTTTTTAAAAGATATTTTGATTATTTTATTATTATTTTTTTGAAAATATTTTGATTATTTTATTATTATTTTTTAGAACATATTTTGATTATTTTATTATTATTTTGCTTTTTTGATTTAACTGAAGTTACAACGTGAACGATCGGTTGGATTTTATTTTAATAGTGATTAAACGAGATTACAACACAAATGATTGGTTGAAGTTCATTTTATCAATTATTAGGCGAGATAATGGCTTAAATAAACGGTAAAAAGCTTGTTAAAAGCGGAAGAAAAGAAAATTGTAAGTGAACAAGATGAAGATGAAAGCAAACAAAACAAGAAATGAATTAAAAGTCTCAGATTCGAACACTTACCGGTTGAAGACCGAAGAACGGACGAAGAACGGTGAAGAATGGCGGAAAATCTTCACGGATTTGCTCACAAAAACGTCTCAGAAGCGTTACGGAAACACCTCGACTTGGATTTTCTTCATGGAAACACGTTTTTTCACCCAAAACAACTGAAATGCATGGCATAGGGGTCAGGGGTCAATTTACATAGCCCCCTTCCCCTATTTATAGCCAAAATGGGGAGGTTCTTGCCGCCGAGAGGCTTCTTGAGGAAGATTTCTGAGCGCACCCCAATTACTAAGTTCACCCCCTCTTTTCATACTTTACAGAAAAGTTACGAAAGCCTTACAGAAGCATTTCAAACTTGATTTTCCTATTTTTTCTCTTCCCTTTCACCAATATTAAGTGAAATATGTTAACCCGAGGTTTTCATAAATTTTATGGAAGCCCTGGATGCCCCGAATGTCATCTTTTAACAAAATGGGGGTGGTTGCCGCCTAGAGGCTTCTTGAGGAAAATTCTTGAGTGCACCCCATAATTGATAACTTCACCACCCTTCTAAAATGTTTTGGATGAAGTTTCCTGAGTGCACCTCTATGTTTGATAAGTTCACCCCGCTTTTTTGTTTTTGGCTATTTTCTTTTCGAAATGTCCTGGAACTTTACGGATTCCACGACAATGAGTATTAAACATCTTGAAGTGGTCAAACGAAGGTCGCATGCCGACAAAAAAAGGTCCCCAAACGAAATTAGGGTATGACAGTTGCCCCTATTTACTTATCTTTTATTGGAGATAAAAGGGAAGTAAAGATAAGACACTAATTTCGTTCGAGATGAATCTTTACCTGACCGGCCACTAGCGCAAATCCAAGCAGTAAAACCGGTGAAGGCATGAAGACATTGAAATTCCTTTTTTTCTCGCTTAATTCATTTTCATTTTCATTTTCACTCTTTTTTTTAAACGTACAAACAATGGACGTCAAGTCCTACGAAGCACAAGGGAAAAAGATATTGAAGTTTTTGAGGTGAAGACATTGTCGTCTTCGAAATGCAAATAAAGACATTATCGCCTTTTGAAGGCATGCAATGATTGAAGACATTGTTATCTTCGAAATGTAGATGAGGACATTGTCGCCTTTGAAGCATGCAATGACTTAAGACATTGTCGTCTTCGAAATGTAGACAAGGACATTGTCGCCTTTGAAGGCATGCAATTACTAAAGATATTATCGTCTTCGAAATGTAGACGAGGACATTGTCGCCTTTCAAGGTATGCAATGACTGAAGACATTGTAGTCTTCAAAATGTAAATAAGGGTCATTGTCGCCTTTGAAGGCATGCAATGACTGAAGACATTTTTGTCTTTGAAATGTGTGCGGATTACCGTATAGGGTGTCTCCGCATGCTACCTGACTTCTTACAGGTCGGGGTAGCATAAATGTGTGTACGAATAACCCTTGGGTGTCTCCACATGTCACCTGATTCTCACAGGT
Organism: Glycine soja; assembly: GCF_004193775.1. NCBI lineage: Eukaryota > Viridiplantae > Streptophyta > Magnoliopsida > Fabales > Fabaceae > Glycine > Glycine soja. Next base: position 14,430,842 of record NC_041005.1, read on the forward strand.
CAGGGTAACAGATTTGTGTGTGTGTGCGAATAACCCTTGGGTATCTCCACATGCTACCTGACTTCTCACAGGTCGGGGTAGCAAAACTGTGTGTGTACGGATAACCGCTTCGAGTATTTCCGCCTGTCACTTGACGCATGGGTCAGGATTAACAGATGTTGTCTTTATACGGATAATCACTTGGGTATATCCGCCTGCCACCTGACGCATGAGTCAGGATCAGTAGATGTTGTCTTTGTACGAATAATCACTTGGGTATATCCGTCTTCCACCTGACGCATGGGTTAGGATCAGCAGATGTTATCTTTGTACGGATAATCACTTGGGTATATCCGCCTGCCACCTGACGCATGGGTCAGGATCAACAGATGTTGTCTTTGTACGGATAATCACTTGGGTATATCCGCCTGCCACCTGGCGCATGGGTCAGGCTCAGTAGATGTTGTCTTTGTACAGATAATCACTTGGGTATATCCGCCTGCCACCTAACGCATGGGTCAGGATCAATAGATGTTATCTTTTTACGGATAATCACTTGGGTATGTCCGCTTGCCACCTGACGCATGGATCAGAATCATTAGATGTTGCCTTTGTATGGATAATCACTTGGGTATATCCACCTGCCACCTGACGCATGGGTCATGATCAACAAATGTTGTCTTTGTACGTATAATCATTTGGGTATATCTGCCTGCCACCTGACGCATGGGTCAGGATTAGGAGATGTTGTGAGACCAAAAGAGTCTTGGTCGAAAGATGCTGACATCTCTGAAAAGGGTGCAGACGACCAGATTGGTCTCTGCTTGTCAATTGGACTTGTGGTCTCCAAATGACGAGGTGCAGATAACCGTAAGGCGTCTCCGCATGCTACCGAACTCATGGGTCACGATAGCAGGATAGGGTGGTCGACAAAAGTGGGGCTTTTGCTCCTACATATCCTCAATTTGTGATGAAAAACTCAAACCTATGTAGTTCTTGCTTTTGTGAGACTAAAATAGTCTCGGTGTTCTTTCACTAAAATGCGAACATGCTTTAGTAAAGAAACAAAACCTCCAACTGATCAGAGCAACATATAATTTTTGGTGAAAAACAATGTGTCTATTGGGGAAGGAGAGTATGCTGATAAAATTTTCTCATAACCACAAATGAGATTTTGGTTAACAGCGTTTCATTTCTAAACGACCATTTAGAGGAAACACTAGGTCTAACTGAAATAGAAGAAAATCACTTAGAGTGTATAAACCTCACACATGCAAGTTTTTTATCCTAATTCCGAACCATAGATATGTCATGACTTGACTTTGCAAATCATTTCCTATCAATCAAAGATTACATGCATGATCATGGATCAATGGGACCTTTTTTGGGAATAGTGTTTTGGGTGGGAAATTTGACTCCGAGTGTTTTGGCCTTTTCCTTTTCTGTTTTTGTTTAGTGCGGGGCGAAAAAGTCACCGGCGCACAGGATTTTGGTTGGCAATCAAAGGGAGAGGACCACTTCAAGTCTTGGTTTCCTTTCTTTTCTTATTTGCTTGTGACAATTCTGTATTGTTCAAATATTGTCTGGTTCGAAGACCTTTCTGTATATTTCTTTTGTTTTCTTCCGATCTTCGATCAGGAATTTTTCTTTTTCTTTTGTTTTCTTCCAATCTTTGACCGGGAATTTCTCTTTTTCTTTTGTTTTCTTCCGATCTTTGATCGGGTACTTTTTTTGTTTTGGAAGCGTGTTAGCAGCTCAATAGTGAATGACTTTTTTTTTTCTTGGGAGACCCCATTGTTCCTTCTTCCGAGGACAGGGATGGAAATTCTCATCCTAGGTCAAGGTTTATGGTGGTTTGAGTCTTGGCCCAAAAGGCTTGCAGAACAGCCGGACATGATGTATGTCAGGGTGTTGGTTTGGCCAGCAGTTCAGGGATAAAGGGGATGTCCCACATTTATTTCCATGACACACATACAACAATGATGATTTGGAAATTTTATGCAAAACTGGTCATGCATGCACCCATGTGGACAATCAAGCATCAAGTTTTTATGGTCATGTGACACTAGGGCTCAGGATTCATTTTTCCTATTTAAGTCAACCTAGTGTTTCCAAAACATGCTCTTTTATCAATTCATGCATCCATCCGAGTCCATTCTGGGTGTTTGGGAAAATTTTCACAACATTCACCCTTCAGGTGCATACACATTTTTCTTCAAAAACCTTGTGTTCTGAATGACAAGTTCATTTTCTTTCAAAAGCATGTTGGCATTTTAGCTAACCAATTTTATTTTTATTTTACTTTTTTGTTTTTTTTCATGAGGCATTTTGCTACCTAAACATATGTATATTTTTGTGAGGTATTTTTGCTATATACATGCATATCCAAGGTATCTTGCTACCTAAACATACATACATACATACACACACACACACACAGATATATATATATATATATATATATATATATATATATATATATATATATATATATATATATATTGTGAGGTATGACTACCTTCTGAGTTTGTGCTTGTTTTATTTAAATTCCTAGGATCATGAGCAACTAGGCGTGTCCAACTATGACTTAAGAAACATAGGCGAAAAAATAACAAGCAGAAATTTAAAAGGTACTAGGCTGCCTCCTAGTAGCGCTTCTTTAACACCTTGAGCTGGACGCGTGATGACTTGTCGGCCATGGGCCTAGTACTTTCACTTACCTTTGGCTTTGGACTTGGTCGCCTGCTGGTCGGTCACGTGTCGTAGGCAATGCTCTAGCCTTTGTAGATGAGCTGAGGTGGACTCTGGAGGTGGTGGCGGTGCGTCTGTTGCCCACTACTGGCCGTCCCGAGGCTGCTGTGGTGCCTCGCCCTGCGCTTGCCTAGGGGTGCGTTACTTCTTGATGAAATCCCTGTTAATAGGGGGCCTGATGACCTTGCTGGGGGCGACGGGCACTCTGTAGAACTAATAAAGGCCCATAATCAGAGCTGGAAACCCCACTGGGTCCATTGGGTATCTTGTGGGCACGATCCCTGCAAATAGTAGATGGCATCAGAAATTAGTTGAGCTACGTGCATACTTACCTATGTCATGATGGCATAAACTAACTGACACTTCGGCAGGGGGAGATTAGAGTCGTGGTCATTGGGCAGAATGTTGCTAAGTAGCAACATCATCCATATCTGCGTAAGAGTGGTCATGTTGGTGCGCAGGATCTGCACTCTTCTCCTTGTAGTGGTCTGAGCAAAATCATGCCCCGGTATGCATAATAGTTGTGCGAAAGCCTCCTCGTTGAAGCTGGAGACCTGCCTCCTCCTCTGGTTTTGCTCGCACAATTGGCCCTCCTCCGAGATTAGGGGGGTGGCCCAGGAACTAATAAAAGGAAACAATCGGCCCCCCACCCGGGTTCACAAATATTTGTTATGCACTAAGGGTAGAGGACCTTGAGTTCCCTGAAAGCGCAGATATGGAGCCCTCTGAAAGCGAGGACATGTAGCTCATTGAAGGCGAGGGCATACAGTCCTCGAAGGCGAGGATGTGCAGTCCTCTGAAGGAGAGGACGTGTAGCCCTTTGAAGGCGAGGACGTGAAGCCCTCTAAAGGCGAAGACGTGTAGTCCCCTGAAGGCGAGGATGTGCAGTCCTCTGAAGGCGAAGATGTGAAGCCGTCTGAAGGCGAGGACGTGCAGCCCTTTGAAGGCAAGGACGCTCAGTCCTTTGAAGGTGAGGACGTGTAGTCCTTTGAAGGTGAGGACGTGCAGTCCTCTGAAGGCGAGGACGTGTAGTCCTCTAAAGGCGAGGGCATGTAGCCCTCTGAAGGCAAGGGCGTATAGCCCTCTGAAGGCAAGGACATGAAGTCCTCTAAAGGCGAGAGCGTGCAGCCCTCTGAAGGCGAGGACGTGTAGCCCTCTAAAGGGGAGGACATGCAGCCCTCTTAAGGTGAGGACGTGTAGCCCTCTTAAGGGGAGGATGTGCTGCCCTTTGAAGGCGAGGACGTATAGCCTTCTGAAGGCGAGGAGGTGCAGTCCTCTGAAGGCGAGGGCATGTAGCCCTCTGAAGGCGAGGACATGTAGCCCTCTGAAGGTGAGGGTGTGCAGCCCTCTGAAGGTGAGGGCATGTAGCCCTCTAAAGGCAAGGGCATGTAGCCCTCTGAAGACGAGGGCGTGCAGCCCTCTGAAGGCGAGGACGTGTAGCCCTCTGAAGGTGAGGGCGTGCAGCCCTCTGAAGGCGAGGACGTGTAGCCCGTTGAAGGGGAGGTCATGCATCCCTCTTAAGGCGAGGACGTGTAGTCCTCTGAAGGTGAGGGCATGCAGCCTTCCAAAGGCAATAGGTACTAGTACCCAAGGGTCCACCCTTATGAGAAAGCAAGAGATTGACTCATCGAGAGGGCCGGCCATCCCAAATTCAAAAGATTGGACATTAGATGTAGGAAATCTATGCAGTTAACATGATTTTTAGGGATGCAGATGCATGCAACCTTTGTCTTGAAATGCGGTAAATGCGGACTTCGTATGCAATAATGCAATGTAATGGAAAGTTGTACAATGTTCATGACATTCTTTCCCTATTTTGTGATTTGATTTTGATTTGATTTTTTGGAAGACACAAATTAACTGTCCTTTTGAAAGAGGTGATAATTCATGCAACCTCATCCTATCTTTGCAAATCTCTTCGGGAACTCCCTCAAAGTGTATGTCCTATTTGATTTACTCACTTGACAATTTTGGAGTGATGACGATGGAGCTATTTAATCAATCCACTGAAATCCCAGGGTTTGTCACTCCCCCCCCCCCCATTTTTTTTGTTTAAAAACATCGACGGGTGAGAACTTTTGAACTGCCCCTAGGTTTTCCTGAGGCTCATGCACAGTGCCCCTCATTGCCCCAGTGTAGGGCTTTGAGGTATCAATCATTTTTTTGTTTCCACAACCTTGTAGCAAGGAAGAATAAAAGAAGCGGCTGATTCTCCAAAAGGATTTTCAAGGACGAGAAATAGTTGAAGGATTTTTCAGTTGACGGATTAAGTCAAACAACTCCTATTTTTTATAACTCAGTTCTCTCTTAAAAAGACAAACTTTTAGGAATGATAAAATGAGGTCACATGAATGTCTATATTTTTACTTGAAAACACACTCAATCAAATGTTTTTTTCTTTTTCTTTTTGAACTTTTCTGCTTTACTCCTTTTTTACGGCACCCTCACCAAATGTGTAGCACGAGTAATTTCTGATTGAACGGTCTTGGAAGTCAAAAAACTTAGGAGCATAGCTCACTTGAGCAAACAAACCAATGGCTTACACTCACATTCCGGTGGAAGTTGAATAAGCAAAGATGTAATTGTGAGAGGATGAGAGAGACAAGGATGTCAAATTTATCCATATTATTTAGCATTGTAACTGTGGTTTACAATAATGGCATAAACTTGAAAATCCTAATGAGTCATTAGAGACATCTAGCAACAACCTTCAAATTGCCCCATGTGTGGCATCTCTTGTGAATGTCAGGATTCACAAGCGATTCTCCTCAAATTTCAGCCAGCCCGCATCAATTAGACCTTGCACCTTATGCTTCAGGGTCCTACAATGGTTAATGGAATGCCCCGGGGCCCCTCCATGATAAGCACATGTTGTGTTCAAGTCGTATCCTAGGAAAAATGGAGGTTGAGGAACCTTGGATGGGGTTATGGCAACCATTGAATTATTGAGTAGTGATCGAGGCCGTACCCGAATCAAATAAACATTAAAAATGCAGTATCTAGGAAGTGATCCTAGGTCGTCTCCCAATGAACAATGGTCAACCAAACGTTCATAACATATAGTAATAAAATAGTAACGAATTGGGGGGGGGGGGTTGTTTGTTTGTGTAAATTAAACAGCGAGCAAATTTAATTAGAAAATATCAAAATTAAAACACGTTGTTTCTCCTTGATTCGCAAGCAAGTCTCTTATCCTAGGTTACGAGAATTTATCCTTTATCAGTTCAACCACTTAATCCAATCCTAAATTAAATTACTAAGCAAAATTTAACATAAGGTTGTCATTATGTGATTAAGCAACACATACACCAATTAATCATGAACGAAACTAATCATTAAGCATAAACGTAAATTAAGCGCAAAAACAATTAATCAAACACTAAGCATGCATGGATTAATAGCAACAAATATAGAGTAATTGGTGAAGAGGAAAAACTGATCAGAATTCAATAGTAATAATAAAACCTCAAAGAGAGTTGTGCTTGATCCTCAAGAGAAAACAACACTGGAGACGTAGCCTTCCATTAATCAGTAGAAAACGAAATTGGAGATTGAAGTAGAAAACAAAATTTTATTGCTACGTGAATAGTAAAAACTGGAATTGCAAAACCTAAAATTATTCTTTCTCCCAAAACGAAAGGGTCTCTAAACTAAAACCTTGGTGTTGTTATATAGGTTCTCAGCCCCAAAGCTTACAAATCTGTTTTAAGTCCAAGCCCATAAATAAAATAAAATTTGGGCAAGATAAGATAAGATTTGATAAAATAAAATCTAGATAAGATAAGATAAAATCTAGATGAAATAATATCTAGATGAGATAAAATCTGGATAAGATAAGATTTGATAAAATAAAATTGTTTGCTCTCTTCAAGTCCAGGCCCAATTCCAGATTCAAGCCCAATTGCTTATAATTCTCCTGAAATTAAATTAAAACACAAAATTAGTCCAATAGGCCCAAATGATAAAACTGCATAATTAATTTGCCAATTAAGGCTAATCAGTAATTAAAATGGTGACAAAAGGGTTAAGAAATAGGAGAAAATGATGACACATTAAATCCCCTCACACTTAGCCTTTTGCACTCCTGGGCAAAATAAAAAAGCAAAACAAGGAATAAATCTAGAGACATTAAAGAGAAACAAATAGACACAAAAACAATTACATATTTCTCAATGAATTTCAAAGAATGAAAAGAATGGGTAGCATCCAACACGTAAAGAGTTAAAGAATCAAGGCCGTCATGAAAATCATCCAAGCATCTCAAACATTGCAAGATAGTCAATCAGCTCAAGAATGAAAAGTGATAAAGCCTCACAAGATATGCACTCTATCTCTCAAGTGTCCAGACTACTGTTTATTCTCAGAGCACCCATGAAAACAAACACCACATAGACTTGGCAAGACTCTAAAATTGACAACCATATCACAAACACATGCACATAAGGATCAAAAGGTCTTTTAAGGTTGTAACGGGGCCAAGGACAAGGTAGAGGAAAGTAAGGGATAGTAGCTAAAACCCAAAGGAATAGAGGAGCAATGGGGAATAAGTGGGAAGTAAGAAAAAGTGATAAACCCCAAAACCAAAATTACAAATTAACCTTTAAAAAGTAAACCCAAAACAAAATCAACCAAGTCCTCAAACCAATCCAAGTCTTCAAACCAAGACCTCATTTATTCAACTTCATTCTTTTTCTGTTTTTTTTTTTTTGTAAAATTTATTTATTTATTTATTTTTGTATTTTTTTTTAACGTGAACAGTAGCAATTGAAAGCATTTGAAAAATAAAGCAACAATTATGCAATATATGTATACATCATCAAGCATGGCCAATAAAAATATATCATCCAATGAAACATACCCCCCTCACACTTATTCTCAAAACAATTCCAAAGGGAACATAGGCTCAAAGGGGCTATCAAAGGAATTAATTCAAGGTAGGCTTATTTGGCTAGAGGCTTATAAGAACAAAATGCCTAAATCATCTCCCAACATGCATATGAAGCAAGAAGTATCAACAAGAGTCAAGCCAAGGCTATTGTGCAAGCAATCAATGGGGCAAAACACACCGAATAAAATAGATGATGATGGCTCAAATTCTCACCAAGGGTAAATCTATCACTTTTAATTCGAACTTTCAAAACTAACTTGACATGTAGAGAAAAACAAGGGTTTTAATTCACAAAATGCCAAGAGACTCCTATTTCAAAAACAATTACCCATTACTTGTACATAACTCAAAATTCAAAGAGGAACATGCAATGTTGTACACAAAACATAAAACCAAAATATCAAAATTAACCTAGAAAAAACCTAATAAAATAAAACTAGAATACCCAACAAAATTAAAGAACAATCTCCCTCCCCTCACACTTAAACAACACATTGTCCTCAATGTAGCACAATCATAAAATCAAGAACAATCAATAAATTTGGACAAGTGCAATAAAAGTAAAGAATGAGACAAAAAAAGAAAACTCCCTAAGTCATGACAGAAGAGAAGTAGGGTGAAGTAAAGAGGTCTCCTCCACCACTACATCCACTAAGGAGGGATTTGTGAGGAATGGTTTTAGCCGCTGTCAATTGACCTTGAAGTTCTTATCTGTGGACTCACTTTTGATCTCAACTGTACCATAAGGAAAAACATTAGTCACCACTCATGAGTCCGAGCCTAGAGTTATACAATAAAACTTTCTGTCCAACCACAAAGTCCTTCTTAGCTATCAAGCTGTCATGGAACTTCTTGGTCTTCTCCTTGTAGAATTTGGAATTCTCATAGGCTTCTAACCGGATCTCATCTAGCTCACTTAGTTGCAACTTCCTTTCCTCTCCAGCCTGATCAATAGAGAAGTTGCAGGTCTTTACAACCCAGTAGGCTTTGTGCTCTATCTCTATAGGACGATGACATGCCTTGCCAAAGACAACCCGATAAAGAGACATTCCTATGAGTGCTTTGTAGGCAGTCCTATGCTCCCAAAGAGCATCATCTAGCCTGGTGCTCCAATCCTTTTTGTTTGGCTGCACAATCTTCTCCAAGATCCTTTTTATCTCCCTGTTTGAAATCTTAGCCTGCCCATTAGTTTAGGGGTGGTATGGTGTGGAAATTCTGTGCACGACCCCATACTTTTTGAGCAAGGCATACATGGATTTGTTACAAAAATGGGTGCCTTGATCACTAATGATGGCTCTAAGGACTCCAAACCTGCAAAACAAATTAGATCTCACAAAATCCACAACAACCTTAGCATCATTAGTTCTTGTGGGTTTGGCTTCCACCCATTTTGAAACATAATCAACAACAAGGAGAATATAAACAAAACCAAAAGAGACAGGGAAAGGCCCCATAAAATCGATACCCCAGACATCAAACACCTGACAGAATAACATGGGTTATTGAGGCATTTGCTGTCTCCATGAAGGTGAGCCGCTTGCTCTCTAACATGGCTCACAAGTGCTACAGATTCTCCACGCATCCTTGAAGATGGTGGGCCAATAGAAACCGTAGTCAAGCACCTTGCGAGCTGTCCTCTATATGCCAAGATGACCACCCGGTGCGGAAGAATGACAGAATTATAGGACTGAGTCAATCTCATGGTTCGAAATGCATCTCCTAATAACCTGGTCACTACACAACTTCCACAAATAGGGGTCATCCCAAATATAATGCTTAGCATCGCTCTTAATTTTATCATTTTGAGCTTTAGATGCTAAGGGAGGAAAAACAGAAGCAACCTAATAATTCACAATATTAGCAAACCAGGGAGTGGGGAAGGAATCAAAAATACTATACAGAATGTACAAATGGTCATCTGGAAAATCATCCCGAATGGGTGAGTCCTCAGACACACACTCAATCCTACTCAGATGGTCAGCCACGAGGTTTTGTGCACCACTCCAATCATGGATCTCCAAATCAAACTCTTGGAGCCAAAGCATCCACCTGATCAATCTAGGCTTTGATTCAGCCTTCTTCAATAGGTACTTTAGAGCTTCATGGTCAGTATAAACAATAACACGAGTACCAAGCAAATATGAACGAAATTTTTCAAGAGCAAAAACTATCGCTAATAGCTCCTTCTTTGTGGTAGTGTAATTTGCTTGAGCAGCATCCAAAGTTCTGGAAGCGTAGTAGATCACTCGAGGCAGCTTATCAATCTTTTGAGCAAGGACAACCCCAATGCGTAATTGGATGCATCGCACATTAGCTCAAATGGGGCTGCCCAATCAGGTGCCTGAATGATAGGGGTGGTAGTCACCGCACGCTTGTGGGTGCACAACTCCTTTAGAAACTTGGCATATCTTGGAATCTGCTTGATGGCATCTAGCAGAGGTATGTTCACCTCTACTTTCCTGAAGGTCTCCAAGATCTCCTTTTCTGCTTCTTCCATTTTTTGTTTGGAATTACTCTAGGTGGGAATGGAAGAGGGATAGGAGGCTGTGGTAAGTCAGAATTACTAGAAAAAGGTCCACCTGCAAAAAGTTTTTGTTAGGAAGCTTTCTCTTTTGTGCAACTATCTCATCCTCTTTTTCAGGTGTAGAATGAAGCTTGACAGGTTTTGGTGCAGGTGCTGCTACTGGTGGAGGCACTTGAATTCGGTTGCCAGACCTCAAGGTGATGGCACTCATATTTTTCGGCTTCTGCACAGTTTGTGAAGGCAATTTGTCAGAATTTTGGAACTGAGCTTGGTTCAACGGAGTAGCCATCTACCCCATCTGATTTGTCAGACTCTGAATGAAGGCTCTTGTCTCTTGCTAAAATTGCATATTCTGGATGGTCATTTGCCTCACTAACTCTTCTAAGGAAGGTTGAGGAGGAGCCTCAGTTGCTTGTCTTTGTTGTGACTGCTGCTGTATTGGAGGAGGAACATATGGCTTGCTTGGACCAGCAACATTCTGAAAAGGAGGGATAGGCTGTTGTTGTTGTGGAGGACTTGTCCATCTCAGATTTAGATGATTCCTCCAACCTGGATTGTATCTATTGCTTGAAAGGTCATAATTATTCTGCTATTGTTGGTTTTGCTGTTGAGGAGGTCTATTATAAATGTTTGCAACATAAGCTTCAGGTTGCTCATTGACTCTAGATTGCTGCAAAGAAGGACAAAGATCTATATGGTGATCTGCAGAAGAACACAGACCACAGACTTTTGGAACAGGTGTAGAATTATGATTCATGGCAAGCTGAGTTACTAGGTTGACCAAGGCATCAAGTTTTCCTTCAAGCTTTTTATTTTCAGTAGATGAAGATGAATCCGTGGCCACCTCATGGACTCCTCTAAGAACAATAGCATCATTTCTTGCACTTAATTGTTGGGAGTTGGAAGCCATCTTCTCAATCAAATTCCTAGCTTCAGCAGGGGTCATATCACCAAGAGCTCCACCACTGGCAGCATCAATCATACTCCTCTCCATGTTGCTAAGTCCCTCATAGAAATATTGAAGAAGGAGTTGCTCAGAAATCTGGTGGTGAGGACAGCTTGCACACAATTTATTGAATCTTTCCCAGTACTCACACTAGCTTTCTCCACTAAGTTGCCTGATGCCTGAAATGTCTTTTCTGATGGAAGTGGTCCTAGATGCAGGGAATAATTTCTCCAAGAACACCCTCTTAAGGTCATCCCAGTTGAAAATGGACCTGGGAGCAAGGTAGTATAGCCAATCTTTTGCCACTCTCTCCAGAGAATGAGGAAAAGCCTTTAGAAAGATATGATCTTCTTGGACATCAGGGGGCTTCATGGTGGAACAAACAATATGGAACTCCTTAAGATGCTTATGAGGATCTTCACCTGCAAGACCATGAAACTTGGACAACAAATGTATTAGTCCAGTCTTGAGAACATATGGAACACCCTCATCAGGATATTGAATGCACAAGCTTTCATAAGTGAAATCAGGTGCAGCCATCTCCCTAAGAGTCCTCTCACGAGGTGGAGGTTGAGCCATGTTCTCAGTATGAAAGTTAGTAGTGGAAAGTTCAAAATCAAAATATTTAGAATCACCCTCAACAGAATGCACAAAATGACCAGGATGCACACTATGCCTAACTGATCTATGAAAGGTTCTATCTATTTCAGGATCAAAGGGTTGTAAATCACCTAGATTGCCCCTAGTCATGCACTATATGCAGCAAATAATGTGTTTCTCAACAAGCACCTAACAAGGGGGTAAAACTACAGCTATACTCAAACAATATCAAAATGAGCTGAAATTTTGTGAGGAACACCCAAAAATCATGAAAAGATAGCACAAAAAATTTCAAATAAAAATTCAAAGTCTAACTATGAAAACTACCTAAGAAAAGCTTAGAAAAACAGGACAATAATACTTGAAAAAAAAAACTTAGTAAACGGCTGATTTTTGGAGTTTGGGAGACCCCAACCGGCTAAAGCAGGTTGTCACAACATGGGAAATTTTTTCTTCCCCAAATGCATATATAATAATAGTCATCCTGATACTCGGAGCAAAAGTTATGGCCGTTTTAAGTTTTGCTAAAAACAAGTGCTCCTGGTATTTTTCACACAAAATATGGATCAAAAGAAGCTACCACACAAAAAATTAGCCAAAAATAACAACTCTAACTATCAAAACAAAAATCGCTAATTAAATTGCAAAATCAGTCACTAATTCCCAATCGCTAATCATTGTTCATCATTGTTCACAGCAAAACACAAAGCTAAAAATAGTCGCTAATCATTGTTCATCACCGTTCACAGCAAAATACAAAGCTAAAAACAGTTGCTAAACAGGGGATACAACTAAAATGCAAAACAGAACGCTACACAAAATAAGATAACTAAACACTATATGAACCTTTAGCCCACTGCTCCCCGGCAACGGCGCCAAATTTGATCGAGGCCGTACCTGAATCAAATAAACATTAAAAATGCAGTATCTAGGAAGTGATCCTAGGTCGTCTCCCAATGAGCAATGGTCAACCAAACGTTCATAACATATAGTAATAAAATAGTAACGAATTGGGGGGGGGGGTTGTTTGTTTGTGTAAATTAAACAGCGAGCAAATTTAATTAGAAAATATCAGAATTAAAACACATTGTTTCCCCTTGATTTGCAAGCAAGTCTCTTATCCTAGGTTACGAGAATTTATCCTTTATCAGTTCAACCACTTAATCCAACCCTAAATTAAATTACTAAGCGAAATTTAACATAAGGCTGTCATTATGTGATTAAGCAACACATACACCAATTAATCATGAACGAAACTGATCATTAAGCATAAACGTAAATTAAGCGCAGAAACAATTAATCAAGCACTAAGCATGCATGGATTAATAGCAACAAATATAGAGTAATTGGTGAAGAGGAAAAACTGATCAGAATTCAATAGTAATAATAAAACCTCAAAGAGAGTTGTGCTTGATCCTCAAGAGAAAACAACACTGGAGACTTAGCCTTCCAGTAATCAGTAGAAAACGAAATTGGAGATTGAAGTAGAAAACAAAATTTTATTGCTACGTGAATAGTAAAAACTGGAATTGCAAAACCTAAAATTATTCTTTCTCCCAAAACAAAAGGGTCTGTAAACGAAAACCTTGGTGCTTTTATATAGGTTCTCAGCCCCAAAGCTTACAAATCTGTTTTAAGTCCAAGCCCATAAATAAAATAAAATATGGATAAGATAAGATAAGATTTGATAAAATAAAATCTAGATGAAATAAAATCTAGATAAGATAAGATAAGATAAAATCTAGATGAAATAATATCTAGATGAGATAAAATCTGGACAAGATAAGATTTGATAAAATAAAATTGTTTGATCTCTTCAAGTCCAGGCCCAATTCCGGATTCAAGCCCAATTGCTTATAATTCTCCTGAAATTAAATTAAAAACGCAAAATTAGTCCAATAGGCCCAAATGATAAAACTGCATAATTAATTTGACAATTAAGGCTAATCAGTAATTAAAATGGTGACAAAAAGGGTTAAGAAATAGGAGAAAATGATGACACATCAAGTAGATATGGGAGCAAGTCAGCATAGCACACCAGAATTGGGGTGAATTCTACAGGCTTTTTCGCTGCAAAATTCATTTCTGGGTTTGCGCTTGGCATTGGATGCGCGGCCAACAAACTTTGTGGATGATTTAGGGATGGCCTTTATGGATGACTGGGTGGTAGGTAATGAGAAGGGCCAATATTGGCTGAGCGATGACATTGTTGGGCTGGTGGGAAGTTTGGCCATGTAGGAATGGCAGCCACAACATGGGTTCTTTCCTCATTCTCATCCTCTTCATTTGCCCTAGTTTTCTCATTGATCAAAGCAGGATGATCACATTTGCCTCTTTTCAGACCTGCTTCGATCCTTTTGCCGGCGAAGACCAAATCCACAAAGCTTGAAGGTACGTACCCCACCATTTTTTCACAGTAAAACACTGGTAATGTGTCTACTATTATTGTGATCATCTCTTTCTCCATCATTGGAGGTGCCACTTGAGCTGCCAGGTCTCTTCACCTTTGGGCGTATTCTTTGAAAGATTCGTGCCCCTTTTTGCACATGTTCTGTAGTTGCATCCTATTCAGAGTCATATCAGAGTTGTACTAATACTGCCTAACGAAGGCAACCATTAGGTCCTTCGAAGAATGGACTCGGGAAGGTTTCAAGTTAGTGTACCAGGTAACAGCTACCCCAGTAAGACTTTCTTGGAAGAAATGTATCAACAGTTCCTCATTTTTTGCGTATACCCCCATCTTCCGACAATACATCTTTAGATGGTTCTTGGGGCAAGTAGTCCCCTTATACTTGTCAAAGTCCGACACCTTGAACTTGGGAGGGGTGATGATATTGGGTACTAGGAAAAACTCTTCTAGGTTAGCAAAGGCATAATCTCCACCTCCTTTAATGTCCCTGAGCCTTTCCTCTAGATGATCGAACTTTCCCAGTTCTGCCATAGCATGAGGGTTTTTACCCATTGTGGAATGCAAGAGGTGTGGTTGTGGGTGATACTCAGGGCCCTCCAAAGTGTTGTGCAAGGGTATACCACCAACTTTTTGTCCTTCAGTGGCATATCCGAGGCAAGGCTCGAAGTCGGCTAGATTGTGGTGAGGCATTTCATGTGTCTCCCCCATGGGTTGAGAGACATGTGCATGATCAGATTGAGGTTGTTGGCTCTTAATGAGTATAGGAGTGGAGTTGTTGACATTCTCATTGGGTGGAGTATAGTTTGGAGGCAAACCATATGGAAAGAAAATCTGCTTGTTCTGGACTTGCACAAAATGGGGGTCGCCTGTATTCGTGGTTGGATGATTTATTAGGTTGAGGCCAGATGGGGGAGTCGGGTCCACCCCAGAAATAGCGCTGACAGTGGCAACTGCAGCCGCATTGACCTCCATTATCTTCTTCATGGTCATCATGGCCTCCATCATTGTGCCCATCTGTTCTTTCATGGCCTCCATGTCGGCCTTCATCCGCTCTTGCACCTCGTCTACTTCAAACATTACTCCAGCTCTAGCATGCGTTCGGTAAGGGTGTCATAAAGTGCGTTCTTCCCTTTTGATAACAATGATTAAAGTTTGATTTTCAGGGAAAGAATGCAATGAACAATGCAATCAATGAAAAGAATGGATGTATGCAAATGATGCATTGTTCAAGCTTTATCGTGACTTTCTTTGTTTTGCAGAGGAAAATGCAAGGATCATGCATGAGCGAACATGAAAATAAAAGGTGTGCAAAAAAAGATGTTAGATGCAAATGCATGGTGAAGAAATGACTTATGCAAAATGCAATGCATGAAATGATAAGTGACAAATGCAGGAATGATATGTCCATTATGATGCCATGAAGAGATGCTTATGCAATGCATTTATGGACACGAGAGCCTGAAAAATCATCTTTTCTTACTTGCGCATTTGGGGGCGCAGTGCTCCATGTGTGCAGTTAAGAAGGTGGTATGGACCTTCCTGCTTCCTGTGACAAAAGACGAGTCCAACATACAACGCGTGCATGATGATATGATGCAGACGCGCAAAAGCACAACACAGGGATGTACACAGTATGGCAATATCCATAAATAATCATAGAGCAAAGGCATACATGACATTTTGGTTATATGCATGGCAGTGTTTAAAAGGCACGCAATGTGTATGCTTCGTGCCCCTATTTTAGGGACCTAAAGGGGAGGAACTAAAAGGCTTTTAGTGATAATTCCCAAAGTGGTCATATCTCCCTAAACGTTTCTAGAGATATTATTCCCTTGATATCAACATTGTGGAGGTAGGGACTACTAGCGACAATATATCATCGAAGAGAAAAACTCTAGATGAGGTTTCACTGTCATCAAGTAAGTCGGAGACTTAGCAAGACCACAGATTCACCTCCACTTCCTATGTTCCCATGGACTCGGGTGTAGGGCCCCCTTTTTTTTCAACTCCCCGTGTGTGCAAATAGTGTTGGTGTTTGTGTGAATCAAATGAATAAATATCTATCTCATGCATACATTAAAAGGCACACTAAAAACATCAAAGAGTTATATACAAGAACGTAAAAGGAGTAAACAAAAACTGATAAAAGGGAAAACAAGATATTGCACAAGATAAGAAGGCCTAACTCTCTTAAAAATAGTCCCTAGTGGAGTCGCCAACTGTCACAACCTACCCTTCGGTGGAAGGGTGTCGTAAGGCTCACAGGCGCGTCTTCCAAGGGAGGAAGGCGCGCGGAGTCACCACCAACATTTATTCGAGGAAAACGTCAGAAAAACCGGAACGTGTGGTCTACAAACTTTAATCGTGAAAGGTTCGGGAGTTGTTTTTACGCACGGGGAAGGTATTAGCACCCCACGCGTCCATCACAAGGGACAACAACCTTCAATAAAGTGTGCAAATATGACTTCAAAACTACGTATTTTCCCCTTTTTCTGTTTTATGTATTTTCCCCTTTTTTATGTTTTTTTTTGCTTTTTATGGGCTTTTTTGTATTTTTTATCTTTTTGTGGTCGACAAGGGTGTTTCCCTTGCTCCTACGTATCCTCAATTGCGATGAGGAAATTAGACCTACGTAGTTCTTTCAAAAGCGATAAAGTTATGTGTTGATTTTATGCTTTGAATGGTCCATTTTAACCAATAAAAGCAAAGAGGACCGTTTTAAGGCGTTGGACCTTAAAACGGTTTTGAGTGACTATTGCGGACAAAGCTTGGTTTGTGAGTTGATTTTAGCCTTAGTTTCACTTTGATTATTAGTCAATTCATTCAAGGAAACTTTCAAAGAAAAACATCCGATTGATTTTTTTGATTATTTTATTATTATTTTTTTCTAGATATTTTATTTTTTTTTAAGATATTTTGATTATTTTATTATTATTTTGCTTTTTTGATTTAACCGAAGTTACAAGGTGAACGATCAGTTGGATTTTATTTTAATAGTGGTTAAACGAGATTACAACATAAATGATCTATTGAAATTTATTTTATCAATTATTAGGCGAGATAACGACTTAAACAAACGGTAAAAAGCTCGTTAAAAGAGGAAGAAAAGAAAATAGAAAGTAAACGAGATGAAGATGAAAGCAAACAAAACAAGAAATGAATTGAAATCTCGGATTCGAATACTTACCGGTTGACGACCGAAGAACGAACGAGGAATAGACGAAGAATAGTGAAGAACGACAGAAAATCTTCACGGATTTGCTCACGGAAACGTCTTGGAAGCGTTACGGAAGCACCTCAGCTTGAATTTTCTTCATGGAAACACGTTTTTTCACCCAAAACAGTTGAAATGCATAGCATAGGGGTCAGGGATCAATTTACACATCCCCTTTCCCCTATTTATAGCCAAAATGGGGAGGTGTTTGCCACGCAGAGGCTTCTTGAGGAAGATTTCTGAGTGCACCCCGAGTACTAAGTTCATCCCCCCTTTTCGTATTTTACGGAAAAGTTACGGAAGCCTTATGGAAGTGTTTCAGACTTGATTTTCCTCTTTTTTTCTCTTCCCTTTCACCAATATTAAGTGAAATATGCTAACCCAAGGTTTTCAGAAATTTTACGGAAGCATTACGGAAGCCCCAGATGCCATTTTTTAACAAAATGAAGGTGGTTGCCGCCCAGAGGCTTCTTGAGGAAGATTCCTGAGTGCACCCCATAATTGATAAGTTCACCCCCTTTCTAGGATGTTCTGAATGACGTTTCCTGAGCGCATCCCCGTGTTTGATAAGCTCACCCCCCGCTTTTGTGTTTTTGACTATTTTCTTTCCGAAACGTGCCGAAACTTTACGGATTCCACGACAATGGGTATTAAACATCTTGAAGTGGTCAAACGAAGGTCACATGCTGAAAAACAATGGTCCCCGGACGAAATTAGGATATGACACATGTTATGCAAGTCTTAAAGATTTTGATCAAATTCCGTCTTGTGTTTACATTTGATCATTAATGAAATTAGGTAATATAGTTCCAGTAAAAAAAAAAAAGAATCTTGTCTCATTTATTCACATTATGTTGTCGTTATACATATGCATGTTAATGCTTAAATTTGTCTTTTTTTTTCCTGAATGCCATCTTTGTCTTGATGAAACTAAAGAAAATAGCAAGAGAAAACTTAGGATATAAAATGAAGAGAAAATGCATGAGAAAATTTGAGATATAAATGAAGAGAAAATTTGGGGGAAACTAATATAGATCTAATATCTTTTTTTTCTCTCTTAAATTTATTTTTCAATAAAATGGAACAAGATTTACCATTGAACGTTTAGATCAACTGTGGTAAAACTGGTTTGGCTTAATTAGAAGTCTTGAGTTTCAATTTTGAATATGTAATTGTGTTTAAAATACTTAAAGGGAGAATTTTATCGCCCATTAGTGACGAAGCTTCACTAAATATGTTGAGGGTGCCAAAATAGCAAGGCATTCGTTTGCTCAAAATTCAAAATAACATAATTATGTAACTCAAAAAAATAAGTTAATAAGAATTAATGAAAAACATCCATACATATTAAACTAATCCAATAGATGAAAGATATTCCATCTAATTAACATATGAAAATTTCTATTAAAACTTTCACTTTTGTAAGTCAGCAACTATGTCATCTGTTTTAAGTTTCACTCACTTTTTTTTATTAACCACATTATATATTTAAGTAATAGGGGGGCAAATACATATAAGGAACAAAATTTGGTGTGGGCGGGGGGGGGGGGGGGTCCATGTCCCTTATTGAAAAGCTCTAGCATTGTCGCCTAAGTAGTTTTATATACCCTAGTCAAACAAGATTGTCTCTATGAAGAATACTTGTGGTTTATACTAAGAAAAAATGGGACAAGAGACTAGAGACTCAAGATACAAGGTGCACAATAGACTAGAGACTCATTTTTTTACTGTTCATTTAATACTCTAAGTGATTTATGAGGTGATTACATTTGGGATTGGGATGTTCCTTAAGGGATTGGGGACTTGATGATTGAGGAAGCAACACTCTAATGTAGGTGTGTATATAGATTAGTTTACATCCTATTACGATATGGAGACAATATTTGTTTTGTATCTAAAGTTAGCATTACTTAACCAAAACAATCGTGGCTCGGGGGCCACTTTTATGGAGACAATATTTGTTTTTTCTCTTGAACCATTTTTTCTTAATTAAAGCAATACTGGCTTGGGGGCAATTGTTATGGACCCACTTAAGGCATACCACATCCACATGGCTCATGGTCCACAACAACTACACAACTGCTTCATTTGCTAACTATTATTGTATAAGGCATTTCATGCCTACAAGTATGAATTTGAGCTTATTTTACACATCTCTTACACTTTTTGACTTGGTGATTGTAGGCCTTGCTCCTTACCGGAGGTTGTCTTTGCTTGTTGGAATCCTTTGCACATCCACCATGTTTAAAAAACACTACTAATCAATGACATCATTTATAGGGAGAAAATTCTTCCTTTTTTTTTCTTTTCTTGGTGGATATTGATAATATGCTCTGTCATCACCTCCATAGGCCAGCACAAATTTGTTTCAAAGCCATATTCAAGTTGCAAGAAGCAACAAAACTTAAACAAAAATTCAAATACCACATATTCAAGAAATCAAGAATGGTAGCAAACAAAACAAGTCACAAACAATTAAAAATCAGGAGTGTGTTCAAGGAGATGTTTCGATCTCATCTCATCTCAGTGAATAATCATCTATTGTTCAATTTCGCGATTGATTTTTCAATGGAAACTCTCAAAAAATCAAATATTGAAGGAAGAAAACTCCATTTTGTTTCTAGAAACAATGCCAAATTGTTAAATACTACTAAACTTTGTTTTAAGATTCTTAGTCTATCTTTCCTTCTTGTTTCTTTCTCCGAAAGTAATGTTCTTGGTGGAACCCTCACATCACAATGAAAGTGGGAATTCAATCTTACAATGTGTTCAAAGCAATTTGGTGATAATCGTTTCATGTTTGCATTCAAAATCAGAGTTTGATTTTTGAAAATTCTTCTTCTTCAAAGGTCTCGTATGATTGGAAAAGATGATGGATGTGTTATTCGATCAAGTTTGTTGAATTTGTTGTGTGAAATTAATTCAATGGTTGAAAGCTTTAGATCACAAATGTGAACTAACGGTGATTCCAAGATTAGATTACTACCTCGTGTAAAATGATCTTTACATACATGACTCATATGGCTCATGAGCTCATTCAAGTGAACCCTCACAAGCTAACCACCATCACAAAACATTAAGCTTGCATAACCACCAAATTAGTTTTGCATCCCGATTATTGAAAAGTGACCACTAGCAAGCACAAGAACCCTTCTAAGGGCCATTACTTAAGTCTTGGTCTTACGCGTATCCCGGTCAAAGTATGTCGAGCTCACTTCAACATAGATTTTTGTCTAAGGTAGATCCACTATCGGCACCATCACCATCCAAATCGACATGGATGAGATGAAGCTTCCTTTATTCTCCTTCCTCAATAGTTAAAAACCTAGATATGAAGCAAACATCTTGCATTAAGCATCACTTGTCAACTTCTCAAACCATGGCGCTCATAATGCATTAAATGTGATTCATTACTAGATCCCGGATTTGATTTCGCCACGAACAACCTAAGACTTGACATATGGTTTGGTAGAGATTTCAATGTCCATTATATTGGAAGTTCACCCCTATTGTATCACATGCAACTCATGGTTGACCAAGTTAGGAAACAACCCCAACACAATGCAAGCAAGTACGATCCAAAAGTTCAACATATAAAATCTGCATTAGGGATGGATGAAGGATTTCATCCCTTAAGTCACAAATCGTCATTCTAAGAATGGACAAAGGCTTCCATCTTAAAGGTTGAGCTGCATGAAGGATACAAACGAGTATAGTCCAAAAGTTCAACAAGTAAAGTTCACATTAGGGATGGACGGAGTGTTAGGGATTTTTTGTGTGGTCAAGTGTAACCAAGTTTTGAAGTAGTAATTAGACTTGCATCCAAGTCGCCTCCTATAGAACTAATGTATACTCGGACAACTAGGAATTAAAAACTCAAGTTTGTAAAAAGTATTTATCAATTAGTTATGTTAGATGCGTAAAATATAAAGAAATAAGAATAAAAACAAGTAAAGGGAATGATTGAGCAGAAACAATTGCAATAGTGTTGTGAAATTGATGGTTTGGATAGCTAGGATTGGACTTAGTTTCCCCCATTATCAATGCAATAATTTTCAAATAAGCTAGTTAATCATGTGTTTTATCTCTGATTCATAATTGTATTCTAACCCTAATGGCTTAGGTGAATGAGTATAGGTTATTTGGATTAGTTCCCAATGTCTTGGAAACCAATCTAAATAACTAGTAATAATGTTTGAGAATCACAAGGAGCCTAATTGGTATTGATCTAAGTCTAGAGTCAATCCCAATTATGTAATTTTCCCCAATTTTGGAAACAAGGGGTGTCTATCGACTACGCTTTCAATTACTAAGATCGAATTATAGGTGATCAATCTAAAATAAACATTAAAAGAAGAAGAAGAAGAAGAATAAGAACTAAATAATTAGATTAAATGGAGAGAATTACACAAATTCAAGTTCAGCCTATCCAATCCTGATAGGTGAGATGATTAGTCGCTCGTAACTTGATTACAATTCCAAGAATTAGACATGAAAACAAGGTAATGAATCTCACTCAAAAATCCTAGAAAGTAGTTGCCATATTTCTCATATGTCTCTGCTCAAATCACACAAACTTCTTTTTCAATTGTATTTCAATTCTTTTATATTTTGATATGGGCTTGAGCTTGATGTGAGAGGCTCGCTTAAGCGTGAGAAACATCTCGCTCAAGTGATGCCTTTTGGTAAATTTATCTTTGCTACTAACTATCCTCACTTTAGCATATAGAATGTCACACTTAAGTAATGTCTTTGTGTTCTTCCTTTTCTCTTTTTACCTCGCTCAAGCCCCTTAAGGCTTAGGCTTAAGTGAGGGTATTCAGTGAATCCTAATTTTCTCTCTGACTTTGCTCGCTCAAGCCTCATCTTGCTCAAGCTTAAGTGAGCTCAACGGCATCCACAATCTTTATGATTCCTCTTACTCAAACGCTCATAATGACTCGCTTGGGCAAAGCATGTTAGTGTCTCCTCATTTTGATTTTGACTTGTCTCGCTTAAGCGCACATCATGCAATGCTTAAGCGAGAGGGGCTCAGTTTCTTTAGCTGACATAAATTCCTGCAAAAACAAAACATAAGTCTTAAAAACTTAAATTCTAAAGTTCCTATGTGATTATTGATAATTCACCTTAATCTTAAGGTAAAACAAGGCTCAATGTATCATAAATGCTAGATAGTTGCCTAAAATCATATGTGAAATTAAGGTATATTTAGAGATTATCAAAACACTCCAAACTTAGAACCTTACATATCCTCAAGCAGCAATTAATTCCTAAAAATAGTTAGCATTGAGCATAGTTCTTATCATGCAATTTCCAATTACTTTCAATTCTCTCAATTAGCATGGTGCCTACTTCAGAACATAGGCAACAACTTGTCCTCACCACAATGTTTCTCTCATTAGCTTGGATTTATCTCAAGTAGGTGTATAACTCAATTGACAACCTAAAATAACAACACAATTTAACTTTGATTTTCATCTCAACAATTAATTCTCATAGAAACATGCAAATATCACTAAGGGCTTTCTTGGCTTATAACATGACTGGGTTACAAAGAACTTGGTCTTTTTGGATAGTCAAAATGACTTGGAAAACAAAGCATTTGTCTTTCAAGATAATTATCACTTTTACATCTCACTCACTAATCCTAGGTATCCCAACTTTGATAATTTAGAACCACTTGGTTGCCCTTAATGCTATTATTGATATTTTTTTCTTTTTTTTATAGGGCAGCCACTTTTTGCTTTTTTTTTAGCCACTTTGAGATACTTGAACTTGATTCTCCCTTGGTGAGCATAGATTGCCTACTCCAAACATAGAATCCTGCAACATTCTAAGACATTTGCTCTTCTCTTCCCTAAAGTCAAGGATAACATTGCCTATTCTTTTAGGCTTGGGATTGAATCATGGGTGACAAGGGTCAACAAGTATTAGGGTTGCTATTTGGCCTAGTGGCTAGTAACACAAGCATGGCCTTGATCATTTCTTTACACATAACTACAAGTATATCAAGTGTGAGATTGAATCAAAATCAATTGCGCATGAATTAGGAGTGACACTCAATTTATCAAACAGTATGGTTCAGTTAACTTAACCTTTTAAGAATCACACAATGACACACAATTTCTTTTCCATTAATTAGTGTGCAACCACGCTTTTCAAAATCACAACATAGTTCCTATCATGCAATGTAAAAGATGTTATTATGCAATCACATATTAAGTGTTTCCTACTGCTTCTTCATTCAATTAAAAAACAACTAATCCTAAAAATCAAAACAATTGAAAGCAATAAAAGGAAAGGAGAAGAAAAATACTCCCCTAGGACCTCGCCTCATCTAAGGAAGAGTCTGCATCCATTTTGCTATTGTTGTCTTCATGTGCAGCTTCCTCATGTGCAGCCTTATTCCCACCTCCTTGAGCAGCAACTAGCTGGTCCCCAAAGTTGGCTTGCCAAGCAACATAGGCTGCATACTCTACCTAGTTAGGGCAATGATAAGGGTCAGTAGCTTCGGTAGTGGTGTGGAGGCTGAAACTTAACAAAGAATCCATGACCATGCCAATGGCACAATTGTTGGCTGTAATGGCTGCCCGCATCTCCCTCATCTTGACCTAGATAGCCATTTGATATAGTGCTAGTGAAGGTGTATCCACAGTAATAGGGGTTGCTGGTAGAGGGTCATCTGCATCTCACTATTTTTTTATAAGCTCGATTAAGTATCAATAGGGAATTCTTAAGCAAGGAGCTCTAGTAGGAGCTATAGACTTGCCTTGCTCAAGTTAGCAAGGTGCCACATTTAAGCGAGGTTAGTCAGGAAATTTCTTGATGGTTATTAACTTGCCTTCGCTTAAGTGATGGCTTAGCCATGCTTAAGCGAGGGGAAACTGATGTGTCCCTTATTATGTTGAATGAAATAGATGCAAAACTTTTGAAATGAACCTATCCTAAAATGCAATGCACATGCAAAGAAAAGGTTAGAATCCTGGGTTGCCTCCCAATAAGTGATGCTTTATTGTTACTAGCTTCGCATGTGAAGTGACCTCATTGATCACTTAGGTGAATCACCGCGATAAGTTGCTCAACGTTACCGCCTAAGTAAATCTTGAGCCTTTGACCATTTACGACCCAAATTTTTTTGAGTTGAAGGGTCCTCAACCTATATTGCTCTGTAAGGTTTGACCTCTTTTATGATAAAGGGGTCACTCCATCTGGACTTCAACTTCCCTAGAAATAGTCCTAGTTGGGAGTTGTATAGTAACACTTGTTGTCCTAACTTGAACACTTTCTTCAAAATCTTCTTGTCATGGTAGGCTTTGGTTCACTCCTTGTACAGTTTGGACAACTCAAAAGCATTCAGCCAAATTTCCTCTAGCTCATTCAATTGCAACTTTCTCTTGTCTCTCGATGCAGCTAGATCAAAAATTAGAAACTTGAAAGCCCAAAAGGCTTTGTGTTCCAACTACACCGGAAGGTGGCATGCCTTTCCATACACCATCTGAAAATGAGGAGATGCCTATTGGTGTCTTG
Organism: Glycine soja; assembly: GCF_004193775.1. Classification (NCBI taxonomy): domain Eukaryota; kingdom Viridiplantae; phylum Streptophyta; class Magnoliopsida; order Fabales; family Fabaceae; genus Glycine; species Glycine soja. Next base: position 14,455,681 of record NC_041005.1, read on the forward strand.
AATGTAGTATGGTAGGCCCACAAGCTATCATCAAGCTTACTGGACTAGTCTTTTCGAGAGGTAGCCATTATTTTCTCCATAATTCACTTGATCTCCCTATTGGAGACCTCTACTTGTCCATTTGTCTGAGGATGGTAGGGGAAGCCACTTTATGTCAAACCTCATAGTGTTGCAAGACCTTTGCCAATTGTGCATTAAAAAAATGTGTTCCCCCATCACTAATTAGGACTTGAGGCACTCCAAACCTAGCTAAGATATTCTTCTGGAGGAATTTTATCATTGTCTTTGCATCATTGGTAGGAGTTGGCATTGCTTCCATCAACTTCGAGACATAATCTACTGCCACAGGATGTACTCATTACCATATTATGATGGTAAGGGGCCAACACAGTCAATATCCCTACAGTCGAAGATCTCCACTTCCAACATAGATTGTAGCAACATCTCTTGCCTCCTGGAGATGCTCCTGGTGCTTTGGCACTTGTCGCACCTTTGTGCATGACCATAGGTATCCTTGAACAAAGTTGGCCAATAGAAACAAGATTGGAGGACTTTTGAAGCTTTCCTTTCCCCCATTGAAGTGACCTCCATATGGTGAGTTATGGCAATGTGATGCATAAAAATAGTACTCTCACAAGGTCAAGTGTACCCTACTTAGTAGTAACAATGGACTAAAAGTCTGGATATCGAACTATGGAGACCAGTTGTATTTCCAAAATAGTCAAAATTATTAAACTAAATAGTCGAGATAATTGAAATAGCATTGAAGTATTTTTGGTGGTTTTTTATTTTAAGAGAAAACAAATAAAGTATCAAAAGAGACATTTAAGTGATATTAAAAGTGACTTGGGTTGAAGGATGCTTTTTGCCATAAATCAATACTCGAATGATCATAGATATATTAATTTAAGTCAAAGGATATAATCAATTTCAGGGATGATCAATTAAGAATTAATTAATCTATTGGAGACTATCCAAATAGTTTGATCATGCAATTTGGTGTAAAACATTTTTCACCTAGGTCTACCAAACATACGCAAATAATCACCACAGTCCATTCAATTAAGCATAAGATTAACCAGTTCCTAAATAATAGTAGAAATAAGAAAGAGAATTAATTAACACAAAACACTGAGTGATTCCATTAAGAATAAAGAAAGGAGTACAATTAGACAATTACATCATAACTTCTAAACTAGGGTGACTAGCCGTTCATGATCAAAGCACAACTAAAAGCCTATATGAAATTAGCATAGACATGCCAATAAGGGGAGGACGATGATCACAATCCATCCTTACAGTGTTGTCTACGCTTCACAACCCTTAAAACCCTCGAAAGTCCTCTGTATTTCATAAAACTGGCAAAAAGTTCCCTTTACAGACTCCAACCCCCTATTTATAGCTTCTTAAGAATAATAACTCATATGAAACGTATTATGGTTGTGCTGAAATCCACCACGATTATGGTAAAAAACTATGATGCTGAAGCTCTGGGATGTTGTGGAATGGCTACAACAATCTTAGTGCAGACTACCACTATAGTGAATTCACCACGACAATCGTTGAAAGGCTATTGCTATTCAGAAAAGGGAGTCATTATATTACCATGGTCGTGTACTATGGTTGTGGCCAAGTGACAAAGTCTTCAAATCTTCAGATAAAAGTGCAAATTTCCACTTTTTTCACTCAATTGAGCGGCTATGCTTCCGTAAGACAAAACTAGCATCCAAACATGTGTTTTGTCGAGAAAATGCATCCCAATGGCACAAAAGCTCACACAAAATATTACTTTAAATATGGTTTATCACAATACCATGATATTCTTGTTGCTTCCTCCATTGTGAATTGTTGATGAATTGGCAAGTGCACTAATGTGTCCCAAGTAGTAAAGTTAAAATAGAAGTCCGAGTATCGAATCTACAGGGACTTTGTTTGTACTTAGGTGGATGAATATTTTATCAATAAAAGAAGTTAAAGAAAATTGACTTGAAAAGGTTATGAGAAAAACAATAATTTAAGTTAGTAGAAAATTAAATCAAGCAAGAGGAGAAATTAAACAAGAATTTAAATTAATTAATTAAAGACAGAAAAGATGAGAAAATTAAATATTATTGTAGAAGAAAATTCAGAAGATGAGAATGTTGAGAACTTAGCCTACCAGAGGTACTCTATAATGTTAATGATTTTTCTCTATTTATAATTATTCCAATTTACACCTGCATCTACTAGTATACTCTAACTTTGGTCCCCCGCATGAAAAAAGCCTAATTTATCTATTTTCTCTCCCAAATCCCTTTGCAGAGCTAAAATAGTAAATTGCATTAAGAATAGAGATGTATAACAGACTAAACAAATATCAACATATCCCTGGTGTTTAGATACCTTTTCCTAGTTTTATTAGAAAATAATGTTTCCCAATGCTACCCCTAAAACTTACCTTGCAAATGGGTGATCAAGCCACAAACAATAATATTAAGTGCGGGAAAAGATAATGCAAAAGTATTCATAAATAGATAGGAAGAGAAATTACATCCAGAGTAGTTGGTTGTCAAGTTTCCAATATAGGGGGTTTAGCCTCTCATTGTCATGGAGGTTTTACAATTGCAAGAGGGAAATATTTAGTAAAGGGGGAAAAGATAAGAAAGGGAATGGTGGGAAGGAATGACTGCCAATGTTTGCTTCTCATTCTTCTAGCCTTTGTCTTCTATAAGAAATTGTATTTTCTTGGAATTTATGTGTGTCTTTTCCTTCTTCTCTCTTCTTCTTTTATAGGTGGAGATTAGCGGGCTTCTAAATTAGTCTGATTTTCTTAATTAGTTCTCATTTCCTTAATTAGCATGCTTTCCTTCGTTAGTCTCCTTTCCTTAATTAGTCCCGCTTTCCTTAATTAGCATTCTTTCCTGAATTAGCCTTGCTTTCCTAAATTAGCCCTGCTTTCCTTAATTATTCCTACCTTTCATAAGTATTTTGCTTTTTTGGGCTTTATTTTACTGACTAAGCATCATAAATTCATCACTTTTAATATTATTTGCACAAAAACTTAAATGATGTTAATTTAACAATTATATGCTCAAAAAGGAAAAAATTAGGAGAAAAATTACAAATTTTTATATAATTTAACCCCCAAAATATACTCATAATTAGTAGTTATCATGAATCACCTCCTTAATAGATTATCAGCTCCAATTTTAAACAAGTGAGGGTCATCGGGCACATGCCGCTTGGCTTCTTAGAAGAACTTTTTCTTTTCAGCTAGCTTGAGGTCTTCTGGTGGCTCCCATGTGGCTTTGAAGTTACCATGGCAACAAACCAAGGGAACTTTTGCTTTTGCTTTCTTCATGACCATTAACTTCTCATTTGGAAATTCCTCACGAACCACCTTCTAATAAATGGTGATCTCTTTATTGGCGAACCACGAAAGATGGTCAACCATAAGGTTCTCACTACCCTTCTTGTGTCAAATCTCCAAGTCAAACTCTTGTAGCAATAGAACCCACCAAATTAATTGAGGCTTTGAGTCCACCTTGGTGAGAAGGAATTGAATAGTTGAATGGTCCGTGTAAACTACAATCTTCAACCCTACAAGATAGGACCTGAACTTTTCTAGTGCATAAACGACCGCAAAAATCTCCTTCTTTGTAGTTATGTAGTTGAGATATGCTTCATTGAGCGTCTTGCTTGCATAGTAAATAACATGAAAAATCTTATTCCTTTGTTGTCCTAACATGACCCCTACTGCATAATCATTGGTGTCACACATCAACTCAAATCTTGGTTCAACTTTAGAGCTATAACGATAGGAGCTATCACCAATTTCCCTTTTAGTAGTTCAAAATCCTTCAAACAGTCCTAATTAAGATGACAGGGAACATCTTTGGTTAATAAATTGCTAAGGGGTCTAGCAATCTTTGAGAAGTCCTTGATGAATGAAATATCAACAATCACACTAGAAGGGAGGGTTGAACAATGTGTTAATCAAAGATAATAACTTTTTGCAAATAAAGACTTTTATCCCTAGGCCAAATAGATAGATGCAATGGAGTCATCTATCGATAAGAAAACCAAGGTTGATGAAAACCAAGTTTGGTCGTCTAGTAATAATAAAGCAATATGTTCACAAAGGTTTTTTCGATAAACAATTGGTGAGAAACAATGTCAAGATAAACTTAAAAGAATACTCAATAAAACCACATAAGAGAAACATAAAAGCATTTGGTTTGTACTAATTCACTTAAACATAGCTACGTTTAGTTCTTCTTTATGTAACTATAAAGGGTTCTACTAATCAAAATTTTGATTACAAACAAGTATTATGTCCTACCATTCCTGGCTATACAAGTAGTCTATTTGCGACTCCTGACACACCTTTAGACTCCCATTGAATTTAAGATCATGCAAGTATTGTTTAACACTAAGTCACTCCTAGCTTTCACAAACAAAAGTTTGAATGAATAAAATGATTCAAAAACACTCAAAGATTGAATAAATAGTTAAGATCAAATACAAATAAATTTTCTCAGCGAAGAGTAAAGAAGATTAAGTGTTAAGTATATCTGTCCACTCAAATATGCAGAGTTTTGTTTCAAAGAAATTATGCTCGTTTGTCACTTGATTTGTTTTTTTGACACTTGTTTTTGAAAGAGATGCCTTTTATAAACTTCACTGAAGGATCCATTACAAGGGCAGCGTTGAGCCTTGATATGACCATTGGTTCACAACTGGAGGCGAACACATGGCACAATTTAAATGGCAAGGATAAGAATAAAGGTACAGATAATTGCATGTGCCCCTCTTCCATAATGAAAGCGACCTTTGAGGAATATTATGCAAATACCTTCTATTATGTCCTTTGCTTAAACTTCAAATGTTAGCAATTAAAATAAAGATAGGCAAAATTTAAATTTGAAAAGCAAGATCGTGCACTTCCCTTTGTGGCTAACATAGTCCTTTCATACTTGATTGGACATCACATATAAGAGTATAAAATGAGTATGCAAGTGATTTATATCTAGTAGAAGTGAGTAATTAACACTCAGTGTATAGACATTGGTATTCACAATAAGTGGATGTGATTGATTTTATAACACATTGAACGCTGATTTTTATCTTAACAAAACTATTTTTCACTTTAAGTATGGACATGACTTACTAGATTTTTAGATATTGATATAATAATGAGTAATCTCTTTTACGAAGTTGGTCCTGTGAAGTTAACACCTCATTAGTTTATCAACAATATATACTTTTGTAAATATCAAAATCCAAGGTATGGTAGGTCATCCAATGGTTAGTGGATCATCAAGACCTAACAATCTCCCTCTTTTTGATGATGACAAACAATATAAATTTTGACTAACATAAAACACAATCAAGATGATAATGGTATAGTAAGGCATGATTTTGAGATATGTTGTAGAGAATATATATATATATATATATATATATATATATATATAGCAATAAAAAAATGCAAGAATTCTCCAAAGATGACATTTTCATTAATCAAGAGTTGTTCTTTACAAGATTTAAAATTTCTTTTAATTTTCTCCCCCTTTTCTCATAAACAAAAAGACTAAGGGTTGAAAGAAAGAAATGATGATAGGGCATCATAGTCACTCTTGAACTTGAGGTTGTGGTGGTGAAGATGGTGGTGGTAGTGGCGTTGGTTCAATAGGTGGTGGTTGTTGGACGAGAACTGGGGATTCAGGAGAAGCAACAACACCCAACATAGACATTTAGGCTTGCTGTAGATTTTGGAGTAGTACAACACAAAGATTGGAGAATTTCTTGTAATTGCATTTTGCATAGATAGCTTGAATTGCTCTTTTTGAATTATGTTTGCATTAGTTAGGAAAAATCCTCACACAACATTTCATTAGTAGCACCAAAAATAATGTCATCTACATGTACTTGTACCAATATAAACTATGAGTTGTAATTTTTACAAAACAATGTTGTGTCCATTTTTCCTTGTTCAAAGCCATTTTTTTCAGAAGAAAATAACTCAGTTTTTCAAACCAAGCTCTCTGAGATTGCTTTAGTCCATATAAGGCTTTGTTAAGTTTAAAAACATGATGAGGAAAAGTATGTCATTCGTAAACCTTAGAGATTGTTCAACATAAAATTCCTCTTGGATTATTCCGTTTTGGAATGCACTTTTTACGTCCATTTGATACAACTTCATATTATAAGTCGCAAATGAAAGTAAAATTTTTATTGCCTCTAGATGAGCCACAAGTGCATAGGTTTCTTTGTAACATATACCTTCATGTCGTGAGTACCCTTCGGCAACTAACCTTGCCTTGTTCCTCAAAGACTTACCATTTTTGTCCAATTTGTTACGTGTTGCAACCTACCCTTCGGTGAGAGGGCAACGTGAGACTCACGGGTGCGTCTTCCAAGAAAAGAAAATGCGTGGAGTCGCCACCAACGTTTATTCGAGGAAAACTTTGGAAAAACCAAAAAGGTGTGGTCTACGAACTTTAAGTGTGAAAGGTTCAGGAGTTGTATTTACGCACGGGGAAGGTATTAGCACCCCACACGTTCGTAATAAGGAACGAAAACCTTTAATCAAGTGTGCAAAATCATGTCTTCGATTTGTTTTATTTTCCCTTTTTTACATTTTTATGTCTTTTTATGCCTTTTGTATTTTTTAACAGAGATCGGTTGGATTTTATTTAAACAGAGATTAAACGATATTACAACTCAAATGATCGGTGGAAATTCATTTTATTGTTTATTAGGCGAGAAAACGGCTTAAATAAATGGTTAAAGCACGTCAAAATAGGGTTCGGAAAAAAAATGAAATAAAAATAAAAGCACGCGAAACAAGTGGGGACCACTAAGGGTGCATAGAATGAATTGAAAGATTCGATTTTGGGAACTTACCGGTTGAAGACCGAAGAACGAACGAAGAACGCTGAAGAACAGTGAAGAATCTTCACGAAATCGCTCATGGAAACATCTCTGAAGCATTACGGAAGCGCCTCGACTTGGATTTTCTTCACGGAAACAATTTTTCTCACTAATTTCATGAGAATCCTAAATACCAGAAGGGCTAAATGAAATTGTTAGTGTTTAGCTCTACTGAGCTGTAAAAGATTGGCTAAGATTTTGTTAAAACATGAACACTTAGACAATGAAGGAAAGCTGGAGTTGCTGCACATGATGTCCAACATTATATCAAGGAATGAGATCGGGCTGCACAATGCACAAGGCAAGATAAAATGTCAAATGAAGAATTGAAGTTGCAGGATCCACGATGTCGGATACAATGTCCTGACATCCTGCTCGAAAACACTGGAAGTGCTGTACAATGCAAGATAAAAGTCAAGTGAAGCATTGAAGCTGCAGGATCCAAGATGTCGGATACGATGTCCTGACATCTGGCCCGAAAATACTGGACATATAAATCTGTTATATCTTTAACAGATTATTGTGCAGTTAGCAAGAGATAAGAAGATCTATCTTTAGGAACGAATTAAAAGATCATTATGGTTCGAATTTCAAAGTAGAAGAGTTCGTTCAGGGATTAAAGATTAAAGATTAAAGATTCAAACTAAAAGATCAAAAGTTATCTTTTAGTTCTTTAACTGCAGATTTTCAGGAAGAAGATAGATCTCCTCCAGCATCAAGAACTTGCAGCCCAGAATCGTACACGGCTATATAATCATGGAGGCTGCACGAGTTCTGCACCAAGTCCGGGATTGAAGAGTTATTTTGTGAGTTTTAGGACTTGAGTGTTTTTGTGAGCCACCTTGATGGTATACTAACATCAAGTGTTGGACCTGAGTGTGTAGAGTTGATCTCTATTGTGTAGGGTTGATCCCATTTGTTCAGAGTTGATCTCTGGTGTGTCTTTGAATAAATTGTAAACACGGGAGTGTGAGTGAGAGGGAGTGAGCAGAGGTTCTCATATCTAAGATTGGGTCTTAGGTAGAGATCGCACGGGTAGTGGTTAGGTGAGAAGGTTGTAAACAGGGGTTGTTAGACCTTGAACTAACACTATTGAGAGTGGATTTCCTCCCTGGCTTGGTAGCCCCCAGATGTAGGTGAGGTTGCACCGAACTGGGTAAACAATTCTCTTGTGTTATTACTTGTTTAATCTGTTCATACGGACACACATAAACTGCATGTTCTGAAGCGTGATGTCGTGACATCCTGTACGACATCTGTCCCCTGGTATCAGAATTTCAATTGGTATCAGAGCAAACACTCGAAATCACAGAGTGAGATCTGGGGAGATAAATTCTGATGAACATGGAGAAAGAAGGAGGACCAGTGAACAGACCACCAATTCTTGATGGAAGCAACTATGAATACTGGAAAGCAAGAATGGTGGCCTTCCTCAAATCACTGGATAGCAGAACCTGGAAAGCTGTCATCAAAGGCTGGGAACATCCCAAGATGCTGGACACAGAAGGAAAGCCCACTGATGAATTGAAGCCAGAAGAAGACTGGACTAAAGAAGAGGACGAATTGGCACTTGGAAACTCCAAAGCTTTGAATGCACTATTCAATGGAGTTGACAAGAACATCTTCAGACTGATCAACACTTGCACAGTGGCCAAAGATGCATGGGAGATCCTGAAAATCACTCATGAAGGAACCTCCAAAGTGAAGATGTCCAGATTGCAACTCTTGGCTACAAAATTCGAAAATCTGAAGATGAAGGAGGAAGAGTGTATTCATGACTTCCACATGAACATTCTTGAAATTGCCAATGCTTGCACTGCCTTGGGAGAGAGGATAACAGATGAAAAGCTGGTGAGAAAGATCCTCAGATCCTTGCCTAAGAGATTTGACATGAAAGTCACTGCAATAGAGGAGGCCCAAGACATTTGCAACATGAGAGTAGATGAACTCATTGGTTCTCTTCAAACCTTTGAGCTAGGACTCTCGGATAGGGCTGAAAAGAAGAGCAAGAATCTGGCTTTCATGTCCAATGATGAAGGAGAAGAAGATGAGTATGACCTGGCTACTGATGAAGGTCTGACAAATGCAGTTGTGCTCCTTGGAAAGCAGTTCAACAAAGTGCTGAACAGAATGGACGAGAGGCAGAAACCACATGTCCAGAACATCCCTTTCGACATCAGGAAAGGCAGTAAATACCAGAAAAGATTAGATGTAAAGCCCAGTCACAGCAAAGGAATTCAATGCCATGGGTGTGAAGGCTATGGACACATCATAGCTGAATGTCCCACTCATCTCAAGAAGCAGAGGAAAGGACTTTCTGTATGTCGATCTGATACAGAGAGTGAACAAGAAAGTGATTCTGACAGAGATGAGAATGCACTCACTGGGAGATTTGAAACTGCTGAAGATTCAAGTGATACAGACAGTGAAATCACTTTTGATGAGCTTGCTACCTCCTATAGAGAACTATGCATCAGAAGTGAGAAGATTCTTCAGCAAGAAGCACAACTGAAGAAGATCATTGCAGATCTGGAGGCTGAGAAGGAGGCACATACAGAGGAGATCTCTGAGCTTAAAGGAGAAGTCGGTTTTCTGAACTCTAAACTGGAAAACATGACCAAATCAATAAAGATGTTGAATAAAGGCTCAGATATGCTTGATGAGGTGCTACAGCTTGGGAAGAATGTTGGAGACCAGAGAGGACTTGGGCTTAATCGTAAATCTGCTGGCAGAAAAACCATGACAGAATTTGTTCCTGCCAAAACCAGCACTGGAGCCACGATGTCACAACATCGGTCTCGACATCATGGAACGCAGCAGAAAAAGAACAAAAGAAAGAAGTGGAGGTGTCACTACTGTGGCAAGTATGGTCACATAAAGCCCTTCTGCTATCATTTGCATGGCCATCCACATCATGGAACTCAAGGGAGCAGCAGTGGAAGGAAGATGATGTGGGTTCCAAAACACAAGACTGTTAGTCTTGTTGTTCATACTTCACTTAGAGCATCAGCTAAGGAAGATTGGTACCTAGATAGCGGCTGTTCCAGACACATGACAGGAGTTAAAGAATTCCTGGTGAACATTGAGCCCTGCTCCACTAGCTATGTGACATTTGGAGATGGCTCTAAAGGAAAGATCATTGGAATGGGAAAGCTAGTTCATGATGGACTTCCTAGTCTGGACAAAGTACTGCTGGTGAAGGGACTGACTGCAAACTTGATCAGCATCAGTCAGCTGTGTGATGAAGGATTCAATGTAAACTTCACAAAGTCAGAATGCTTGGTGACAAATGAGAAGAGTGAAGTTCAAATGAAGGGCAGCAGATCAAAGGACAACTGTTACCTATGGACACCTCAAGAAACAAGCTACTCCTCCACATGTCCATCCTCCAAAGAAGATGAAGTCAGAATATGGCATCAAAGATTTGGACATCTGCACTTAAGAGGCATGAAGAAAATCATTGACAAAGGTGCTGTTAGAGGCATTCCCAATCTGAAAATTGAAGAAGGCAGAATCTGTGGTGAATGTCAGATTGGAAAGCAAGTCAAGATGTCCCACCAGAAGCTTCAACATCAGACCACTTCCAGGGTGCTGGAACTACTTCACATGGATTTGATGGGGCCTATGCAGGTTGAAAGCCTTGGAGGAAAGAGGTATGCCTATGTTGTTGTGGATGATTTCTCCAGATTTACCTGGGTCAACTTTATCAGAGAGAAATCAGAAACCTTTGAAGTATTCAAAGAGTTGAGTCTAAGACTTCAAAGAGAAAAAGACTGTGTCATCAAGAGAATCAGGAGTGACCATGGCAGAGAATTTGAAAACAGCAGGTTCACTGAATTCTGCACATCTGAAGGCATCACTCATGAGTTCTCTGCAGCCATTACACCACAACAGAATGGCATAGTTGAAAGGAAAAACAGGACCTTGCAAGAGGCTGCTCGGGTCATGCTTCATGCCAAAGAACTTCCCTATAATCTCTGGGCTGAAGCCATGAACACAGCATGCTACATCCACAACAGAGTCACACTGAGAAGAGGGACTTCAACCACCCTGTATGAAATCTGGAAAGGGAGGAAGCCATCTGTCAAGCACTTTCACATCTTTGGAAGTCCATGTTACATCTTGGCAGATAGAGAGCAAAGGAGAAAGATGGATCCCAAGAGTGATGCAGGAATATTCCTGGGATACTCTACAAACAGCAGAGCATATAGAGTATTCAATTCCAGAACCAGAACAGTGATGGAATCCATCAATGTGGTTGTTGATGATCTGTCTCCAGCAAGAAAGAAAGATGTCGAAGAAGATGTCAGAACATCGGGAGACAATGTAGCAGATGCAGCTAAAAGTGGAGAAAATGCAGAAAACTCTGACCCTGCTACAGATGATTCAAACATCAACCAACCTGACAAGAGACCCTCCATTAGAATCCAGAAGATGCACCCCAAGGAGCTGATTATAGGAGATCCAAACAGAGGGGTCACTACAAGATCAAGGGAGGTTGAGATCGTCTCAAACTCATGTTTTGTCTCCAAAATTGAGCCCAAGAACGTGAAAGAGGCACTGACAGATGAGTTCTGGATCAATGCCATGCAAGAAGAATTGGAGCAATTCAAAAGGAATGAAGTCTGGGAGCTAGTTCCTAGGCCCGAGGGAACTAATGTGATTGGCACCAAGTGGATCTTCAAGAACAAAACCAATGAAGAAGGTGTCATAACCAGAAACAAGGCCAGACTGGTTGCTCAAGGCTACACTCAGATTGAAGGTGTAGACTTTGATGAGACTTTTGCCCCAGTTGCTAGACTTGAGTCCATCAGATTATTACTTGGTGTGGCTTGCATCCTCAAATTCAAGCTGTACCAGATGGATGTGAAGAGCGCATTTCTGAATGGATACCTGAATGAAGAAGTCTATGTGGAGCAGCCAAAGGGATTTGCAGACCCGACTCATCCAGATCATGTATACAGACTCAAGAAGGCTCTCTATGGATTGAAGCAAGCTCCAAGAGCTTGGTATGAAAGGCTAACAGAGTTCCTTACTCAGCAAGGGTATAGGAAGGGAGGAATTGACAAGACTCTCTTTGTCAAGCAAGATGCTGAAAACTTGATGATTGCACAGATATATGTTGATGACATTGTGTTTGGAGGGATGTCGAATGAGATGCTTCGACATTTTGTCCAACAGATGCAATCTGAATTTGAGATGAGTCTTGTTGGAGAGCTGACTTATTTTCTGGGACTTCAAGTGAAGCAGATGGAGGACTCCATATTCCTCTCACAAAGCAGGTATGCAAAGAACATTGTCAAGAAGTTTGGGATGGAGAATGCCAGCCATAAAAGAACACCTGCACCTACTCACTTGAAGCTGTCAAAGGATGAAGCTGGCACCAGTGTTGATCAAAGCCTGTACAGAAGCATGATAGGAAGCTTATTATATTTAACAGCTAGCAGACCCGACATCACCTATGCAGTAGGTGTTTGTGCAAGATATCAAGCCAATCCTAAGATAAGTCACTTGACTCAAGTAAAGAGAATTTTGAAATATGTAAATGGCACCAGTGACTATGGGATTATGTACTGTCATTGTTCAAATCCAATGCTGGTTGGGTATTGTGATGCTGATTGGGCTGGAAGTGCAGATGACAGAAAAAGCACTTCTGGTGGATGCTTCTATTTGGGAACCAATCTTATTTCATGGTTCAGCAAGAAGCAAAACTGTGTGTCCCCTATCTACAGCAGAAGCCGAGTATATTGCAGCAGGAAGCAGCTGTTCACAGCTAGTTTGGATGAAGCAGATGCTGAAGGAGTACAATGTCGAACAAGATGTCATGACATTGTACTGTGACAACATGAGTGCTATTAATATTTCTAAAAATCCTGTTCAACACAGCAGAACCAAGCACATTGACAGTAGACATCACTATATCAGAGATCTTGGTGATGATAAAGTGATCACACTGAAGCATGTTGACACTGAGGAACAAATAGCAGATATTTCACAAAGGCTTTGGATGCAAATCAGTTTGAAAAACTGAGGGGCAAGCTGGGCATTTGTGTGCTAGAGGAATTATAGCAACTACAGCAATCTGAACGTGCCCAAACGAATCACTTAGCATTAATAGCACGTTCACTACTGAACCAAGGAAAATTCGACCGTTGCTTCACACGGCCCTCTACATTCCTCATTCAAATATATATCTGCTTGACATTCGTGTTTTCATCAGCATTTCCCAATAGTTTTCTGAGATTTACGAAATCATTCCAAACGCTCTGCTTTTCCATGGCTACCTCATCAAAAGAAACTGCAGCTTCTGGTTCACCATCTGTCCCATCATCTCCACACCAGGAACAACCTGAACTCAACATCCAACCCATCCAAATAATTCCTGGTCAAGCCTCTGTCCCTGAGAAACTGGTTCCCAGAAGACCACAGGGAGTGAAGATTGCTGAAAACCCTAGCCCTGCAACGAGTCCTAGGGAAGTAGACACGGAGATGGACAAGAAAATACGCAGCATTGTGAGTAGCATCTTGAAAGACGCCTCTGTTCCTGAAGCTGATGAAGATGTCCCAACATCGTCCAACCCAAATGTTTCTGTGCCTGATGTCAAGAAAGATGTTCCAACATCTTCCGCTCCAAATGCTGAAGCACTCCCTTCACCCAGTGAAGAGGGATCAACTGAGGAAGATGATCAAGCCGCAGAGGAGACTCCTGCACCAAGGGCACCAGAACCTGCTCCAGGTAACCTCATTGACCTTGAAGAAGTAGAATCTGATGAAGAACCCATTGCCAACAGGTTGGCACCGGGCATTGCAGAAAGGTTACAAAGCAGAAAGGGAAAAACTCCCCTTAAGAGGTCTGGACGAATCAAGACTATGGCCAGAAGAAGAGTACTCCAATCACTCCTGCCACATCCAGAAGAAGCAAGGTTGCTATCCCCTCCAAGAAGAGGAAAGAAATTTCCTCATCCGATTTCTGATGAGGATGTCGAACTAGATGTCTCAACATCTAAGAAGGCCAAGACTTCAGGGAAGAAGGTGCCTGGAAATGTTCCTGATGCAACCATTGGACAACATTTCATTCCACTCCATTGGCAATGCTGAAAGGTGGAAATTCGTGTATCAACGAAGACTGGCCTTGGAAAGAGAACTGGGAAGAGCTGCCTTGGATTGCAAGGAGATCATGGACCTCATCAAGGCTGCTGGACTGCTGAAGACTATCATGGAAACCGCAGCAGAAAAAGAACAAAAGAAAGAAGTGGAGGTGTCACTACTGTGGCAAGTATGGTCACATAAAGCCCTTCTGCTATCATTGCATGGCCATCCACATCATGGAACTCAAGGAGCAGCAGTGGAAGGAAGATGATGTGGGTTCCAAAACACAAGACTGTTAGTCTTGTTGTTCATACTTCACTTAGAGCATCAGCTAAGGAAGATTGGTACCTAGATAGCGGCTGTTCCAGACACATGACAGGAGTTAAAGAATTCCTGGTGAACATGAGCCTGCTCCACTAGCTATGTGACATTTGGAGATGGCTCTAAAGGAAAGATCATTGGAATGGGAAAGCTAGTTCATGATGGACTTCCTAGTCTGGACAAAGTACTGCTGGTGAAGGGACTGACTGCAACTTGATCAGCATCAGTCAGCTGTGTGATGAAGGATTCAATGTAAACTTCACAAAGTCAGAATGCTTGGTGACAAATGAGAAGAGTGAAGTTCAAATGAAGGGCAGCAGATCAAAGGACAACTGTTACCTATGGACACCCTCAAGAAACAAGCTACTCCTCCACATGTCCATCCTCCAAAGAAGATGAAGTCAGAATATGGCATCAAAGATTTGGACATCTGCACTTAAGAGGCATGAAGAAAATCATTGACAAAGGTGCTGTTAGAGCATTCCCAATCTGAAAATTGAAGAAGGCAGAATCTGTGGTGAATGTCAGATTGGAAAGCAAGTCAAGATGTCCCACCAGAAGCTTCAACATCAGACCACTTCCAGGGTGCTGGAACTACTTCACATGGATTTGATGGGTTGGTGCCATCGTGAAGCAGCGTTGAAAGCTTGGAGGAAAGAGGTATGCCTATGTTGTTGTGGATGATTTCTCCAGATTTACCTGGGTCAACTTTATCAGAGAGAAATCAGAAACCTTTGAAGTATTCAAAGAGTTGAGTCTAAGCCTTCAAAGAGAAAAAGACTGTTCATCAGAGAATCAGGAGTGACATGGCAGAAGAATTTGAAAAACAGCAGGTTCCACTGAATTCTGCACATCTGAAGGCATCACTCATGAGTTCTCTGCAGCCATTACACCACAACAGAATGGCATAGTTTGAAAGGAAAAACAGACCTTGCAAGAGGCTGCTCGGGTCATGCTTCATGCCAAAGAACTTCCCTATAATCTCTGGGCTGAAGCCATGAACACAGCATGCTTACATCCACAACAGAGTCACACTGAGAAGAGGGACTTCAACCACCCTGTATGAAATCTGGAAAGGGAGGAAGCCATCTGTCAAGCACTTTCACATCTTTGGAAGTCCATGTTACATCTTGGCAGATAGAGAGCAAAGGAGAAAGATAGGATCCCAAGAGTGATGCAGGAATATTCCTGGGATACTCTACAAACAGCAGAGCATATAGAGTATTCAATTCCAGAACCAGAACAGTGATGGAATCCATCAATGTGGTTGTTGATGATCTGTCTCCAGCAAGAAAGAAAGATGTCGAAGAAGATGTCAGAACATCGGGAGACAATGTAGCAGATGCAGCTAAAAGTGGAGAAATGCAGAAAACTCTGACCCTGCTACAGATGATTCAAACATCAACCAA
This sequence comes from Glycine soja, assembly GCF_004193775.1. Classification (NCBI taxonomy): domain Eukaryota; kingdom Viridiplantae; phylum Streptophyta; class Magnoliopsida; order Fabales; family Fabaceae; genus Glycine; species Glycine soja. The sequence continues at coordinate 14,471,415 of NC_041005.1, forward strand.
CCTGACAAGAGACCCTCCATTAGAATCCAGAAGATGCACCCCAAGGAGCTGATTATAGGAGATCCAAACAGAGGGGTCACTACAAAGATCAAGGGAGGTGAGATCGTCTCAAACTCATGTTTTGTCTCCAAAATTGAGCCCAAGAACGTGAAAGAGGCACTGACAGATGAGTTCTGGATCAATGCCATGCAAGAAGAATTGGAGCAATTCAAAAGGAATGAAGTCTGGGAGCTAGTTCCTAGGCCCGAGGGAACTAATGTGATTGGCACCAAGTGGATCTTCAAGAACAAAACCAATGAAGAAGGTGTCATAACCATAAAAGAACACGGAAGATAAAATGTCAAATGAAGAATTGAAGTTGCAGGATCCACGATGTCGGATACAATGTCCTGACATCCTGCTCGAAAACACTGGAAGTGCTGTACAATGCAAGATAAAAGTCAAGTGAAGCATTGAAGCTGCAGGATCCAAGATGTCGGATACGATGTCCTGACATCTGGCCCGAAAATACTGGACATATAAATCTGTTATATCTTTAACAGATTATTGTGCAGTTAGCAAGAGATAAGAAGATCTATCTTTAGGAACGAATTAAAAGATCATTATGGTTCGAATTTCAAAGTAGAAGAGTTCGTTCAGGGATTAAAGATTAAAGATTAAAGATTCAAACTAAAAGATCAAAAGTTATCTTTTAGTTCTTTAACTGCAGATTTTCAGGAAGAAGATAGATCTCCTCCAGCATCAAGAACTTGCAGCCCAGAATCGTACACGGCTATATAATCATGGAGGCTGCACGAGTTCTGCACCAAGTCCGGGATTGAAGAGTTATTTTGTGAGTTTTAGGACTTGAGTGTTTTTGTGAGCCACCTTGATGGTATACTAACATCAAGTGTTGGACCTGAGTGTGTAGAGTTGATCTCTATTGTGTAGGGTTGATCCCATTTGTTCAGAGTTGATCTCTGGTGTGTCTTTGAATAAATTGTAAACACGGGAGTGTGAGTGAGAGGGAGTGAGCAGAGGTTCTCATATCTAAGATTGGGTCTTAGGTAGAGATCGCACGGGTAGTGGTTAGGTGAGAAGGTTGTAAACAGGGGTTGTTAGACCTTGAACTAACACTATTGAGAGTGGATTTCCTCCCTGGCTTGGTAGCCCCCAGATGTAGGTGAGGTTGCACCGAACTGGGTAAACAATTCTCTTGTGTTATTACTTGTTTAATCTGTTCATACGGACACACATAAACTGCATGTTCTGAAGCGTGATGTCGTGACATCCTGTACGACATCTGTCCCCTGGTATCAGAATTTCAATTGGTATCAGAGCAAACACTCGAAATCACAGAGTGAGATCTGGGGAGATAAATTCTGATGAACATGGAGAAAGAAGGAGGACCAGTGAACAGACCACCAATTCTTGATGGAAGCAACTATGAATACTGGAAAGCAAGAATGGTGGCCTTCCTCAAATCACTGGATAGCAGAACCTGGAAAGCTGTCATCAAAGGCTGGGAACATCCCAAGATGCTGGACACAGAAGGAAAGCCCACTGATGAATTGAAGCCAGAAGAAGACTGGACTAAAGAAGAGGACGAATTGGCACTTGGAAACTCCAAAGCTTTGAATGCACTATTCAATGGAGTTGACAAGAACATCTTCAGACTGATCAACACTTGCACAGTGGCCAAAGATGCATGGGAGATCCTGAAAATCACTCATGAAGGAACCTCCAAAGTGAAGATGTCCAGATTGCAACTCTTGGCTACAAAATTCGAAAATCTGAAGATGAAGGAGGAAGAGTGTATTCATGACTTCCACATGAACATTCTTGAAATTGCCAATGCTTGCACTGCCTTGGGAGAGAGGATAACAGATGAAAAGCTGGTGAGAAAGATCCTCAGATCCTTGCCTAAGAGATTTGACATGAAAGTCACTGCAATAGAGGAGGCCCAAGACATTTGCAACATGAGAGTAGATGAACTCATTGGTTCTCTTCAAACCTTTGAGCTAGGACTCTCGGATAGGGCTGAAAAGAAGAGCAAGAATCTGGCTTTCATGTCCAATGATGAAGGAGAAGAAGATGAGTATGACCTGGCTACTGATGAAGGTCTGACAAATGCAGTTGTGCTCCTTGGAAAGCAGTTCAACAAAGTGCTGAACAGAATGGACGAGAGGCAGAAACCACATGTCCAGAACATCCCTTTCGACATCAGGAAAGGCAGTAAATACCAGAAAAGATTAGATGTAAAGCCCAGTCACAGCAAAGGAATTCAATGCCATGGGTGTGAAGGCTATGGACACATCATAGCTGAATGTCCCACTCATCTCAAGAAGCAGAGGAAAGGACTTTCTGTATGTCGATCTGATACAGAGAGTGAACAAGAAAGTGATTCTGACAGAGATGAGAATGCACTCACTGGGAGATTTGAAACTGCTGAAGATTCAAGTGATACAGACAGTGAAATCACTTTTGATGAGCTTGCTACCTCCTATAGAGAACTATGCATCAGAAGTGAGAAGATTCTTCAGCAAGAAGCACAACTGAAGAAGATCATTGCAGATCTGGAGGCTGAGAAGGAGGCACATACAGAGGAGATCTCTGAGCTTAAAGGAGAAGTCGGTTTTCTGAACTCTAAACTGGAAAACATGACCAAATCAATAAAGATGTTGAATAAAGGCTCAGATATGCTTGATGAGGTGCTACAGCTTGGGAAGAATGTTGGAGACCAGAGAGGACTTGGGCTTAATCGTAAATCTGCTGGCAGAAAAACCATGACAGAATTTGTTCCTGCCAAAACCAGCACTGGAGCCACGATGTCACAACATCGGTCTCGACATCATGGAACGCAGCAGAAAAAGAACAAAAGAAAGAAGTGGAGGTGTCACTACTGTGGCAAGTATGGTCACATAAAGCCCTTCTGCTATCATTTGCATGGCCATCCACATCATGGAACTCAAGGGAGCAGCAGTGGAAGGAAGATGATGTGGGTTCCAAAACACAAGACTGTTAGTCTTGTTGTTCATACTTCACTTAGAGCATCAGCTAAGGAAGATTGGTACCTAGATAGCGGCTGTTCCAGACACATGACAGGAGTTAAAGAATTCCTGGTGAACATTGAGCCCTGCTCCACTAGCTATGTGACATTTGGAGATGGCTCTAAAGGAAAGATCATTGGAATGGGAAAGCTAGTTCATGATGGACTTCCTAGTCTGGACAAAGTACTGCTGGTGAAGGGACTGACTGCAAACTTGATCAGCATCAGTCAGCTGTGTGATGAAGGATTCAATGTAAACTTCACAAAGTCAGAATGCTTGGTGACAAATGAGAAGAGTGAAGTTCAAATGAAGGGCAGCAGATCAAAGGACAACTGTTACCTATGGACACCTCAAGAAACAAGCTACTCCTCCACATGTCCATCCTCCAAAGAAGATGAAGTCAGAATATGGCATCAAAGATTTGGACATCTGCACTTAAGAGGCATGAAGAAAATCATTGACAAAGGTGCTGTTAGAGGCATTCCCAATCTGAAAATTGAAGAAGGCAGAATCTGTGGTGAATGTCAGATTGGAAAGCAAGTCAAGATGTCCCACCAGAAGCTTCAACATCAGACCACTTCCAGGGTGCTGGAACTACTTCACATGGATTTGATGGGGCCTATGCAGGTTGAAAGCCTTGGAGGAAAGAGGTATGCCTATGTTGTTGTGGATGATTTCTCCAGATTTACCTGGGTCAACTTTATCAGAGAGAAATCAGAAACCTTTGAAGTATTCAAAGAGTTGAGTCTAAGACTTCAAAGAGAAAAAGACTGTGTCATCAAGAGAATCAGGAGTGACCATGGCAGAGAATTTGAAAACAGCAGGTTCACTGAATTCTGCACATCTGAAGGCATCACTCATGAGTTCTCTGCAGCCATTACACCACAACAGAATGGCATAGTTGAAAGGAAAAACAGGACCTTGCAAGAGGCTGCTCGGGTCATGCTTCATGCCAAAGAACTTCCCTATAATCTCTGGGCTGAAGCCATGAACACAGCATGCTACATCCACAACAGAGTCACACTGAGAAGAGGGACTTCAACCACCCTGTATGAAATCTGGAAAGGGAGGAAGCCATCTGTCAAGCACTTTCACATCTTTGGAAGTCCATGTTACATCTTGGCAGATAGAGAGCAAAGGAGAAAGATGGATCCCAAGAGTGATGCAGGAATATTCCTGGGATACTCTACAAACAGCAGAGCATATAGAGTATTCAATTCCAGAACCAGAACAGTGATGGAATCCATCAATGTGGTTGTTGATGATCTGTCTCCAGCAAGAAAGAAAGATGTCGAAGAAGATGTCAGAACATCGGGAGACAATGTAGCAGATGCAGCTAAAAGTGGAGAAAATGCAGAAAACTCTGACCCTGCTACAGATGATTCAAACATCAACCAACCTGACAAGAGACCCTCCATTAGAATCCAGAAGATGCACCCCAAGGAGCTGATTATAGGAGATCCAAACAGAGGGGTCACTACAAGATCAAGGGAGGTTGAGATCGTCTCAAACTCATGTTTTGTCTCCAAAATTGAGCCCAAGAACGTGAAAGAGGCACTGACAGATGAGTTCTGGATCAATGCCATGCAAGAAGAATTGGAGCAATTCAAAAGGAATGAAGTCTGGGAGCTAGTTCCTAGGCCCGAGGGAACTAATGTGATTGGCACCAAGTGGATCTTCAAGAACAAAACCAATGAAGAAGGTGTCATAACCAGAAACAAGGCCAGACTGGTTGCTCAAGGCTACACTCAGATTGAAGGTGTAGACTTTGATGAGACTTTTGCCCCAGTTGCTAGACTTGAGTCCATCAGATTATTACTTGGTGTGGCTTGCATCCTCAAATTCAAGCTGTACCAGATGGATGTGAAGAGCGCATTTCTGAATGGATACCTGAATGAAGAAGTCTATGTGGAGCAGCCAAAGGGATTTGCAGACCCGACTCATCCAGATCATGTATACAGACTCAAGAAGGCTCTCTATGGATTGAAGCAAGCTCCAAGAGCTTGGTATGAAAGGCTAACAGAGTTCCTTACTCAGCAAGGGTATAGGAAGGGAGGAATTGACAAGACTCTCTTTGTCAAGCAAGATGCTGAAAACTTGATGATTGCACAGATATATGTTGATGACATTGTGTTTGGAGGGATGTCGAATGAGATGCTTCGACATTTTGTCCAACAGATGCAATCTGAATTTGAGATGAGTCTTGTTGGAGAGCTGACTTATTTTCTGGGACTTCAAGTGAAGCAGATGGAGGACTCCATATTCCTCTCACAAAGCAGGTATGCAAAGAACATTGTCAAGAAGTTTGGGATGGAGAATGCCAGCCATAAAAGAACACCTGCACCTACTCACTTGAAGCTGTCAAAGGATGAAGCTGGCACCAGTGTTGATCAAAGCCTGTACAGAAGCATGATAGGAAGCTTATTATATTTAACAGCTAGCAGACCCGACATCACCTATGCAGTAGGTGTTTGTGCAAGATATCAAGCCAATCCTAAGATAAGTCACTTGACTCAAGTAAAGAGAATTTTGAAATATGTAAATGGCACCAGTGACTATGGGATTATGTACTGTCATTGTTCAAATCCAATGCTGGTTGGGTATTGTGATGCTGATTGGGCTGGAAGTGCAGATGACAGAAAAAGCACTTCTGGTGGATGCTTCTATTTGGGAACCAATCTTATTTCATGGTTCAGCAAGAAGCAAAACTGTGTGTCCCTATCTACAGCAGAAGCCGAGTATATTGCAGCAGGAAGCAGCTGTTCACAGCTAGTTTGGATGAAGCAGATGCTGAAGGAGTACAATGTCGAACAAGATGTCATGACATTGTACTGTGACAACATGAGTGCTATTAATATTTCTAAAAATCCTGTTCAACACAGCAGAACCAAGCACATTGACAGTAGACATCACTATATCAGAGATCTTGGTGATGATAAAGTGATCACACTGAAGCATGTTGACACTGAGGAACAAATAGCAGATATTTTCACAAAGGCTTTGGATGCAAATCAGTTTGAAAAACTGAGGGGCAAGCTGGGCATTTGTGTGCTAGAGGAATTATAGCAACTACAGCAATCTGAACGTGCCCAAACGAATCACTTAGCATTAATAGCACGTTCACTACTGAACCAAGGAAAATTCGACCGTTGCTTCACACGGCCCTCTACATTCCTCATTCAAATATATATCTGCTTGACATTCGTGTTTTCATCAGCATTTCCCAATAGTTTTCTGAGATTTACGAAATCATTCCAAACGCTCTGCTTTTCCATGGCTACCTCATCAAAAGAAACTGCAGCTTCTGGTTCACCATCTGTCCCATCATCTCCACACCAGGAACAACCTGAACTCAACATCCAACCCATCCAAATAATTCCTGGTCAAGCCTCTGTCCCTGAGAAACTGGTTCCCAGAAGACCACAGGGAGTGAAGATTGCTGAAAACCCTAGCCCTGCAACGAGTCCTAGGGAAGTAGACACGGAGATGGACAAGAAAATACGCAGCATTGTGAGTAGCATCTTGAAAGACGCCTCTGTTCCTGAAGCTGATGAAGATGTCCCAACATCGTCCAACCCAAATGTTTCTGTGCCTGATGTCAAGAAAGATGTTCCAACATCTTCCGCTCCAAATGCTGAAGCACTCCCTTCACCCAGTGAAGAGGGATCAACTGAGGAAGATGATCAAGCCGCAGAGGAGACTCCTGCACCAAGGGCACCAGAACCTGCTCCAGGTAACCTCATTGACCTTGAAGAAGTAGAATCTGATGAAGAACCCATTGCCAACAGGTTGGCACCGGGCATTGCAGAAAGGTTACAAAGCAGAAAGGGAAAAACTCCCCTTAAGAGGTCTGGACGAATCAAGACTATGGCCCAGAAGAAGAGTACTCCAATCACTCCTGCCACATCCAGAAGAAGCAAGGTTGCTATCCCCTCCAAGAAGAGGAAAGAAATTTCCTCATCCGATTCTGATGAGGATGTCGAACTAGATGTCTCAACATCTAAGAAGGCCAAGACTTCAGGGAAGAAGGTGCCTGGAAATGTTCCTGATGCACCATTGGACAACATTTCATTCCACTCCATTGGCAATGCTGAAAGGTGGAAATTCGTGTATCAACGAAGACTGGCCTTGGAAAGAGAACTGGGAAGAGCTGCCTTGGATTGCAAGGAGATCATGGACCTCATCAAGGCTGCTGGACTGCTGAAGACTGTCAGCAAGTTGGGAGATTGCTATGAAGGCTTAGTCAGGGAATTCATTGTCAACATTCCCTCTGACATATCTAACAGAAAAAGTGATGAGTATCAAAAGGTGTTTGTCAGAGGAAAGTGTGTTAAATTCTCCCCTGCTGTGATCAACAAATATCTGGGCAGACCTACTGATGGAGTGATAGATATTGATGTTTCTGAACATCAAATTGCCAAGGAAATCACTGCCAAACGAGTCCAGCATTGGCCAAAGAAAGGGAAGCTTTCAGCAGGGAAGCTAAGTGTGAAGTATGCAATTCTACACAGGATTGGTGCTGCAAACTGGGTACCCACCAATCATACTTCCACTGTTGCCACAGGTTTGGGTAAATTTCTGTATGCTGTTGGAACCAAATCCAAATTTAATTTTGGAAACTATATCTTTGATCAAACTGTTAAGCATTCAGAATCATTTGCTGTCAAATTACCCATTGCCTTCCCTACTGTATTATGTGGCATTATGTTGAGTCAGCATCCCAATATGTTAAACTACACTGACTCTGTGATGAAGAGAGAATCTCCTCTATCCCTGCATTACAAACTGTTTGAAGGGACACATGTCCCAGACATTGTCTCGACATCTGTCTCGACATCAGGGAAAGCTGCTGCTTCAGGTGCTGTGTCCAAGGATGCCTTGATTGCAGAACTCAAGGACACATGCAAGGTGCTGGAAGCAACCATCAAAGCCAACACAGAGAAGAAGATGGAGCTGGAACGGCTGATCAAAAGGCTCTCAGAAAGTGGCATTGATGGTGAAGCAGCTGAGGAAGATGGTGAAGCAGCTGAAGTAGAAGAAGAAGCTGCTGAGGAAGAAGGAGAAGCAGCTGAAGAAGAAGAAGAAGCTGCTGAGGAAGAGGAAGATGCAGCAGAAGAGACAGAATCAGATGATGATTCTGAAGCCACCCCATGATCATCAGACCCTTATGTTTGCTTTTCACTTTTATTAGCTAAAGGGGCATGTCCCTTTGAACAATTGATTGTTATTGGTCTGTAATATTTGCACTTTCATTTCATGCATCCTACTTTTGCCAAATTTATGTCTAAAAAGGGGGAGTAATAGTATTATGCTTGCTATTATGCATGATTTTGAGTAGTAGGATACTATGTATGATGTATGGCAGTAGGATACGATGTATGCATGATTCATAACCTTGAGGGGGAGTTGTATGAATATGATCTTGAGGGGGAGACTGCTGCTGATGATGAATGTTGTAAGCTACTAGAAGATGCTGCAGTAGGAGCATGAAGACAGGGGGAGCAGATAGCGGCTGGAGAAGACTAGTAGCTGATAGAAGATGATGCAGTAAGCATGGAGACAGGGGGAGCAGAAGCAGAAAGCTGATGTCACGCGAGATGTCTTGACATCCTGGAGAAGACTTGTAGATTAGCAACTTGAAGAATTTCCGCTGTGCTTGATTACTCTGAAAATGGAAGTTGCTGATCCCACATGCATAACTGCTCGTACCTGCTCAGGAAGTGTCTAAGTATGTTTTAGACAAAATTTGCCAAAGGGGGAGATTGTTAGTGTTTAGCTCTACTGAGCTGTAAAAGATTGGCTAAGATTTTGTTAAAACATGAACACTTAGACAATGAAGGAAAGCTGGAGTTGCTGCACATGATGTCCAACATTATATCAAGGAATGAGATCGGGCTGCACAATGCACAAGGCAAGATAAAATGTCAAATGAAGAATTGAAGTTGCAGGATCCACGATGTCGGATACAATGTCCTGACATCCTGCTCGAAAACACTGGAAGTGCTGTACAATGCAAGATAAAAGTCAAGTGAAGCATTGAAGCTGCAGGATCCAAGATGTCGGATACGATGTCCTGACATCTGGCCCGAAAATACTGGACATATAAATCTGTTATATCTTTAACAGATTATTGTGCAGTTAGCAAGAGATAAGAAGATCTATCTTTAGGAACGAATTAAAAGATCATTATGGTTCGAATTTCAAAGTAGAAGAGTTCGTTCAGGGATTAAAGATTAAAGATTAAAGATTCAAACTAAAAGATCAAAAGTTATCTTTTAGTTCTTTAACTGCAGATTTTCAGGAAGAAGATAGATCTCCTCCAGCATCAAGAACTTGCAGCCCAGAATCGTACACGGCTATATAATCATGGAGGCTGCACGAGTTCTGCACCAAGTCCGGGATTGAAGAGTTATTTTGTGAGTTTTAGGACTTGAGTGTTTTTGTGAGCCACCTTGATGGTATACTAACATCAAGTGTTGGACCTGAGTGTGTAGAGTTGATCTCTATTGTGTAGGGTTGATCCCATTTGTTCAGAGTTGATCTCTGGTGTGTCTTTGAATAAATTGTAAACACGGGAGTGTGAGTGAGAGGGAGTGAGCAGAGGTTCTCATATCTAAGATTGGGTCTTAGGTAGAGATCGCACGGGTAGTGGTTAGGTGAGAAGGTTGTAAACAGGGGTTGTTAGACCTTGAACTAACACTATTGAGAGTGGATTTCCTCCCTGGCTTGGTAGCCCCCAGATGTAGGTGAGGTTGCACCGAACTGGGTAAACAATTCTCTTGTGTTATTACTTGTTTAATCTGTTCATACGGACACACATAAACTGCATGTTCTGAAGCGTGATGTCGTGACATCCTGTACGACATCTGTCCCCTGGTATCAGAATTTCAGAAATTACTCTGCCCTCTTTCCCCTATTTATAGGGAAAAAGAGGGAGGTGGTTGCCGCCCAGCACGCCCAGGCGAGCTGGGTTGCTTCCACCAGAAGGCACCCCTTTTTACTAAATACACCCCTTTTGCTTTTTTTGCTGATTCTTTTTCTGTAACGTTATGGAACTTTACGGATTACGTAACGACACTTAGTTTCTTTCCGGAATATCGCGAAACCTTACGGATTATGCAACAATGCCTTTTTTGACCTCAAGAATGTTGCAGAACTTTACGGATTGCACACCAATGCTTCCTTTCGACTTCCGGCATGTCGCGGAACTTCACGAATTGCCTAATGATGGGTGTTAAGTACCTTGAAGCGGTCAAGCGAAGGTTGCATGCCACCAAACAATGGTCCCCAGACCAAATTAGGGTATGACAGTTGCCCCTTTTTACTTATCTTTTATTGAAGTAAAGATAAGACACTAATTTCGTTCGAGTGGAACATCATTCGGCCGGTCAATATCCCCGCCAGCGGAACCTATCATTCAGAAAGAAAAGAAAAGGCATCAGAAGCGTCAACAAACTTCAGTGTCTTGAAAGCGAAAAAGTTGGACAACCACGACACTTTCCTTCGCCATTGCACTCGATCGTCCCTGCCCAACAAAGAAGAATCTTGCACGTCACCGGGCTTGAATGTTTCCGGACAACGAGAGTAAAACCTACAAAATTTTTGAAAATAATCAGAATCTAACGATCAACATCATCCTGATGCCGTCGAATTCGTTCCCCTCGGTTGACGAAAGGTGTGGATAAGGTATCTTCGCCTGCCACCTGACTCGCTGTCTCTGGATGGCAAAAGGTGCAGAAGATGATGTTAGTCTCTGCACGTCAACGGGCTCGTTTGCCCCTGGTTGACAAAAGGTACGAGTAACCATACGGTAACCCCGCATGTCACTTGACTTTACGGGTCAGGACGACAAAAAGTGCAAAAGACGATGTTAGTCTCTGCGCGTCAACAGGCTCGTTTGCCCCTGGTTGACGAAAGGTGCGGGTAACCATACGGTAACCCCGCATGTCACTTGACTTCATGGGTCAGGACGATAAAAGGTGCATAAGACGATGTTAGTCTCCGCTTGCTATCGTGCTTTGAGTCTTACGGATAGTGTGACATCCTGGAAATTTCTACCCGGAATTTTGTAAGTGTTATATTTTGAATAATTATATATATATATGAGTATTATTCAGTGTATATATATATATGTATTCTTGGTAGAAGCATGTACATTGGGAGAAAGATACGCGGGTTAGGCTAATTAACGAAGAGTAATCCATAACTGGACAGTTATAGATTAATTCTCAATTAAATTAGTCTAAAAATTATCGTTTTGCGTGCAACTAATAATTTAACAAAACCAACCCCTGAACCACGCTCAAGGTTTCATTCTGCGCATTTTGATATATATATTGCTTACTTTCGAAAATGGACCCCGACGGGTGCAGAGAATCGCGAGGTACTGGAACCAGAGAAGCGGCACGCAAACCGAGGCAGGATTTTAGCATTCAAAAGGTCAAATTTTTTCTCTCCTTGTGGCTGAGTATGAGTCACATCAAGGGGAAGAGGTGGGCCCTTTTTTGCTCCACTCGAAAGGAGACATGTGGCATAGCTTTTAGGAAAAAGGAAAGAGAAAATCCTTTTAAAATAAAAGCCACGTTCTCTCTCTTCACTCGGCAGATTTCAGAAGCTTTTCCCTCATCTCCCACGTTACTTTTCTCTTCTTCCTCTCCATTGAAGCCTCCATTAAAGCTTCAAACATTGCTCACCATTTCTACTCCAAATTGCAAAAGGAAGCCATTTTCAGAGTCGTGAAGCGCACCTCTACGTTGTGGGACTTCGAATGTCAGGTATGGGTGGACTTCTTCTAACATGAATTTCGTGGGTATTGGGTTTTTGGGAGATATGATGGGTAGTTTTACTAGGTTTATGCCTTATGGTAGTTATTTGTGAAGGAATTTGTTGAAAGCATGCTAAACTTGACATGTTTGATGTGAGCCAAATTTACCCATTCTGTTTTAGGGTTTTATGATGATGCTTTGTGATGTTTGTGTGCTGAAACCTTTGGTAGAAAACTGGTAGAGATGACGGGGAGAGTTAACCTAGGGTTAAATGTGAGAATGGTAATGATGTGAGTGGAAAAGTGTGAGGTTTTGAGGGTTTGAAAAGCTAAATTTGGGGTTAGTGGTAATTGGAGGCTAAAGTGAGTTAATCCTAGTTTAAAATGTCAATTAGGACTTGTGGGAAAGCTTGGGCAGAGCAAATGAGAAAAAAAATGAGTGACAAAGGTGAAAGCAAGAGCCATTTCTAGGGTAAATTGGGTGTTGAGGGGTCAAATTTTGAATCGGCGGAGTTTTCACCGTAAAATCAGTTTGAGCAAGTTTAAATTAATGTTATAGACTTGTTTGAGATGAGAGTCTACCCCAAAATTACCCCATTCTCATTTTCACTTCTCAAACCTTGAAAATTCACTCAATTAATGGGTTTTGGATACCTAGATTTGGATTTACCTTGACCTGAAGTTTGTTTTTGGTTTAAATACAATTTATACATGATTTAGGACTTGTAGGATCCAATTTGAGCAAAATTGGATGAGGGCAAGAGGGATTTCGAAATCTGCCCTATTATGCAGAAAATTGCTGTTGAATTGTGCAACAGAATTTTTGTTCTTGTGCAGAAAATGCTTGTGCATTGCTGGTTATGGGAAAGGTAGTACATATTGGGTTCTGGACATTTTCTAGAAGATCCCAACGGTCAAAATGTAGACTTATGTACTAGGAACCTCCAGTAAAATTTTCGAGTCTATCCAACGGTTAACGAATCGGAACAAAGAGAATGTTACTGGGGTATTTGAGTAGGGAAAGCTGTGGTATTGGAATGTGTTTTGGGCAGAGTTTTCTGCCTCTACCCTATTTTCTTGGTTTAGGGTAGTTCATGATGTTTGGGTATTGAATTGCTTGGATATTGTGGAAGCTTGGAGGGGTTGATGGGGGCCCGGTGCTGAGAGGAATGAGGATAAGGGCTACGTGGGACTACGTGAGCTCAGTTGAAGGTGGGCAACTAGGGATGGTGGGTTCATGTTTGATTTGTGAAAGTGGGAGAGTTGATTTGCACCATCGCCCAATCGCCACCTAGTACCACATATGACGGGTACCTCATAATCCAACAAGCTTGAAGTGAGAAAGCGTGGAAGTGTCAGTCTTCCCACTTTTGTTTGTTGACCACAGAGTGGTACCTGGAGATATGTCGCGGGGGTCAGGAGACCTTGGGGACGTCAGGTGGGGTGCTATTGCCCAAAACCAAGCTTGACCAATCCCGACCCAATCCGGGCATAGTCAGTCAGTGAGAACCTGTGACGTACCAAAACAGGCGAGCTCCTGACAGTAAACCAATAAAAGAACAAAGACCACAAAGCAAGGAGGCTTGTGTGGTGGCTGGCCAGCTATGGATCTTGGGTGGTATCTGGAATTTGGCCTCTGGTAATCGATTACCAAGGGTGTGTAATCGATTACAAGGCTTAAAAATGGAGACAGGAAGTTAAGATGGCCTCTAGTAATCGATTACCAAGGGTGTGTAATCGATTACAAGGCTTAAAAATGGAGACAGGATGTTAAGGTGGCCTCTGGTAATCGATTACCAATGCTGTGTAATTGATTACACAGAGTAACAGGGCACTGGTAATCGATTACCAGTTATGTGTAATCGATTACACAGTGTAAATTGTATGTTTCCATGTGCAGAAGCTGTGTAACTCGAGTTTGGGCACTGGTAATCGATTACATACTTTGGTAATCGATTACCAGAGAGGAAATCCCTTGAGAGAGACCTTTTGACTATACGTAGCGGTTATGGGACGCATTGTATTGTTGCCTGTAGTTAGATTTCTTGTGAAAGAGTCTACCCCCTTTCTTTTATTTCTTGTAGATTGCGATGGCAGCGCAGTTAATCCATGATCGCATGGTGATGGAGTGCCTAGAGGGAGTTTGGGAGACCCTCGAAGGCAATGAGAGGTGCCGATTCCGTGGTACGATTCGACTCACTGCTACTTCATTGGTACATCCAGAGGTACCCGCACGTATGCTTCGGCAGCCTATGGAGTGGATACTACCTACACCTACTCCATATCGACTAGTGGAGCTAGTCCAAGTGATAGAGGTGTCATCCTCTGAAGAGGATCCTGAGGAAGACCCAGAAGAGTTACTTCCTGAGCCTGCTGTGGATGCTCTTGACCTTCCAGAGGATGCTGAGGACCTACTTCCTGATGTGGATTCTCCAGAGGATATCATGTCAGCATCTGAGGTAGACTCTACAGAGGAGAGCGGCCCTGGAGGGACAGCGAATAGTGAAGACTCTTCATCATAGTAGACGGCTCTTTAGACTAGGTTTACATACTTTTTGTGGGTGGGTGTATCTAGTTTAGACTGCTAGGTTTACTCTTTTGATTTTTGGGTGGGTATACCTATTGTATAGAAATTTTGATGATTGTATATATGTGGCGGAAGCCACCACAGTGGATACCTTTGCTCTGGATGTCACTATGTATTTTGCAAACTCCCATATTTTGGACAGTTTTAGATGATGAATGTAATTATGTTTAATCTTGTTAATTGAAAAGAAAGTGTTAACAAATTTTATTGAAAAGAGTTCATCGACCGCATTTTATTATTTTTCACGTGACGACCTAAAATGATGGCTGATATATTTTTCTTTTTGAAAGAGCAAAATAGTTTAGAGGTTATGAGTGATCAGAAAGAAATGACTCCGAATAGAGTTGTGAACTGGCCATTCAGGACTCTATAGTGATAATTTTCCATCTGAATTTAATCACCGTGAAAAGAGAGAGAAAAGAAAAGAAAAAAAATTTCCCATGGTTTCTGTTATTTAAATTATCACTATTAAACCAGTCATTATTTAGGGACGCCACAGATAGCGAAAGAATGTTTATACGGATAACCACTTGGGTATCTTCGCCTGCCCCCTAACTTCACGGGTTAGTATTGACAGAAATTGTCTGTGTACGGATAACACTCGGGGTATCTCCTTACGTCACCTGACTTCACGAGTCAGGATGACAGAAAGTGCAGAAGACAACGTAAATCTCCGCGTGTCAATAGGCTCATTGGCCGCGATTGACAAAGGGTGCAGAAGACGATGTTAGTCTCTACATGCTATCGTGCTTTGAGTCTTACGGATAGCGAAAGAGTGTTTATACGAATAACCACTTGGGTATCTCCTCCTGCCCCTTAACTTCATGGGTTAGTATTGACAGAAATTGTCTGTGTACGGATAACACTCGGGGTATCTTCGTACGTCACCTGACTTCACGGGTCAGGATGACAGAAAGCACGGAAGACGATGTAAATCTCCGCGTGTCAACTGATGCAAGCTCCATTGGAGCTTGTAGGCCTAAGATCTTCTTCATCAATGGATTCCTTTGCTTCTTGGAAGATGAATGGCAGTGGAATGGAGAAAGGAAGAGAGAGAGGAGACGCCACTTCAAGGAGAAGATGAGTCTAGAAGAAGCTCACCACCATAAGAGGCCATGGATAAGAGCTTGGAGGAAGAAGGAGATGAATGAAGGGAGAGGGAGAGAAGTGAACGAAATTTTGTGCTCTAAATGAGCTTTGAAATCTGAAGTTTAATATTCAAATGATCAAAGTTGGAAAAAATGCACACACATGACCTCTATTTATAGCCTAAGTGTCACACAAAATTGGAGGGAAATTTGAATTTCAATTCAAATTTCACTTGAATTTGTGGAGCCAAACTTTGGAGCCAAAATTTCACTAATTATGATTAGTGAATTTTAGTTATGGTTCAGCCCACTAATCCAAGATCAATTCCAAGATTCTCCACTAAGTGTGCTTAGGTGTCATGAGGCATGTAAAGCATGAAGGACATGCACAAAGTGTGACTATATGATGTGTCAATGAGGTGTAGTAAGCAAATCCTCACCTCCCCCTCTAAAATTTAATTGGATTGGGCTTCTACCAATTCAATTAAATTTATTTCCAACCACACACATCAAATATTCACTTAGTGCATGTGAAATTACAAAACTACCCCTGATACAAAAACTAGTCTAGGTGCCCTAAAATACAAGGGCTTAAAAATCATATATTTCTAGGGTACCCTACCTACATTCTGGAGCCCTAAATACAAGGACCAAAATTAATGGAACCTTAATCTAATATGTGCAAAGATAAGTGGGCTCATACTTAGCCCATGGGGCCGAAATCTACCCTAAGGCTCATGAGAACCCTAGGGTCTTCTCTTGCATCTTTGGCCCAATCTTCTTGGAGTCTTCTATCCAATGCCCTTGGGGGGTAGGATTGCATCATTCCCTCCCCCTTGAAAAGGATTTGACCTCAAATCCAAAGGTTCTTGAAACTCATGGATTCTTTCCTCAACATCTGTAAAAAGAATAAAAACATATGTATTAGTGATGTTGGGTATGTTAGAGTATGGTAAGGACGAAAAACCCCTTTCCTGGCCATCTTCCCATGAGAGAATATAATTCCTCACCAACTCAATGAGTGGTGCTACAAGTATAGAAAAATATGGGACAAACCTTTTGTAAAAGTTTGTTAAGATATTGAAGCCCCAAATTTCCCTTATACTTGGTGGAGTAGGCCACTCAAGAATGACCTTTATTCTCTTAGGGTCCATGGAAAGCCCTTGATCACTATTTAAAAAGCTAAGGAAAGTAATGGAATAAAACATACCCTTTTCTTTATTTTCATGTTGATTATTCCTACAAAAAATTACAACAAACCTAAGGTGTCCCACATGAGCACCTAGGTTTTCATTGAAACAAAAAATAAGAACAAACCTACCTAATGAGTCCCTATGTACACAAATCATGAAGATGTTGGGTGCATGAGTGATTTTACAAAAGAGTGTTGCACCACTCAACACATTCATCATACCACCTATCATAGGGATTTGGTGCCTAATAATACCTATTTTTGGCACCAACAAAGCACAAGGATTTAAGCTCTTGCAAACCAAATCCTCATCCAACAACTCCTTTACTTGAGGAATAAATTCAAGCCGAAGAGATGTGGCAATGCTAACAAGTATCTTTTTACAAAGGAGAAAATGTGGAGGTTGTCTAAGAAGGGAAATTTCTTTAATATTTGTCTTTATTTCAAAATGTCTTTCCTTCTTAGCTAACCTCTTGGAGGAGACACTTACCTCCTTACACTCTACCTTAACCATTAAAGGTTGTCCTTCTTCTTGGGGGTAGATCTCTTCACTAGATTCTTCCCCTTTTGCTTCTTCACTTTTACTAGAGGAAGGTGAAGTAGTAGCCCCATCTTGGCTACTATAAATGTCTTGGCCCCTCATAATCATGGTTTTCTTGGTGGGGCATTGAGAAGTAATGTGTCCTCTTCCAAGACATTTAAAGCACTTCATGGAGCTAGTCTTCTCTTGCATACTAGCCTTAAGGGGTTGCTTTTCTATTGTCTTCCCCTTATCATCTTTGGGCTTAGAAGGTCTCACCCCTAAGATTCCTTGACCTTGGTCTTTCTTTGGATAAGAGTGAGAGCCATAAGATTTTGAAGTAGACTTCCTTTTAAGTTGTTGCTCTACCTTTATTTCCCAATCTAAATTAGCCTCTACATTGTCCTTCCCATGGAAGTATGAGAGTTTAATGTTAACCTCTTGAGGCTTTCTTTCATTTTCTCTCCTATGGGAGTGAGGTCTAAGATGTGACCTATGCCTTCCTTCATAATAGTCACGAAGTTCTTCACTTAGGCTCTTGCAAGAGTTATGACTACTATAGGAGACATGTTTTTCTCTTTTCATTTCTTTCATTATTTTTCTTCTTTCTTCCTCTCTTATTTTCTCTCTTTCATCTTGACTTATTTCTTCCACTCTTTTTTTACCTTTTTCTTTCCACAACTTAAGGGATCTCAACTCATCTAATATCTTATACAAGGGGTCCTTAGGAGTAGAACCCTCACCATTAACACTAGATGAAGAATGAAGACTCATGTTGGTTCCTAAGTTATGGTTCTTTCTTGTTGGGGGTTTGAAAACAAAAGGTAAAATAATCTATGGTTGAAACTAGCCAAAATAAACACTAAAAGAGGTGAGAAAGATAAGGTAAAAACTAATTGGTAAAAGGCAAGCTATCTAGGCGGTTTGACAATGGAGGGTAAAGGAAATAAGCTATGAAAATAAGCATGAAATTAAAGTGCAAGAAATGCAAACTAGGCGGATCCTAAGAGTGTTAGGATGACCTCATTTAAGGTTCCCAACAAAACACTCACTATCCTAAGGGGAAATTGCCTAAAATTATTACACACAAATGGAAGTAGGGTGACCTAGCGGAGGCTCCCAACTTACTTCCAATGAAAGGCCTTTTTGTTACAAAATTTGAAAGCAAAACAAATTGCCAATTACAAAATTACAAAGAAAAAAGTCCTCAATTGTGGTGGCTATTCTCTCTTTAGTGTTTCACTCAATTTGGAGTGCTTCTTAGTCCAATAGCTCTTAAGGTGGTTGGCCCCTTGCTTCTTGACTCAAATTCTTCAAGATATGGCACCAATCCTCCTTTCCAATTCCCTATATGGCAACTCACAAGCAAGGAAACAAAGAGACAAGCAATAACCAAAGACCAAAAAAAATGAAATGAAAGCTAAACCAATAGAGTTTTAACAAAACAAATTTCCAAGGATTATTCAACAATTAAAGCAATGAAAAGCACAAAAAAGCAAGCTAGGACTCAAAGAGAAACCTAGAATGGCTCTAGAGTAGAGTAGAAAAACTCTAAAAAAAAAAGACCCAAGAAACCTCTAGTTTTGGAACTTGTTTTCAAAATAATTTTCAATTTAAATTTCAGAACTAGGATTGGTATAAAATAGGCACCAATTATAGAATAAATTTTGAGCCAAAACAACAAGCACACTTTCCTTTCACTTTTCTTTTTTTTTCCTGGACGCTGATTTTTTGGCCAACTTGTGAGATTTTTATTATTTTTTCCTTTAATCCAAATCGCTTGGTTCTTTTTTTATAATTTTTTTCCAGATGTCTAGAAAATTCAGTAAAAGTTTCAGCTCAGAAAACGTAGTGACCAATTCCCAGTAATTTATACAAGTTCGTATGTTCAAGCTGCCAGCACCAGCGATTTCAACCTAGAAATCAAGAGTAGTGTTTATGTTGCTTAAGGCTTGGATAGTTACAATTTGTGTTTGCTTATGCTCAACTATCTTGAATAACACAATTAAAGAGAGCTTAAGACTTATTTTGATTTACAAATCCAGCCACAACTCAGCACCACAACTCAACTTCATCATAGGCATCATGTAGGAAACTTAGAAAGCAAAAAAAAAAAAAAAGTTCAAGAACAAGACTACTTCTAGGAATTGATTTAGAACATGTTATGAACTAAATAACATGCATGAATTAGACTCAAAATTCAAAAGATAGGCTAGGAATGACAAGAATACATGAACAAATGTATCTAGAATTCAACCAACAAAATAAAATTCAACACAAACTTAGAACATAATGTGACAATTACTATGACTAAACATGACTCTAAGACAACATGGATTAAGTGATTTACACTTAGATTTTTGTGTTTTTTTTTCTAATCAATATTTTGGAAGAAAATTTAGATCTAAAAGTTCAGAAAAAGAATATTATGAATGAAAAATGATAGAACCTAAAATCAACACAAAAAACATGATTCAAGAGTAGATCTACAAAATTTGAACCATAGAAATGCAAGAACAAGTATAGATCTAAGATTTAATCGGTTTATTTTTTTGAATCTACTCTAAACAGCACCAAACCACAAGACAATGGAGAATATACAAGGAGAATAAGATGAAGAACAAGGAATTAAAGAGAATTCACCAAACTAAAAGATAGAGGAAGCAAAAGAACATCACCTAGATGAAGATGCTCTGATACCACATGATGCAAGCTCCATTGGAGCTTGTAGGCCTAGGATCTTCTTCATCAATCGATTCCTTTGCTTCTTGGAAGATGAATGGCAGCGGAATGGAGAAAGGAAGAGAGAGAGGAGACGCCACTTCAAGGAGAAGATGAGTCTAGAAGAAGCTCACCACCATAGGAGGCCATGGATAAGAGCTTGGAGGAAGAAGGAGATGAATGAAGGGAGGGAGAGAAGTGAACGAAATTTTGTGCTCTAAATGAGCTTTGAAATCTGAAGTTTAATATTCAAATGATCAAAGTTGAAAAAAATGCACACACATGACCTCTATTTATAGCCTAAGTGTCACACAAAATTGGAGGGAAATTTGAATTTCAATTCAAATTTCACTTGAATTTGAAATTGAATTTGTGGAGCCAAACTTTGGAGCCAAAATTTCACTAATTATGATTAGTGAATTTTAGTTATGGTTCAGCCCACTAATCCAAGATCAATTCCAAGATTCTCGACTAAGTGTGCTTAGGTGTCATGAGGCATGTAAAGCATGAAGGACATGCACAAAGTGTGACTATATGATGTGGCAATGGGGTGTAGTAAGCAAATGCTCACCTCCCCCTCTAAAATTTAATTGGATTGGGCTTCTACCAATTCAATTAAATTTATTTCCAACCACACACATCAAATATTCACTTAGTGCATGTGAAATTACAAAACTACCCCTGATACAAAAACTAGTCTAGGTGCCCTAAAATACAAGGGCTGAAAAATCCTATATTTCTAGGGTACCCTACCTACATTATGGAGCCCTAAATACAAGGACCAAAATTAATGGAACCTTAATATAATATGTACAAAGATAAGTGGGCTCATACTTAGCCCATGGGCCCAAAATCTACCCTAAGGCTCATGAGAACCCTAGGGCCTTCTCTTGCATCTTTGGCCCAATCTTCTTGGAGTCTTCCATCCAATGCCCTTGGGGGGTAGGATTGCATCATCAACAGGCTCGTTGGCCGTGATTGACAAAGGGTGCAGAAGACGACGTTAGTCTCTGCATGCTATCATGCTTTGAGTCTTACGGATAGCGAAAGAGTGTTTATACGGATAACCACTTGGGTATCTCCGCCTGCCCCTTCACTTCACGAGTTAGTATTGACAGAAATTGTCTATGTGTGGATAAAACTCGGGGTATCTCCGTACGTCACCTGACTTCACAGGTCAGGATGACTGAAAGCATGGAAGACGACGTAAATCTCCGTGTGTCAACAGGCTCATTGGCCGCAATTGACAAAGGGTGCAGAAGACAATGTTAGTCTCTACATGCTATCGTGCTTTGAGTCTTACAGATAGCAAAAGAGTATTTATACGGATAACCACTTGGGTATCTCCACCTGCCCCCTAACTTCACAGGTTAGCATTGGCAGAAATTGTCTGTGTACGGATAACACTCGGGGTATCTCCGTACGTCACCTGACTTCACGGGTCAGGATGACAGAAAGCGCGGAAGACGATGTAAATCTCCGTGTGTCAACGGGCTCGTTGGCCACGATTGACAAAGGGTGCAGAAGACGATGTTAGTCTCAGCATGCTATCGTGCTTTGAGTCTTACAGATACCGAAAGAGTGTTTATACGGATAACCACTTGGGTATCTCCGCCTGCCCCCTAACTTCACGGGTTAGAATTGACAGAAATTGTCTGTGTACAGATAACACTCGGGGTATCTCCGTACGTCACTTGACTTCAAGGGTCAGGATGACAGAAAGCGCAGAAGACGACGTAAATCTCCGTGTGTCAATGGGCTCGTTGGCCGCGATTGACAAAGGGTGCAGAAGACGATTTTAGTCTCTGCATGCTATCGTGCTTTTAGTCTTACGGATAGCGAAAGAGTGTTTATACGGATAACCACATGGGTATCTCCGCCTGCCCCCTAACTTGACGGGTTAGTATTGGGGAAGGAGAGTATGCTGATGAAATTTTCTCATAACCATAAATGAGATTTCGGATGTTAGCGTTTTGTTTCTTAACGACCATTTAGAGGAAACACTGGGTCCAACAAAAATAGAAGAAAATCACTCAAAGTGTATGAATCTCACACAGGTAAGTGTTTTATCCAAATTCCGAACAATAGATATGTCATGACTTGATTTTGCAAATCATTTACTATCAAATCAAAGATTACATGCGTGATCATGGATCAATAGGACTTTTTCTTGGGGCATAGTGTTTTTGGAGGGGATTTTGGCTCTGAGTGTTTTGGCCTTTTCCTTTTCTATTTTTTTTTAGTGCGAGGCGAAAAAGTCACCGACACACAAGATTTTGGTTGGCAATCAAAGGGAGAGGACCATTTCAAGTCGTGGTTTCCTTTCTTTCCTTATTTGGTGGTGACAATTCTGTATTGTTTAGATATTGTCTGGCCCAAAGACCTTTCTGCATATTTCTTCTGTTTTCTTCCGATCTTTGATCGAGAATTTTCTTTTTTTTTTCTTTCTCCCTATCTTTGATTGGGAATTTTCTTCTTTTGCTTTTCTTCCGACCCTTGACCGGGAACTTTTTTTGTTTTTTTTCTTCTGAGAGCAAGGATGGGCATTCTCACCCTGGGTCAAGGTTTATGGTGAGTTAGGATTTTGGCTTAAGGCTTGTAGAACATCTGGACGTGATATATGCCAGGGTGTTGGTTTGGCCAGCGGTTCAGGGATAAAGGAGATGTCCCACATTATTTCCATGATACACATGCAACAATGATGATTAGGAAATTTTATGCAAAACTGGTCATGCATGCACCTATGTGGACACTCAAGCATCATGTTTTTATGGTCATGTGACACTAGGGCTCAAGATTCATTTTCCCTACTTAAGTCAACCCGATGTTTCCAAGATATGCTCCTTCATCAATTTATGCATTCATCCGAGTCCATTTTGGGTGTTTCGGGAAATTTTCGCAACATTCACCTTTCAGGTGCATACACATTTTTTCAAAACTGGTGTTATGATAAGTGAATCTTTTTCAAAAGAAAAGTTGGAAGTTATTTCTTTTCAAAAGCGTGTTGGCTTTTCAGCTAGACAATTTATTTTTCTTTTTCTTCTTTTTCTTTTTTTCTTTTCTTCATCTATTAAGTTATTATTATTTGTTTATTTCCTTTTTTCTGAAAAGGTCATGCGGATGAGGGCGCACACTGCCAACTCATATCAAACCACAAGGTAAACGAAAAAACATGCAATGGTAAGTCGCAATAAAAACAGTGACAAAATAACTGAGAGCCATAATGCCAAATTATAGCCAAAACAGAAACAATAACTGAAAGCAGTAATGTTAATAACAAAAAGTGCGGAGACCTTGTTCAGGTGGCTCCGCTCCCTCCCAAGAAACCGAGCAGGTCAGTCATATCTTCATCCATATGGGATTCATCCGCCTCACCGGGGGATCCTATAGGCTCCTCCCCTGCCTGGGCATCGGGCCAGTCTACAAGCCATGCGACCTCAGCCCCAAATTTCTCTAGGGTAGGGCATACAAAAGGGGCAAAACCCTGCCCCTACTGACTGAGGTTGAACCGGTAGAGACACTCATGTATCTGCATCTACCCACGGTGGTTGGCCGCTTGCTGGAGAACCAAATGTTGTAGATAACACTCCATACCCAGTGGCCCAGCAGGATCGGCCTGCCAAGGTGATGGCGGTGTGCCTGCGGCCTGATGTGCGTCACCCTGCGCCTGCCTAGGTGTGCAATACTTCTCAATGAAGGCTTGGGTGATCGATGGTCGGATTACATTATTGGGGGTGATGGGAACTCTATAGGACTGGCAGAGGCCTATGATCAGTGCCTGAAACCCCAGGGCCCTGTTGGACTTATCTGGGTCCAGAGGGTGCCTAGTAGGCGCCATACCTGCAAACAAATAAATGGCATCAGCAATCACCTGGGCCACGTGGACGCTCATCTGTGTCAGGATGGCATACACCAACTGGCACTTAGGCAAAGGGAGGTCGGAGTTGTGATCGCTAGGCAAGACATTGCTGAGCAGGAGTATCATCCATGTCTGGGTCAAAGTGGTCATGCTGGTGCGCATGATCCGCACCCGTCTCCCTGTAGCGGTCCGGGCAAAATCCTGCCCCGGTATGCACAACAGCTGGGCGATGGCTTCCTCATCGAAACTGTCGGCCCTGCTCCTCCTCTGGCTGAACTCACACTGCTGGCCTTCCTCCAAAATTAGTGGGTCGCCCAGGAACTGGCTGAGGGCATCTGCATCGAAGGGAATCCACTAACCTCTTACCCACTAGCGCATGTCCCGAACTCCCTCCTCCGTGGGCTAGGCATTAGCATAGAACTCTAGGACTATCTCAGGGTCGAACTTGGCCATGGGAGTCACTAGCGGTGTCCAACGTTTGCGAGCTATCTCCTCCTGGAAGTCCGTATACTCATCCTCCCTGAGCTGGACACGCCTCTCCCTGTGGAATGACCATCCCCTGATGGCCTCGAAGCGCTGCTGGTGCTCGGCACTCCAGAAACGATGACTATCAGACTCTGAGGCAGCACTGGATCCTTCTCCTGTGGCGTCTCTTCTAGACCTCTTCATGGAGAGTTTCTTTGGAGCCATTTCCTGCGAAAAAGACATTTGAGAAGTTAGTTCAAGAAACCTAATCAAAACGAAAGTCAGATCAAGCCAAACAGCGTACCCTTTTTCCAACAAAACGCGACTATCCACACGAATTTTGAAAGGAAAACTTATGCATCAACGTGTGGGTTCTCCTAGGATATACATACATTTACACCTATCTTTCCCTTGGTGAACGACATCCTATGAGATGCCCTTACTTTCGCTTGCAAAGAAATTTCTTATGCTACATGCCAAACTATCCATACATATTTTGCAAGGCATTTTGCTACCTATCTACTCCATTTTGAATGGCATCTTTGCTATATGTTCACATTTCATTCGCGTATATGTTCATACACTTGAGAGGCAACTTCATGCTATATATATATTCACACATATTTACATTCATTCGAAGAGCAATTTCATGTTGCACATTCATTGGAAAAGCAATTTTTGTACTACTTATTCACATTTTTGAAAGGCAATCTCATGTCATATGTTCCTATTTGGAGAAGCATTTTCGTGCCACATTCAACATCATATATACACATTTGCAAAGCACTTGGCTACCTATTCTATATACACAAGTACATGGTGAACAACATTTTCACACCATCTAGGTATAAAGAAATCATCATGGTGCAGCCCAAACCAAGTGCTGGCCTAAAGGGGAAACCTCACCAACATGCTTTCATTTTCATGCCTTCTTGCATTCAAAAATCAAAGGCTTGGGTCCCTAGGCCTAAGTCATATTTTGGCATTTACCCTAACCCCCGCAAGCTGTCCACACCTCCAAAAATGGCAATCATACATGCACAAACCCAATCTATAAGCAATATTCACAAACTTATGCGCAAACGCCATTGAGGCATTTCACCGAGCACTTGGTGGGCGCACTTTTGGGTACAAACAGCAAGGTGATGGGGGCAATGTGGCTTGCCCCCATCATTTTAGAACATAACCTAGGCCTAAGGCCATCCCCTACAACCCCTCAATTCAATGAATCAAAGCACAAATTTACCCCAAATTGTCTCACGAAATTGGTCAAATCATGTACAATTTAGAGCATAAAAAGGCATCAATGGAAAACTAGAGGCCAGAGGATAATGTACTTACTTGTATGGAGTGACCAAAGACACCAAAAATGGAAGCAAAAGCACAAAAATGGTGGTCAAGGGTCAAAAACCCGCAAATCCCATGGGTGCTGCGTTTTTGAATGAGGGAGGAGAGTTTTGGGTGGAGAGAAACTCACCCTCTCCTCATTTTTATGTTTTCTGGTGCAAGGGTGCTCGCCTAGGCGAGCTAACCATGCACATTTTTTTTAAAACAAAGGTACGCGCTCTATGGGTTGGCATTCACTTACTAGAAGCCCCTAGAGTAAATTAGGCATCTGACCATCACCTTAAAGAAACAACAACAATAATAGGTAGGAATTTAAAGGATACTAGGCTGCCTCCCAGTAGCGCTTCTCGCTTGTCTGGAGCTGGACGTGGGACGACGATCTAAAGATCATGGGCCTAGCCTCAATTCGTGCCCGTCCCCAAGTACCTGAAAGCAGGAAATGACATTGCGTAGCAAATCGTGGCCGCGTTACCACTTACCTCGATTCGTCTCTGTCTTGGATTTGGCGCGTTATTTGACTATTGCTTAAAACGATCTTGTCCCTATCACAAGATAACAAATATGCATGTGTATGCGTATGCATGAGCGTTTTCAAATGCAATAATCTTTTAGCAAAAGCTTGTTGGGTTCAGTTTCAATTAAGCGCTTGGGGCATCCTATGGACTGAGCGAAAAGGCTCAGGTCATCAAATACTACGCATCTTTTAAAGCACAAAGCGAGGATCAGAACCTCAACCCTACGTTCTTTTAAAAGACTGTGATGAGAAAATTACAGAGGATAGGAATCCCTGGGGGAAACCAAGAAGAACACACAAAAATAAAAACATGCAGCGACTTCCTTAATTGCCCCAGATCTTAAGCGTAGTATCGCTTGACAACGTCAGAGTTCACGGGTGAAGGTAGCTGCTCGACATCCATGTTGGCGAGCACCAGGGCCCCTTCGGAGAAAGCCTTTTTTACGATGAAAGACCCTTCGTAGTTCGGGGCCCACTTTCCCTTGTTGTCTTTCAGGGCTTGGGAGACTTTCTTCAGCACCAAGTCCCCTTCGTTGAACCTGCGCGAGCGTACCTTCTTGTCAAAAGCGTTCTTCACTCGTTTCTGATATAAACGACCGTGGCTCATGGCGGCCAAACGCTTGCCTTCTATGAGATTAAGCTGATCAAAACGTGCTTGGGCCCACTCCGATTCCTTTAATCCAGACTCCGCCAAGATTCTCAATGACGGGACTTCCACCTCAAACGGTAGCACAACCTCCATTCCGTATACCAACGAGAATGGTGTTGCCCCGGTTGATGTGCGCACTGAGGTTCGGTAACCATGTAGCGCGAATGGGAGCATCTCGTGCCAATCCTTGTATGACACGGTCATCTTCTGGATAATCTTCTTGATATTCTTATTGGTTGCCTCCACTTCTTCGTTCATCTTGGGTCTGTAGGGTGTGGAATTGTGATGTTGGATCTTAAACTCTTCGCACATTTCCCGCATCATCTTGTTATTCAAGTTGGTGCCATTGTCCATGATAATCTTCCTCGGCAAACCATACCGGCAGATAATCTCCCTCTTAATGAACCTGACCACCATACTCCTGGTGACGCTAGCGTATGACGCAGCTTCGACCCACTTAGTGAAGTAATCAGTCGCCACTAGGATGAAACGGTGTCCGTTTGCAGCTTTGGGCTCTATGGCCCCAATCACATCTATTCCCCACATGGAAAATGGCCATGGTGCGGCCAAAACATTCAGAGGCAAGGGCGGAGCGTTGACGTTGTCTGCAAACGTCTGGCATTTGTGATACTTCCTCATATGGAGACAACAGTCGCTCTCTATGGTGAGCCAATAATAGCCCGCCCTTAAGATCTTCCTAGCCATGGCGTGCCCATTAGCGTGCGTACCAAAAGAGCCCTCATGGACCTCCCCCAGCATGCTCTCAGCTTCCTTAGCGTTCACGCAACATAGCAAAACCATGTCATGGTTTCTCTTGTATAGTATGCTTCCGCTCAAGAAGAAGTCGGCTGCCAATCTCCTTAACGTCCTCTTGTCGTTGTCAGAAGCCTCCGGTGGGTACTCTTTGCTTTCAACGTACCACCTGATATCGAAATACCAAGGCTCACCGTCCCGCTCTTCTTCCACCAGACAACAATGTGTGGGTCTGCCACGACACCTGAACTCAATGTACAGTAGGTCTCCGTGCAGTGTCAGCTGGAACATGGACGCTAAAGTGGCAAGCGCATCCGCCATTTGATTTTCCCCTCAGGGAACGTGATGGAAGGAGATCTCATCAAAGAACCCAGCCAATTCCTTGATATAGGCCTGGTAGGGTATCAGCTTGTGGTCTATAGTTTCCCATTCCCCTCTCAGCTGGTGAATCACCAGCGCCGAGTCTCCGTACACCTTGAGTAGCTTGACGTTGAAGTCAATTGCTGCCTGGACGCCTAAAGCGCATGCTTCATATTCAGCCATGTTATTGGTGCAGTCGAACCCCAGTCTGGCTGTGAATGGTATACATTGATTTTCCAGAGAGACCAATGTTGCCCCAACGCCATGGCCTAGAACGTTTGACGCTCCATCAAACCACATGATCCACTTGTCCCTGTCCTCGTCTAGTTTTTCCTTAAACAAGGCCATGATGTCCTCATCCGGGAACTCGGGATGCATGGGTTGATAGTCATTGAGAGGCTGCTGAGCCAAATAATTCGCCAAGGCACTTCCCTTTATCGCCTTTTGGGTGACATAGACTATATCGAACTCGGATAGCAAAACCTGCCACCGGGCAATCCGCCCTGTGAGATTAGGCTTCTCAAAGATGTACTTGACCGGGTCCATTTTGGATATCAGCCAGGTGGTATGGCTCAGCATGTACTGTCTTAGACGGTGGGACACCTAGACTAAAGCACAACACGTTCTTTCTAGCAGGGAGTAGTTCATCTCACAGGCCGTGAACTTCTTACTCAAGTAGTAGACGGCGCGCTCTCTTTTCTCGGACCCGTCATGTTGCCCCAGCATACACCCCATTGACTCATCCAAAATCGTCATATACAAGATGAGAGGTCTTCCGGGTACTGGCGGCATAAGCACGAGAGGGTTCATGAGGCACTGTTTGATCCTTCCAAATGCCTCTTGACAGTCCTCGTTCCAGCGGATGGATTGGTTCTTGCGTAAGAGCTTGAACAACGACTCACAGATAGCGGTGAGCTGTGATAAGAATCTGGCAATGTAGTTCAAACGCCCTAGGAAACCTCGGACCTGCTTCTCGGTACGTGGCTCTGGCATTTCAAGGATGGCTTTCACCTTTTCGGGGTCCACCTCTATCCCTTTCTAGCTTACGATGAAACCCAGTAATTTCCCTGACTTGACTCCGAAGGTGCACTTAGCGGGGTTCAACCTCAACCGATACTTCTTAAGCCTTTCGAACAACTTCCGCAAGTTGACAAGGTGTTCTTCCTCGGTTTTAGACTTGGCGATCATGTCGTCTACATAGACCTCGATTTCTCGGTGCATCATGTCGTGGAACGAAGCCACCATAGCCCGTTGATAGGTTGCCCCGGCATTCTTGAGTCCAAAGGACATCACTTTATAACAAAACATCCCCCACAGGGTGATGAAGGTAGTCTTTTCCATATCCTCTGGTGCCATCTTTATCTGATTGTAGCCGGAGAACCCATCCATGAAGGAAAACAAAGCGAAATTGGCCGTATTATCCACGAGAATATCGATATGCGGCAGAGGGAAATTGTCTTTGGGACTGGCTCGATTTAGGTCTCGATAATCCACGCATATTCGTACCTTCCCATCCTTCTTAGGGACTGGTACAATGTTGGCAACCCATTCCGGGTACCGAGCGACAGCTAGAAAGCCAACGTCAAATTGTTTCTTTACCTCTTCTTTTATTTTCAGGGACGTCTCAGGCTTCATCCTCCTCAGCTTTTGTTTTACAGGGGAACACTAAGGATTTAGAGGTAATCTGTGTTGTACGATGTCAGAACTCAAACCGGGCATATCTTGGTACGACCAGGCAAAGATGTCTTGGTAGTTTTTCAGCAGGGCCATTAATACTTCACGGATGGGTGTGGTCATGCCCGTGCCTATCTTTACTTCTTTTTTCCCACTACCGGTTTCTAAGTCTACGAGCTTCGTCTCCTCCTGATGAGGCCTCATCTCTTGGTCCTCCTGAGCGATTATCCTCTCCAGCTCTGGGGGAAGCCCTACATCCTCTTCCTCTTCACTCTCTATCCGACCCGCTTCTTGCTCGAAATTGACGGTCGGGTCCCGGATATTAGTACCTTCGAGGGACTCGTCGTCGGATCTGGCGTTTTAAGCGTAAAGAAATAAACATGAAAATGAATGAGAATGGATAGAGGCACAGGAACAAATGAAGAAAGATCTTTATATTATAACTTCAAAAACAAAAGACATAATGCTTTAACAAAAAGGAAACTCTAAAGCCTAGGCCCAACCGTAGAGTTTTAAAGCTACAAAAGGTTACATTATGCTTTTTGCGTAAACGTCTGGGCGTTCCTCCACTCGCCAATTTCCTAGTCAGAAACCGGGAGGACATGGCCGTACCAAATCCGATCTCTTCGGGGAGTCATCCCCGCATATCGCGATGACTTGGCCTTCGCGTCTTAAACCCGCACTTATAAAGCTTCTACTGATGTGGGAGGGTGGGGCCTCTTTGGCTTGCTGTCCCAACTGTGGGCCTTGGCCTTTGTTCTTCCTTTCCGAGATATTTTTCCTTATGTCAGCTTGCGTAGGTTTATAGCCTAACCCAAACTTCCTGCGGTTTCCTCTTGTGCTTACCAGGCTGGTTCTGCCGCCATTGTTCTTGCCCAAACCCATTTCGGGCTCGTAGCCGTACCCCAACATCACCCGAGCCACCATCATTGCCGTATCAGACAGGCGAGGCTACCCAGAGAGGGAATCTACGGAGGCAATGCTTACTACCTCAAAAGATTGGAAAGCTGTTTCCAACGACTCTTCCGCAGCTTCCACATATGGCATAGAAGAAGGGCAACTTACCAAGACGTCTTCCTCACCCGATACTATGACCAAATGTCCCTCCACTACGAACTTCAGCTTTTGGTGGAGTGTAGAGGGAACGACTCCCACTGAGTGGATCCAAGGGCGCCCCCAAAGACAGCTGTAAGCCGGGTTAATATCCATCACTTGGAACGTAACCTGGCAGGTATGAGGCCCTATCTGTACGGGGAGGTCGATCTCTCCCCTCACCTCTCGGCGGCTGCCGTCGAAGGCACAGACCACCATGGAACTTGGCCTTATATGGGAAGCGTTAAATGACAATTTCTCCAACGTGCTTTTGGGCATCACGTTCAAACTGGAGCCATTGTCGATGAGTACTTTGGCCATGACGTGTTCCATACATTTGACTGACACATGCAAAGCCCTGTTATGTCCTTTCCCCTCGGCAGGGATTTCCTCTTCAGTGAAGGTGAGGTAGTTGTTGGCTATGATGTTATTGACGAGTCCCCCAAAGCCTTCTATGGAGATGTCTTGGGCTACATGAGCTTCATTCAAGACTTTTACCAGCAAAGCTCGATGGGGCTCAGAGCTCGTGAGCAGTTCCAAAAGAGAGACTCTAGCCGGGGTTTTGTTGAGTTGCTCAATGACTTTGAACTCGCTTTGTTGAATAATGTGAAGGAACTCGCCGGCCTCCTCGAGCGATACCTCTTTCTTGTCACAACCCTCTCTTCCCTCGAAAAGACCTCTCATCGGAACATCCTCACCCGGAGCGGGGATCACTTTGACATTTGGTCCTTCCGTCATCCTTGCCTTCCCCTTAGCGTTTACGGGCTGCGTCGGTAGGTCAGGGGGTGCGAATACGCGACTGCTGCGAGTTATGCCGCTCAGCCCCGTGATATTGGTTACTTTGGCCGACAACGAGCTGATGTCGGTAGCTCTTTCCTTCCTATCGCTCGGAGGCGCGTACCTCCCAGAACTGCGTGGCTATTCTTGTATGGAAACAAAATAGGTCTAACTACTGACGGGTGTCGAGGCTTTTGGGGAGCTGTGCCCCTAGTGAAATGTATTCCCAAAGGTTTAGGCCTTCTAGGACCTTCCTCATCTGCGGATTGCATGCATATATGTTGTTCTTCATCCCCCTCATCGCCGACTTCCAACCGGCCTTGGTCTATCATTTGTTGCAACAGGTCTCTTGCTGCTAAACATGCTTCCATGCTATGTGGCGTGCCAGGATGCATCAAACATGAATCCTTCCCATGCCCACTGCGGAGAATCACGCCCCCCTTTTGTAGAGCCTCATAGATAAACCTTCCAGGGGTCGTTATGTCCTTCAAAGGTTTGGACCTCCGCGACCTACTCTCCTCAATGGCATTAATAGTTCCCTCTCCATGATTGGCAAGCAGGTTTGTCTTTACATTGGGTCGGTCCTCTTGAAATATCAGTCATCCGGCTTCTATCAAACTTTGGACTTTGCGTTTGAAGGCCATGCACTGTTCGGTTGAGTGGCCCGAGGTTTTCCTATGGTATGTGCAGGTTGCGTTAGGGTTATACCGCCTTGGGAAAAGAGGCTGGAAGATCTTTTCGGGAGATATCACAGCCATCTGGTTGGCGATGAGGGATGGCAAGAGGTCTTCGTACATCATCGGGATCGGGGCGAATTCATGAGTTGGCCTTGGGGGAAAGTTCCTTGCCGCGTTGGAACCGATGCCAAGGTGGGCATTGCTGGCCAGGCGAGTCGAGGTTGGAGCTGGAGCTTGGGGGGCCTCCCTCTGGACGAGCACGGGCGCCCTTGGTTGTACGGGCGCTGAGTTGGAGGAGTCCTCAGTGCGAGCTAAGAAGCTCGAGTGATGTTGCGCATATTGGTGGGTACCGTGGGAGATCTGCAGCGGCTTGACCCATGCAGGCGTTGAAGTGACGACATGGGTATCTCATTCCTTCCTCTTTGCCCCAGTTGCTCCGATCCTCCTACCATTGGTACCTGTGGAGGAGACGTAATCGAACTTCCCTCTCTTCAAGCCCACCTCGATCCTTTCCCCGACGGGTGCCGGCCCCTCAGCGGGGAATAAGGAGTAGGAATCGATGTCTCCCTGAGCATGCTCTCGACGATCCTTGTGGACCTCGTTCGGCTGTTGAGGAGGCTCCCCTTCAAGGATGGGGGGAGGGACATGACCAGCGTCGTCACGTAGGACTGGTGGTGTGTAATTAGTTGGTAATCCATAGGGGTAAGCTACTCGGTTGTACCCCGAATAGGGGTTGCTGATGTGCCCCAGTGTGCTTCTTTCTCGTCCTACCACGTTTGGGATAGGGTGGTGCGCAGTAGCTGGGAGAGTTGGGTCTGCTTCGGCAGCCGAACTAACAGCGGCGGCGGCGGCGGCCGCCGCATTATTCTCCATTAGTCGCCTCATTCCTAGCATGGCATCCATCATGGAAGCCATTTGCTCTTTCTAAGCCGACATGCCGACTTTCATCTGTTCCTGTACCTCCTCTTGGTCACCCATCGTCCTAGATTTGGATCTGGTGCGATAGGGATGCCTTGGGGCTGGCTTAGTTATGGCATTTTTTCCTAAAAAACCAAACGTGAGGAGTACGTAAAAAATGAATGTGTGCTAGAGATAAAATGTGGGAGTGATTTGATTTGCACTGATTTTGGAGTAAAATCACGGGACAAACTCATTTTATTCAGAAAGTTACAACTAGTCAAGATCTGAGGGACAATACAAACTTCCTAGCGGTTCCTAATTATATGGGCCATTAAGTCTATCATATGCTGACAATAGCTGAGGAGTCCGTGGATCTCCTCGGGGGCAAAGTAGGTGTCTGCCATTGCTTTGGCCTTGGCCAGCAATCGGGGAAGTTCTTGACTCCCATTCAAAGTAAGAGCAAATTGGTCCGTCCACATCGTTGCCTCTTGATGTAACGAGTCCATTGTGACATCCTGGAAATTTCTACCCAGAATTTTTGGAAATGATGCATTCTGAATGATTATATATATATATATATATATATATATATATATATATATAAGTATTATTCAGTGTATATGCATATATGTCCTTGGTAGAAGTAGGAATAGTGGGGGCAAGATACGCGGGTTAGGCTAATTAAGGAAGAGAAATCCATAACTGGGAGGTTATGGGTTAATTCTTAATTAATTAGTTTAAAAATCATCGTTTTGCGTGCGACTTAAAATTTAACAAAACCAACCTCTGAACCACGCTCGGGGTTTTATTTTGAGCGTTTTGATATATATATTGCCTACTTTCGAAAACTGGCCCCGACGGACGCAGAGAAACATGAGGAACTGGAACCAGAGAAATGGCACGCAAACTGAGGCAGGATTTTAGCGTTTCAAAGGTCAGATTTTTCTCACTTATTGTGGCTGAGTATGGGTCACAATCAAAAGAGAAAGTGGGCCCTTCTTGCTCCACTCAAATGGAGACATGTGGCATAGCTTAAATAAAATAATAGAAAAAGAGAAAACCCTTTATTTAAAACCAAAAGTTGTTCTCTCTCCTCACTCAGCAAAACAGAAAAATTCAGAAGCTCTCCCTCTCTCTCACGCAGCCTTCTTCTTCTTTTCTCCCATCCACCATTGTTGCTCAACAAAGCTTCAACCTTTGGTGCCCATTTCTGCTCCAAATCGCGAAAGGAGGGCATTTTCGGAGTCGTGAAGTGCGTGTCTACGAGTGGGACTTCGAAACTTCAGGTTTGGGTGGACTTCTTTCTCCTTTGATTTTCGTGGGTATGGGGTTTTGGGAGATATGATTGGTAGTCTTGCTAGGTTTCTGCTTTATGATGATTATTTGTGAAGAAACTTGTTGAAAGCATGTTGAACTTGCCATGTTTGGATGAGTTAAACATACCCATTCAGTTTTAGGGTTTTCATGATGATGCTTGTGATGTTTATGTGCTGAAATTGCCTATGGAAACTGTTAGAGATGAAGGGTAGAGTTAACCTAGGGTTAGAAAGTGAGAATGTGGTGTTGTGAGTGGAAAAAGAGTGAGGCTTTGAGAGTTGGAAGGTTAAATCTGGATTCTGTGGTAAATGGAGATTAAAGTGAGTTAATCCTAGCTTGAAATGTCTTTTAGGACTTAGGAGAAAGCTTGGACTGTGCTAGAGAGAAAAACAAATGACCAAAGTGAACAAAGAGCCATTTCTAGGGTAAATTTGGGTGTCGAGGAGTCAAATTTTGATTCGGTGGAATTTTAGGTGTAAATCCAGTTTGAGCAAGTTTAGATTGATGTTATGGACTGGTGTGAGGTGAGAGTTTGCTTCAAATTTACCTCATTCTAAATTTCACTTCTCAAGTCTAGAAAATCCATTAAATTGAGGGGTTTTGGACACCTAGATTTTGTGTTGCTGTGGTTTGAAGCTTGGCTTTGGTTTAGACATGATTGATACATGATTTGAGACTTGTAGGATTTGATTTGGGCAAGATTGGATGAGGGGAAGTGTGGTTTTCGAAATCTGCACTTTGTGCAGATTTTTGCTGTGAAATTGTGCAGCAGAATTTTGCACAAGTGCAGAAAAATGCTTGTGTGTAATTGGCTGTGGAAAGAGTAGTTCAGAATGAGTTCTGGATGTTTGCTAGTAGATCCCAACGGTCAAAATGTAGGCTTATGTACTAGAGACTTCCAGTAAACTTTTGGAGTCGATCCAACGGTTAACGAATTGGAACGAAGGAATTGTTACTGGGGTCTTTAAGTGAGAAAAGCTGTGATTTTGGTTGGTGTTTTGGGCAGAGTTTTCTGCCTTTGCCCTGTTTTCTTGGCTGTGATGGTTTGTGTTGTTTGAATGTTGAGTTACTTGGATGTTGGGAAAGCTTGGGAGGATTGATGGGGACCCGGTGTTGAGAGAAACGAGGATATGGGCTACGTGGGAGTACGTGAGCTCAGTTGGAGGTGGGCAACAGGGGATGGTGGGTTTATGCGCGCTTTGTGGATGTGGAAAACTTGTTGTGCACCATCGCCTGACCGCCACCTAGTACCACATGTGATGGGTACCCCATAATCCTACAAGCTTGAGTTGAGGAAGTGTAGAAGGGTGAAACTTCCTGCTTTTATTCGTTGACCACAGAGTGGTACCTAGAGATATGTCGCGGGGGTCAGGAGACCTTGGGGACGCCAGGTGGGGTGCTATTGCCCAAAACCAAGCTTGACCAATCCCGACCCAACCCGGGCATAGTCAGTCAGTGAGAACCTGTGATGTACCTAAACAGGCGAGCTCCTGGCAGTCAACAGATAAAAGGAACAAAGACCACAAAGCAAGGAGGCTTGTGGTGGCTGGCCAGCTGTGAACTTTGATTGATATGTGGGTTATGGCCTCTGGTAATCGATTACCAAGGGTGGGTAATCGATTACAAGGCTTAAAAATGAAGACAAGAGGCTAAGATGGTCTCTGGTAATCGATTACCACGGGGTGTAATCGATTACCAGGCTTGAAAACGAGGTCAGGAAGTTAAGGGAGCTTCTGGTAATCGATTACCAGGGGATGTAATCGATTACCAGGCTTAAAAAGGGAACTGGGAGATGGTGGAGGCCTCTGGTAATCGATTACCAGTCTATGTAATCGATTACACAGAGGAATGGGTCACTGGTAATCGATTAACAGGTATGTGTAATCGATTACACAGTGCATTTTTGCAGATTTCATGTTCTGAGGCTGTGTAATTCGAGTTTAGCCTCTGGTAATCGATTACCAAGTCTGTGTAATCGATTACCAGAGATGAAAAGCCTTAAGATACCCCTTTTAATTGCATGTAGTGGTTATGAGACGCATTGTGTTGCGGCATAGTTAGATTCTTGTGAAAGAGTCTACCCCTTTCTTTTCCTTCTTGTAGATCGTGATGGCGGCACAGCTAATCCATGATCGAGTGGAGATGGAGTGCCTAGAGGGAGCTTGGGAGACCCTCGAAGGCAACACGAGGTGCCGATTTCGGGGCACCATTCGATTCACGGCTACTTCTTTGGTGCATCCAGATGAACCTGCACGGACGCTTCAGCGCACGGTGGAGTGGATACTACCCACGCCTACACCATATCGTCTAGTGGAGCCAGTCCAATTGATTGAGGTAACGTCGTCCGAGGAAGACCCTTAGGAGGATCCCGAGGAGCTACCTCTTGAGCCTGCTGTGGATGCTCTTGACTTTCTAGAGGGCGATGAGGACCCACTTCCTGAGGTGGATTCTCCCGAGGAAGTCATGTCGGCATCTGAGGCAGATTCTACGGAGGATAGTGGCCCGGGGGAGATGGCGATCAGCGGAGGCTCTTCATCGTAGTGGACAGTTCCATGGATTAGTTTTATATACTTTTGAGGGTGGGTGTATCTAGGACTGACTGTTAGGTTTACTCTTTTGTTTTTGTATGGGTAGACCTGATGTATAGGAATTTAATGATTGTATACATGTGGCTGAAGCCACCACTGTGGACACCTTTGCTCTGGATGACACTATATTTTGTAAAACTCCCATATTCTGGACAGCTTTAAAATGATGAATGTATTTATGATCAATCTTGTTATTTGAAAAGAAAGCATTAGCAACTTTATTTGTAAAAGAGTTTATCGACTGTATTTTATCCTTTTATTTTCACGTGACGACCTAAAGTAATGGCTGGTATATTCTTCCTTTTGAAACAGCAAAATAATTTAGAGAATTATGAACGGTAAGAAAGAACTGACTCCGAATAGAGTTGTGAACTGGCCATTCAGGACTTTATAGTGAGGATTTTCCTTCTACACCTAGTTATTGTGAAAAAGAGAAAGATATGAAAAGGGAAAAGAAGAAAAAAAAATTTACCATGGTTTTTGTTATTTAAATTATTACTATTAAACCAGTCATTAATTTAGGGACGCCACATCCATCACCCTTCCTCTAGCCTCCTTTTTCGCATACACTCGGGCATATTCGTCCGCCATTTTGTGGTCGTGGGCCGTGGCTAGATTTAATTCTTCTTGGTACTTGCTGATGATGGCTAACATGTTGGTCTCGGTCTCGCATAACCGCTGAGACAAGCTCCTCTTGGACCTTAGGAAAATCCTCAATTCATTCTTCAAGATCAAACTGTCTACTCGTGATTGGTCCCTTTCCTCTCTTCGGAGCTTAAGCTCGCTGTTACTGCTCCACAGAGCCCCTCGGAATTTGTTTCGGCCATGTTCTTCACTACGGGCCCTCTTGGTCTCTTGTTCTAAGGCCTTGGTGGTGGCTATATTTACATCTCTCAGTTTGGCGTTCTCCTTTCGGATCCTAATAGCTGCTAACTTGAACTTTTCTTTGACTGTTCAGGCTTTCTCGAGTTTTG
Source organism: Glycine soja (assembly GCF_004193775.1). Lineage (NCBI taxonomy): Eukaryota > Viridiplantae > Streptophyta > Magnoliopsida > Fabales > Fabaceae > Glycine > Glycine soja. Next base: position 14,509,262 of record NC_041005.1, read on the forward strand.
TCTTAAGGGCATGTACCTCTTCGTCCTCTTCCGGAGCTTCAACCTCTACCCCCTTAGTGGTTCTCAAATTCGGGAGCCAATCCAGATCTTGTGTGTAGGCTTTCAACCAACCATGGTTGCCGCCGATGGGCCCGTTGCTACTGCCTCTAAGTTCCTTGTCCTTCTTTTGCATCATCTCCCATGCCTTGCAGACCTTCTGAAGCACCCCCGCGTTGGTGCTATTGAAACCTCGTGCAATAATAGGTGTGAGGCCTTCCTCTAATGGTGCCCCTCTCATAGGGTAGCCAAGTTGTCTTATGGCGAGGATGGGATTGTAATTAATGCAACCCCTTGTCCCCATCAAGGGAACATTTGGAAATCCTTCGCACGAAATAAGAATCCCGGTTTTTCCTTCTTTCCATCGGGGGAACCAGTTGACAGACGCTCCTTCTTTGCTTGCTAAGAGTCAGTCCCAACTTGCCTCTTTTTTCTCTGTGCATCAACGGTGGCCTTCTAGCGGGCAAGCATGTCTCACCTCTTGGCGAAAAAGGTGCAAAACCAACCATACGTAGAGGGCCAGAGTACAACAAACGATCCTTGCACTGTTCTTTTCACATCTTCGGTCGAAGGCGTCATATAGATCGGCTAAGATAGCGACAACCGGGCTTTCCTTGCGGTCATGAAAGGCGAGAAAAGCGTCAATCGCTGCTTGGTCCACCAACCCATCCACATTTGGAAAGAGGACCCCCCCCCCCCGAAGATCAAAAGTGCCAGGATGTCCATGAACGGGGCCCATTCGCCTTTACCTTCCAAGACTCTTGCTTTTGCTTCTAAACATTTCCTTGGTACTCCAACCACCCCATTTTCGACTTGCATTCCGCGGTCTAATTCCTGCGTCGAGATTTGGACTATCTTAGAAATTCTAGCTAAAGAGGGATAGAATCCCGAGAAGAGGTATGGTTTCCTTCCTCCCAGAGGGCATCCCAGGATTTCTTCAAACTCTTCCACCGTGGGTGATAACTGGAAGTCCCCAAAGGTGAAGCATCTCAAAGGCTGGTCATAATATTGGGCGAGGGAGGCAATGGCCTCTGTGGAGACCTCTGCCATGGCTAGGTCCCAGATCTTACCGTAAGCTTTGTGAAAAGCTTGTCGCTGGGGCTGACCCATCAGCTGTCCTAACTCTTTCAGACTGGAAACTCCTAGGCTCTTGACCTTGACTTGATAGAACCTCTTTTTAAGCGAAGGCGCCTGACTCGATCCCATGTTTTACTAAAGTGAAACAAAACCTAGTGCGAATCAAGACTCCGACATTTATCATGGGTGGAATGGATGAATGCATGAAGAAATGCATATGGCATAGATGCGTTTTACGAATACAGGAGCCCGGAAGATTTTCCCCTTCTTAGATACAACATTCGGGCAGCATAGCGCCCGATGTATGCATTAAGAAGGCGGCACGGACCCTCCGTTGGTTCGTGACAAAGTGAGGGGATCAAGACGCAACCCGTGCATGATGCAGATGCGAAAAAGGGCACAACACGGGGATGTACATAGTATGACAATATCCACAAATAATCATATAGCAAAGGAGTACATGACATTTTAGACTACATGCATGGCAGTGTTTAAAAGGCACGCAGTGTGTTTGCTTCGTGCCCCTATTTTAGGGACCTAAACGGGAGGAACCTAAAAGTATTTTAATGATAAATCCCAAGGTGGTCATATCTCTCTTGATGGTTTCTAGAGGTATCATCCCCTTCGACAAACATATTGTGGCAGTAGGGACTACCAGCAACAATATGTTATCAAAGAGAAAAACTCTAGGTGAGGGTTCACTGTCATCAAGCAAGTCGGAGACCCAGCATGACCACAGATTCACCTCCACTCCTTATGTTCCCATTGACCCGGGTATAGGGCCCCTTTTCAACTCATCGTGTATGCAAAAAGGTGTTGGTGTTGTGTGCATCAAATGAATAAATATCTATCTCATGCATACATTTCAAAACACACTAAAAAGCATCATAGAGTTATATACAAGAACGTAAGGGAAATAAAAGGAAATAGACAAAAGAGGAAGTCATGATATTGCATGAGTTTAGAAGGCCTAACTCCCTAAAAATAATCCCCAGTGGAGTCGCCAACTGTCGCAACCTATCCTTCGGCGGGAGGGCGACGCGAGACTCACGGGTGCGTCTTCCAAGAAAGGAAAATGCGCGGAGTCGCCACCAACACTTATTCGAGGAAAACGTTGTAAAAACCGGAAAGGTGTGGTCTACGAACTTTAAGTGTGAAAGGTTCGGGAGTTGTATTTACGCACGGGGAAGGTATTAGCACCCCACGCGTCCATCACAAGGGACGACAACCTTTAATCAAGTGTGCAAATTCATGTCTTCGATTTGTTTTATTTTCCCTTTTTTACGTTTTTGTGTCTTTTATGCCTTTTGTATTTTTTATCTTTTTGTGGTCAACAAGGGTGTTTCCCTTGCTCCTACATATTCCTCAATTGTGATAAGGAAATCAGACCTACGTAGTTCTTTGAGAACTGAATGTTGGTAAAGTTGTTTTTATCCTTTTTTTGCTAGATATGTCTTTACCGAACAAAAGTCGTTTAAGGCGTTGGACCATTTAAACGATCTTTTGATTCTTTTGAAAGGAGAGAAACATTTAAGGTGTTTGACCATTAATGATCTCTTGTTTTTTTTTTAAAGTAGTGACAAGTTTACATGTTGATTTTATGCTTTCGAAAGTCCACGTTTAACCAATAAAAAGCAAAGAGGACTGTTTAAGGCGTTGGACCTTAAAACGGTTTTTAAGTGATTTTTATGGACAAAGCTTGATTTGTGAGTTGATTTTAGCCTTAGTTTCACTTTGGTTATTGGTCAATTCAATTAAGGAAAATCCCAAAGAAAAACGTCCAATTGATTTTTTAATTATTTTATTCAAAGATACTTCGATTATTTTATTATTATTTTGCCTCTTTTGGTTTTAAACGTGGTTACGGCGTGAAAGATCGATTGGATTTTATTTTAACAGGGATTAAACGATATTACAACTCAAATGATAGGTGGAAATTCATTTTATTGTTTATTAGGCGAGAAAACAGCTTAAATAAATGGTTAAAGCATGTCAAAAGGGGGTACGGAAAACAAACAAAATAAAAATAAAAGCATGCGAAACAAGTGGGGACCACTAAGGGTGCATAGAATGAATTGAAAGATTTGATTTCGTGAACTTACCGGTTGAAGACCGAAGAACGACGAAGAACGATGAAGAAAGATGAAGAATCTTCACGAAATCGCGCACGAAAATGTTTCGGAAGCATTACGGAAGCGCCTCGGCTTGGATTTTCTACTCGAAAACAATTTTTCTCACTAATTTCAAGAGAATCCTAAATACCATAAGGGCTGAACGAAACTACTCTACCCTCTTTCCCCTATTTATAGGGAAAAAGAGGGAGGTGGTTGCCGCCCAGCTCGCCCAGGCGAGCTGGGTTGCTTCCACCAGAAGGCAACGCCTTCTATTGGAACCCCTGGAAGGCCCAAGTGGGCCTGGTTGCTATTTGCACACCTTTTTTTACTAAATACACCCCCTTTTGCTTTTTTTGCTGATTCCTTTTCCGTAACGTTATGGAACTTTACGGATTACGTAACGACACTTATTTTCTTTCCGGAATGTCGCGAAACCTTGCGGATTACGCAACAATGCCTTTTTTGACCTCGGGAATGTTGCGAAACTTTATGGATTGCGCAACAATACTTCCTTTCGACTTTTGGCATGCCATGAAACTTCACGGATTGCCTAATGATGGGTGTTAAGTACCTCGAAGCGGTCAAGCAAAGGTTGCATAGTGTTGAATCACTTTGGGATGACAACAATAAAACCAGCGTGTACTCTTATGACAATGTTCATTTGTCTCTCTAAACTCAATGCTGCTCCATTAGAAACAAAAAAGGAATATTTGTCTCGTGTTTCTTATGCTAGTGCAGTTAGAAGTCTTATGTATGTCATAGTATGCACAAGGCCAGATCTAGCATAAGTTGGCAGCGTGGTGAGTAGATATATGGGTAAACCTAGGAAGGAACATTGGCAAGCAGTTAAATGAATATTCAGGTACCTTAAGGGTACAATTGATATTGGACTCATCTACCAAGGTGACACATCTTGTGCCCTTGCTGGATATTTAGATTCTGACTATGCTACATATGTAAGGTGATTTGTGATAGATTATTCTTTCACAATTAGAAATTCCCTTGTTAATTGGAAAACTACACTTCATCCTACAGTTGTTTTGTCAACAATAGAGTCATAGTATATGGCTTTGACAAAAGCAGCAAAGGAAGGTATCTGGTTAAAGAGTCTTATCAGCAATCATTGGTTTTCTTAGGATAAAGCTATCATTTTTTGCAACAGTCTAAGTGCAATCTATTTAGCCAAGGATTACGTCCATCATGAAAGGCTAAGCACATTGACATCAAATATCACTTCATTTGTACTAAGAGGCTGCAATCCAGAAAGTTGATACAAAGGAAAACTCAGCTGATATGTTCACAAAGCCTATTCCTAGAAGAAAATTTATGCATTATTTGAATATACTTAATGTAGGTTATTGGAAATAACTTTGTATAACTATTTTAAAATTGTTATTGAACCAAGGTGGAGATTGTTGGACGAAAGAGGTGACTGGATGACACTACTTGGATCATCGAGTCAAGTCCTCTATGTCAGACCCTAATTTCTTCTGGGGACTATCGTTTGTAGATCTTTTGATTCTTGCTAGTCGAATTATGGTGTTTGACACCAGTTGTAGCACGAAGCCAAGAATCACTCAATGTTTTGATCAAGAATACAAAAGGATACCAAGGAAGGGGGCAAAAGGGTCTTTTCTTGATTTTTTTGGACCCCAGCTCGCCCAGGCTAGCATCTGGCTCACCTAGGCCACCAAATAGCTTCATGGTGAAGAAACGCTTGGGCAAGCTCACTACTGCAGGGTTAAGTTTTAGCTTGCCTGGGCAAGCTGCAACTGCCCCAAAGTGACCCTTTGCCTATAAATAGGCAACCTAGGGGTGTTTCAAAGGGTTCCAAGGCTCAGAAGTGGAGAGAATTAAGAGAAGAGAGAAAGAAGAAGAAGAAAGAAGAGGAAACGAAGCTGAGGCACTGTCGAATCACGACTATGACCAATCCCTACATCATTCCTTGTTTGGTGTTCTTCGTGCGACCGTCAGTTAGTTTTGTTTTTAAGATTTGAATGTGATCTATGCACCCTTAGGGGTCCCCCTTTGTTGTTTTGTTCATATTCATCTTCTCCATCTATCATCATCAATCTCTTTTTCTTTGTAAAGTTCAATCTTAACCGATCACTAGTGCAGTAAAATTGTCGTAAAAAAGATTGAAAGTTAATAAACAAAACCAAGATAAAACCAACTCATAACTAACTTCATTTCATCAAATATCACTTGAGATCGTTCCAAGGTCCAACGCCTTAACGATTCTCTCCACTTTTCAAAATTTAAAACATCATTTCAAGGTCCAACGCCTTAAACGACTCTTTGTTCGCAACTAAAATGAACCTTTCAAAAGCATAAAAACAACTCAACACACAAGCTTTCAGACTTAAAGAACTTCGTAGGTCTGAATTCTTTATCGCCCCTGAGGATATGTAGGAGCAAGGGCAACACCCTTGTCGACCCCAAAAAATAAAGAAACATAAAAAAGGAAAATACATAATTTTGAAGTCACGTTATGCACACTCGATTAAAGGTTGCCATCCCTTGTGATGGGCGTGTGGGGTGCTAATACCTTCCCCATGCGTAGATGATGTAGCTTCATGTGGAGCTTGTAGGCCTTGGATCTTCTTTATCAATGGATTCCTTTGTTTCTTGAGGTCTGATTGCAATGGAATGGAGAAGGAGAAAGATGAATGGAGACACCACTTCAAGTAGAAGATGAGTCTAGAAGAAGCTCACCACCATAGGAAGCCATGGATAAGAGCTTGAAGGTAGAAGAATATGAATGAAGGGAGAGAAAGAGAAGAGCACGAAATTTAGTTCCTCTAAAGAAGTCTGACCTCTATTTATAGCCTAAGTGACACACAAAATTGGAGGGAAATTTGAATTTCAATTCAAATTTCACTTGAATTTGAAATTGAATTTGTGGAGCCAAATTTTGGAGCCAAAATTTCACTAATTATGATTAGTGAATTTCAGTTATGGTCCAGCCCACTAATCTAAGATCAATTCCAAGATTCTCCACTAAGTGTGCTTAGGTGTCATGAGACATGTAAAGCATGAAGGACATGGACAAAGTGTGACTATATGATGTGGCAATGGGGTGTAGTAAGCAAATGCTCACCTGCCCCTATAAAATTTAATTGGATTGGGCTTCTACCAGTTCAATTAAATTTATTTTACAACACACACATCAAATATTCATTTAGTGCATGTGAAATTACAAAACTATCCCTAATACAAAAACTAGTCTAGGTGCCCTAACAAGGGCTGAAAAATCCTATATTTCTAGGGTACCCTACCTACATTATGGATCCCTAAATACAAGTACCAAATATAATGACATCCTAATCTAATATGTACAAAGATAATTGGACCCAACCTTGGCCCATAGGCTCAGAAATCTACCCTGAGGTTCATGAGAACCCTAGGGCCTTCTTCAACAGCTCTAACCCAATCCTCTTGGAGCCTCCTACTCATGACTCTAGTGACTGGTCCCTTCCTAAGGAGGATTGCAACATCCCCTCCCCCTTGAAGAGGATTTGACCTTAAATCTGTTAGTTCCTCCTCCTCAATATCAGCTCCACCTGCAAAAGGAATTAAATCAGAAATGTTAAAAGTGGTGCTGACTCCATACTCTTCTAGGAGGTCCAACCTATAGGCATTGTTATTGATCCTCTCCAAAACCTTAAAAGGTACATCCCCTCTAGGGCTAAGCTTGGATTTCCTTTTAGTAGGGAATTTATCCTTCCTAAGAAGGAGCCAAACCCAGTCACCCTCATTAAGAACTAGCTTTTTTCTTCCTCTATTGCCTTTAGTTGAATACACCTTTGTTTGGTTCTCTATTTGGTTCTTAACCCTCTCATGCAACTTCTTTACAAACTCTAACCTAGATTCCCCTTCTTTATGTATAAAAGAAGTGTCCAGTAGGAAGGGAATGAGGTCTAACGGTGTTAGGGGATTGAACCTATAGACAACCTTAAAAGGGGACTGCTTGGTGGTTCTATGAACCCCCCTGTTGTAGGCAAATTCTACATGAGGAAGATACTCATCCCAAGACTTATGGTTGCCTTTCAGAAGAGCCCTTAAAAGGGTGGATAAAGACCTATTCACTACCTCTGTTTGCCCATTAGTTTGTGGATGACAAATGGTAAAGAAAAGAAGTTTAGTTCCTAGCTTAGCCCATAAGGTTTTCCAAAAGTGGCTAAGGAACTTAGCATCTCTATCTGACATAATGGTCCTAGGCAAACCATGGAGTCTCACAACTTCCCTGAAAAAGAGTTTTGAGATGTGGGAAGCATCATCCACCTTGTGGCATGGTATAAAGTGTGCCATCTTGCTAAACCTATCTACCACCACAAAGATAGAGTCTACACCTCTTTGGGTTCTAGGAAGCCCAAGGACAAAGTCCATACTAATGTCTACCCAAGGTGCAGAGGAGATGGGTAAGGGTGTGTATAGCCCATGAGGCATCACCCTAGACTTGGCTTGTAAACAAGTCACACACCTAGTGTAATGCTTATGGATATCTTTCTTCATATGGGGCCAATAAAACTTTTCTTTGAGTAAGACAAAGGTCTTGTCTATCCCAAAGTGGCATATGAGCCCACCCTTATGGCTCTTTTTCACAAGTAATTTCCTAATGGATCCTTGGGGTATACAAAGTTTTCCCTCTTCAAACAAATACCCCTCAGCCAAATAGAATCCATCTTGGGTCTTTTTCCAACAACTCTCGTAAATGGGAGAGAAATGTTCATCTAAAGCATACAAGTCCCTAATATTATCAAATCCTAAAATTTGAGCTCCTAGGGAGCAAAACAATGTGTGTCTCCTAGAGAGGGCATCAGCTACCACATTTGTTTTTCCTTTTTTTGTATTTGATAACATATGGAAATTGCTCTAGATACTCTACCCATTTTGCATGCCTTTTGTTTAACTTGCTTTTCCCTCTAATGTACTTAAGTGATTGATGATCACTATGAATGACAAACTCCTTGGAAACTAGGTTATGTTCCCAAGTTTGGAGGGCTCTTATTAAGGCATAAAGCTCTTCATCATAGGTGGGGTAGTTGAGGGTGGCACTATGAAGTTTTTCACTAAAATAAGCAATAGGGTACCCACCTTGTAACAATACGGCTCCAACTCCCACTCCAGAGGCATCACATTCTAGCTCAAAAGTTTTAGAAAAGTCAGGAAGAGCTAGAACATGTGCCTTAGTAAGTTTTTCTTTGAGCAAAGCATAGGCTTGCTCTTATTTTTCACCCTAGGTAAATGCCACATTCTTCTTCACCAGCTCATCGAGAGGTGATGCAATTGTAGAGAAATTAGGAACGAACCTTCTATAGAAGTTTGCTAACCCATGGAAGCTCCTAATATCTCCCACACATTTTGGGGTGGGCCATTCTTGGATGGTCTTGATTTTCTCAGGGTCCACTTGGACCCGATTTCTACCAACTACAAACCCTAAGAAAACTATATTATCTACACAAAAGGTACACTTCTCTATATTTGCATAGAGGGTGTTTTTCCTAAGGACTGAAAGAACTTGCCTGAGATGTCCTAAGTGATCATCTAAGCTCCTACTGTACACTAAAATATCATCAAAATAAACAACTACAAATATACCTATGAAATCCCTTAAGACATGATGCATAAGCCTCATAAAGGTTCTTGGTGCATTAGTGAGCCCAAAAGGCATCACTAGCCATTCATACAAACCAAACTTGGTCTTGAAAGCGGTTTTCCACTTATCACCCTTTTTCATCCTGATTTGGTGATAACCACTTTTAAGATCAATTTTTGAAAAGATATTGGCATCATGCAACTCATCAAGTCTAGGAATGGGGTGCCTATACTTTACAGTGATGTTGTTGATGGCCCTGCAATTTGTACACATTTTCCACGTACCATCCTTTTTGGGCACCAACAACACTGGCACAGCACATGGGCTTAGGCTCTCTTGGAACCAACCCTTTTCCAACAATTCTTTAACCTGGAACTCTATCTCCTTAGTCTCCTGAGGGTTAGTCCTATAGGCTGGCCTATAAGGAAGGCTTGCTCCTGGGACTAAATCTATTTGGTGTTCTATTCCCCTTAAAGGAGGTAGCCCAGGAGGTATCTCTTTGGGAAATATATCACCAAATTCATGTAAGAGTTCTTGGACCTTGGGGGTAAGTTCTCAAATGTAGGAATTGCGGCAATGCTAAGGGATGTTTCCTTTGATAGGAGAAGGTAGAAAGATTGTTTAAGAAGGAGTGCTCTTTTAATATCACCTTTTGTTGCAAAATGATTTTCCTTCTTAACAATCTTCTTGGAGGAATCTTTTTCCTTCCCCTTGGCCTTTGAAGACAAAGCCTTACTATCCTTCTTTTTCTTTTGTTTTTCTAGTTTTTCTTCCTCATCCCTCTTATCTTTCATAGTTAGTTGATCTTTGGCCACTTGTGAAGGTGTTTGAGGATGCAACACAAATTTAGTGCCAAGATGGGTGAGGGTAATCTCATTAGTTAGGCCATTGTAAATGATTTTCCTATCAAATTGCCACGGCCTTCCTAAAAGAATATGTCCTGCCTCCATGGGAATTATATCACAATTAACTTCATCTTTATATGTCCTAATGGAGAAAGGTACCTTCACTTGTTGGTTAACTATCATTTCCCCTTGCTCATTGAGCCATTGAAGTTTATAAGGTTTTGGGTGAGGAATGATAGTGAGGTTCAACTTGGAAACTAATCTTGTGCTACAACAATTACAACAAGATCCACTATCCACAATGAGAGAACAAGTTTTATCTAAAGTTTTGCATCTTGTATGAAAGATTTTCTCTCTTTAGGATTGAGATAGATCACAAGATTGACCTCCAAGGAGCCTTCTAACCATTAAGAGGTCACCTTCTTCATGGGGTAGACTTCCTCACTAGACTCTTCACCCCTTACTTCATCTTCACTTCCACTAGAGGAAGGGCAAGAAGTAGTCTCCTCTTGACTACTATAAATGTCTTGACCCCTCATGATCATGGTTTTCTTTGTGGGGCATTGAGAGGCAATGTGACCTCTCCCAAGACATTTGAGGCATTTAATGTTGCTAGTCCTTTCTTGGGAACTAGTCTTAGGGGTGTATTTCTCTATGGTCTTACCTTTATCTTCCTTGGATTTTGAAGGTGCAGCCCCCAAAATTTCATGGGCTTGGTCCTTCCTTGGATAAGAGTGAAAGCCATAAGATTTTGAAGAAGGCTTTCTTTTAAGTTTTTGCTCCACTCTTATACACAGTTGGACTAGCTCATCTAGGTCCCTATATGGAAGGAGTTCAACCTTGTCCCTCACTTCCATATTAAGCCCACTAAGGAACCTAGCTATTCTTGTTCTTTCCTCCTTCCTAAGTCTAGCTCTTAAAAAGAGTAGTTCCATTTGTTGTCTATATTCTTCAACACTCATACTCCCTTGTTTAAGCCTTTGGAGCTTGTCCATAAGCTCTCTTTCATAGTAGGAGGGAATGTGTCTCTTCCTAAGGGTACTCTTAAGATCATTCCAATACTCTACTGGAGGATCCTCATGAATCCTTCATTCCCTAACAAGGGAAGTCCACCAATAGAGGGCATACCCTTGAAAGCTAAGGGTAGCCAATGGAACTTTTCTCTCTTTGCTAATATGATGGCAAGCAAAGAGTTGTTCAACCTTCATTTCTCAATCTAAGTAGGCCCCAACATTATCTTTTCCATGGAAATATGGGAGGCTAATGTTAACCTCTTGAAGCCTTCTATCCTTTTCTCTTCTTTGGGAGTGATGTTTAGTATGTGAACTATGGTGCCCTCTATAATAGTCGCTAAGTTCTTCACTTAAACTCTTGCAAGAGTCATGACTACTATAGGAGACATGTTTTTCTCTTTTCATTTCTTTCATTATTTTTCTTCTTTCTTCCCCTCTTATTTTCTCTCTTTCATCCTGACTTATTTCTTCCACTCTTTTTTTACCTTTTTCATTTCTCTCTTGTTTTTCTTTCCACAACTTAAGGGATCTCAACTCATCTAATATCTTATACAAGGGATCCTTAGGAGTAGAACCCTCACCATTAACACTAGATGAAAAATGAAGACTCATGTTGGTTCCTTAAGTTATGGTTCTTTCTTGTTGGGGGTTTGAAAACAAAAGGTAAAAGAAACTATGGTTGAAACTAGCCAAAATAAACACTAAAAGAGGTGTGAAAGATAAGGTAAAAACTAATTGGTAGAAGGCAAACTATCTAGGTGGCTTGACAATGGACGGTAAAGGAAATAAGCTATGAAAGTAAGCAAGAAATGTAAACTAGGCGAATCCTAAGAGTGTTTGGATGACCACATTTAAGGTTCCCAACAAAACACTCACAATCCTAAGGGAAAATTGCCTAAAATTATTACACACAAATGGAAGTAGGGTGACCTATTGGAGGCTCCCAACTTACTTCCAATTAAAGGCCTTTTTGTTACAAAATTTGAAAGCAATGAAAGTAAGTAAATTGTCAATTACAAAATTACAACAAGGTTCTCAATTTTGGTGGTTGTTCTCTCTTTGGTGATTCACTCAATTTGGAGTGCTTCTTAGTCCAATAGCTCTTAAGGTGGTTTTCCCCTTGCTTCTTGACTCAAATTCTTCAAGGGATGGCACCAATCCTCCTTTCTAATTCCCTATATGGCAATTCACAAACAAGGAAACAAAGAGACAAGCAATAACCAAAGACCAAACAAATGAAATGAAAGCTAAACCAATAGAGTTTTAACAAGACAAAATTTCAAGTATTATTCAACAATTAAAGCAATGAAAAACACATAAAAGCAAGCTAGGACTCAAAGAGAAACTTAGAATGGCTCTAGAGTAGAGTAAAAAAAACTATAAAAAAAAAGAGACTCAAGAAACCTCTAGTTTTGGAATTTGTTTTCAAAGAAATTTTCAATTGAAATTTCAGAACTAAGATTGGTATAAAATAGGCACCAATTATAGACCAAATTTTGAGCCAAAACAACAAGCACACTTCCCTTTCACTTTTTTTTTCCTGGACACTAATTTTTCTGCCAAATTGTGTGATTTTTCTTATTTTTTTCCTTTTATCCAAATAGCTTGATTCTTTTTTTATTATTTTGGTCCAGATGTCCAGAAAATTCAGTAAAACTTTCAGCTCAAAAATCATAGTGACCAACTCCCAAAAATTTATACAATTTCGTATGTTCAAGCTGCCAGCACCAGCGATTTCAACCTAGAAATCAAGAGTAGTGTTTATGTTGCTTAAGGCTTGGATAGTTACAATTTGTGTTTGTTTATGCTCAATTATCTTGAATAACACAATTCAAGAGAGCTTAAGACTTATTTTGATTCACAAATCCAGCCCCAACTCAGCACCACAACTCAACTTCATCATAGGCATCATGTAGGAAACTTAGAAAACAAAAAAAAAGTTCAACAACAAGACTACTTCTAGGAATTGATTTAAAACATGTTATGAACTAAATAACATGCATGAATTAGACTCAAAATTCAAAAAGATAGGCTAAGAATGACAAGAATACATGAACAAATGTATCTTGAATTCAATGAACAAAATAAAAATTCAACACAAACTTAGAACATAATGTGACAATTATTATGACTAAACATGACTCTAAGACAACATGGATTAAGTGATTTACACTTAGATTTTTGTTTTTTTTTTCTAATCAATATTTTGGAAAAAAAATTAGATCTAAAGGTTCAGCATAAGAAGATTATGACTGAAAAATGATACAACCTAAAATCAACACAAAAACATGATTCAAGAGTAGATCTATAAAATTTGAACCATAGAAATGCAAGAACAAGTGTAGATCTAAGATTTAATCGGTTTATTTTTTATAATCTACTCTAAACAACACCAAACCACAAGACAATGGAGGATATACATGGAGAATAAGATGAATAACAAGGAATTAAAGTGAATTGACTGGACAAAAAGATAGAGGAAGCAAAAGAACATCACCTAGATGAAGAGGCTCTTGATACCACATGATGTAGCTCCATGTGGAGCTTGTAGGCCTTGGATCTTCTTCATCAATGGATTCCTTTGCTTCTTGAGGTCTGATTGCAGCAGAATGGAGAAGGAGAAAGATGAATGGAGACGCTACTTCAAGTAGAAGATGAGTCTAGAAGAAGCTCACCACCATAGGAAGCCATGGATAAGAGCTTGAAGGTAGAAGAAGATGAATGAAGGGAGAGAAAGAGAAGAGCATGAGGGAAATTTGAATTTCAATTCAAATTTCACTTGAATTTTAAATTGAATTTGTGGAGCCAAATTTTGGAGCCAAAATTTCAGTAATTATGATTAGTGAATTTCAGTTATGGTTCAGCCCACTAATCTAAGATCAATTCCAAGATTCTCCACTAGGTGTGCTTAGGTGTCATGAGGCATGTAAAGCATGAAGGGCATGCACAAAGTATGACTATATGATGTGGCAATGGGGTGTAGTAAGCAAATGTTCACCTGCCCCTCTAAAATTTAATTGGATTGGGCTTCTACCAATTCAATTAAATTTATTTCCCAACACACACATCAAATATTCACTTAGTGCATGTGAAATTACAAAACTACTCCTAATACAAAAACTAGTCTAGGTGCCCTAAAATACAAGGGTTGAAAAATCCTATATTTCTAGGGTACCCTACCTACATTATGGAGCCCTAAATACAAGGACCAAATATAATGACATCCTAATCTAATATGTACAAAGATAATTGGACCCAACCTTGGCCCATGGGCTTAGAAATCTACCTTAAGGTTCATGAGAACCCTAGGGCCTTCTTCAGCAGCTCTAACCCAATCCTCTTAGAGCCTCATGCTCATGGCTCTAGTGACTGGTCCCTTCCTAGGAAGGATTGCATTAGTAGACAACTCGCAAACCCTTATTTTTAAAATTCGCAGACCTCTTTTTGGTTTTTCTAACGTTTTCCTCAAATAAACGTTGGTGGTGACTCCATTTGTTTCCTCCCTAGGAGACGAACGCTTTTGTGAGATAGGTTGCGACAGATGGCGACTCCCCTGGGGACTGTTAGAGAATTAAGTCATTCGATCGGTGTGCAATGTTTTTATCATTACTTCTTCATTATTTATCCTCCCTTTTCTCATTTTTCTTTTGTTTTGTCCATATTTGTGTATAAACTTTGCTATGTTATTGTGTTTGTTATGTGTCTGTCTATCTATTACATTCCTAGTTAGAAATATTTTTGTTCTATGCACACATGGCATCTACACCTTTGCACACACGTTGAGATATTAGGCCCTATACCAGGGTCTATGTAAGCCATAAGGAGTGGAGGTCGATCTATGGTCATGCTGGGCCTCCAACTCGCTTGTTAACAGTAAAGCCTTATCTAGAGTTTTCCTCTTTTAGTGATGCATTGTCATTAATAGTCCCTATCGCCACAATGTATTACCTAAGAGGATGATATCTCTAGAAGACAGTAAAGTTATGTGCAACCACCCTTGGGAGTTGTCACTAGAAGTGGACTATTGGTTCCTTTCCATTAGGTTCCTGAATTAGGGGCACAAAGTAAACTTACTCTGGCTTGTTCCTTGATCGTATCATGTATATCTTCATGGCATCATAATGGACATATCATTCCTGCATTTATCATTTATCATATTCATGCATTGCATTTGCATAAGTCATTGCATTATCATACATCTTCATTTGGCATGCTTTTGTTCTGCCAATTACATAGATTCTATTTTCATCATCCGCATGTTATGTTCACTCATGCATGACCCTGACACATAGTTTCTCATGTCTTGCATTTTCCACAAAAAAAAAGCACAAAAAACCAAAAAAAAGGAATTGAGAGAAAGTCACAATGAAGCATGAAATTTACACCGCATTCTTAGTTACATGTGTTGGGTGCCATGACGATAGCTATAAACAAACCATGTTGGGATTATACACTCATTTCTCTTGAAAAATGATTGAAAATCATGTGAACATGGTGCCTAATGCCTTGTTAACTAGGAAAATGGTGGTTCTTCGGGTGTCTCATGTCGATCTCATAATTACATTTGTCATGCATAGCATAAGTGTGCCCTAATCATTCATCTCTATGATAGGTTGTTGAAGTATTGGCAATCAAAATTTCTATTATTGCAAACATAGGGTTGAACCAAGCACATGCTTTTAAGAAAAGGTTTTCATCAAGTCAAGGTCAAGTATGGAAGTAACCAGTTTGCAAAAGTTTGGGCAGACGATGGATTGAGTTTACATAACTTCTTTGGCTACTGCCAACACATGATAAAGCTAAATAATTTACAAAATTAAGGACTGTTGATGTCCATGTTTTATTTCCGATTGCACTTTGATTCTGACAAGATGTAACGAACAATATTATTTTAATGAAAATTTGAATTGATTCGACACTATGTTCTGCTGAATGTCCTGTGTAAAATTTGCAATACTTCAACAATGTATCATTCACATACATCCATATTTTTTTCACGTTGGTTGCATTGCTCATTGCATTCTTTCCTTGAAATTAGAACTGTAATCATTGTAATCAAAAGGAAAGAATGTGCTTTACAGCGCTCATACCGAATGCGTGCCAAAGCTAGAGTGATGAGTAAAATAGAGGAGGTACAGGAATAGATGAAGGCCGACATGGAGGCCATAAAAGAGCAAATGACCACAATGATGGAAGCCATGATGAGTATGAGAAAAATAATGGAGGTCAACACGGCTACAATTGTTGCCGCAAGTATCGCCACTGAGGTGGACCCGACTCACCCATCTAGCCTCAATCAAGTAAATCGTCCAGTCTTGGATATGGTAGGCCAGGGAGACGAAGCATTGGGAAGTATGGGTGGCCCCCATTTTGTGCAGGTTTAGAGCAAGCATCCCCTCCCACCATATGACTTGCCTTCCAACTATACACCACCCAATGTTGCACACACTCTTGATGAGAATGTCGATAACTCCGCACCCATACCCATTGAGAGACAACAACCCCAATCTGATCATGCATATGTCTTTCAACCCATGGGGGAGACACATGAAGCACCTCGAGACCACAATCTAGCTGACTTCAAGCCTCACCACGGATATGCCGCTGAAGGCCAGGCGTTTTGCGGCGTACCCCTGCCAAACACTTTAGGGGGCCTTCAGTATCATCCACAACCACAACCCTTGCATTTTGCGATGGGAAGAGTCCCTCCTGCTATGGTGGAAAGGGAGAAATTTGATCATATAGAAGAAAGGCTAAAGGTCATTGAAGGAGGCGTAAATTATGGCTTTGCTGACATGGCAGAGTTGTGCCTAGTGCTCGACGTGATCATTCCTCCGAAGTTCAAGGTGTCGAATTTCAATAAGTACAAGGGGACTACTTGCCACAAGAATCACCTGAACATGTACTGCAGGAAAATGGGAGCATATGTGAAAAATGAAAAATTATTGATGCATTTCTTCCAGGAAAGTCTTACTGGGGCAGCCGTCACCTGGTATACTAATCTGGAACCTTCCCGAGTCCATTCTTGGAAAGACCTAATGGTTTCCTTCATTAGGCAGTATCAGTACAATTCTGATATGGCTCTGAATAGAATGCAACAACAAAACATGTGTAAGAAGCAGCATGAATATTTCAAAGAATATGCCAAAGGTCGAGGGATCTGGCAGCTCAAGTAGCGCCCCTGATGATGGAGAGGGAGATGATAACAATGATAGCAGACACGTTACTGGTGTTCTACTATGAGAAGATGGTGGGTTACATGCCTTCAAGCTTTGCCGATTTAGTTTTCGCCAGTGAAAGGATCGAAGTGGGTCTGAGAAGAGGCAAATTTGATTATCCTGCTTTGATAAATAGGAAGCCTAGGGAAAATGGAGAGAATAAGAAGGGGGTAGAAACCTGTGTTGTGACTGTCATTCCTACATGGCCAAATTTCCCACTGGCTCAACAATATCAATACTCAGCCAATATCAGTCCTTCTTATTACCCACCACCCTACCAGCCAAGAACACCCAATCATCCATAAAGGCCGCCCCTAAATCAGCCACAAAACCTGCCTGCTGCACATCCGAGGCCAGACACCACCCTTAATACGAACAAAAACACCAACGAGAGGAGGAATTTTCCAGAAAATAAGCTTGTAGAATTCACCCCAATTCTAGTGTTGTATGCTAACTTACTCCCATATATACTCAATAATGCAATGGTAGCCATAAACCCAACAAAGATTCCCTAACCTCCATTTTCCTGAGGATACAACTCGAATGCAATATGTGCTTATCATGGAGGAGTTCCGGGGCATTCCATGGAGCATTGTATGACCCTGAAACATAAGGTGCAAAGTCTAATTGATGTGGGCTGACTAAAGTTCGAGGAGGACAATCGCTTGTTAATTCTGAAGTTGTCAAGCGACACTATACATGGGGCAATTTGAAGGTTGTTTTTAGATGTCTTCAATGACTCATTAGGATTTTCAAGTTTATGCCATTATTGTAAACAACAGTCACAATGCTAATAATATGGATAAATTTGATGTCCTTGTCTCTCATTCTCTCATAATTACATCTTTGCATATTGATTTAACATTCACTGGGATGTGAATGTATGTCATTGGCTTGTTCGCTCAAGTGACTTGCGCTCTCGAGTTGATCTCCAAGTCTGTTCAATCAGAAATTGCTCGTTCTACACATTTGGTAAGGGTGTCATAAACGACAAGTAAAGTTAAAAAAAAAAGAGAAAAAAGTTTGATTGACTGTGTTTCAAATCAAAAATAAGAAGTACAGACATTCGTGTGACCTCATTTTATCATTCAAAAGTTGTCTTATTGAGAGAAAAATGAGTTTTCAAGAACAAGAGTCATTCGACTTAATCTGTCAATTGAAAATCCTTTAAATATTTTTCGTCCTTGAAAATTCATTTTCAGGAACCTGCACAGTTTCTTTCCTTTTTCCTTGCTACAAGGTCATGACCAAAGACAACAATAGATACCTCAGAGCCCTACATTGGGGCAATGAGAGGCACCATGCATGAGCCTCAAGCAAACCTAGCGGCAGATCAGAAGTTCTCACCCGGTAGGTCGAAAACCCGAAAGGGTGGCCTAGGCAAAAATTAGGGTAATATAAAAATATAAAAAGGAAAGAATAAAAAGTGTTTTTATCAAATGTTTTGTCCCAAAATCCAAATTACAAAAGTATAGTTAAGATTTGAAATGACACATAACCATGTTTCAACATCCCAAACACTAATTTATCTCTTGCTACCCCCTCCGAGCCAAAGCATATTTGTTTTCTAAAAACAACAAAAACAAAATAGGAATCCTGAGTAGGAACCACCGCTAAACCAGCAGGAAGAGAAATGCAAACAACACATGCATGAAGTTAGGCAACAATGAAAGAAAAAGATAATAAAATTCGCCAAAGGCGAGTGAAGAAAAAGAGAGACAAAAGATCTCTGGATTTTACAAGGAAGGCACAAAAGTGCCATAAGGATTAATGTATAAGACAAAAGGAATAGAGCCCAACCCAAGAGTTGAAAGGAACAAAAGCTCAAGCAAGACTCTCAAGGTTCTTACTCAATGTAACCCTTAAACACTCTTTGAGCCTCTTTGATCCTATCTTTCATAGCCCTTTTACCCCTGACCATGTTACAAGCCCAATAAAGCCCATGTGGATCAAGGAATGACTAATTTTGCTTTTAAGTTGGGATTCTAGAATGGAACCCACACACGCTTGTGATTGTTGAAAAAATGTGTAAAAAAAGGGAGAATCCTCGAGGTTTCGCACTTGCACATTTGAGAAGAAAATTCATTCAACCAGCAGCTTGCCAAATGCCCAAAGACAATTATGATAGTAGGGTACATCTGATGTTAGTCGCTTATATAAACTCCTTAGGATTCCTTTTGAATCGAAGGGTGGAATTTGTTGTGTAAATTATTTCGGGATCAGCCCATGTCATCAAGTTTCAACGAGATCAACTGACCCATGACATCACTCTATGATATTAAATTAGGAAAGTTTCATTTGGTCACATACCAAAGTGTGACAATCCATTGCCATCCTTCAATGGGGTGCACGATCGATCCCAAAGCCACATATTTTCTTGTAGTCCAAAATAATCAAAGTTTTTAAACAAGAAAGAAACGGAAAAACCCTAGGATCAATATTTCAGTTGATTGATTAAATGTCAAATGGCTCTACTGTCGTCACCCAAAAATTGTCAAGTGATTAAATCAAAACATACACTCTAAGGGTGTCCCCAAAGAGATTTGCAAAAAAATAGGATGAGGTTGCATGAGTTATCACATATTTTAGAAAGAGACAGTTAATCTGTGTTTTTTTCACACAAAGAAAAAGGGGGGGGGGGAGAAAAAAGAAAACAATCAAGGTTACCAAAAATAGGAACGAATGTCATGAGCATTACACAATTTTCATGATTCAAAACCTTTTGCAAAGCCTACATTTACTACATTTCAAGATGAAGGTTGCATGCATCTGCATCCCAAAAATCATGTTCATATTAGGCTATAAGTTCATAGATTTCTCTTTATATACCAATTTCCCAAATCTAATGTCCTATCTTTTGAGTTTAGGATGAGAGGCCCTCTCAAAGAGTCAACCTCTTATTTTCTTATAAGGTTGAGCCATTTGGTACTAGTACCTATTGGCTTGTTTCATAGGACTCAACGTCCTTTGCTTTATGATTTCATAGGACTTAAAATCCTCACCTTTATCTTTCATAGGACTCAAAGTCCTCGTTTTTATCTTTCATAAGACTCAAATTCCTCACTTTTATCTTTCACAGGACTCAAAGTCCTCACTTTTATCTTTCATAGGACTCAAAGTCCTCGCCTTTATCTTTCATAGGACTCAAAGTCCTCTATCTTTATGCTTTCATAGGACTCAATGTCCATTGTCTTTTACATTTCAAAGACTTCAATGTCTTCAGTCATTTACGCTTTCAAAGACTACAATGTCTTCATTTACATTTCAAAGACTTCAATGTCTTCAGTCATTTACACTTTCAAAAGACTATAGTATCTTCATTTACATTTAAAAAACTTCAATGTCTTCAGTCATTTATGCTTTCAAAGACTATAATGTCTTCATTTACATTTCAAAGACTTCAATGTCTTCAGTCATTTATGCTTTCAAAGACTACAATGTTTTCATTTACATTTCAAAGACTTCAATGTCTTCAATCATTTATGCTTTCAAAGACTACAATTTCTTCATTTATATTTCGAAGACTTCAATGTCTTTAGTCATTTACGCTTTCAAAGACTACAAAGTCTTCATTTACATTTCAAAGACTTCAATGTCTTCAGTCATTTATGCTTTCAAAGACTTCAATGTCTTCATCCATTTATGTTTTCAAAGACTACAATATCTTCATTTACATTTTACAAGACTTCATTGTTTTTCATCTTTTACATTTACAAGACTTCAATGTCTTCTATCTTTTACATTTAACAAGACTTCAATGGCTTCTGTCTTTTACACTTTATAAGACTTCAACATCTTCTGTCTTTTATAGGACTCGATGTCCTTGTCTTTGTGCTTCTTAGGACTCAACGTCCTCTATTTCTATGCTTTGAAAAAAAATCTTCAAATGTCTTTTGCTCTACAGGACTTCAATGTCCTACATTTTACGTTTTATAGGACTTGAAGTCCTTTTGTTTACATGTTTCACTTCCTTGGTTTTCGCCAGTTGCCCGGACGAATAGCAAGATTGCTTGAACGAAATTAGTGTCCTTATCTTTACTTACCTTTTCATTTCCAATAAAAGATAAGTAAAGAGGAGCAACTGTCAGACCCTAATTTCATTTGGGGACTATCATTCATAGATCTTTGGATTCTTGCTAGTTGAATTACTGTGTTTGACACCAGTTGTAGCACGAAGCCAAGAATCACTCAGTGTTTTGATCAATAATACAAAAGGATACCAAGGAAGGGGGCAAAAGGGTCTTTGCTTGATTTTTCTTGACCCAGCTCGCCCAGGCTAGCATCTGGCTTGCCTGGGCCACCGAATAGCTTCATGGTGAAGAAACCAGCTCACCTAGGCGAGCTTACTACTGCAGGGTTAAGTTTGAGCTCGCCTGGGTGAGCTGCAACTGCCCCAAAGTGACCTTTTGCCTATAAATAGGCGTCCTAATGGTGTTTTAAAGGGTTTCAAGGCTCAGAAGTGGAGAGAATTAAAAGAAGAGAGAAAGAAAAAGAAGAAAGAAGAGGAAACGAAGCCGAGACATTACCGAATCATGACTGTGACCAATCCCTACATCATTCCTTGTTTGGTGTCCTTTATGCGACCGTCGGTTAGTTTTGTTTTTAAGATTTGAATGTGATCTATGCACCTTTAGGGGTCCCCCTTTGTTGTTTTGTGCACATTCATCTTCTCTATCTATCATCGTCAATCTCTTTTTCTTTGTAAAGTTCAATCTTAACCAATCACTAGTGCAGTAAAATTGTCGTTAAAAAGATTGAAAGTTAATAAATAAAACCAAGATAAAACCAATTCATAACTAACTTCATTTCATCAAATATCACTTGAGATCGTTCCAAGGTCCAACGCCTTAATGATTCTCTCCGTTTTTCAAAATTTTAAACATCGTTTCAAGGTCCAACGTCTTAAATGACTCTTTGTTCACAACTAAAATGAACCTTTCAAAAGCATAAAACCAACTCAACACACAAGCTTTCAGACTTAAAGAACTACGTAGGTCTGAATTCCTCATTGCACCTGAGGATACGTAGGAGCAAGGGCAACACCCTTGTCTACCCCAAAAAATAAAGAAACATAAAAGGGAAAATGCATAATTTTGAAGTCACATTACGCACACTCGATTAAAGGTTGTCGTCCCTTGTGACGGGTGCGTGGGGTGCTAATACCTTGCCCATGTGTAGACAACTCCCAAATTCTTATTTTCAAAATTCACAAACCTCTTTTTGGTTTTTCTAACATTTTCCTCAAATAAACGTTGGTGGCGACTCCACTCGTTTCCTCCCTAGGAGACGAACGCTTTGGCTCATCTATTTTGGCCTTCATCGTCTCGTCGTGAGATAGGTTGCGACACTCTATGTTGGAACTTTACTATTGTCCAGTGAAGCGTCAAATCATGTCTACTGCATGTATCGTCTAGTCTGTTCAGTTTAGTTAGTTGGTTCATATAACAAATCAATTATAACCATTTCTATTATTTTATTTTCAATTAGTTTCACTCCTATATAAAGGAATTGGTTAGAAGGGTTTTAGACATGAGAGTGTTAAGACCAATTGATTGTAATTTTCATTCTTTTGCAATATGCAATAACAATGAAGAGTAATTTAAAGATTTTAATCACATTAAATAAGACAAGAGTAGTTCAAATTTATTTATATTTGAGACCAAGATACAATGATGATTTTTTTTCTTATAAAAGTTATGGAAAGGAGTACACTTCAGTGTGTAAGTTAGACTAGAAAAAAGGAAATGTGAGAAGAGGGGAATCGTGAGAGAATAAAATAAAGAGTTTAAAGTTTTTTTTTTGTAAGCCAAATAAGATATATTAATAGCACTGGAAGAAGCAAAGACAAGATAGATAAATATTATATGAGAGTTGAAACTGTAAAAAATAAAACATATTAGACTATCGAGTTGATTTGAGAAAATACAAAAATATATTTAAACCTAATAGATAAACACTAGATGAAAAATAGAAATTGAATAACGCATGATAGAGGTTGAAAAGTTGGAGCAGTGAATATATAACACATGACAATAGTGACACATGACAATAGTGAAGTTTTGGAGCAGTGGATTCAACCATATAAATTTGGGATGGAAATAGTAGACATTTAAGATGTATAGATATGATTTCACAAATAGGGCTGCCCACCCTGATCTAATTTGGGATGGAAATAGTAGACATTTAAGATGTATAGATATGATTTCACAAATAGGGCTGCCCACCCTGATCTAACATAGGTTGGCCACTCGCTACACCAATTTGGCTATTTACTTACTCCAAGTAACATTTGTTTCAAGGTATCATATTATACTATTAGGAATTAATTATAAGGAATCTTATTTCTAGTATATTTAAAAATCTGTTTGGTTACTTTTTCATATTTTTTTGAAATATCTATAAAATTTGAAATAACTTATATACAAAATAAAGTTAATGGTATTTTAGGAAATAATTTTCCCTATTTTCATGAAAATATCACTTTCTCATCCCTCACGGGAATAAAAGTGTGAAAAATATGGTAAAATTGAAAGTTATAACATTCCTGAAAATCAATAATGTTTGAGAATAATTTTCAAAACTTTGACTACCTCCAAAATAAGTGTCGCATTTAACTTTTCAATATAACATTAATTGTTTTTTCCACCAATATTCCTAATAAATGTTACTTTGGTTTTCGAATCTAGGCTAAACTATAATTTTTGGTCCCTCCACTTTTTCAAATCCACGATTTTAGTCTTCCTGGTTTTTAATTGTAACATTTGGTCTTCCTAATTTTATAAATTAACGATTTTGGTCCCCTAAAAGATTAATAACTAAGTATTGTGATTAATAAAGTTATTAAGTTAATTAAAAATCATTAATTATTAAAAAACTTTAAGACAATTAAAAATTATTAACTCTAATCTTTCACTGCACTATAAGTTATAAGCTGACCATTGTAGAACAACTTATATGTGAGGTATATTGCAGTGAAAAATTAAGATTAATAATATTTTATTGATAATTAATAATTTTAATTAAAGTTTTTTTAATAATTTGTAATTTTTAATTAACTTAATAACTCTATTAATTATAATTATTAGTTAATAATCTATTAGGGTACCAAAATCACCAATTTGTAAAACTAGAAAGACTAAATGTTAACAACTAAAAATCAAGAGGATCAAAATCTTGATGTGAGAAAGTAGAGGATTAAAATTTTGATTGGAGAAAGTAGATGATCAAATTATAATTTAGTTTTGAATTTAATATTAATACCATTATTTTCATGTATTTAATAAAGTTAGTTTTATAAAACGACACTTATGTTGAGACAAAGAAAATAACAAATATGAATATGAATATACCTTATTTTCTTGTTATATTTTTAGAAATCATTTTTTGATATACCACCAGTATATTCTACTAGAGGCAATCTTAGGACCACCTTACGTGACAAACCTATCCTCCAAAAATTTAACATAACTACATACCCAAAACTAATCAAAATGGAGAGATAATTGTTTAAACAATTTCAGATTAGTTGATACTTGATGATAATGAAAAAAAAAAAATAGTCGATCACTAGGAGTAACGTTTAATAGAGTCGAATGTCAACGTCACAGTGTCCGAAGACATTTAATTTTTTCCCGCGGAATGCGCTTCTGATCACGCAATCCAACTCCAACTGTCTCTCTCCCTCCCAATTAAACCCTCCATTCCTCCATTACTCCAACCAAACCAAATCATATTTTCCATCTTCAATTCCCTCTCTCTCTCTTCCCTTCATGTCCACGGCGGCTCTGCCACCCTCCGCCCCCACCGCCACCGCTGGCGGGGGCCTCGGCTACGGCATTGCCATCGCCGTGAGCATCCTGGTCCTGATCTCCACCATCATGCTCGCCTCCTACGCCTGCGTCCGAATCAAAGCCAACGGCAGCATCATCACTCGCCGCCACAACCACAACATCAACACTCACCAAAGAAACAACAACAATAATAACAGCAGTTTTCGTGACGCGTCGGATGGGCCTGGTGTTGTGGTCCTGGGCTTGGAGAAGCCCGCCATCGAGGCCTGCTACGGGCCCAAGATCGTGATCGGAGAGAGCAAGCGCCTGCCCAGGCCCAACGACCAGGGCCCGTGCGCGATTTGCTTGAGCGAGTATCTTCCCAAGGAGACGATACGGTGCGTTCCGGAGTGCCGCCACTGCTTCCACGCGGAGTGCGTCGACGAGTGGCTCAAGACGAGCGCCACGTGTCCCCTCTGCCGGAACTCCCCCGCGCCCTCGCCGCTGCCCGCGGCGGCCGCCACGCCGCTGTCGGAGATTGTTCCTCTGGCTTTCCACGCCAGGTGATATAATTAGTTGATTCCTGTCTTTGGTGCCTTGTAACAATTATTTTTATTATTATTTTTTTGTTGTCTCTTTTTCACGAAAAATTGCCGACGATAAAAAAAAAAAATTGGCTGTCGTTTTGTAAATTTTTTTTAGAGAAATTCTAATTAGTGTCTTAAAAATATTGGTTAAAAAATTAGAAATATTTTTATTACAAGATGAAAAATTAGGATACTTTAGACTTTTTATAATGTATATAATAAATAATTTTTTTTATTTATTAATTTTTTAATTAATATCTGTAGAATACTTGTTAGCAAGATTTTTTTTAATAAAAGAAAGCATTGCATTGGGATTCTGGTTTTCAATTTGAGTGCCTTGTGATAGAAACTTCATTATACTATACTTTATTGCTAAAATTGAGAGCTATGGTATAACTGTAGATTAGTAGTACTATATGTTATTTAAACGATTTATTTTCTTACTGAATATGTTTAATGGCCATGTAACAGTTGAATAACTTTTAATTTGACCATAAACTTTGGAGTTTAATAAGTATGTAAATATTAGTTAATTACATTGTCCACGAATTAGAAACTGTGTTTAGAACTATTATCAAAATTAATAAATTTTCATATTTGATAATTTATGATTAAATAATAATGTAATAAAACTTTACACTATTAATATATATCCTATTTTCTTTTAAATAAAATGCACGTGTATAAAAATTAAAACTCACAAAAATTCTGTTAAATGAAAAACCTGAGAGTAGTTGAATCTAAAAATTAGTTCTGTGAAGCTCGAAGCATTTTGTGTGTGGACGTAAATTTTTCTTTATAATCTGTACTTTTCTTTGTTATGAAACGAAAAGAAAGATCTAAGAGACTTAAATTTTTGTGTATAGTTGAAGATTACTATTTACTAGTAATACATAACTAGAGGACAACAAGTTAAAATCCGTAGTTATTTTTAGTCATCGTTATATTTTTTTTTGTTATTTTTTAATACTTAAATTGAATTCATTTTTTGATGTAAAAGGTTCTGGAACTTTCCTCTTGTAACTAAAAAATAAATTAAGGTTCGGGAATTATGGTTTTAAATTTACGGCATTGGTTAATTAAAATGCATGCGTGAGTTGTTATAATATGATACATGTCTTCCATTCTTACTAATAAATAAATGACGGGAATTGGTAGGAATTGAAAATTAGAATGCAATATTTTAGGAATTTAATGCATTACATCCTAATTACCGAATATTCATCACGAGAAAAGAAATAAAAAAGCCAACACCTCAGCCAACTGAAACTTTCTTCGAATGAAAGGTTAATGAGGAGCTAAACATTATGCAGAATTTGGATAGAGTAGAGGAAACAACAAACTTTTATTTCTTTCAGCTTTGTGGGGCTCATGGGAAATTTTCCACTTTAGAACCAGCAATTATATATTGTAACTGTTGCGTGTCACAATAAGTTGTGATGTGAACGGCGGTTACTTGTTCAGAAAGGGAGATATAAAAGACCTAAAATATGGTTGGTCCACGTTTGAAAATATACTGGTATCTAGTATTAAAGTAGTACATTAAGTTGCAGCAACTGCATCGTAATCCTCATTTGACCAAGATGAAAAGAGTAGTATTAAGTTACACTTGCTCTTGTCATACTTATTATTAGTAGCCGTGAAAGTTGAAATTCGCCAGACTTATTTTGTGTTAAAATGGATTTAATAAAATAGCTCAGATACCTCTAGTGTGAATAACAAAGGGAACTAAAAATTCGGACGAGAGAGTTAATACAACATTTTATTGATATTTTAATTAGTTTAAATTAATTAGGAATGAGTAATATGTTTCCTCCAGAAATTTTTAGTATATTAAATTTATGAAGCCGTTGAATATTATATATCAAATATTTTTTTAAAAATTGTAAAAATTATGGTGGCGGTTACAATTATGTTAAAAATAAGTAAAAAGATCATGCACTTTGCTACGGTTATTACCGTCATAATGCCACCCAAGTGCGCTTCGTTTCCTTTCTTTTCTTCGTTTCCCGTCTGTGTTGTTGTTTTGTGCGTTAAGAAGAGTTTACGCCCTGGAAATTATGCTTTTGCCCTCATTCCTGTGTTCGACACCTGTCCACCCATAGTTGGAAAAATGGAAATTTTGAAATTTATACATTCACACACTCAGACTTCATTCACGGATACTTACACCACTGACACTGCACTTCATCAATGCATGCCCACCAAAGCAAAACCACTCACGCTTCACTTCACCAGCGCATGCCCACCAAAGCAAAATCAATTTTTTTTTTTCCAATGTCTGAATCTTTTCACCCTTTATAACTAAAAAATCCGGAAACCCTAGATCTCGGCTATAGCTGGTGATCTTAAATTTTTTTTCCTCTGCTTTCCTTTGAACATTACATTCCCGGAAAATGATTTTCCGGGGAAAGAAGTGACGGATTTTCAGAGGCTGGTGTGTAGGTGGGTTCCAAATGTGTTGTGGTGGGCATTGTGCTATACAATGATTCTTCTCTTTGGTTATATTCTGAGCAAAGGGAACAACATTCACTCGAGACCCGCTTTGTTCAAGGTATTACTTTTTTCTCAATTTATCCTATTGGGGAGCCACAAAATGTGTGGGATAATTAAAAAAAAAGTTTTTTTTAATTATTAAATTTTCAATTTTTAGCTCAGGATTTTTAGGGGTTCAACTTCTGTTAAGTTAATTTGATTTTGGGAAAGGGGTTCTATGAACGAGTGACTCAACGCTTTCTCGGTTGGTGTTATACTTTCTATTTTTGATACGGTTCTCTTCTCATTTCCATTTTTTTTTTAATTTTGGTTAGAGTTTGAGGCTGGGTTTTAGTATTTAACATCTCTTTTCATCTTTGTGCTTTTTTTTCGATTTTGGTTAGGACTTGAGGGTTTAAATGGGAAATTAGAGGTTGCCTTTTTGGAAGTACCATTAGAGGTTTCTAGAACTTTGGTAAGTCTCTTTTATTTCCCTAATTTTTTTTAGTGTTAGGGTTTGAGGGGTCATTAAGAGCTAAACCTAAAAGATGAAACCGTTTGGTTGTTGTTGTTATTGTTGTAAGTTTAAACTTTGTTGCCTGAAACTGCAACTTTGTGAACTTTGCATTTGAGATGTTGACTCAATATTGAAAATAATTGTAGTTGCTTTGTATGTTGGAGAAGGTGTTTGAATAAATAATGACTAGAATGAGTTTAATTAACTCTCATTGGTGAGGAACTCTATCATTATGTTTCATTGGTTCAGTTTAATTAACACTCACTTGGAAAGAAAGAGGTAGGAGAAGTTTCAAAGGATTGAGACCAGAGAGCAATTAATCAAAGAAAAATGAGGAACCTTAGCAGAAAATTCAATACAGAAAGATCATATCTAGAAAAGATTACTTTCAATTGGTTAATTATCTTATTTCTGTTATGATTATTTTGAAGTTGTTGATTTTGCAACTACATTTCAAAGTTGATTTACCTCAAAGTTGTTAATTATCTTATTTGTTAGACTTGAATTTTAGTTATCCTGAAAATTAGCTTGAAATTTCCTAATTTACCTCAAAGTTGATTTACTCACTTTTACTTGAGTCAGTTCATTTTTTTTCTTTTTCCTTTCAGCATTCATTTATTGTGTAAAGTCCAATGCATTTGTTTGTTAAGTTCAATTGTTGGTGTGTATTTAGGCTATCAAATTGGTTCCTAGCAGAACATTAGTGAGTAGAAAAAAAGTATATTCACTTGCATTAAGAAAGTTTGGGAAGCAACTTAAAGTGGAAGATGATTCAAATTAGTGTAGTTTATTTATGTAGGTAAGTTTGATATTTCCTTGCTGGTGTTTCATTGAGTACCATTTTCCGATCGAGTTATTGTTCTCTTAATGCGTAAAATCAGGTGTAATTAACAAATAAAGACTTTGTTTAGCTGTCTTTGTTATCAAACTTTCAATCTGGATAATGATGGGCTTCCTCCTAGAGGATATTAGGGATGATAGTGATTTCTGTTTCTCAAACTACCCAAAACACCAAATTGAACCTGAGTCTTTTGTGCTAAACACTTGTAAAATGAATTTTTATTAATTCATAAACTAATTGTTCCATTTCAGAAATTGGAATTCTATAATAATTCAAAAACTAGTTGTTCTTTTCTAGAAAATAGAATTCTACAAATTACAAAAACAAAAACCAACTTGATTTTTCTCTTTGATAGATTTCCAAATCACCCCAAGGAGTTCTTGTCACTTCTTCAGTTAAATCAAACCATCTTGGCATGAAGTTATGCCCTTTCTCCTCTCAGCTTCTCTTTCTAGCACGCTGCCTCTCCTCCAAATTGAAAGGAAACAAACCAAAGATAAATACCCTAGGAAACAACCTCACAGCATCTCTCTGATGATTGTTGAAACTCATGACCATTTCTATTTGAGAGAGGGGTTGACAGGGGCAGAGAAGACTAACAAAATCTCAATAGTAGACACTCACCATCACCATTCTTAATATGATCGGTAATAGGGCTCCAACAACAGGGTTAAATCATTTCGTCCATAAATTTAAGGTCATTATAGTTTGAACACTAATTTTGGTCATTATATTTAGTGTGAATAAGCCAACAATGTCTTTAAGGTAATAGTGTCCTTTTTCATGAGGGTGATTGTAGCTAGCCTTAAATAATGTACATTTATTAATTACTTAGTTGAGTGGGTATCAATTTTGTTCGAGAAAAATTAATAGAAACATTAAGAGAAAGATGCACTGAATGTCTATTATCAAATGGATAGAAAACTCTTTAACTTTCTATATATGTGCAAGATCTAAATCATCGATCTATGCTAGGTCTATTGTCAAATCCAAGTTATTTTGGTTTGGTCCCAATATATTTTACAATTTCATCCAAAATTATGGGTTAAGAAGAATTTTCTTGCATCTGTTACTAATTTCTTTGATCTAATTGATGGCTTTTCTGGATTGGCAAGCAGTTGTATCTCAGATAATTGCGCATACTGAAGAGGTTTTCTTCAAGAAAACCATTCATAATTTGAGGCATGTTGCATATATATGCGGTAAAGAGTTAAAGGATATTCCATACTTTATTTGTCCTTATAAACCACAAGAGTTCATGGCTATGATGGTGAGGAACTAAGGATATATCACAATTGAGGTTCTTTGAGAAGAGAATAAAATATCTTAATAAAGGAATTCTAATATTATTTATTCAATTAATTTCTTTATAGGCCATTTTTATTTATTCTTGAATGAAATATAGGTAAGACTAAACCTTTCACTTCTGGAGGATATTAGGGATGATATTGATTTCTGTTTCAAGCTTGCTAAGGAGGAATCTGTTATCATTCTTCCAAGTACAATCATAAATTATGTTGCACTTGAGATATTATTTTGCATCTTTAGAATCAATTCCTCTCGTGAAATAATTTTTAATGTAAAATTTGTGGCCAAAATTAATTTAGTCACACATCTCAGTTATGTTCAATAGTTCAAAATAAATTATCAAGATCAATTACTCAACTTTAAAACAAAAGGATAATCCTATGTTGATGTTCATCTATCAATAAATTTTCCTCCTTCCAATTAAAGCTCCAATAGGGAGAAAAAGAAATTCTAAAAACAAAGAATGTTGACCTTTGAACATTTGTGGTTAAGCTTCTTCTTTTCCTTCATTCAATGCATATCTTTTCGTTCTTCATGTTTGAGGTTCCTAATTGCTTTTAACTCATTTTTATATTCTTTTTTTTTTTCTCTAGCAACCTATTGGTGTTATTGTCCTTCTAGATTTTCTAATGAGGCCTTTCATCATTTTTCACTCTTCTTCTTTCTTGAATATTTTTGAAAATTTGAAGCCTTTAAAATGATTTAGTTTAAAAAAATAATGATTAGAGATTTCAAGTTGAAAAGCAAAGCATGTAAGCTTTGAAACCTTCTACTAGGTAATGTTTTTAATCAGTTTGTTATGTATAACATGCAATCAATATATTCTAAATTTATTTGAGTGTAGTATTATGAGAGTATGTACGAGTTTAGCAATAACTTGGATTTAGAACTCTTTGTTAGAAATTAAATCCTTATAATGATATTTCTTACATTAGGCATGTCATGGTAATGTAGAGATGGGAAAGAAAGGTAGAGAGAGAAATATAGAGTGGGTAAGAGAGTTAAATAGAGAGGGGGTGGGAGAGAGATTCCGACTCAGCTATGCCAGAAATGGATACGGCCAACACTTTGCTGATACAGTGGCGACACAACAAGAGGAAGGAAGGAGTAGAAATTGGAGGGACGCCTCAGATGTTTATTCATTCTACTTCACATATTTCTTGGAAGACATGAAGGAAAAGGACTTATGGTTGGAGTTCAAGAAGTGGGGTGATGTCAGGGAGGTGTTCATTGCAAAGAACAAGAACAGGAATGGTAAGAGATATGCTTTTGTATCCTTCAAAGGGGTTGACGACGTCAAAAAACTAGAGACAACTGGATAATTTGATCATCGGAGGACTAAAACTACATGCGAATCTCCCAAAACATGGAAGGGAGTGGAAGATGAAAGAGAAGACCAGTAACAATTATCAGCACAAGAAGTGGCCACTCAAGGAGAACCTAGTAAACAAAGTCAAAGACAAAGCCAGGGAAGGAAAAGAACAAATGTCATTGTATGGAGGACTACATGAATAACACCACCAATGACAAACAGTTCCTAGTTAGTATGGCAAAATTGTGGCGACAAACAGTAATACTTCGATGAAGAGGTGGATACCGAGACATGCGCAGATGCTAAGAATGACCTCCCACTCGCCAATCCAACTAGCTATACCCATGGAACAGAGGACATGGTTCTACAATGCTTGGGTATGTAGACTGAGGAATTTGGCAGCATTTGATAGACTAGAATAAGAACTTATGTGGGATGGAGGTGAAGATATCAAGCCAAGGTACCTTGGTGATGACATGGTGTTACTTATGAGCCTCACTAATACTAGAGTAGAAGAAATATGCAAGGAAGAAGCTGAAAATAGATCGTCAATGTTTCATTCACTGGAGAAATGGAACCTAAACCTGAAACCTGTCTTCAGGTTGGTTTGGATTCTCTACTAGGGAATCACATTACATGCATGGGATGTGGAGAGCATCAAGAAGATCGTGACAGGGATTGGGGAAGTGGTGGACATTGATGATGATGTTGAAGACATTCACCCTCGGACAGAGCACGAGTGCTCATCAAAACACCAGAGCAACCCTTAATCAACCACAATGTAACAACAACCATTAATGGGGGTGATTATGTGATCAACATAGTAGAGGAGGCGTGCTACATCCCTTGTGATGCAATCCTACCCCCAAGAGTATTGGATAGAAGATTCCAAGAGGATTAGGCTAGAGCTGCTATAGAAGGCCCTAGGATTCTTATGAACCTCAGGGTAGATTTTTGAGCCCCTGGGCCAAGGTTGGGTCCACTCTTCTTTATAAATATTAGAATAAGTTTTTCCTTTTTATGGGCCATTTATTTTGGCCATTTTAGTAGTATAGGGTTTTAGCTTTGTATTTCAGGACATTTTGAGTAGTATTTGTAGTAGGGACTTTTTTGTATTTTCATGTATTTTGGCATGGAGTGAGCTTAGCTATTATAGGGGTTGTGTGTAGCTAAGCTGATGTAGCTCCATTGGAGCTTGTAGGTCTTGGATCTTCTTCATCAATGGAGTCCTTTGTTTCTTGAATTTTAATGGCAGCAGAATGGAGAAGAAGAAGAGTTGAGAGGAGACGCCACTTCAAGGAGAAGATGAGTCAAGAAGAAGTTTACCACCATAGGAAGCCATGGATAAGAGCTTGAAGGTAGGAGAAAATGAATGGAGGGAGAGGGATTAAAGTTTAATTTTCAAATGATTAAAGTTGAAAAAATGCACACACATGGTCTCTATCTATAGCCTAAGTGTCACACAAAATTGGAGGGAAATTTGAATTTCTATTCAAATTTCACTTGAATTTGAAATTGAATTTGTGGAGCCAAATTTTGGAGCCAAAATTTCACTAATTATGATTAGTGAATTTTAGTTATGGTTCAGCCCACTAATCCAAGATTAAGTCCAAGATTCTCCACTAAGTGTACTTAGGTGTCATGAGGCATGTAAAGCATGAAGGACATGCACAAAGTGTGACTATATGATGTGGCAATGGGGTGTAGCAAGCAAATGCTCACCTCCCCCTCTTAAATTTAATTGGATTGGGCTTCTCCCAATGCAATTAAATTTATTTCCAACCACACACATCAAATATTCACTTAATGCATGTGGAATTACAAAACTACCCCTAATAGAAAAACTAGTCTAGGTGCCCTAAAATACAAGGACTGAAAAATCCTACATTTCTAGGGTACCTTACCTATATTATGGAGCCCTAAATACAAGGTCCAAAAATAATGAAACATTAATCTAATATGTACAAAGATAAACGGGCTCATACTTAGTCCATGGATCCGAAATCTACCCTAAGGCTCATGAGAACCCTAGGGCCTTCTCTTGCATCTCTGGCCCAATCTTCTTGGAGTTTTCTATCCAATGTGCTTGTGGGGTAGGATTGCATCATAAGCTCTAGCTTCTCATCTAAAGGAGGTGAGCTTAGTTATTAGAGGGACATGTGTAGCCAAACTCTAGCTTCTCTAGGAATCTTATCAAGGAAGTTTCTCAAGGAAGCTTCTCAAGGAGGTAAGCTTAGTTATTAGAGGGGTGTGTGTAGCTAAGCTCAAGCTTCTCAAAGAATTTTCTCAAGAAAGTTTCTCAAGGAAGCTACCTAGGCTATAAATAGAAGCATGTGTAACACTTGTTGTAACTTTGATGAATGAGAGTCTTGTGTGACACACTTCAAAGTTCAACTTCTCTCCTTCTTTTCCTCTTTCAATTTTGTGCTCCCCCCTCTCTCTCTCTTTCTTTTCCTCCATTGAAGCTTCCTCTCTAAGCTTCTTATCCAAGGCAGTCTCTCTTGGTGGTGAAGCTCCTTCTTCCATGGCTTATTCCCTAGTGGATGGTGCCTCCTCTTACCTCTTCTCCTTTATCTTCTGCTGCATCTCCATGGTGGAAAATCACCATTGAAGGACCTCATTGAAGCTCAAAGATCCTGCTTCCATAGAAGCTTCATAAGCAAGCCTCAAATGAGGTTTGAACTTTGATCATTTGAGAATTACAATTCAAAGTTTAGACCTCATTTGAGGTACAAAATTTCGTGCCCCTTCTCTCCCTCTCCCTCCACTCATTTTCTCCTACCTTCAAGCTCTTATCCATGGCTTCTTATGGTGGTGAGCTTCTTCTTGACTCATCTTCTCCTTGAAGTGGCGTCTCCAATAATCTTTCTTCCTTCTCCATTCCGTTGCCATGATCTTTAAGAATCAAAGGACTCCATTGATGAAGAAGATCCAAGGCCTACAAGCTCCACATGGAGCTACGTCACCTTGTAGGTGTAGAAATAGTAGGGGGAGTATGTTAGGGTCCTTAGAGGAAATTTTTTCCGATGAAAGTGAACTGGGGTTGGCCCTATCGTTAGAGATAGCTTCGTCTGACGGTGAAGTTCTGACAGTAGCCATGTTAGCGGCCAAAGATAGAGATGAGCAAAACATGAGCGTTAGGGACACAAAATTATCCGCTAGTCACTGCGTCATGTTAGTAACCCTAGGTAATAACTAGGACTTATTGACACAAGGACCTAATCATAGTAGGTTTAGTGAAAAAAGCCCTGAACAAGGGGAGGCTAACGGGACTATGTTTGGCGGAAGACAAGGAGCTCACCTGGTGTGACAAGATGAAGCTAAGGTTGAAAAGAACAAAGAAGGTAACTATTAGAGTGTAGGGCCAATGGGGGAAGTGGCAGAAAAGGTGTATAATGTTGTGGCTTTTGAAGAAAGGACAAGGTGGAAAACATTATGGAACTCAATAAACTAAGAGAGGGGGTGAATCGGTTTTCAAACAAAATGTATTTTTGAAAAAACAGAGTTACAAAAAAACTTTTGTATGGATCGTATCACAAACAAATATATGAATCA
Source organism: Glycine soja (assembly GCF_004193775.1). Lineage (NCBI taxonomy): Eukaryota > Viridiplantae > Streptophyta > Magnoliopsida > Fabales > Fabaceae > Glycine > Glycine soja. The sequence goes on from NC_041005.1 coordinate 14,544,528, forward strand.
AACATAGTCAATACTTAATCAATAATTCCTTAAACATGATCCTTCACTAACATCCTTTCTTTCACAATTATAAAACTTGAACCTTTATGAAAAACTTGATTAATACTTGAATGAGAGAAAAGATCAAAACAAGAGAAGAAATACACAATCTTTTTATACTTGTTCACTCTCTATTACTAGAGAAGCTAATGCAATTATCTAATGCACAACCAGAATGAGATTTTCACTATGCGTCAATTACACCGAGACAAGACTCAACTCTACAAGCTTCAGTCAGCTTGTTGTAATCCATTACAATGAGGCTATAATCGATTAAAACAGAAAGTTTTTGCCTTTGAAGAAATTTTTCTAACTTAGAAACTTTTCTTCACACAAACCATGATGATGCATGATGCAATACAGATATCAAACGTACTAAGATGCAACAAGCAATATAACAACCAATGCAAATTCCACTCAAGGGAGTTGGGCATGTAAAAGCCAAAACTTATTCAAGTTTTTCCTTGAGCTTCAAGCTTTAGCCTTTGGATTGTTCACCATGTTGCCCCCCTATCTCTAACACAAGGAATAGCAAAAAGAAAGGTAACAATGGGGATTAAAGGGACCCATATCTATCTCATGAGTTTGAATTAAAGGAGAAGGAAGCACGTGCCTATCCAAAAGAAAAGGAAGCAAATAGAGTAATCTTGGGCCACACTAATAATAGTCCTGCTGAAAGAAAAGAAGGGGAAAATAAGCATTTGGGCTTTAAAAAAATGGGTCTGACCATATATGGAAGGTCTATTCCAAAAAGAGGTGGTGTAAAAAGGACTTGGGTCTTCACGAAACAACTAGGCCTAAAAACAAACAAAAGACACCATGTGTTACTGATGGTCTCAAAGTGACAGTAAGGAACATATACTCACCATGTGATCTAGCTTTAAAAAGAAGTTTATGGGAACAAATTAGACAGATTAGGATCACAAACTTAGGTGGTCTATGGTGTGTGGTAGGAGATTTTAATACCATTAGACGACCATCAGAAAGACTAGATGTATATTAGAGGGTGCAAGAAGAGAAAATTATGAAGGAATTTAATGAATGGATTGTAGACCTAGAGGTTCAGGATGTGCCTTGTGTGGGGCAAATATTCACCTGGTATAAACCAAATGGGACAGCCAAAACCAAACTGGACAAATTTCTTGTATCAGCAGAATGGACTACCAAATGGTAAGGAAGCTCTTAGTTTATCTTGGATCGTAATTTCTAAGACCATTGCCCAGTTCTACATTGTTGGTTTGAAGATAAATCCTTTAGAAATGTAGTTTGTGATTGCTAAGCAATGAATCCTGTTAATGGTTGAGGGATATTTATGTTAAAAGAAAAGATTAAGGGCTTAAAGCAGAGGCTAAAAGAGTGGAACAAAACTCAGTTTGGCGACATTCATTAGAGATTAACAAGAGCAGAATTAGAGCTGAACAAGCTGGAAAAAGAAGTGAATGATAGGCAGCTGAGTGAACAAGAAATAAAAATGCGAAAGCATTGGCAGGAGGAATTATGGGTAGCAACACACTCAAATGAATCCATTATAAGGCAAAAAGCAAGGACTAGATGGATTAAGGATGGGGATTGTAACTCTTGGTTTTTCCATTTGATTGTAAATAGGAAGCAAAGATTCAATATGATTAGAGGAGTGTTTGCTGATGGATGTTGGATTAAAGAGCCTCGCAGGGTTAAAGAGGAAATTAGACAGTTTTTTAAGAGGAGAGTTAAGGTGCTTGAGAAGGAAAGACCTAGACTAGATAGGGTCAAATTTTGATCCATTGGCCAACATGAAAATGACCTCCTGGTGGCTCGCTTTGAAGAGGAAGAAGTTAGAGCTGTCGTGTGGGATTGTGGTAGTGTGAAAGAGTCCAGAGCCAGGCAGACTAAACTTCAAGTTTATCAAGGAATTTTGGGGTGTCATCAAACCAAATCTGCTCCGTTTTCTGGATGAATTCTATGTTAATGGTGTTTTTCTGAAAAAGAGCAATGCATCATTCCTGGCTCTAATCCATAAGGTCCTTGATCCCTAAAGTCTAAATGAATACAGACCTATTTCATTAATAGGTTGTATGTATAAAATTATGACTAAATTGCTATCTAGAAGGTTGAAGAAGGTGCTACCAACTATCATAGATGAATGCTAAACCGCTTTCATAGAAGGTAGGCATTTGCTACACAACGTGGAAATCGTTAATGAAGTGGTTGAAGAAGCAAAAAGATGCAACAAAACATGCCTTGTGTTCAAATTTGATTATGAAAAGGTGTATGACTCAGTATGTTAGGATTTTCTATTAGATATGGTGAGGTGGATGAGATTCTATACTAAATGGATAACATGGATTGCTGGCTGCCTGAAATCAGCTTCCATTTCCATACTGGTTAATCGGAGTCCATCAGCGAAGTTCACCCCTCAAAGAGGACTCAGGCAAGGGGATCCACTAGCCCCATTCCTATTCAACATTGTAGCAGAAGGCCTATAGTCAGGAAGATGTGAGAGAAAGCTATAGTTAGGAAGTGTGAGAGAAAGCTAGCAAAATGGAAACAAAAATATCTCTTTTTCGGGGGAAGGGTGATTTTGATAAAGTCAGTCCTGAACTCGACCTCTATTTATTTCTTTTCTTTTTTAAGGGCTCCAAAGAAGATGGTGGATAGGTTGGTGAGGCTGCAATGATGGTTTATGTACCAGACTAGAAGAAGATTGCATGGGTGAATTAGGAATCAGTTTGTTTACCAAAGGAGAAAGGGGGTTTGGGTGTCAGGGATTTCATGAAATTTAACTATGCTCTACATGGAAAATGGCAATGGAATTTGTTTCACCAACAAGGAGAGCTGTGGGCACAAGTGTTGGAGTCAAAATATGGTGGATGGAGGAATTTGGATAGGACACAAAGGACTAACAGAGAGTCCCTCTGGTGGCGGGACCTAAGCTTCTTCTACAATTCGGCCGAGGAAGGGAGCTGGTTCAAGAGTGGGTGTAAATGGAATGTTGGGTGTGGATCAAAGATGCTTTTCTGGGAAGATGAGTGGAAGGATGATGGGGTATCGTTGATGGTGAAGTACCAAAGATTATATCATATCTCTCAACAACAACACAAATACATTCAGCAGATGGGGGCAATATCAGACGTCGGGTGGGAGTGGTAGTTCTAGTGGAGGAGGTTCTTTTTTTAAGGTGAAATAGACATCACAGTAAAATTTATGGAGGATATAAAGGGTTTGGTACTACAGTTGCAGTGAAAAGACACATGGAGTTGGAAGAGGGAGTCAAGTGGAAGATATATAGTGTGGAATGCATATAGGTTTCTTGATAAGGGATCGCCTAATGAAAATCAGGATGGAGTGTTTAATATAATATGGAAGCTTAGAATCCCCAGTAAGGACTCAATCTTTGCTTGGAGATTAATCCGGGATAGACTACCAACAAAGAGTAATCTGAGAAGGAGAAATATGAAAATCAACAACGCCAGCTGCCCTTTTTGCAAGAATTATGGCGAGGATGCATCTCACCCTTTTTTTTTAATTGTGTCAAAATTCTGCCATTATGGTGGGAATCCATGTCATGGTTAAACGTTGTGGGTGTATTCCCAAACACTTCAAGGGACCTTTTCCTCCAACACTCATATTGTAATTTGGAGTGTATTAAGATACAACGCTGGAAAATTTGGTGGATATCCCTAACATGGTGTATTTGGCACCCTAGAAATAGGATCATTTTCTCAAATGACAGCCTCAATGCATACAAATTGATGAAGGATGCTTTATTCCTCTATTGGACATGGCTTACGAATTTGGAAAAAAGGATTTCATACTCCATTCCACTTATGATCCAACAATATCAAGGAAAGGTTCTATGCTTAGAAGGGGATTAGCATATAGATATTTTGTGTTTGGGTGCCTAAATTTTGGTCAGATCTATGTAATGCTTATATTAGGTCACCTTAGCTTTGCATAGTATGGTGCTAGGTTGTATATATAACAATACCACTAGTACTGATCTTCATATAGTATATAATACTACTATATTTTTGTTGATAACTAAAAAAAATGTCATGGTAACACTCTAAACTCCCAACTATACTGTGAAGCATAACAAATACTCTTTTGAAAAGTCATTATCTGATGCTAAACTTTGTTTTTTGCACTTAAGGAATAGGTATGTAGTTTGACTCAAACTGTTTCCATTTTCTTAACCAAAACCCATATCATTTTTTTATTTTATCACCTATATCACTTTCATTTTAAATAATAGAAAATGTTTCACATGGAAGCTATTGCGATTTCATTAGAAGAATACATTAATCATCATGTTGTTGTCTAAACTATAATAAACATCACTCTTCAAATAGGAAATGGACTAATCAAATTTGATTTTCTGGCACTAATGCTCATAACTTAATTAATTTCTAAATTTATTCAGTATAATGCTCTTCTAAATTTTCCTTTTTCTTACCGCCCTCTATTTGTTTTTATCTTGCATAATCGGTAACAATGGTAATATTTTTTTTCCTAACATAAAAATGGATAAAATTACCGAATCAAGTCTTACTTAAGTTGCGGTAAAAAAAGTCTTAGATTATTACTTTTGAGTGACAAGTTTAATTTTATATACTATTTTTATAGTAAATCTTTGATTAAGAATCTAGAATTAGAAATATTTAATTTGTGCAATATTATTGGACCATTTTAATAAAGGGAATTGTTATCGGTCTACCTGGATTCAAGGGAGCAATCAAGTAATAATGAGTGAATTCCAGGTGTTTATGGCCTAATTGATCGTATACAATGCTTTAACCATAGAGAACACCATAATCCTTAGCTAGCTACTTTAATTGAAGGTAGTGACCAAAATGTTGGGATTTTTTTTAATCTTGGATTCTCTAAGGAAAATACATTCATTGTGTATAGGAACAAGTGGAGCTCACTACATATTCTTCCTTTTTGTTCTCTAACGGATTAAATTGCAAGGGAAACAATTGATTGCATTAGGAAATATTGGTTTTATTTTCTTTGATAGTCAAAATTTCTTGGATGCCGACGTGCATTTTATTTAAAACTCAATTTGAATAATGTTTTTAGGATCTTAGGGACGTAAATACAACTTTAGGATATTCATGAGTTTTTAGATTAGGCTTAACAGAGATGTAATTGTTATCATACATGGGATGCCATGTTAATTCTTATATAAAATCTTTTGACATAAATTAAGTTGTTGAAAGAATACTTGCCCAAAAACAGAGAAAAGAATTTTTGATTTTGAAATATCAAGTCGTTACAACGGGGCTTGACATTCTTATATGTAGTGTGTCAAACATCAATGGCTCAAACTGTTATAAAACATAATTGGCATAGTTTCTAGGACTATGTGATGCAATCCTACCCCCAAGAGCATTGAATAGAAGACTCTAAGAAGATTGAGCCAGAGATGCAAGAGAAGACCCTAGGATTCTCATGAGCCTTAGGGTAGATTTTGTGCCCATGGGCTAAGTATAAGCCCACTTATCTTTGTACATATTAGACTAAAGTTTCATTATTTTTGGGTCTTGTATTTAGGGCTCCATAGTGTAGGGAGGGTACCCTAGTAATGTAGGATTTTTCAGTCCTTGTATTTTAGGGCACCTAGACTAGTTTTTGTATTAGGGGTAGTTTCGTAATTTCATATGCATTAACTGCACTATTTGATGTGTGTGTGGTGGGAGAGAAATTTAATTGAATTGGGAGAAGCCCAATCCAATTAAATTTTGGACCATCCTAAGGGGGAGGTGAGCATTTGCTTGCTACACCCCATTGCCACATCATACAGTCACACTTTGTGCATATCCTTCATGTTTTACATGCGTCATAACACCTAAGTACACTTAGTGGAGAATCTTGGACTTGATCTTGGATTAGTGGGCTGAAACATAGCTAAAATTCACTAATCATAATTAGTGAAATTTTGGCTCCAAATTTGGCTTCACCAATTCAAATTCAAATTCAAGTGAAATTTGAATAGAAATTCAAATTTCCTTCCAATTTTGTGTGACACAGGCTATAAATAGAGGCCTTGTGTGTGCATTTTTTCAAATTAGATTATTTTAGAATTACACTTCAAAGTTTAGACCTCATTTGAGGCACAAAATTTTGTGCTCCTTCTCTCATTCTCCATCTACTCATCTTCTCCTACATTCAAGCTCTTATCCATGACTTCTGATAGTGGTGAGCTTATTCTTGACTCACTTCTCCTTGAAGTGGTATCCCCAATCATCCTTACTCCTCCTTCATTTCGCTTCCATTGAACTTCAAGAAGCAAAGGACTCCATTGACGAAGAAGATCCAAGGTCTACAAGCTCCACATGGAGCTACGTCATGTGGTATCAGAGCATCTTCGTCTAGGTGATGTTCTTTTGCTTCCTCTATCTTTTTGTTCGGTCAATTCACTTTAATTTCCTATTCTTCATCTTATTCTCCACGTATATCCTCCATTTCCTTGTGATTTTGTGTTTTTTAGAGTAGATTCAAAAACACAAACCAATTAAATCTTAGATCTACACTTGTTCTTGCATTTCTATGGTTCAAATTTTATAGATCTACTCTTGAATCATGTTTTTGTGATGATTTTAGGTTCTATCATTTTTCAGTCATAATATTCTTGTGCAGAACCTTTAAATCTATATTTTTTTTTCCAAAATATTGATTAGAAAAGAAAACAAAAATATAAGTGTAAATCACTTAATCCATGTTGTCTTAGAGTCATGTTTAGTCATAATAATTGTCACATTATATTCTAAGTTTGTGCTTAATTTTGATTTTGTTGATTGAATTCTAGATACATTTGTTCATGTATTCTTGTCATTTTTAGCCTATCTTTTCAATTTTGAGTCTAATTCATGCATGTTATTTAGTTCATAACATGTTCTAAATTAATTCCGAGAAGTAGTCTTGTTGAACTTTTTTTTCCTAAGTTTCCTACATGATGCCTATGAAGAAGTTGAGTTGTGGTGCTGAGTTGTGGCTGGATTTGTGAATCAAAATAAATCGTAAACTCTCTTGAATTGTGTTATTCAAGACAATTGAGTATAAGCAAACACAAATTGTAACTATCCAAGCCTTAAGCAACATAAACACTACTCTTGATTTCTAGGTTGAAATCGCTAGTGCTGACAGCTTGAACATACAAACTTGTAAAAATTACTGGGAATTTGTCACTATGAATTTTTATCTGAAAATTTTATTGAAGTTTATAGAAATTTGTACCAAAATTAGAAGAAAAAAAACCAAGTTATTTGGATAATCTCAAGTGGGTTGTTTAAGGACTAGACGTAGGCACGGGAAGTGGCCGAACCAGTATAAATCGAGTTGGCATTTCCCTCTTCCCTTATCTCATTTCTGAAAATGTGAATCATGCATGTTTTGATGATGCTGAAAAGAAATCACTTGATAATGATTGTCATCATCAAAAAGGGGGAGAATATGAATGTATGAATACATGATTTTGATGATGCCAAAGAAGAATCAAACAAGGTTGCTTCAAAGGATAAGCATTGCTTCAAGATTAATACAAGGTTGCTTCAACAAACAAAGTATTGCTTCAAGATTAACTCAAGATCAAGTCTTGCCTCAAAACAAAGTGTTTCCAAGACATCCAAGGCTCTGGTAATCGATTACCAGACAGTATAATCGATTACCAAAAGACAATTTTGAAAAATAATTGTTTAAAAGGGTTTTAAATTTGAATTTTGAACCTGTAATCGATTACCAGATGTTTGTAATCGATTACCAGCAACGGAGCTCTTGAAATTCAAATTCAAAAGTCATGACCCTTCAAAATATAACCGTGTAATCGATTACCAGAAATCTGTAATCGATTACCAATGAAAAAAATTCAGAAAAGGTTTTTTTGAAAAAACACATCTCTTCAAACCATTTTGAAAAGGCATGAAGGGCCTATATATATATGTGTGTGTGTGTCTGATTTCAAAAAGCAAGAGAGAGATATTCCAAGAGAACTTCATTATCAAATGGTCTCTCAACAACTCTTGGGCAAACACTTGCAAATCTATTGAGAGTTCATCCAAGAACTTCAAATTGTATTATCCACTCTAAAGGAGCGAAATCATTTTGTTCTTCTCAGAAAGTCAATTGTAATCAAGAAACTGTTTGTCTCTTGAATTGTGAGTTTCCTGAACACAATGGAAAGGGATTCCTTGGGTGTTCAGAAGTTGTGAAAAAGATTTTTACAAAGAAAGTGGAAAATCTCAAGTGGGTTGCTTGAGGACTGAACGTAGGCACGGGAAGTGGCCGAACTAGTATAAATCGAGTTTGTATTTCTCTCTTCCCTTATCTCATTTATGTTATTGCAATCAATTTTGTCTTGCATGTTTAAAGAACATTATTAAATTGATTGTTGCTTCTTCTTCTGCATTCTGAGTCTATCATTTAGAAGGGGGTTAAAAGTTTGTTAGTGGGAATTGTAAGACTTAATTCTCCCCCTGTCTTAAGTTATTGAGGCCACTTGTCCAACAAAAAGAACCAAGTTATTTGGATAAATGGAAAAAATAATAAAAATCATACACATTGGTAGGAAAAATCAGTGTCCAGAAAAAAAAGTGAAAGGGAAGTGTACTTGTTGTTTGGCTCAAAATTTGTTCTATAATTGGTGCATATTTTATACCAATATTAGTTCTGAAATTTGAATTGAAAAGCAGTGTGAAAAAAAGTGCCAAAACTAGAGGTTTCTTGAGTCTTTTTTTAAAGTTTTTTTTACTCTACTCTAGAGCCATTCTAGGTTTCTCTTTGAGTCCTAGCTTGCTTTTATGTGCTTTTCATTACTTTAATTGTTGAATAATCCTTAAAAATTTGTCTTATTAAAACTCTATTGGTTTGGCTTTCATTTCATTTTTTGGTCTTTGGTTATTGCTTGCAAGAAGCAAGAGGTCAAACACCTTAAGAGCTATTGGACTAAGAAGCACTTCAAATTGAGTGAAACACTAAAGAGAGCACAACCACCATAATTGAGGACTATTTTGTAATTTTGTAATTGGCAATTTACTTATCTTCATTGCTTTCAAATTTTGTAACAAAAAAGCCTTTCATTGGAAGTGTGTTGGGAGCCTCCAATAGGTTACCAACCTTCCATTTGTGTGTTTTAATTTTAAACAATTTTCCCTTAGAATAGTGAGTGTTTTATTGGGAACCTTAAATGTGGTCATCCAAACACTCTTAGGATTCACCTAGTTTACATTTCTTGCACTTTAATTTCTTGCTTACTTTCATAGCTTATTTTCTTTAATAGTCACACCTAGTTTATCTTGTAATTACATAATAGTTTCTTCTTTCTTATCACACTTATCTTGAGTTCTTTTGAACCCTAGCTTTTACCTTTTGTAAACCCCAATAAGAAAGAACCACAACTTAGGAACCAACATGAGTCATAATTCATCTAGTGTTAATGGTGAGGGTACTAGTCATAAGGACCCTCTATCTAGAATCTTAGAGGAGTTGAGTTTCCTCAAGTTATGGAAAGACAAACTAGAAAGAAAAGAAAAAGGAAAAGAGACGATAGAAATAAATCAAGATGAGAGAGAACATACAATAGAGGAAGAAAGAAGAAAAATAATGAAAGAAATGGAAAAAGAAAAATATGCCTCCTAGAGTAGTCATGACTCTTGCAAGAGCCTAAGTGAAGAACTTAGTGACTATTATAAAGGAAGGCATAGGTCACATCCTAGACCTCACTCTCATAGGAGAGAAAAGGAAAAAAAACCTCAAGAGGCTAACTTTAACCTCCCATACTTCCATGGGAAGAAAAATTTAGAGGCTTATTTAGATTGGGAAATGAAGGTTGAGCAACTTTTTGCTTGCCATCATACAAGTGAGGAAAGGAAGGTTCCTTTGGCTACCCTTATCTTCCAAGGGTATGCACTTATTGGTGGACTTCCCTTGTTAGGGAGAGAAGGATTCATGGGGATCCTCTAGTAAAGTATTGGAATGACTTGAAAAATGCCCTTAGGAAGAGGCACATCCCCTCTTACTATGAAAGGGAGCTCATAGACAAGCTCCAAAGGCTTAGACAAGGGAGTATGAGTGTTGAAGAGTATAGGCAAAAAATGGAACTACTCCTTTTGAGAGCTGGGCTTAGGGAGGAGGAAAGAATAAGTATTGCTAGGTTCCTTAGTGGGCTTAATATGGAAGTGAGGGACAAGGTTGAGCTCCTTCCATATAGGGACCTGGATGACCTAGTCCAACTTTGTATAAGGATAGAGTAACAACTTAAAAGGAAGCCTACTTCAAAATCTTATGGCTCTCACCTTATCCAAAGAAAGACCAAGGTCAAGGCATCTTAGGGGCTGCACCTTCTAATCCCAAAGATGATAAGGGGAAGACAATAGAAAAGCAACCCCCTAAGGCTAGTATGCAAGAGAAGACTAGCTTTATAAAGTGTTTTAAATGTCTCAGAAGAGGACACATTGCTTCTCAATGCCCCACCAAGAAAATCATGATTAAGAGAGGCAAAGACATTTATAGTAGCCAAGATAAGGTTACTACTTCATCTTCCTCTAGTGAAAGTGAAGAAGCAAAAGGGGAAGAATCTAGTCAAGAAATCTACCCCCAAGAAGAAGGGGACCTTTTAATGGTCAGAAGGCTTCTAGAAGGCCAATCTTGTGACTTGACCCAATCTCAAAGAGAGAATATTTTTCACACAAGGTGTAAAATTTTTTATAACACATGCTCTCTCATTATAGATAGTGGTTCATGTTACAATTGTTGCAGCACAAGATTAGTCTCTAAGTTGAGCCTTGCTATCACTCCCCATCCAAAGCCTTACAAACTTCAATGGCTCAATGAGCAAGGGGAGATGATAGTCAATCAACAAGTGAAAATGCCCTTCTCCATTGGAACATATAAGGATGAAGTGATTTGTGATGTAGTTCCTATGGAGGCAGGACACCTTCTCATAGGTAGGCCATGACAATATGATAGGAAAATCATCTATAATGGCCTAACCAATGAGATAACCCTCACCCACCTTGGAACAAAGTTTGTATTACATCCTCAAACACCTTCATAGGTGGCCAAAGATCAACTAACTATGAAAGATAAGAGGGATGAGGAAGAAAAACTAGAAAAACAAAAGAAAAAGAAGGATAGTAAGGCCTTGTCTTTAAAGGCCAAGGGGAAGGAAAAAAGGAAAAGGATTCCTCCAAGAAGATTGTTAAGAAGGAAAACCATTTTGCAACAAAAGGTGATATCAAAAGAGCACTCCTTCTTAAACAATCCTTCTACCTTCTCCTATCAAGGGAAACATCCCTTAGCACTGCCATACCTCTTAAGCTTAAGGTTATTCCTCAAGTAAAGGAGTTGTTGGATGAGGGTTTGGTTCGTAAGAGCTTAAATCCTTGTGCTTTATTAGTGTCCAAAATAGCTATTATGAGACACCAAATCCCTATGATAGGTGGTATGATGAATGTGTTGAGTGGTGCAAACCTCTTTTGTAAAATCACCCATGCATCCAACATCTTCATGATTCACATATATAGGGACTCATTAGGTAGGTTTGTTCTTATTTTTAGTTTCAATACAAACTTAGGGGCTCATATGGGACACCATAGGTTTGTTGCACTTTTTGGTAGTAATAATTAACATGAAAATACAAAAAAAGGTGTGTTTTATTGCATTACTTCCCTTAATTTTTTAAATAAATATCAAGGGGGTCTAACAGACCCTAAAAGAATAAAGGTCATTCCTGAGTGGCCCACTCCACCAAGTATAAGGAAAATTTGGGGCTTCCATAACTTAGCAAACTTTTACAAAAGGTTTGTCCTATATTTTTCTATACTTGTAGCACCACTCATTGATTTGGGGAGGAACCATGTTCCCTCATGGGAAAATGCCCAGGAAAGGGGTTTTCAGACCTTATCCTACTCTAACATACCAAATACCATTAATATATATATTTTTATTCTTTTTACAGGTGTTGAGAGAAGAAGCCCAGAGCTTCAAGAACCTCTAGATTTGAGGTCAAATCCTTTTCAAGGGGGAGGGAATGATGCAATCCTACCCCCCAAGGGAATTGGATAGAAGACTCCAAGAAAATTGGGCCAAAGATGCAAGAGGCCCTAGGGTTCTCATAAGTCTTATGGTAGATTTTGAGCCCATGGGCTAAGTATGAGCCCACTTATCTTTGTACATATTAGATTTAGGTTTCATTATTTTTGGGCCTTGTATTTAGGGTTTCATAGTGTAGGAAGGGTACCCTAGTAATGTAAGATTTTTCAGCCCTTGTATTTTAGGGCACCTGGACTAGTTTTTGTATTAGGGGTAGTTTTGTAATTTCACATGAATTAAGTGTACTATTTGATGTGTGTGTGTTGGGAGAGAAATTTAATTGAATTGGGAGAAACCTAATCCAATTAAATTTTGGACCATCCTAAGGGGGAGGTGAGCATTTGCTTAATACATCCTGTTGCCACATCATTTGGTCACATTATGTGCATGTCCTTCATGCTTTACAAGTCTCATGACACCTAAGCACACTTAGTGGAGAATCTTGGACTTGATCTTGGATTAGTGGGCTAAACCATAGCTAAAATTCACTAATCATAATTAGTGAAATTTTGGCTCCAAATTTGGCTCCACCAATTCAAATTCAAATTCGAGTGAAATTTGAATAGAAATTCAAATTTCCCTCCAATTTTGTGTGACACTTAGGTTATAAATAGAGGCATTGTGTGTGCATTTTTTCAACTTTGATTATTTGAGAATTATTATTTAACATTTAGACCTCATTTGAGGCACAAAATTTCTTGCTCCTTCTCTCCTTCTCCCTCCACTCATGTTCTCCTACCTTCAAGCTCTTATCCATGGTTTCCTATGGTGGTGAACTTGCTTTTGACTCATCTTCTCCTTAAAGTGACATCCCCAATCATCTTTCCTCCTCCTCCATTTAGTTGTCATTAAACTTCAAAAAACAAAGAACTCAATTGATGAAGAAGATCCAAGGCCTACAAGCTCCACATGGAGCTACATCACTATGTATAGAAGGGATACATATATCAGTATTCTCCATAATAACCTTTATTTGTAATACATAAAATTAGAGTTCCTATTAGGCCTAACATTGGCCCATTTTGGTTCTCTTTGGTATGGTAAATTCAACATGCATCTCCTCGGTTCCATTTTGGTCAAAATGCGAAGTTCCATTCTTTAACATTAGAATTTTAAATTATAATGTTTCTACGCACGATGTTTGGAGATCTATGCATGAATTTGACTATGCATTGAATCATCATTCGAAAATGCCAGGTACCTTTTCCATAAAAATTTCAGACTCATTTGGAATTGGGTGTATGTTCATTCATCACAACACAAGCAACTATTTCAGATGGTGCTTAAATTGAAGTGCAGACACTACTAAAAAAATGAGTTTTAACATCGCCCTATTAACATCGGTTATTTGAAAACCGATGTTGTTAAGCACTTACAACATCAGTTTTCAAATAACAGATGTTAAAACTGAATTTAGTGTGATTTTGACATCGGTTATTTGAAAACCGATGTTGTAAGTGCTTAGCGACATCGGTTTTTCAATAACCGATGTTAAATTAACATCGGTTATTGGAAAACCGATGTCGTTAAGCACTTACAACATCAATTTTCAAATAACAGATGTTAAAACTGAATTTAGTGTGATTTTGACATCGGTTATTTGAAAACCGATGTTGTAAGTGCTTAACAACATCGGTTTTCAAATAACCGATGTTAATATAAACTTTTTTTTAATTATTTATATATTTTAAAAAAAACATATATTGCGTTATTAATTATATTTTAATTAAAAAATAATAATAATTAATAAACAATAATAAATTCAAAAGGTAAGCATTTAAAAATTAAACTAAATTTTTAAAATGAATTTCGTAATTTAAATTTTATTATTTCTTGATTATCATTTAAATATAACACACATTTATATAAATTATTTGATATTAGTTAATTTGAAAAAAGAAACTGTTTTTAATAATAGAGTTTAACTTTTATAGAATTTTTATAGAATGTTGGTAAAAATAACTATATTGTAAAAAATTAAAATTTATTATTAATATATTTTTATTTAATTATTATATTTGAAAAAAAATTATATTTTTATTATTTTTAAAAAAAAAATTCAGAACAAAAATAAAAATATTTTCATGAGACACAAAAATTATGTTTTAAGTCTTTAAATATAGAGTTAATTATAATCCACATGTAATTTATTTTTATTATATTTGTCATTTTTTTATTATTTTTGACCTCATTTGTTAATTATGTGAATTTTTTGTTAATAAATTTAATAAAAAAATTATTTAGGAAAGAAGAAACAAAGAAAAAGAATTATATTTAAATAGTGATGAATATTTTTTGTCAAAGTTATTTTATTACTCAATTAAATATTTTTTTTAGATTTACTTAATAAAACTTTAAATTTTAATTCACGAACTAAGTTTGAGAACAAGAATAGCATATTAGGTCTGGTAACCAGGACACACCCAAATTTAGTATGATTATCACCGAGTTCTTATTATAAAAAAGTCATCCTTATTAATATTTAATATTGTATTAAAACTTAAATTTAAAATCACTAGTTAAATTAAAACAATCTTATCAATTGATTTATATACTTAGTAGCAAACAAAAATTGTTACAATTTTTTTATAATATCAATTAATTGAAAAATATTTTGATATAATTTTTAATATAATTATTACAGAAATTTACGATACTATAACTTACGGTCAAAAAAGTCATAGTTAAATTTAGTATGATTATCATTTATAAAATGATTATCACCGAGTTCTTATTATAAAAAAAGTCATCCTTATTAATATTTAATATTGTATTAAAACTTAAATTTAAAATCACTAGTTAAATTAAAACAATCTTATCAATTGATTTATATACTTAGTAGCAAACAAAAATTGTTACAATTTTTTTATAATATCAATTAATTAAAAAATATTTTGATATAATTTTTAATATAATTATTACAGAAATTTACGATATTTAATTAAAATATTTTATCTTTTATTTTTAAAAATTCATAATTTTAACTCTTTTATTATTTAATTGAGATATTTCATTTTTTATTTTATTAAAAAAATTTAATTTTAATTTTAATTTTTTAGAAGTAAAAGACGAACTATCTTAATTAAATGAAATGATCAATGATTAAAATTACAAATTTTTTAAAAATAAAATATCTTAATTAAAAAATAAAAATTAAATTATGGATTTATAAAAATAAGAACAGTGTATCTTTATAAAAATTAAATTATGCCAAATGCATTTTTTAAGCTTCATGTATCTTTATTTGCAAAACGTGATACATTTTGTCCAAGGGCCCACTTTTTTAAGATAATATTATAATTTATATTGTGAAGCATTTCCTATCAAAACAAAAATAATATTGTATTTCCATTTTTCCAAATAATATTATATTGTGAAGCGTCAGAACTAAAATGCATTTCCATTTTGCCAAATGCATTTTGTCCAAGGGCCCACTAAAATGCATTTCCATTTTATCAAAACTAAAATGCATTTCCATTTTGCCAAATGCATTTTGTCCAAGGGCCCATTTATATTGTGAAGCGTCAGAGGTACGTATACGTAAGTAGCATTTCCCCAAAATAAAACGACCTCAGCCTAGTCATCAGTCCCTCATTTGCGTAAACCCTTGTCGTCATCGCGCTGTGGCCACCGCCGTCACCGTCGCACTGGTTCGTGGCCTCGTCAGCGGAACCTGTGGCTGGAATCGTTTGGTATTTCTGGTATGCTATTTTTGTTTTTTTATTTTCAATGCTCTATTTTCTTTTGGTTTCACTGTCGCTATTATCCGTGTACCTTGTTCTCATATTTTCCTTTTTGTTTTTATTTTCATGCTTTGAATTAGGACTTTGAATCTTGGTCGTGGTTGTGATTTGAACTCCTATTTAATTTCATGACAAATAAAACAACACCTTTTTTAATTTTGTGATTTTTAAATATTATGTACTCCTAGCCTTACATGCTATTCTAGTGAGTTTTTTGCTGGTTCGGAGTCACTAAATGCGTGATAGGACCTAATAAAAAATAGTGTTTGCCTTTTGAAATCATTAGTTCTAATTCTGTCTTTTTTTAAGTCCTTTGTCATTATTTCTTTTAACAAAATATAATTTTGATTTTAATTTTTTTTTTTAAATATAAATGAAAAATCACCCCTAATATGACCTTAATAATCTGACGCTAACCTTGGATGTCAGCTGTTCTTTTCACATGACACATGTGCAACTTTTGAAAAATTAGTATTTTAATTTATTATTTTATTATATGAAGTTGAATGTATTGATTAATTTTTTATATTTATTTCCTAGATGTCGTATTATATTTATTTCCTAGATGTCGTGGAATCTTCAATTTAAAACTGAATTTAATTTATATGCAAGTGTAAGTATCCAATAAGAATTTACTGTTACATAATCAATATCTTTTTTTTTATTAATAAGATGATCATAAAACCATTGAACCAAGCTAAGGGTTAAAAAAGAAGAAGAAAAGGTCTCTGTACGTCATCCAATATTCTTTTAGTAATTGAAGCCATTGACTTAATTGATTTTAAAATTCCTGCTTTGTGACCTAAAGTCTTTGATGATAAATAATACGGTAAATAATAAATTAAAGCTCTGATGTTTTCCAAGATTCTAATGCATGTGGATTTCTTGAAAAATTCTAAGCGTTACATTTGCTTGGTTTTTAGAAGATAAAGTTTTTATCTCCTTAATTTATTATTTTAACTATTAATTTTCACTCTAATTAATGTGTTAAATTAAGTATATTCCACCTTATTTATTGTATTTTAGAATAAATTACAGACAATTCTTGAGATTGATGAGGTCGATGATCCGCTATATCTAATGACATTGACCATCCCACAGCTTTTTTTGAAGCCATTGCAGGTTATGTGGGATGCTACCTTGTTTGGCCTGTTTAATGAAAACTTCCCCTTGTACATAAAGCATGAAGATCTGTCTGAAATTGCACACGGTGGTCAATGTCTCAGCATATCTGTTATACAGTTGTGGATTCTGTAAGTCAATTTAGATTATTGTTAATTACCTAATTTATTGTTTTACCTTTATGCATAATTTACTTTGTGTTAACAACAATAGGCATATGACTGAGACAAGTATGCGAGCCGGGAATATCGATGTGTATGGATTCCTCGAGCCACAGTCTATCCAGAGATCTGGCCAATCACAATTTGAATCAGAAAATTACATGAAGAACTGGATGCAAAATTCAAAACGGGATGTGTACCTTGGAGCCTACCTGAATGGGTAACTTAAACCCAACAAATGAATTTAAATAATGTATAATAGTATAATAACATATATTGGTCTCCACTGCAGTGCACATTGGCAAATGGCCGTCATTTTGCCTAAGGAAAATGTTGTCATTTGGTTTTGTTCGTTGCATAATAAGCCAGACAACTACCTCAAAGGCATAATTAATAGGTCAGTGTTGTTTTTCAATATATTTGCATTAGCATTAGTCAGGTAAATCAAAATTTTGAATGTACAATAAGAATCTATGTTTGTATTCAATAGTGCTTTGAAAGGACTTGACGATACTCAACAAAGTAAATCCAAGTCTCCTGCTAGGTGGATTGTTGTTAAAGTAAGTTATTTAAACAATATGTTTTTACTTATATTTTAGTACTGTGTAGACTAATTTGTACTGATCGTTGCATATCTAAATTTCATAATGTATTTAGTGTAATAGACAACTATAATTGGGTATTACGTCATGCACTGGATGTCAACTATAATCTTAGGAAATTTCCAGAATAATTGGGAAATGGTAATTTTTAATTCACCAAATTTCATATTATTATGATTGCTAATATATTATTAACTTATGTTTTATTATATCATGCAGTATTTCACTGATCCTAGACCATTGGAACCAGAAAGATTAAAGGCGCTTCGCAACCAATGGGCAAAGAACTATTTGAAAGTGAAAAATGAAACTTAGGATGTTTAGACAATTTTGTAATTGTAGTTTATATTTACTTACTTAATTTACAATTCATGTCTCAACATTAAATATGTTTTAAATTCATAGTAATTAGTAAATTTCTCATTAAATTTTTTGGTAAAAACTGTTTCAAAACGGAATGAAAAGTATATGTTGTGTGGTCTGATTTTAAAATTTACAAGTTATTTTTGGGATTTATTGGAAAAACAAACATAATGTTAAAAAAAAATTCTAAAACAACATCGGTTTTTAAAAAAACTGATGTGAAATGTTACTTACAACATCAGTTTTTTAAAAAACTGATGTTAAATGTCACCTACCTCAACATTTTTTAACATCGGTTTTTTAAAAAACTGATGTTGTAAATAACATTTAACATCGGTTTTTAAAAAAACCGATGTTGTAAGTAACATTTCACATCGATTTTTAATTTCATATCAGTTTTTTTAAAAACCGATGTGAAATGTCACGTACAACATCAATTTTTTAAAAACTGATGTGAAATGTCACCGACAACATCGATTATTTTAAAAACCGATGTCAAATGTCACATTTAACATCGGTTATTTTAAGAATCGATGTTAAATGTCACTTACAACATCGGTTTCTAAAAAAACCGATGTTGATTTATAGATTTATAACTTTTTTTTTCATAATTCATATCATATAACATCGCCTATTTAAATAACCGATGTTAAATATGATTTACAACATCAGCTTTTTAAAAAACCGATGTGAAATGTCACCTACAACTTCAGTTTTTTAAAAACCGATGTCACATGTCATATTTAACATCGGTTATTTAAAAAACCGATGTTAAATGTCACTTGATATATAGATTTATAACTTTTTTTTATAATTTTTATCATATAACATCGCTTATTTAAATAATCAATGTTGTATTTATTAGTTAACATCGGTTTTGAAAAACTGATGTTAACGATACTACTTTCCACATCGGTACTTTCAACATCAATTAATAACCGATGTTGAAAGTCTTAAATAACCGATGTTGAAACCTTATTTTCTAGTAGTGAGACATGTTTCAAGAAAACGAAAAAGAGTAAGCTACTAAGTATTTAGCAAACAAAATGATTGAACTTGTTCTATAACGATTAAATGTCAAGTTTACTTACATATAATATCATGGGTAAAGTGTAATTTTCTTAGCTATTGTTTTTTCTTTGGTGAGGGATATGTTGTTGCTAGGTAGAAACAAAGACATGAGCTACTTCTTTAGCTTTTGGTAGGAATCTATGTAGATCTATAGCTCAAGTAAAGATATTTTTATCATTTAATTCAAATACAGAAAATTACTTGTTCTCCCTATCAAAGATATTTTTTTTATATTTTTTCCTATAAATATATATTGTTTACTACAATTTACAATAACAATTTAATTATATTTAAAATTAGTTTTAAATGACTTAAGATTGTAATTTTATGACATTCAATTTCATCATATTTAAAATTAGTTTTAAATTTAAATTGCATGCACCCGAACTAAGGTCTATTTATTTATCTCAAATTTTTATTTTTCAAACATGCAAAAAAAAATATTTTACTTTTTGATTTGGGCACAATTTCAGTAAAAAATACAGCGGAGTGAAGGGAACGCACAGGTAACTAGCTAGTAGCATTTGAAGCACTAATTTCACGTTAGTTCTGACCACTGCTAAGGAAATTAGTGATAGTTAATTATGCCAACGCTTGTGGCAAACTGACAATAATAATCTTTGAGTTTGTATATTCAACGACAGTTTTGCAATCGCTGAAATTCCGATTAGCGTCGGTTTAAACCACCCGTAAGTTACCTCTATAATCAACGCTAAATCACTGTTTTGTTGCAGTGATAATGTACTCATACATGCAAAGGATATAAATTTATGAAAATATAACTTGATGTATTTTTATGAAATAATATTTTTTTTGTAAATTAAAAATTGTAAAGACTATAAATCAAATTCCTCATATTTAAATAATCTATTTGATTAAACCAACATTGTCGAAATGCATTTTAAGATAAATACTTCATTTACAACACCAAAATACAACGACGTTATTTTATATATCTATATAGCAAGTTTTTGAAAATTGATTCTCCAATATAAGAAACTCAAAAGCTTGCTTGATTAATTCATTAGTAAAGTCGATAAGTTGCTTATAAGGACCCACCATGTGGGAGCAGAGATTTACTTTGGTAAAATTGGATTAATAATTTTGAACAACTTAAGATAAATATTATAGAAAATAGTGATATTATATTTTTTTGAAGCTTTTGCAGCAAGGATTGAAGCGGATGAGAATCAACATAAACCTGTTTTAACAATTGCTAAATCTATATAACTACAATCTAGTAATAAATTACTTCAATAATTTGAAATATAGTTCGCACAGAACATCAACCTCTGGCTCTCACATAGTTGTGGTATACTCTTAAATCTAGATATGTCATTCGCGGTCAACATGAAGGCATATGAGGTAAGAGGATATCTAGTGCATATTAATAAACATAAGGTTCAAGTTATATATCCCAAAACGTAAAACAAGTTGTTCAAAGACCACAAGTCATGGAGATTAGTATTACTAACATAAAACATACTTATTATACTAAACCGCCTCCGATAGGGCTCCCTTACTAAAAGTAGTATACATAGATACAACAACATAAATGGGGATAGTCCCCAAGGAAATTGATTTTGTCTCCGGGTCTAGTATTCTCTTGCTACACTAGACTATAACTCTCGATCCTTGTCTACTCCTCCTGTTGTTCATCAAGAAGTAATCCATGCAACAACAAAAAAGAAGGAGGAGTGATAAACCACATGAATACAAATATGAGATCATTACACATATATACAACTAGCCTTACACGCATACTAACACAAGATCAAGTATAACCGGTGGGAATGCACAATTAAGAATTCAAAGACAAGTGACTCATAGGTCAACCACATGTTTATAGATTCAGGGACAATGACATTATGCATAAGGATTCTTAAGAATTTTTTCTCATCATAGTCATCGACAATATTCACAACATAGCATTGGTACCTACAATAATAAACAAGGAATTGTTATAGCTTCATGCTAAGGCATTTTATGTATGTATTTGTATTCGAAAGATTATCTTGTAACTACTGAAGGAATCAACCATCTCGTAACTCATGAAGAATCAAACATTTATGGAATTCATATTGAGCCAACTAATCCTGCAACTCAAGAAGAGTCAGTCATTCCTGAAACTCATACAGAGTCAGCCATTCCAAAAACTCATATTGAGCCAGCCATTCTTGCGACACATAAATAGCCAGTCATTCTTGAAACTCATATTGAGACAGCCATTGTTGTAACTTATAAAGAGGCATTCATTCCTAAAACTCGTATTAAGTCTACCATTCTTGCAACTCATAAAGATCCAACCATTCTCAAAACTCATAAAGAGTCAGTCATTCTTGAAACTCATAAAGAGCAAGCCATTCCTACCTTACCTAATACCTAACACCTTTGTAAGGGTTTGTTGTCTCTTCCTAAGCCTTAACCCTTTCCAAAAACCATATAAGTGGCCCTAAACCTTGGATGTATTTACAAGTCTAATAGTATAGGGAAAGCACTACAACATTTAGGAGTAAAAGAAAAGCATATAATTATAGTAATTGTATATAGAATCAATCATATAGGATATACTACAGGATATCATTCATTAGAATTTCCAAGCAAATCTAACATACCAAACACCACTAATATATATGTTTTTATTCTTTTTACAGGTGTTGAGGGAAGAAGCCCAGAGTTTGAAGAACCTCTGGATTTGAGGTCAAATCCTTTTCAAGGGGGAGAGAATGATGTAATCCTACTCCCCAAGGGCATTGGATAGAAGATTCTAAGAAGATTGGGCCAGAGATGCAAGAGAAGGCCCTAGGATTCTCATGAGCCTTAGGGTAGATTTTGTGCCCATGGGCTAAGTATGAGCCCACTTATCTTTATACATATTAGATTAAGATTTCATTATTTTTGGGCCTTGTATTTAGGGCTCCATAGTGTAGGGAGGGTACCCTAGTAATGTAGGATTTTTCAGCCCTTGTATTTTAGGGTACCTAGACTAGTTTTTGTATTAGGGATAATTTCATAATTTCACATGCATTAAGTGCACTATTTGATGTGTGTGTGTTGGGAGAGAAATTTAATTGAATTGGGAGAAGCCCAATCCAATTAAATTTTGGATCATCCTAAGGGGGAGGTGAGCATTTGCTTGATACACCCGATTGTCACATCATATAGTCACACTTTGTGTATGTCCTTCATGCTTTACATGCCTCATGACACCTAAGCACACTTAGTGGAGAATCTTGGACTTGATCTTGGATTAGTGGGCTGAACCATAGCTAAAATTCACTAATCATAGTTAGTGAAATTTTGGCTCCACAAATTTAATTTCAAATTCAAGTGAAATTTGAATAGAAATTCAAATTTCCCTCCAATTTTGTGTAACACTTAGGCTATAAATAGAGGCCATGTGTGTGCATTTTTTTTAACTTTGATCATTTGAGAATTACACTTCAAAGTTCAGACCTCATTTGAGGCACAAAATTTCGTGCTCCTTCTCTCCCTCTCCCTCCACTCATCTTCTCCTACCTTCAAGCTCTTATTCATGGCTTCCTATGGTGGTGAGCTTCTTCTTGACTCATCTTCTCCTTGAAGTGGCGTCTCCAATCATCTTTCTTCCATTTCCATTCCGCTGCAATTGATCTTCAAGAAGTAAATGACTCCATTGATGAAGAAGATTCAAGACCTACAAGCTTCACATGGAGCTACATCATTACGTCCTAGCATTGCAAAAAATACAAGTGCATGCTCTTAAATACACTTAGGCATCATGCCCTCATACACCATTTCAAGTATTAATTTCTTCACCCACTCAGACATAACTTGGCATAGGCTCTAGGCAAGCATTGGAATTTACTTTAGAAGAAGATTTAGGTTATCCTTTGAAGGAGTATGAATATAAAGTTAGAAATATAGGGTTTGTAATAGCATTGTTTCAACTCATTTGACATAAAATCACAACTATTATTAGTATAGTGAATAACTAGGACTTTGGTTACAAGTTTTTGGAATTCAAAACGAGTACATCTAATAATAATAAGTGTACCTTAACTACATTTTAAAAAGTACCAAGGCACAAGGATTTTGGATTCTAGCCTTTAGAAACTCAACTTAAACAATTACATATTCTAGCTTAAAATTGTTTATAAGTTTCAATTACATAGTTGGATGGGAAAAAAACTCAAAAATATCTAAGATTAATTTGCACAATTCACCATTCCGCTAATTACACTTTACACACAATCCAATCTTTACAAATACTGTTTTGAAACTATCAAGATGAATATTGCTATAATTCATAGGAATCAGATTAGGGTGAGACCACTTAGATTATAAAGTTAAGGCTTAACTCTTGAATGGTTTAAAATGCCAAGTCAGGTTCAAAATAGATCGCTTATATATCAATTATGAAAACATGTTTGATTCTAGGCAAATTTCAATATATGACTTATCATGTTGCATTCTAACTTTCTCTTTTCAAATGTATAACCTCTAAAAATCCAAACATAAGTCTAACCTCACTTAAAACAGGTTATAATAAGAGTATAAGACATGTAATTCATACAATTGCAGATCCTTAATTTAGATCCGCGATCCGTGAACAATCCCAAGTAGTTTTCATCTCAAACATAACTTTTAAGCATAATTTATATCCTTGACATATCTAACTTCAATTTAATCACTTAACACTTAAATAAAACCATTTAGATCATCAAAGATTCACGAGTCAGATCTGAATAAAGAGAATTAAAGCATATACAGAATCAATCATTACGATACACATACATTCACACATATCAAGGTAATTAAGGTGTTCCTTAAGCAATTACACTAATTGCTTTAAGTTGGGGTTCGCCGATTCATGAGAGATTCACACTATCTCTTGATGACGTTAGGTACATATATAACTAAGCACAAAAACAATACACAGGGCATTAGTTAAAGAAAATCCCAAAACACTAAACTATGAAACGCATATCGACTCGTTGGCATCGAACCCCAAAAGAATTTAGAAGTAGAGAACCCCAAACTCTCTCCTAATGTCGATCTCTATGCTACCCCTCACTCCCCACTTACCTACGGATTGTAGGGATCCTTTTGATCTCCTTGCGCGTAGTGCCCTTCATCTTTCAAGTGGTTTAACTTTTCTCTCCGATTGATGCATATGACCTCCATGTTACTAGCTTGCGGGTTTGAGAAGAAAATAATTAAAGAGCAAGTGGGTGGCTTTGTTGCTAACTGGTCTCGTTAGGTTGATTCAATCAAAGTTTTGGAGGATGAAAATAGAAGAAAAAAAAATGGCAGACAAATACCGTTTAGTCTGTTGGAGATATAAGGTGGTTTTATAAAAACTAAAATGAATTTAAACTTGGGTTATATAAATATATGCAAATAGAATAACAAGTATAATCAATAAAATAGAAGGGATATATGTTCAATGAATAAAGCTACGAGAATAGAAATTTAAATTGGTATGAATAGCTATAGAAATTGACTTAGGAATTAAATCAAGGAAACATGTCATTTATATTGTTATAGCAACCTTGAAGACATTGAAATTTAGTTTGAAATGAATATAAATATAAATATAATTCTTTCAAATATTGAGATGGTACAAGGATTTCAATTTGATCATTTTAGGATAACCAACGGAATAAAAGTTGTGCTCTTAACTTAACCACTTTAGCTTTAGATGAGCATCAAATTATTTGGTCCTAAGGTAGATATTAGTGATTACTAAATCACTCATTTTGAGCATGTGCAACTAAGACCTTGACTACTCTGTGGTCATGTATCATGACTATCATCCTACATTAATAACAATAATAAAATAAAACTTTTAATTTTATTAAACTTACGAAATAAAAAAAAATTAAGCACATGCAATTATGAAACTGTACCATATATGAACTTATAAGCTAACTCCTAAAAAACAGGATGTTACATTGCTTCTTTGTTTTGGTTAACATTTTCACTATAAACATAAAAACAAATCTATAAAATTAAGCATGACAATATGAGAATGGATAAAAAATGAATTTCAAAACAATAAAAAGATTTTTAATAACAATATGAGATAATGTTAGCTCAGATATATAATAGATTAATTAAGCCTTACTTATCTCAAATTTTGAAAAACTTTCTTGTAATTAACATTTGAAGTCGCATTGGATACTTTGTTGAATCCACGTCTTTGGTTTTAATTATGACAAACCATTAGCAATGTAAATTGAAAGGAAGATGGAATTAGCATTCTGCTTAAGTGTTTCGGTGTTTATTACTTTAAGAAGTAGAAATATTTTTTCATTCTAAGATACTCATAAAGGTTTAGAGAACAACTGACAAAGTTGAGAACTCATAAGAGTTATTGAAGCCCATCAGAATGATGGAGTGTGCTTTCCTTCTGAGTACTTAGTTCTTGGCAAGATACTAAACAACAAGGCTTTACATAGAAGATTCATCAGAGGCTACATGAAGAGCATCATCAATCAGAATGAAGCTATGTAGAGTCTACATCAAAATGATGAAGACTTTGACTTTGAGTTTCTAAACATTAGAATGATTCAAGAAGACTCAAAATGCATCACTTGAACAAAATCAAAAGACTAAAGTCTGACAATTCGTCAATTTCCATATGTTGCCAATCACTGTAGGCACATCAAAAAGGAAGAACCAGCTGCATAAGAAGTGCTAGATTATTGAATGAAGTTGTCCATGAGAAACACTGATGACAAACATCAAAATGGAAGACTGAAGAATACTACTCAATCTGACCTTGGACATAATACTAACACACCAACAACATAACTTCTATTAAATTTGTCTGAAGTAATCAACTTTAGAATGCTTTGATGTTGTGAGAAGTGTTAAGAGTGTTGAAGCTGCACTACATCAAAATGAAATATCAATGTGAACTTCATCAAGGGAATTCATCAAAGTATGGATTCATTCTCAGCAAACATTAGAATGATTATTCTGATGGTTCTTCAAAATGTCCATTAGAAAGGATCTTCAAAATGAGAACCTCAGAATGGAACCTCATAATAGTTTTGTCTCCTATCACATCTTGACAGCTAGAAAGTGCCTCTACTTACTCCAAAAGCTTGTCAGCTATGTGGAGCCCACTCCAACGGTCTTCTTCACTACTAAAAAATAGCGCTTTAGCGACCGACAAACTCCGTCGCTAAATCATTAAATTCGGTCGCTATTAGTATTAGTAACCAAAATAGCAACCGAAGCCATTACGTTGCAAAAACCCAAGTCACTAAGTCTGTTGTAATCGAATTTATTTTCGATTGCTATTTAGCGACCGAACTAGCGACGCACTAAAATAATAATTTTGGTCAATGTGTAGTTGGTTGCTATTTTGCTTGGGACCAGTTTTGTAACCGACATTGTCTATCGCTAATTCGGTCGCTAATATGTAGTTATATTTTAAATTTAAAATAAAATCAAAAAATATTCGGTCGCTATTTCAGTCGCTATCATATAATTAAACTTAAATATAAACTAAATTCAAAAGGAGTTCGGTCGCTATTTCGGTCACTGTTGAATAATCAATTTTAATATATAATTTTTTTTAAAAAAGCCATTCGGTCACGAATTCGGTGGCTGAATTTGCAATAAAATATATTTTGGTCGCTAATGAGGTCGCTAGTATATAATTTATTTCATAATTTAATGGATATCGGTTACTAATTTGGTCGCTATTTAATATTAATTTTTTAATGCAAAATTATGTTGTATGTTTTGTTTTTCCAGTTACGTTTTGACCTACTTAATAATTATCAACTATAAACATAAATTTTAATTAAATTGTATAATCAAAATTATAAATAAAATTAGACATTCATAATGAGTAAATATATATCTTATAACAAAGTTCTATTTTAAAGATTCATAAAGTGCAAATTCAAAGTTTTCAAAGTTTAATCAAATGCAACGTAAAAGTTAATAAAGTTCAAATTCATAACTAACGTGGCCTAATCAAAGTAAAGTAAACAATAACTAGAGTCAATGATCATTTTCCATCTCATGAGGACGATCAACCTGAGCATCATTAACATGGTGATCTGTTCCATTTGCTATGGTAGGTGATAGACTAGGAGCTGGTATGATAGGCTGAATATGCAAGTGTTGTAGTATACGTTGCATTTGCTCATTTTGTTGTTGCATCTATTGTCGCATCTCCTGACTTTGGTGATCATGATTCTCCATCATCTGCAACATCTTTTCCTCAAGTATCTTCTCCTTATTTGCCTTTGCCAAAAGCTCAGCATTCCATTTATTAATTGTCTCACGCATTTCCTCTATTTGGTCTTCCACAGGAGTAATAGAAGTTGATGGAGCTGATTTTGAGCAACTAAACCTTTTGCTCAAAGTACCTAGGCCGTACATGTTCCCCTTGTAATTTGGACCTCCAACAACATTCAAATATATTTCATTATCATTAACAGAAGTAGCAGTGTTAGGGGAATCCTGTGTAGATGTGTCTTCCTCTATCAAACGTTGTAAGATTTCATCTCGACGATGTTGATATTTCTCCTTCAATATAAAGTAAGGTATGAAGATAAATTGTTAAATATATAGACATATAAGGATTAATATTCAAGAAAACCATCACTAATACAAGAAAAAAATTTGACTTTAATCTACTATAGTAGGCTTCAAAGTTTATACTAGCCAATCACAAACATTTAACACTAACTAAAAAAAAGCAAATCAAGATGTGTAAATAGGTTCAAGAGATGTTCATCAAAGGTAAGATTTCATTTATAATACCAGGCACTATATATCTAATAAAGTGATAGGATTAGAAGAAACAACTTACAGCAAATTCGCGGGACTTGTCATTGACCCATTCTCCCGACTTCAATTTCTTAGTTTTCTCCATCACCTCCCAAGCAGTTGGTGGTCTTTGAAACTCCTTTGACTAGATAAATTTAAGAAATTAAAATTGTAAAACATTTAATTAATTTCATTGAATTGAAAATCAATGAGGTATACATACATACATGCATGCATGCATGCATGCATACATATATACATACATACATACATACATACATACATATGAAGTAAAATTACCAGCTTTTAAAAGTGAGCTGCAATAGATATGGAACCACCACAGTATGCTGAGGCTCCTCTATCAACAGATCGATTCGCCTTGGCAGTGGAGCTCTTGTTTAGGAAATTTGTAGAACCCCAATGTTCGTCCAAGGCTGCTCGAACATTAGTTGTTATCCACTTTCCTTTATCTTGACCATTTCTAATCTTGTTCATTGCACTTTTTAAAATACGTGAACCTTTTGTCTCAAAAATAGCTCTAATGGCTCGCTCTTCTTGTGGGTGCCACCTATACTCTTTCTGCATAAAATATGAAACAAGAACTAAATTAGAAATCATACAAGAAACAATAAATTTTAAATTACACCATAATTCAAGTTACCTTAAACTCTCCAAACCACCTATCACGAAGGTCAACTGACACCTTCAACCAACTTGGAGTTGGTTCATCAAATTTTGCCCTAATGATATTTGATATGATATTAGAACACCCATATGTTGGTTGAAACCTATGTACAAAGACATTGTCAATACCATATTTAAAAAACATTTTAAGAAAATTATTAGTTAAATAAAATGCACTTACTCTCTTTTATATGCACGAATGAAAGGTCTTTCATCAACAATATGTTCACAATTTGGATCTGTTGGGTACTCAGGTGTAACAGAATCATCTGGTGTTGAAGGTGAAGCATCTCTAACAGGGGTAGTGGGAATTGACTCCCTTACAAAGGTAGGATTTGGTTGGTCTTGAGCTGTAGGAAGTGTGTTTGGAGTCTGTGTGATCAAGGCCATACCCAAATCAAATAAACATTAACATGCAGTAACTAGGAAGTGATCCTAGGTCGTTTCCCAACGAGCTATGATAAACCAAATGTTCATAATATACTTGCAGTAACAGTAACAATGGGGGGGTTGTTTGTTGTGTGAATTAAAGAACAAGCAAACTGGAATATGAAATTAATAATAGTAAAAACGTGTTATTTCCTCTGATTCAGAAGCCATTCTCTTGTTTTAGGTTATGAAGAATTCGTCCCTAACAATTAACCACTTAATCCAACCCTATTTTAATTTACTAAGCGAAAATCAATTTAGGGTTGTCAATATGTGATTAAGTAACACATACACCAATTAACCCCTTGTTCATTAAGCACGAACGCAATTTAAGCACAGAAGCAATTAATTGAACATGAAGCGTGCACAGATTAACAGAATTCATGTGGGTTAATTGGTGAAGGGAAAACTGCCAGGAAGCTACATTATAAACAGAACCTCGAAGAGAGTTAAGCTTCGCCCTCAGAAGGAAACAACACCAAAAATTTAGCCTTCCATAATTTCAACCAAAAACATAAAATGCAATTGAAACTAAAGACAGAAACATAAATGAAACTGGAAATAGAAATGAGAATGAAACTAAAGCAGAACGTAAATGAAACTAAATGCAGAAGAAGAAATAAAAATGAAATTGCAATTAGAAGTAGAGAATCGAAAAGTGCATTACGTGAACAGTAACAATAAGCTCAAAAACGTAAAACCCTAAACCCTATGCTCTAAATAATAGCCTAACAGAATAGCCTTTACACGAATCCCAAGGCTACTATTTATAAGGGTCACTCAAAGTCATTGGGCCCTATTACATTATTCTGGCCCAAAACGAAATAAACATTGAACAACATAAAATAAAATTGCAATCTCCTAATTAAAAATTAACTAAGGTAAATGTTGCTTTATTTGTCCTCTTTAAGTCCACGACCAAAATCCGGATTAAGCCCAATGCTTCATTAATTCCTGAAATTAGATTGAAAACATCAAATTAGCTTAATGAGCCCAAGTAATAAAACTGCCTAATTAATTTGACAATTAAGACTAATCAATAATTAAAATGGTGCAAAAAGGGTTAAGAAATAGGAGAAAATAATGGCACATCATTGTGCAACAACATGAATCACCAACTCTGAGGTTGATATGTGAATGGATGAGGGGGAAGGGTTGGTGGTAATTGGAGCTCTCAAACTGTGGGTACCACGTCTTGTACCACGATTAAATGTTCCACGACCACCACCTCTACCTCTGTCTGCCATCTACATGTTTGATTTACACACGCACACACACACACACACACACACACACACACACACACACACATATATATATATATATATCTTTTTAAGAACAAATAAATAAAAAATGAAGTATCGCAAGCAATACACTTTAGTAAACAAATAAATCCAACTTGTTAATGAAAACTCATAGAAACATGTTTTCTACACCAAAATATGTCACTTATCTTCTCTTTCATATTCGCTACAAGAGTAAAAGTAATAATTATCACAAACCACAGTCATACAAATGTAAAACTACACACACACACACTGAACATAAGGCATGCAATATATTTAAGAACAATAAATAAAAAGTGAAGTGCCACAAGCAATACACTTTAGTAAACAAATAAATCCAACTTGTTAATGAAAGCTCACATAAAAATGTTTTCTACACCAAAATATGTCACTTATCTTCTCTTTCATATTCACTACAAGAGTAAAAAATATGAAATCAACTTTAATCTATAAATTACCTAAGAAGTATCTGTATCATCAAAATCACTCTCAATGTCATTCTCACTTAACATGCATTCATCCTCGTTTGGTTCAATCAAGTCTAGTTGTTTGAGTAAGTCTACATCTATCTCTTCTCCACCTCCATCAACATCCGCAAGAGATTCATTAATGACATCAGGGTCAAGTTCCAACACTTCTTGAAGCCCTACAAGCTCATCATCTTGGTATGGAGCCTCTTGTTCAATTTCACTTACTATATTGTCAGTGATTCTGTTGTGAGCTTTTGTCTTCATTATGGCTAACCATCCTCGATGTCCCTCAGGATATGTTGTGTAATAAACTTGTTCTGCTTGTTGTGCAAATATGAATGGGTCATATGCTTTAGTATATCTTTTTTATTGTCTTACTTCAACAATGTCATACTTTTTATCTACTCGTGTCCCTATATAAGGAGTATTATCTAACCAATCACACTTGAATAGAACTAACTTCATCAATGGGATGCCAGTATACTCCAATTGAATAATATCATACAACATTCCATAAAAATCAGATTCTAGTTGGTCATCAGTTCCCCGTACGTGAACACCATAATTAGAAGAATTCATGTCTTCATTCCAACTAACTGTTTCAAATTTGTATCCATTTATAATGTAGATAGGCCATGATTCAACTTTTCTCTTAGGTCCCCATGCCAAATTAACCAATATTGAATCTTGAATATTATTTTCTAGATTTAGAACCTAAAAAATTTAAAAATTAATACCATATATAACACCATATCATTATGGAAGAAATGTTATTTCAATAATATATAAGGTGTTAACCTACATATTGCTTGAACCATGCAGGAAAGTTGGATGAAATGTCTTGGTTAAGTTGAGCATCTGAAGTAGTGGGATTCAACTCCCTTAAAAAATTCTCATAAATACTGGAAAAGAGAAAACAAATTAGTCAACGTAAAAAACATAACATCATTTAAAATATTAATTAGAGTTATAAAAGTATTAAAATCATCATACTCTAAATATGGCTCAATCTCTGGACAATTTTGAAGAACGTACAAGTGAGCAACATGAACATCAACTTGGTCCAAAAAATATGTTTTGGATTTACCACTCGCTCTTCCTGGATAATTGAAAATTGATATAGGAGGAGAAGATGAAGAACCTTCATCTACATCAACATTTCGAGGCATCCTTGTCCTTCTTGTTGCAATTTGATCAGGATAGTAAAACGAGGCAAAGGTAGATGTCTCCTCCACTAAGTACGCTTCACAAATCGATCCCTCAACTCTAGCTTTATTCTTGACTTTATTTTTGAGGGAGTGTAAAAACCTAAAATTAATATGAATAATTATTTTTTTTTAAATGACTATATGTATATAATACAATGGTGTATAAATGATTACTCATTTTATACCTCTCAAAAGGATACATCCAACGATATTGGACTGGACCACCAAGTCTTGCCTCATAAGGTAAATGAACTGGAAGATGCTCCATTGAATCAAAGAAGCTTGGAGGGAATATTTGTTCTAACTTACACAACAACACATGTATGTTATTTTCCATAATTCTTAGTTGCTCAACATTTAAAGTTGTCGAAGTTAGTTCTCTAAAAAATTGGCTAAGTTCAACAAGTGGCTTCCAAATAGATTTTGGTAATGAGTCAAATGCAATTGGAAGCAACTGTTGCATGAAAACATGACAATCATGACTTTTCATTCCATGAATTTTTCCCTTGTTAAGATCCACACACCGACCTAAATTGGAGGCATAGCCATCTGGTAACTTTAGTTCTTTGACCTATTTAAGAACAGCGAGTCTCTGGGATTTGGTCATTGCATAAGCTGCCTTTGGTGTAAAGAACTTTCCACGACCAACATCTACCAGCTCAAGCTCCTTCCGATTACATATTTCTGCTAAATCCATTCGAGCATTGTGTTTATCCTTGCTTTTGCCATTGATGTCCATCACAATGTTAAAGACATTCATAAACACATTTCTTTCTGTGTGCATGACATCAATGTTATGACGCAGAAGCTAGGTTTTCAAATATGGTAACAACCAAAATATACTTTGTTTTTCCAATTATGTTCAACATCATAACTAGGAAAATCTTTTTCTTCTTGCGACTCAAGGCAGAGCGATAAATGTGCAACTCTATTCCAAACATCAAGACTAGACAAACGTGGAGGAGGGGGTGAGGTCTCAACGCGACCCTTCTTGAATGACTTTTTATTCCTCCTATATGCATGATTAAGCGGAAGAAATTGGCGATGACAATCAAAATAACAAACCTTGTGAAAATTTAAAGTTGTGAATGCCTTTGATCATTCCATACATATGGGACAACCAAGTCTACCAGCAGTTGTCCAACCTGACAACATCCCATAAGCTGGGAAGTCATTGATTTTCCACATCAAAGTAGCCTTCATCAAAAAATTTTGCTTCAATGACACATCAAAAGTTGGTATGCCATCATTCCATAAGGTGCATAAGTCATCTATGAGTGGTTGCAAGTACACATCAATCTTGTGCCTTGGATCTGATGGACCTGGAATTAAGACAGTTAAAAACATAAATTCTCTCTTCATGCACCTACCAGGAGGAAGATTGTATGGAGTTAAGATAATCGGCCAACAAGAGTAAGTCTTCCCAAATTGACCAAAAGGACTAAATCCATCTAAACATAATCCCAATCTGACATTCCTAGGGTCATGACTAAATTCTGGATGCATTCTATCAAAATGTTTCCACGCTTCACCATCAAATGGATGACACATGACATTCGGGTCCCTCTGATTTTCACTATGCCATCTCATGTGAGATGCAGTGGCCATTAAAGAGTACAATCTTTTTAGTCTTGGAATGAGTGGAAAATGCCACATTTTTTTAACAGAAAACTTCTTTTCAATCCCTCTCCTATTAACCGTCAAATACCGATCACTTTTACAAAAAAAGCAATTGGTTATACTCTTATCTGAATTTTCTTTGTAATACAACATGCATCCGTTCGGGCTACAATCAATTTTCAAACAACCGAGACCCAATTTCTGCACTGACCTTTTAGCTTGATAAAAATTACTAACCATAGTATTGTTTTTTGGCATGGTGTCACCCATAAGTTGAACAATACAATTAAAACACCCTTCTGACATATTATAATCAGATTTCAATCTAAGACAGGCCAAAGAAGCTGACAATTCTGAATGATGCTCGCATCCTTTCCACAATGGTGCTTGAGCAGTTGCAAGCATATCAAAGAACTTTTGAGCTTCAGGATTAGGATTCTCCTCCATGCATTTTGTCTCAATTACACCCTGTTGTTCTATGTATTGGCCAATTGATGGTCCAGCATGATCCATGATCATTTGCTCATAAGGATTCAATTCTTTCCTTTTCCTACCACTTTCGTAGTAGGAACCTTGCAACACTATGGGAGGAAATTGTGGTAACTCTTCACCGTGGTTTGTCCACCAATAATAATTTGGCATGAACCCTTCCTCATAAAGATCCCTCATCACATCATCCACAAACTTGAAAACTTTACATTTGCATTTCTTGCAAGGACACCTTGTTTGTTCTTCTTGCATTTGAAACATGTCCTGACTAGTAACAAATTGTACAAATTCAAACACTCCTTCTCTAAACTCATTTGTCCAACGTTTATTACCATCCAACATCTGTTACATCCACCTTTGATTCTCAGGAATATCCATTGATACAAACTACCAACAACAAATCTCCATCAAGAAACGTCAAGAAGTAAGAAAATATTATCATCAAATGAAATGATTCGATAGTATTCAATGGAGTGTGTTCATGCAAACACACAAAAGACATACTATTATAGTGTTTGTGTGGAAGTTGAAACAGTCAACTTAATGTTTTATTTACTATGATTGATTTGAAACTTTAGATAAAGTAAGGTTGATGATGGAACATGGATATTGTGTATTACAAGTACCTCAATGTAGGTATAATTAGACAATGAAGAAAAAACTCCTGCACAAAATTAATAAAATTGTGTCTATTATGTGAAATTAATTAATTATAGTAGTACTATACTAGTGGAGAAAAATAAAACTATTGTTCAGAGCTTAGTTCAAATAAAGTAATTATAAATTTTCTTACATTTAATTGTGAGCGTAAAAAAATATAAAATAGAAAAGAATGATTAATTTTAAATTATCTATTGAATTATCTTTAACTTAAATTTAAATATATTTAATTAAGTATTTTATTGTATCAATATTATAACATACACTGCAACAATTTAAACATGAACAAAAAAGACAAACCAAGAGAGGGGTCCAATGAGATGTGTCGACCACTATAGCTAGTTCCTCTACTGTGCTATTTCCTCGGTTGTTTGCAATCCCATGTACACATCAAACCATCCTGCACTAAAATTGTTCAAAGTTCAAAAACACAACACTTAATTAATTAGCACTATTGTGTAAGAGCCCCAAATATATACTGAGAAATCCTACGTCTCAGATATGATTATTAATTCTACTTATTTCAATTTTCCCACTGTAATAAATAAAAGTAAAAGTAGATTCTCTATATACAACTTTCATTTTTTTTTTCTTACACCTATTATTACTACGAGACCCATTTTGCTGTAATCAATTTGAACATTGACCCAAACTCAATTAACTTTCTGAAAAATCAACTATAAAATTTAAATTAAGTATGTAACATGTCAAAGAGATTATTAAACAAATGTTAATATTATCATTTAAGTTATATGATTTTTTTTTATTTGGACTAAAAAGTAAGCAAAAGGGATCGAGTTATTTTAAGAAAAATTTTAAAAGATTTATTCTTCATCTTAATCATTATTTTTTTAAATCTATTAATTAAGATTGATTATTCATTACAATTATTATATTTTAAGAAAATAAATAAATGATTTTTTTAGAGTTATACTATTTTGATCTCTCCTCAAAAGAAATTAATAGTTGTACTTTGAGAGATTTTTTTTATATAAATTTTCTTATTTTGAAAGATTAATGTGATAATATATATATTTCTAAGGACTAAAATGGTGTTTTCCCTTGAGTTTTCCATAGTATTTTAAATTGACACCATTTAGTTCCCAATGTGACGTGGGTCTTATAGATGATGGCTACCAGATGGCTACAATAAAAATGCCATTTGTCTCACATGATCGAAGTAGACAATTTTTTTTTGGTCGGGGAAAAAGAGAATATATTAATTAGCCAATGAGGATGAGAAATACCCAAAAGAAATAATACAAGTAAAATTCATGGAAAAATAAATAAATGTATATTTGAAGAGTTCTTAACCTTGAAAGGAATGGTGAAATGAAAATAAAGAAAGCGCCTCGTGAGACAAAATCACAAAAATATAGAAAACTGCACTTTTTTAGCATTATATATATATATATATTACTTTTTTTAAAAAAATAAAAAAAAAAAATATATATATATATATATATATATATATTACATATATATTATAAAATGTTTCCATAAAAAATATTATAAAATATTATTTTAATTCGTAAAAGGTTAAATTATACTTTAATCCTTTCTTTTCAATTAGAATCAGTTTGATTGATTGTAGAATGAAAAAGATTCAGTTTAATTTCTTATCCTTTAAAAAGTTTAATTTCATTCTTTGTTTTTAATCCGTCAGTTTAGAATTAACGTCCTTATTTCAACCAAAAAAAAAAATTAACACCCTTAATATTTTTAATATATTAGTAGTTAAAAATTCACTCGAAACATTCTTTTAATTATAAGGTAAATAAATAAAGAAATTAAATTTTAAGAGTCTTTTTTTTTATCACAAGAATAGAAGACAAATAGAAAAAATTTACAACAATTCACGTGTTACTCAACTAATGGAGCTAGAGTGCTATACTTCCTTTTTCTTTTTACTAGGAGACTCTATTTAACTTAGATAGTGATTAACCTGGATATTCATTAAATTTTGATAATCTTTTATTAATTATCGCACTCAAATTTATCAGCAATAATTTGTCTAAAATTTTTGCATTTATTTTGTATGAAAAATTTTATTTGGACAGATCAACCCACAAATTATAATCAATAACTATTTAAAAGAATTATTTTCAAGGTGTTTTCTCTAACAATTAGGAACATTGTGAATTGATATCATTTCACAACCAAACATATACTCCGTGCCAGTTTAATATATAAGGAATGCCAGGATATTATTTCTGAACATTAAGGAAATGTTAGTATTTTTAGTCTTTTCCCCACTCTAGACATTGATTTATGCACATGTCAGGATATTATTTATGAACATCAAGTAATTTTGTTAATTATATTACCCTTAAGACCATTGCCAATAAAACTTTCATTGAAAATCATAATACTTGATGTTATCTATCGATAAACCTTTCTATTTATTCTTTTTGTTAGCCAATTATCCTAATTTTTTCTAACATGTATTTATATTTATATAATCCTAATTTTATTTGTAGTCCTGCATTGGTCTAGTGTTCAAGCAACTTAAACTGGGGTTCATGAATGAATTTTTTTCTTAGAGAAACTCACATCATACTGTTCTAAAACACGGGAAGTGTTAACCCTACAATACCATTAATTCTACCTTTCGTTTTTTTTATTCCTTCTTTGTGCTTCCAGCATGTCAAACTAGCACACTACACAGTTAAACATAGAACTAGACATGTTCTAAAACATGTGAAGTGTTTTGAGTGTCGGAAATGTGTCGATCATCACGGACAAGACTGTTCTTGGCACTTCATCTACCACAAACATGAGTTTGTCTGAGATAAGGAGGACTAATTCTAAAAGATGGTTTCATAGAGGCAATTTGAGGGGTTCTTCATCACTTATCCCTACTACAAAACACACAACCAGCAAAAA
Organism: Glycine soja; assembly: GCF_004193775.1. Lineage (NCBI taxonomy): Eukaryota > Viridiplantae > Streptophyta > Magnoliopsida > Fabales > Fabaceae > Glycine > Glycine soja. Next base: position 14,582,208 of record NC_041005.1, read on the forward strand.
AAAATTGAAGTTCCACAAACCTAGGTCTGGCAACGCAAAACTCAGAGCAAAGAAATTCCATAAAAAAAATATATTTCAACATACAATAGCAATATTTCAGTTAGCAGAAATTGTTCTAATTATATCCAAATCGAAGCAAAAGTGTTAAAAAAATAGGGAACTCAAAACCCAAAACAGAATAAGCAAAAAAAAAGATGAAATAACTTACTATGTAAGAGCTCCATCCCAGAAGAGAGGAAGGTATAGCGTGCACTGCAATGTAGATGAAATTTAAAAGATGAAACCCTAGGAAGCGCAAGAACTGATAACCTTTACTCTCATTCTTTTCTTTCTTTCTAAAAGCACTGCACCACCGTAACCTTTACTCTTTCTTGTCTTTCTTTCAAAAAGCACTATACATTTACTCTCTTTCTTTCAAAAAGCATTGCACGGTTACTTTTCACATTTTTTGCATGTTTCATTGTTTTGTTTTTTCTTTTTCTTTTTCACGTTTTCTTTCCTTTTTCTTTCTTTTATTTTTTTTTCATCATTTTTGACGTCTTTTTCTTTTTCTTTTCTTTAGTTTTCTCTGTGTTTTTTCTTTTCTTTTTTATCTCTCTTTTTTTCTTTTCTCTTTATTATTATTATTACTATTATTATTATATTTAAACTTTCTTTTTTTTCACGTTTAGTCTTTTTTAGTTTTTTTTCTTCTACTGTTCTTTCTTCTTTCCTTTTTCTTCTTTTTTTTTTCTTTTCATCATTTTTTATGTTCTTTTTTTTCTTCTTTTTTTCTCTTTTCTTTTCTTTTCTCTTTTCTTTTTTTTCACGTTTAGTATTTTTTAGTTCTTTTTCTTCTACTGTTCTTTCTTCTTTTATTTTTTTTCTTTTCATCATTTTTTATGTTCTTTTTTTCTCTTTTCTCTTTTTTTTTCTCTTTTCTTTTTTTATCTCTTTTTTTCTTCTCTCTTTTTTATTATTATTATTATTATTATTATTATTATTATTATTATTATTATTATTATTATTATTATTATTATTATTATTATTAAACTTTCTGTTTTTTCACGTTTAGTTTTTTTAGTTCTTTTTCTTCTAGTGTTCTTTCTTCTTTCCTTTTTCTTCTTTTTTTTTCTTTTCATCATTTTTATGTTCTTTTTTTTTCTTCTTTTTTTTCTCTTTTCTTTTTTATCTCTTTTTTTCTTCTCTCTTTATTATTATTATTATTATTATTATTATTATTATTATTATTATAATATTTAAACTTTTTTTTTTTTTCACGTTTAGTTTTTTTTAGTTCTTTTTCTTCTACTGTTCTTTCTTCTTTTCTATTTCTTCTTTTCTTTTTTTTTTCATCATTTTTTATGTTCTTTTTTTCCTTCCTTTTTTCTCTTTTCTTTTCTTTTCTCTGTTTTTTTTTCCTTTTTTCCTTTTTATCTTTTTTTTTCTTCTCTCTTTATTATTATTATTATTATTATTATTATTATTATTATTATTATTATATTTAAACTTTCTCTTCTCTTTTTTTTGTTTCTTTCTTTGTTTTCTTTTTTAAGAGTGATAAGTTGCTTTTTTTCACGTTTAGCTTCTTTTTTATTTCTTTTTCTTCTAGTGTTCTTTCTTCCTTCCTTTTTCTTCTTTTCTTTCTTTTATTTTTTTTTTCTTTTCATCATTTTTTATATCCTTTTTCTTTCTAAGGTTCGAATTGAAATAAAAAAAAAACTGAATAGCCATGGTTAAGTGTTAATTAAACTAACCAAGTTGCGCTTGTCTTCGAAGTACTCTGGTTCGGATTAAGGCTTGGAGGTCTTGGCTTGTTTAGCTCGAGGCTGAGCTTTGGGCTTGTTATCTTCGGGTGCATCGTGTTTGGCTTCTTGACCCTGCTTCGTCTTTCTCTTAGCTCCTCTCCTCAATGTGCTCGCTAGAACCAAACAGGGAAGAAAGAGAAATAGGGTTTGGCTTTGGAGGGTGAACGCTAAATAGAAGGCGTTGGATCTTATTCATGATTGCCAAATATTTCTCTTTCATTAACGCTTCATTTTCCCTTTCTTCATCAAATATTTTTTTTTTAAATATTTATTTATGTAATATGTTGACAGTATTTTTATCTATTTACAATAAATAACATGAATTTCTTAATATAAATAAAAAATATTATCACCAAATTAGAAATATTATTATAAAAGATAAATATAATATATAAAATAAAAAACTTATATAAATATACATATTCTAATATATGTGAATATTATTTTTTTACATATATTAAGATTAAGATATTTTTATTATTTATTAAAATAGTATTTTTTTTATTTATATTTAACTTTATTTAATCAAGTGGTTAATTTTTTTAAAGAATTAAATTATATAGTAAATAAATGTACTTAAATAAAATGAGAAAATTTTCTATTTTTAAAATATTTATTTATGTAATTTATTGACACTATTTCTATCTATGTTATAATAAAAAACATGAATTTCTTAATATAGATAAAAAAATATTGTCACTAAATCAAAAACATTGTTTTAAAAGATAAATATAATATATATAAAAAAAACTTATATAAATATACCTATTCTAATTTATGTGAATAGTATTTTTTTTACATATATTAAGATTAAGTTATTTTTATTATTTATTAGAACATTATTTTTTATTTATATTTGACTTTATGTAATCAAGTGGTTATTTTTTAAAAGAATTAAATTATATAGTAAATAAATGTACTTAAATAAAATGAGAATATTTTCTATTTTTAAAATATTTATTTGTGTAATTTATTGAAATTATTTTTATTTATATTACAATAAATAACATGAATTTCTTAATATAGATAAAAAAATGTTGTCACTAAATCAGAAATATTATTTTAAAAGATAAATTAATATATAAAATGAAAAAAACTTATATAAATATACATATTCTAATTTATGTGAAAATAGAATTTAATCTTATATGTTATATTTTAAAAGATAATATATAAGATTATAAAAATATAATAAATACAAAAATTGAATTTCAACTATTTTTGCATAAAATTTATATTAATATTATATTTTGTATCAAATATTCAAATGAGCACTTAGATGTCGTCATAAAAGAGTGTGTTTCCCATTCTAAACATCATGGTTCTTGCCTGTCCTCAAGCATTTTTAAAGTTTTTTTTTTTTTTTTTAAGAAAATGTTAGTCAACTTTTTATTATAATCAATGTTTGAAATTTAACCATCAACGGTTAAAATTAGGTGTGGGTAAGCAGGTCGTCTCGCCCGACATAAGTCCACAATGGTATCCGCACTCTTACACAAACTTAATACATTAGTCCGCACCCGCCTCGCAGGCCTAGTTTTTAAAGAAACACTTAAATTTGAAAATAAATATAGTTTTTTCTCCTAAAAAAAGTTAATTACACTCAATTATATATTTTTTTAAAAAAATCTTAATAAATCTCTAACAAATACTCAATTACAAAAATTTTACCACAACTAAATCAATTTTGAACATAAATCAAAAGAAATTTTGGATTAGGCTTTTAGGATTAATTTGGTTTGAGTTGGCCTTGGTTAATAGTTGTGGGTTTGCGGGTCAACCCATGAACCACGTCGTCCAAACCCACATAGCTTGCGGATTATGCTGGACGGACCCAAAATCTTGCATAGCCATGAATTTTATAAAAAAAATGGTTTGTGGCTTGTGCGAACCACAGGCCCTGCTATCTAATTCATGAACCCGAGCCTATTTATCCACCACTAGTTAAAATCAGTGACTCAAATGAGAATTAAAAAATAGGAGGACTAATTTGGTGAAATTATAGGTAAAATAGGGGGACATATTTTGCAATTAAGCCTTAGATCAAAGTAAATTTGGGATTTTAGTGAATGCATATGTTATGCATTGCATCTTATTGGGCCTTGCTCAATGCACATGTTGTACTAAAGTCAAATTGGGTCTTCATCAATGCATAAATTTTACTTATGTCATATTTAAACTTATTGAATAATTCTCGTGTTACACTTATATCTTTTATTTTGAATTAGCTAATTTTATAAATTTTCATTATCATATATTTTCAGAATATAAAGGGTATCTATTATCATTTTTAAATATTTATTTTGTAAAAAACACAAATTAAAAGACTAATGATAAGCATGCCTTATTTATCTTAATAAAATAATGTAAATATTATTTTCTTAATTGAAAAATATTACTAATATACTAATTTCAATATTTTTCTAGTATAAAATATATTTAAGTATATTATATATTTATTACAATTTATAATAAATACAATATTTTTTTACTTCACTTATATTGAATAAAGAAATTTCAATCACTAATTCGGTCGCTAATTTCAAAATAGAAATATGCATAGCGACCGAATTCGTTTCGGTCGCTATAATCATCATATAGCGACTGAAACATCTTCGGTTGCTATCTTCAACTACATATCGGTCGCTACTTCGGTGGCTAAAGTAATTTTATTTTTTAACATATTCAGCAACCGAAATAGCCACCGAAGCTTTCAGCGACCTTTCATTTCGGTCGCTAATTCAGTCGCTGATCCAAGTTAAACATCATGAGTAATTTCGGTCGCAAATTCAGTCGCGAATTGCAACATTAACTGTGTAGTCGCGAATTCGGTCGCTAACAGAGACCGAAAATTTTCGGTTGCTAATTTTGGTTGCTAAATTGCATTTTTCTAGTAGTGCTTGAGTGCATTATGAGGCAATTTCAAAGGCTATGAAAAATAAGTTGAAACATTGCAAATCTGTAATACATTGTGCTAGATCTCTTAGTGAGAAATTTGTGTTTTATCTTCAACCCTCTCTGTGAAAGTGACCCACTTATGTATTATGCTTTCAAAGCTTGTAATAATCTTAGATCGAAGTGTGAGATTAAGTTTCTAAGTGGAATCTTTCTTGTGAGAAGAAAAACTGTTATCTGCACAGTTGAATCACAAACCCATTTTCTATAAAGTCCAGTAGTAGCTGGAAGAAGATAAATCTAGTGGTGTAGTTGGTCTAGCAGAGGCTAGGTTTGAAGTCCAATGAGGAACTAATAGGTTATTGAAATCCATTAGTTTGCTAGTCTAGTTGTGAATTGGTTGTGTTAGTGAAATCTCATCTTTAAGGGTGAAGACTAGGCCTAGCCCAAGATTGGGGTGAATCAATATAAAAATCCTTTGTGCACTCTTTCATTTTCCTTTCCTTTCCTTTGCTTTGGACAAATCTGAAAACTATTTTTGACCAAATCATTAAATTTGTTATCTTACCAAACTTAACAACAGAACCAAACATTGTTTTACCAAAAGATTTTATTAAGCAACTATCTTTGAAACAAAAGTCTTAAACTGCAAAAGAGTTATTTTTTCAGAATTGTTGCATTTTCATTCTGAGTTACTTGAATTTCCATTCTAAGCTAAAAAAAATTCATTATGAACTCATCTATTCTTAACAATCTTTAAAAGCCTTTATTTTAAAAGAAAGATTATAAAATTTTCAAAATTCCAATTCAACCCCCTTCTTGTGGTATTTTTGTCACTTCATACTTGTCCTTCCTTATATGTTATTAGTATTGACAAACCAACAGGTGAAGTAACCCTTGAAATAGCAACATATAATATAATTGTCCTTTTGAAAAAATAGGTAGCGGAAGATAAATGCCAACATGTTTGAGAGATTTTCCTTGACTCTCATTTATAGTCATTGCAAAAGAAACAACAACATGAAATTGTTTACGTTAAAATTTGAAAGGAATTCTATGATCAGATAGAGTCAATGGCAATCTAAGAATGTAAACCTTTTTCCCAATGTTACTTCCGGATATGACATTTGCTTCATGTACATAACTACCCGTTTGGGTAATTATAACTCGAGTATCATTGCATAAACCTAAAGATTGATCAATATTTGTCAACAACATTATTGGAACACTTGATATTTAACTCATGGTTTAGAAGTCTGAAGAAAGTAATAATATTCTTTAGAAACTCAAGAGTGTGATTATTTGGCCTATCAATATTTTTATTCATTGAGCAATGACTATCATAACTTTTTTTTTTTTGTATTCCAAATAATATATTGATAGAAATAAACATGGAGGTTGCATAAGGAATGCTCCCACTAAGGATACAAGACATGCATAAACTAAAATAGTTAACATATAGTGTGCATGAGAGTAACTCAGGGCCCACTAAATAGAAGCCAAGTCCATAAAAGACGATTATCCAATGAAAATCACTTTGGCTTATACAACGAACACCTCTTTCCAATAAAGTTTCCCATGTTCATGATATAAATAGGAAATAGCAATCACCATAACACATTTATCCTTAACTCTATGTCAAGATGCATTACCCCTCCAAACTCCTTATACATGACTTCGAAAAATTAATCCATTCAGCATAAGAATAAGTGAGTAATTTAATTTTTTAGTGTACCCAAGTCCATGATTTAATATCATAACTTAAGAAAGCTATAACATCACCAAGAATCAATGACAACATATAATTATTCAATTTGTCGATACAATATCATTTGTAGGTGCTAAAATTTCCCTATGTTGAAAAAAAAAATGAAAGATAATCACATTCTCCAGCAATAATGTATAAGTGCTATCAATAATAAAAGCAATAGAGTCACTTGAATTCATTATTAGCATATCATCTAGTTTTTGAATGTCAATCTCCCTACCATTTCTTTCCTCAATACTTCCATCTCCAATACTTAGTATTCAATTTGAGAAATCCTTCATCTCATTAACATCAAATGATGAAGACCCAATTTGGAGCCTCATATTTTTCATCAATGTTAAGGGTATACAAAATTGCCATTGTGATGAATTAATGCTAGCATAAATAACTTCTTGTCTTGAACCCTTTGGAATGACAAGAAGTATTTTCCTAAAAGGAAGATTCAAACTTTCAACCTTAATGAATCGAAGGATATCTCTAGAAGTCTTGTGAATAACTTCAAAGTAATGCTTATGAGTTGTCTAAGCTTCATCCCATATGATAAGCTTTGACTTGATTATTAATTTTGCTAAAGGACTATCTTTCTTGATATTACAAGTAGAATCTTCATCAACATATATTGGAATGAAAAATCTTGAATTAGTTGTCATACCACCTGTAATCAACAATCTTGTTATTCCACTTAAGGCAACAATTAGAACAATTTATCCCCTTCCATCTAATTGTTGCAAAAAATCGCTCTCCAAATAAAAAAATTTCTTATTCTCTTGTATCCATACAAGAAGAAAAGTCTACCAAGATTTTGATTAACACTTAACATGATTGTGTCATATATTTACTTTTGTTTAAAAGTCATTGTAGAAGTCAAAAATCTATGTTCTTTTTCTATACTTTCTCATTCATAATTAAGCTCATCATAAATGAGTCTATTTTGGAGATTCCAAAATCAATGTCATATATGCCCTAAGCATACATTCAAAATCACTCAAACTCTTGTTTTGTTCTACAACAATCTTTTTATTTATGTTTGAGTAAAACTTTTCAATTCTTTTTCTGTAAAAATCAAGTCTACCATAACATAAGAAAACATAGGACATTAATGAAGCCATTATAATATTTAATTTTTAAATTTCATTAAGAAAATATTATTAATACAATCCTAATAGTAAGTAACATTTAGTAAATGAAAAAGGATGAAATTAATCACCTGGAAATTGAAGTACTTACTGCTTGTAAAATGCCATCACTTAAATATTCCTAGGTATTATTTCAAACATGTTTTGGCCATGCTGATTAAACATTTGTAGTTTAATATTTTTCTATTCTTCTTAGCTCAATTGAAATCTCTTTGATCCTTGTTTTCTCACCTTAACTCAGTTTTGGTCTAAGGCAAATGATTGAGCTTAATTGAGAATTGTAGCTAAATTTTAGATTTTGTGCTTACTTGACCTATCTGTCTTTTGCAAGGCCTACAGAACTACAAATGGAACATGTGAGTAGTTCATGGAAACATAAGAAAATGATATTCAATTTTGTTACAAATAAGCTTTGACTAATTCTACCATTTCAAGGGTCAAATTGAGCTTGGAAATCAAAGCCTCTGCACTTGAATAATTGGGCTGTGAGTTTGGGCTTTTATTTTGTGTAATTATTTTAGTTAGTTTGTTAGTTAGATAGTTAGTAACACGCTATATATTGGTGTTAGTTAGTTATTTAGTGACTGAACTTCATTTTGGATAAAGAACTACACTAGAACTTCATTTTTTGTACAAACTTGTGCAAGTTTTCTCTTTTCTCTTTTTTTCTCTCAATTGTTCTTCATTCTTCTTCATCTTTTCACTTATGTTCCACCATTTTCTTACACAAATTTCATGGTTTCTCCATAGGTGATGATCATGGAGGGCTAAACAATTAATCAATCCAAGGATCCACTCAAGTGAAGCTGAATTTGAGTTCTAGTTTGGTTTTTTCTACTCTTTGTGAATGTTCTTCTTTCTCTTCGATCCTATTTTCTTTTTTCATGATTGTGATTATGTTTAGGATTGAAAATGGATTAGGTTATGGATTAATTTCCTAATTTTGAAAATTAATCACAGATTGTTTGGATGGATTGTCCATTCTAATTTGTGATTTCAAACAATTTAGAGATTTGATTCGATTGAACATTCTCTAATGCATTTGAGTGAACTTTCACACTGAACATCATTCATAGTAACTATGATAATTCTATTTGCATTGGTTTGGTGAATTTGATTGATGCTTATAATCTTGATTTGTGTTATGTTCTTGTTCTGTTTTGTTTCTTCAATTTTGTTTTGTGTATTTTCGCATTCTTTTACAATAGCCTACAACTTGTTCAATGAAATTCCCCACCTTTCTGTTTATAAGTTAATGAATGTAGGAACCATATTGAATCATATTTCTGAGTTCTACCTAGGTTAATCATGTGCTACAGAATTTCCTAGTTTTATTTGCTTTTGAATGATTCGACAGTCATTATCACATGCCAACTAATTTGACAAAAAAAAGTTGTAAATAACTTCCTTAAAAAACTTCTCGTAGCTCAATGACTTGCTTCTATAATAGCATCAATATACTCTTTTTCATCATCTATTAGAACCATTGCATAGATAGCATCTTTAGATGTTGGATAAGTGACATTGTTAATTGTCCTTATTTCTGCAAAAGATTTTGGACCTTTAAAATAATTCAAAAAATTCTTTAAGTCACAGATTTCACCACTTCTTGGGTGAATAAATTGTAGCCTTCCAATTGTAAAACCTTGCTTTCATGGATTTCACACATGATTATGTTGCTTCCTCACAAACTTTGAAGGAAATTGACTATATGTAAGTTAATTTGATTTAGGGAATTTTCTATTGGCATCCATCCATCCATTCAAAAAGTAAGTTATGAATGTCTTCTTGGGTAGGAACATGATCAGTTGTATCATGATCAAAATAGGTAACAACTTATACATCTAGAAAGTGAAAAGGCAATATCTTAACTGAAGTTTCCTAAAACTAATATCAAAGAAAGATATTTTCCATGTCGCCTCAGACAAAGGCAAATATCTAAGTCATAATACAACTTGATTTCATCAACACATTCAGATTGAGTTTGATCCACTGCATTGTTATAAAAGGTCATTGTAATATGATCATTACCTTTGTTGAGATATTTGAATAGATGTTTTATGGAACATGATTGATTGCACCACTCAACATTAGAAGATACTTTCTATACGACACAACAAATTTGTATCAATTAAGGAATCACCTTTCTTAATAACTATACTGATAGAGATCAAGGAAGGCCTCCAAGAAGAGAAAAAAGACCTGAGAGAAAAAATCCCTTAATTTGACTAAAAGAACTTGTGAAAAGAAAAACTCTAAAGGACGGCCCCAAGATTGGGTTGGAAATACCAAAGACTGTAAGAGCAAAGAGATTGAAGGAGAATTTAGAGGTTATCAACACATTACATGGTCAAGCCTAATAATGCACCAACATAGGTCTATAATAAATGGGCTAGTTTCATTCTAATTAGGAGCCCAAGTTTTAATTATATATTAAGTTCTTTTCAATTTAATTTAAATTATAACTTTGTCCTTAATCTTGTTTGGCCTTTTGCTTGTGTTTCTTAAAATTAGGGTTAGCCTCCTTATGTGACAAGCCCCTTGGAATAAACTCTATACATAGAGATGTAATCCTTTTCATTTTCAAAGTTGAATAATATTTGAGGTTTGCTCCATTGTAAGTGTGAGTAGAGCACCTTTGAATCTTATCAAAGGTTTCCATACCTTTGTGGCGATTCCTCGCTCGACTTATCACTTTCCTAAAATGTGGCGCCTTCCTTTTCATTTTTTGTGTATGCCATCTTTTCCTTTTGCTATTTACATTTCTTTCTTTTTTCAAATTATTTCTTACTTTCATGTTCTCTAAACTCTGTGCCACTGTTACAAGTCTTTATCTTCACGTTAATTTCTATTTTCTATCATGTGGTATCTAGAGCCCAAATCCTAGAGTTTGGTAGTGTTCATGTATTTGTCAGTAAAAAAATCATGTTCATCATTCCTTGTGAATCTGAAAAGTGAAGAATCTTGTAATTATTGTCATTATTGCTCTTTAATTCTATGCAATCAAATTCTTTCATCTTACCAATGTCATTTATTGTTATTATTGTGCAATTATTGCTCTTTAATCTTCCACAATTAATTTGTTAATCTTAGCAATTTCATATTAAATAGTACCACTTTCTTTTTGGAACGATAAGCAGGGCAAAGAAAAAACAAAAAAAAAATATAAAGATAAAAAATAAGAAATTTGTTCTTGAAGAATAAAACAAAAAAAGAGAGAAATTTGTTGTTGAAAATTCGAAACTACATTGCCCTTGTACTTGAAAAAAAAAATTGATTATCATATAGTTGGTGCTATTTTTTCATCTTTAAATTGCACATTCTTTTTTCTCTTATTTATTATTTTCCATTTTTGTCTTGTATTCCTTTTGAGTTTAACACTTCTCAATTAAATTTCCTTATTAACTGTCTAAAGCATTTGTTTTTCTTGGACTTCATGGTGATAACTCTTATGAGAATTGTTTACAATTGTTTGGACTTTTGATAATTGAGGATTCCATTTAAGAACTTGTAAAAGAGGACTTCAGTGGTAAAGGAAAAAGTATTATCATCAATAAAAAGCGAATTTTTGTGATAAACACTAGTGAAATCATCTCAACATTGTAAATATGTGTAACATCCTAATTTTCTACATTGGGAAGTTTGTGGTAGAAATAGTTTGTGTTTGTTTTGATATGCAATACAGTAGCATTATCTATAGTGAACTAATTAATAAAAGGCATTTGACCATCATTGGATAGCTAAGTAACCTAGATTTTAAGTAATGAGTTAAGGAAAAAAAATGGTTTCAAAGTAGAAACCCTTGGTCAAACTGTTAGTCAAATACAATTTAGAAGAGTCAAAGTAATGGAATTCCCTCATTAGTGACAATTTTGTAAATAATGACTCTTTAGGCTAAAAATAACATATTTGAACTAATTAATGAAAGTTTAGAGTACTAATATACCTAGATGTGGGAAACAATTAGTAATTAATAAGGAAATAGGAAAATTAAATTTTACTCACTCTAATTAATTTAGTTAGGTCTAACTATGGAAACTAATAAGCATATTAAATACCTTGGAATCAATAAGAAAGTTAGAGATTAATTAATGAACTAAATAGAAATTTAAGTCATTAGGGGTGGTTAGGATTATCAAAAAAAGGAATGTGGAAGCAATGACTTCCAAGATTATTTTGATGATGCCAAAGAATCAAGAGTTAAGCAAGTTCCAAAGAATCAGGAGTCAAAAAGCTTCAAGAATCAAGTTTCAAAGAAACAACATTCAAGAATAATCAAGTTTCAAGAATCAAGATTCAAGAACAATCAAGATCAAGATTCAAGACTAAAGATTCAAGAATCAAGAGAAGACTCAATCAAGATAAGTACTAAAAAAGTTTTTCAAAAACATTGAGTAACAAGAATTTTTCACAAAATCTTTTACCAAAGAGTTTTACTCTCTGGTAATCGATTACCAGAAGGTAATAATCGATGACCAGTAGCCAGCATTTGATTTACAAAGCTGTAATTGATTACCATGAGCATGTAATCGATTACCAATGTTTTAAAATATTAGATTTCAAATTTCAAGAGACACAACTAGTGATAAAACATTTTCAAATAATTTTAAACTTGTGTAATCGATTACACAATACTTGCAATCGATTACCAGTGTTCCTAAACATTTTGATTTTCAAATTTAAACATGAAGAGTCACATCTTTTGATGTGTAATCGATTACACTATAATGGTAATCGATTACCAGTGACTGATTTCGAAAAATAAATTTCCAAAAGTCACGATTCTTAAAGTGACTTGTTTTTGAAGATTTTTTCAAAAGTCACAACTTTTTAAGTGACTAGTTTTAAAGAAATTATCAAGAGTCACAAACTTTAACTTGAGTCATCAAATGATTATAAATATGTGACCATGGCACGAATTTCATATATAACTAAGACTGATTTCTTTCATTCATTTCTCTTCATATTTCTAAGAGTTTTTGTTAAATACTTTCTCTTTCAAGAAAAGTTCATTGACCAAAAACTTGTGCTATTCTTCTTCTTCATTCATTTCTTTCTCTTGTCAAAAGATTCAAAGGACTAACCGCCTGAGAATTCTTTTGTTTCTTCCCTTGTCCCTCTTGACAAAAGATTTCAAAGGACTAACCGCCTGAGATATCTTCTGTTTCTTACAAAAGATTTCAAGGGACTAACCGCCTGAGATATCTTTTTCCCTTTCCCTTTATACAAAAGATTTCAAAGGACTAACCGCCTGAGATATCTTTTGTATCCCCCTCACAAAGAATTCAAGGGACTAATTGCCTAAGAATTCTTTGTCCTAACACATTGGAGGGTACATTCTTTGTGGCACAAGTAGAGGGTACATCTACTTGGGTTGTTATACTGAGATCAAGAGAGGGTACATCTCTTATGGATCAGTTCAAGTGGAGGATACATCCACTTGGTTGTTCAAAGAGAACAAGAGAGGGTACATCCCTTGTGGATCTTTGGCTTGTAAAGGATTTTACAAGGTTGAAAGAAATCTCAAGAACCGTTGGTTGCTTGGGGACTGGATGTAGGCACGGGTTGTGGCCGAACCAGTATAAATCTTGTGTTTGTCTTCTTCTCTATAATTTTTAATTTCCATTGTGTACTTTTAATTGCCTCTTTTACTTTTGCTTAAGTTATTGTTTCTGTTCTTTACTTTCTTAACTTAGTAGTAAAAGCCTAGTTGAATCTAGTAACATTAAGAAGGATAATTTTTTAATTAGTCAAGACACATTAATAATTAATTCAACCCCCCCCCCCCCTTTCTTAATTATTCCGAGGCCACTTGATCCAACAAGGAAAACCTAGAGGACCCCACTTGTGGGCCCTCCTCTATGACCCAAAGGGATATAAGAGAAGAGAAGATCTCCCTTCTCCCCTCATTCTTCATGTCGTTTTGTAGGAGGAAGAGAGAAAGAGAGTTTTCTTCTCTCTTGTGCTTGCTTGGTGTTATGTGAGGTAAAGGGTGGTTCTCCTAGGTGAATTTCTAAGCCCTTTTCCCATGGTTTCCATCATCTTTGTCTTCTCTAACAACTAGAACCCTTATTCTCCTCTCTTGTAATTTCATGTTCATGCTCCTAGGGAGTGCTCAAGGGCTCAATCCATCTTCTGCTTAATCCTTTGTTTTTTGTGCCAATCACGAGGTAAGGGAGGAGTGCTTTGCCTCTTGGAACCTAAGCATTGATTGTGGGAAGCCAAGCTTCATTTATTTTGTGCATTTACATGTATTTTTATGAATCCCGTGTCTATGTGATGTAGCATTGTGGTTGATTTGTGAATCATTTATGAAGTCTAGGGACAAAATTGAACTCCTAGACCCCAAAACATTGGAGAGTATATATAATACGTCTCATTTGGAGTTATATAGCACTTGGAAATGAAATTTTAAGTTAGGACAAATTATGTATGAAAATCACCCAGTTTTCCAACTGATTAATGTTTGGGCTAGAATATGTGCTTTTGGACCTCAAAATTGAACTCAATAGGTCCTAAAACCTAGAGGTTGACAAATAATACACCCCATTTGAGTCAGTATAGCTTATGGAATCACAATTTCAAATTTTGCCTTTTTCAAGTAAAATCCTTTCTGTTTTGCATGAACTGCACTTAGGGGCTCAGTTTTTGTTAAATTTGACCATTGGAATAAGTTCATCATTTTAGAAAACAAGTTTTGGTGATCTTTAATGACAAGTGCAGGACAGTTCAGGTGTGGGGCTTATTAGGAGGGGATTTTGGAGACTTTGAGTCCAAAAATGAGTTCCTTGTGTTTGAAAACCTAGAGAAGCATATATGGTTTGCTTAAAATGGATTTCTATGTCGACGGGAAATTAATTTTCAAAGTGAGCGATGTTGTACAATCCCAAATGAGATAGTATGGATTTGTATGAAATACATGGAATGAGTGTTTGTGGTTTGCGGAATGTTTTGTCTACTTTTTGGTTGAGGTATTGATTTGAAATTATGGGAATTACTATGTTATAAGTTGCAAGACCAAGTGAGTGTGACCACTTGACAAAGCATGTTGCATGTTATGAATGTGAAATTATTGATAATACTTGGTTATGAATTGTCGTGTTTTGGGATTGGGTCCAAGGGTGTTCAACCCTCAACAAAATTTATTTTGGATGACATGCAATGTTGAGTGATTTGATATGTATTATTATGTGGCTTGGTGAAGTGGACTATTTCACTTGAGAGGCCATATTAATGGTGACCCTAAAGAGGGAAGAAGGTTAATTTCCTTCCTCTCTCTTGATATTTGTGTGTGTGTATGTGTGTGCATTGATTTGATATGTATTATTATGTGGCTTGGTGAAGTGGACTATTTCACTTGAAAGGCCATATTAATGGTGACCCTAAAAAGGGAAGAGGGTTAATTTCCTTCCTCTTTCTTGATATTTGTGTGTGTGTGTGTGTGTGTGCATGGTGGAGAAGACTTACAGTTGGGAGCTTCATGAGTATCGACATGCATTACAAGGAAAAGAAGGAAAGGAATGGATGAACATAGTGTTGAGATTGTGTTAAAGTTAGAGAGATGGTTATGTAGCAAGTTGGGGGTATGACCCTATACTCAGTGGGAAACACCCTCTAACATTTATTCTCATGTACCGATGCAACTGTCATTCAAGGATTGATGTTTTTCATCACAAAGGATGGGTGAGGAATCATTAAGATAGAGGGGATGACATACAATAGGTACACTGAAGGGACAGTCCAAATGGTTCAAAGGAACTTGGGGGAATGTTGAGTTGTGATAACCCGACTAAGGGAATTTTCGGTTAGTTCAAGGGACTCACAAGCCTCACTTGGCATTCCTGACTAGAGCGGAGCCATATCCATGGTCGATGAGAGCACTATGTCCTGTACCGACATGTGACATGTCCTCCCAATCATCATCCATATGTTGCGTAAGACCACAAAGGCCTAAAAGGATTAGTGGCAATGTTGGGCCCAAGGTAAAAACTGTGTGAGAGATAGAAATGTTAAGTAGGATTTTGAGAGTGATGTATGCTAGTAGACCATACATAGTGGTTATTTAGGTCATGTGTAGAACTTAATGTCTATGTTTGAGGTTTTGAGAGGATGGAGTGCTCATTCCCTTGTTACCGTTTTCAAGATTCAATGTCGAGCATGATGCCAACTCCCTCG
The DNA here is from genome assembly GCF_004193775.1 of Glycine soja. Taxonomy (NCBI): domain Eukaryota; kingdom Viridiplantae; phylum Streptophyta; class Magnoliopsida; order Fabales; family Fabaceae; genus Glycine; species Glycine soja. The sequence continues at coordinate 14,597,969 of NC_041005.1, forward strand.
TTCTCCATTGATACTATTGTGACATGGTGGGAGCACGACGATGCGCTTCATGTTGATCACTTCTACAACTACCTTTATTGTCATCTTGCACCAGTTGATGCACCATAGTTTAAGCCTCACATAGTTTATTTTTATGTTTGGTGAACCCAACCCATACCATCCTATTATCGCTTTGTCATGCTCGTGCTAGAGGTTATCATTATATCTAAGTCTCCTTCGGTACCTATAGAAGATGAGATGTCTTCTATCAAATTTGATTCTTCATTTGATGACTCTGAGGCTATCCTCTCTATTCTGATTTCTCCACAGTCAATGTTACCTGAGCTCTGTGTAGCACCATCTGGGCCTCGTCTCTTGTCCTTGACTAAGGCAAGTTCCTAGAGAGTGACACCACCATGGTAGATTTGGTGGATCTTGTGTTTGAGGATGAAGAAGGTGGTTTTAAGGAGGACACGCCTACTGAAAAGGATCCATCTATGGATGAGGAGGACCTTGTTATAGAGCTAAAGCCGATGAATGAGGACTCTTCTCAAGATTCTTTTGATGGATCTTGTTAGAAGGCCTTTTTACGTCTAACTATACTTTTTTTAAGTACAATTGACTTGGGTATAGGTTACTGCTCTGAATCTTAGGTTTCTCCACTTATATGTATTTGGGATGGGTAGAACTAGGCTCAAACTTTATGTATTTATTCAGTCATCACTTACTTTATATCTCTTTACTTGATACCTTGAAGTTGTATTCGCTACTTGTTGCTTCCATCGATACACTTATATTTTGTTACTTATTATGACACATGAAACTTATTTATCTATGTTTAATGACCATGGAGGTCCACTTATTTATCCTTATTTATTACTTGGGAATGTATGGTTTATTTACTTCACAAATGCCACAAATTATTCACTTTTACTTACCGATTTGTGGTTAATTTACAATACATGATTACTATGAGTATATTATGTATGGTTAAAAAGAGGAACTGAGTTTAAGAAGTTTTTATCAAAGTTTTTTATTTCCAGTAAAAAATTCCCTACCTTTTCTCATCTTTTGAAGTAACACTAATAATGTTTTTGGGACTAATCTTTTTACTTAAGGAAATTAAAGAGTTATTTCATATAAGTATATAAGTAAGCCCATAATTAAGGGTGTTACAACAAATGAGAAGAGTGGTGAGGTCCTTAGTTTCTTTTTTATGTCTACTAACCTTCTTTGTTTGAAACATGGCTGAGGAAATGGATCTCCAACTTCAACATCTAACATGGCACTTGACGAAAGTCTTTGAAAAAGAAAGAGAAGAATTTTGTAAAATGTTAGACAGACATAGAAGAAGTCATGAGAGGGGAAGTAAAGAAAAAGAGAGAGAGAGAGAGAGAGAGAAAGAAAGAGAGAGAGAGAGAGAGAGAGAGAGAGAGAAATATAGAGAAAAAGAGAAACAAAAAGAAGAGAAAAAATTGAAAATAGAAGAAAGAGAGGACAAAAGAGTTTGTTGGATAAAAGAAGAGGGGCATAGTTGTTCAAATAAGGAAACTTGTATGGATACTAACTCTAATGTACTTCTTGTGTTGATAATTCTCTTTTGTAAGGCATTAATGGTACCTATCCAAGAAAGCCGCATAAGCAAGGCACCTTGTTAAAGAATGCTTCATTGAGAAGGGTTAAACACCTTGTTGCTCTTGTTCCTAGTGCCCTATTGTATTGTATCATACCTTGGAATAGGAATGTCATTCATCTTGAAGAAGAAACCTACAAAGTTGACATGCTAGGTAAGTATACATTTGTTGAGACATTTAAAGTAACTAACCTAGTATCTTTTGATGTAGGTATTAGAGGCTTAAATTCGAGGACGAATTTCCCTAAAGAAGGAGGGGATGATGATAGAGATCAAGGAAGGCCTCTAGACCTAAGAGGAAGAATCCCTTAATTAGAGTAAAAGAACTTGTGAAAGGAAGAGCTCTAAGGGACAACCCCAAGGTTGGTATGGAAATACCAAAGAGTGCAAGAGTTTAGACCGAAGGAGAATTTAGAGGTTATCAACACATTACATGGTCAAGCCTAATAATACACCAACATGAGATTGTAATAAATGAGTCGGTTTCATTGTAATTAGGAGCTTAAGTTTTAATTATAGATTAAGTTATTTTTAGTTTAATTTAAATTATAATTTGGACCTTAAGCTTGTTTGGGCCTTTTGCTCATGTTTCTTAAAATTAGGATTAGCCTCCTTATGTGACAAGCACTTTGGAATAAACTTTATAAATAAAGATGTAATCCTTTTCATTTTTAAAGTTGAATAATATTTGAGGTTTACTCCATTGTGAGTGTGAGTAGAGCATGACTCCTCTTTTTTATTCTTTGATTAGAACCACCTTTGAATCTTATCAAAGGTTTCCATACCTTTGTGGTGATTCCTTTCTTGGCTTATCACTCTCCTAGAGTGTGGCACTTTCCTTTTCATTCGCTTTCTATCCCATTTTTTCCCTTTGCTATTTACTTTTTCATCTATTTTCTAGTTATTTCTTACTTACACGTTATCTAAACTTTGTGCCATAGTTACAAGTCTTTATCTTCGTGTAACAACCCGCCTCGTCGCTACGATATCACTTACTATAAAATGTGATATTTCAATTATTAAGTGAAAGCTCCATTAATTTGATTATGAAAACGATGGTAAATTTTTCGTGATGTACATTCATCAAACAACACACAAACACGTGAACAAATACATACATATATATATATATATATATATATATATATATATATATATATACACCACAACACATCTTTCAAATGTCAGAACATAATTCAGTTTTTACATATATTTAAACTTGGGACTTACATGAGAGCTAGATGTAGCTTAGGTTGAGTGAACCAGTATAAATCAAGTGTTTTTACTTCTCTCCATAACGTTTTATTAAGCATTCTTATAACACTTTCTGTCACCTTATTAACACCAAGTGTTTATTTGAAAAACTGTTTTAAGAACTCTTTTTCTTTATCTAGTCACTCGATGACTATATTGACCTTCATCAAATATCAGTTTTATCTTCAGCGGACGACTTATCACATATTTACATAACTATCTATATTCGTTTTTATACTGCAAAAGTTTACATCTTTGATATACACACTATTCAACCCCTCACCCCCCCCCCCCCCCTTTTTAGTGACTTTATTGTTATTTCACTACTTGCAAGCACTCTCACCATGAGTATAGGGCTTACATAGATCATGTGTACACATTGGAAAGTGTCTTATAAGTATACAGAGGATTGTTTGGTGAATTGCAAAATGAAACGTATTGGTCATAGCGTCACGAACCACCAATCTGGCGTGACCCAAAAATATTAAGAAATTCTAAAGATCATCTAGTATCTTCTCGTATACACACCGAAATGGATATTTCATGTGTTACAACCCAGGTCACTAAAAAAATAAATGTTCTCATCGTGTTGGAAGCTCAAGCCAACAACGCTAAAAACAAATTGTGTGTATTGTTTGTAATTCTATTCTAATTCATGTAAACTTAAATCCTTTTTTAATTCAAGTAAATTTGTGGGTTAAATATAAATTTTATTAACAATAAATTTATTTTTCTTTTTTTAGAAAGACATAAAAAATACAAAGGAATAACTAATAAAAGACAAAAAATAATTATAAGACAAAAACAAAAACAATTGAAAACAAATTATTGTATTGTTTGTAATTCTATTCTAGTTCATGTTAACTTAAATCCTTTTTTAGTTCAAGTAAATTTGTGGGGTCAATACAAATTTATTAACAACAAATTAATTTTTATTTTTTATAAAGACATAAAAAATACAAAGGGATAACTAGTAAATGACATCAAAAAATTACAAACAAAAACGATTAAAAGCAAATTATTGTATTGTTTTAAATTCAAGTTAACATAAATCCTTTTTTAGTTCAAGTAAATTTGCGGGTTAAATACAAATTTTATTAACAATAAATTTTTTTTTTTAGAAAGACAAAAAAATACAAAGAAATAACTAATAAATGACATAAAAAATAATTACAAAAAAAAATTAAAAACAAAAAAATTATCAATTTAAAAAATCGCATTTAGAAATTAGTTTTTGGGGAACTGATTTCTTAACATTGAAAAAAAAAGTACAGTATGAAATCGGTTTGGGGAACCAAATACATACCGTGAACGGTGAAATATATCATTTATGTAAATAATTTGTGGGTTATATTATTTAGATAATTTTTTAATTTTGTGTATTATTGAGATAAAAAAATTATATATTTATATTAATTTTTACAAAATTTAAATGAATAATTAGACTGACTTTTTTATAAGCCCAAGCCAAGCTTAACCTATTAATTAACTAAATGTACTTTTATAAAAAGTCCAATCCTAGCACTTTTATTAAACAAGCAAGAATAATATAATAATTATTAAGTTGGTATTATAGATTTTGGAAACAATAGAAATTAAAAGGATAGAAAGGATATATATATATATATATATATATATATATATATATATATATATATATATATATATATTCATCTATTTTTACAACTTTTTTACATTCATCTTTTTTAAAAAAATTACTTATGGGAAAAAAATCTTCAATATATCTGAGTAAATTGTTTTTAGTATATTGAAAAAAAAAACACATATATGGATCAAGGAGGGTTTAAATTAATTAATTAGAGGTGAATTGCATATGTTAAGAAATAAAAAAGCATGTATAGGAGCGCATGTTATTTTTAAAATTATAGGAATTTTTTTAAAATTATAGTTAACATTAAAAATTTAAAAAAAAACTTATACATATTTATCAAATTATCTGAATTTTTATATATTATATTAATATATATTTAAATTCCATTTTTAAATATATCTTAAAAACCTTTTCATATACATAATTATATTTAATAACTTTAATCATTAAAATATGCTTGTGTTTATGGATTTAATGAATGTTTTTTTTAGCTAGCATCAACCAAATGGGACGGTTCCCTTTTTACCGATGAATCCAATTTAGGCAACATGCAAATTATTTAACAAGTAATTTTATTTTTGAACACTAAATTTCAAGTTACTTATTTGTAATTAAGGTTAACTTATTTTATTCATCCATGTCCTTAGATATCATTGGTGTCGTAACAGCAAGGCCAGACGTCGACAGATATACCAAGTACAAAAATGTATGGCTGAAATATTGCATTGAAATACTTGATCAACATATGATATTTGCTTAAATATTATTTTTATCATTTTCTTCATGTGGCTATAACATTATATTCTACTTACTAAACATGGTTCAAACTTATAGGTGTATAATAGAATGTTTCTCACGTGAAGAACATGCAAACATTGTACTAAATTCAAATATTGCATTGAAATACTTGATCAACATATGATATTTGCTTAAATATTCTTTTATCATTTTCTTCATGTGGCTACAACATTATATTCTACTTACTAAATTAAACATGGTTCAAACTTATAGGTGTATAATAGAATGTTTCTCACGTGAAGAACATGCAAACATTGTACTAAATTCTCTTTGTAATAATGATGATCATGCACTTATCATAGTCGTCTAATTTGCAAAAATAAGCACATTTGGACCTCTGCGATTAGGTTCGTTATATCTTGACATATTATTTTTCATTATAAAATCTATCTTAATTTTATTCCTATATCATTTTTTTCATTTTGCATGTCTTTATTAATGACATTTTCTTAGGCAATGCTGCAGGTCATCCTATCCCACAAGTGTCCAAGATTATGTTTGATCAACATATCCGCCTATTGGTTACATTACGCAATATGTATACATTTTAAAATAGTTATAATTGAATTTTGTCAATTCATAATATATTCTAAATTCATACTTATAATATATTAATTATTTAATTTCTATTTTATATTTTAGAGTGGCTGAACACTACCCTCAAATAGGGAGCCAAGTTCGATATGTCCACAAAGCCGAACTGGATCTTCATCTGGGGACTGCCATCTAATGATGATTTTTTATTATCTTCTATTTAGGATTTTTAAACCATGGTTTGTCCAATATTAAAGACTTAAATATATTTTTAATTTTTTAAATTTAGAATTATTTTTCTAGTCCTTCAAAAAAAATTATTTTTATTATTCTCTCAAATTTTCGAAAAGCTACATTTAGTCCCTCATTATTCATTGTTTTCATGATTTTACAATTTTATGATGGTTTTTAATTGTCAAAATTTATTTATTTTTATTTTATTTTTTTAAATGATTCCTTGTGATTTTAGACTGTCAAAATATTAGACTTTTATGGTTTAGTGATCCTTTTTTCTACATATTTTGACATTTTAAAGAAAAATAAATAAAAACATATATAGATGTGAAATTGTGACAATTCTTTAACATATTCTGACTATTTTAAACTGTCGCAAATCATTTTTTAAAAACAAAAAAAAACATGTCTGACGATGAAAAATTTTCACAAATTGTTACATCATTGGTGCAAAGAATAAGAGGGAGTAAAAGTAACTTTTTAAAAATTTGAGTAACTAATAAAAAAAATTCTTGTTTTTTTGTCTCATAAATGTTTTCTAAAATTTAAATTTGCATTGTATACTCATATTCATAACTTATTTCTTTACTAATATCCTCTCAATTTACAAAATACATTTTTAATCAAGTCTTAAACTATTTACACGTTAACAATGAAATAACAATAAACACACTAAAAGGGGGAAGGGGGGATTAAAATAATGGGTATATTAAAGATATAAACTTTTGCAATATTAATACAAATATCGATAGTCATATACATGTGGTCAGTCGTCCACTGATGATAAAGCAGATATTTAATCAAGATCAATATGGTTGTCCAATGACTTAATAAAAGAGAGAGTTCTTAAAACAATTTTTCAAATGCACACTAGGTGTTAAAAGGGTAATAGAAAATACTCTAAGAATGCTCAATAAACCATTATGGACAGACATATAAACACTTGGTTTATACTGGTTCACTCAACCTGAGCAACGTTCAATTCTCCTTTACTCACTAATAAGGGGTTCCACAAATCAAAACTTGATTACAAAAAAAGTATTCTAACCTGTCACTCTTGGCATTACAAGTATTCTTGATACCACTTCTGACACTTTCTTAGACTCCCTCTGAATCTAATTTGATTATGCTTTAACAGACATGAGCACTCTTTCTTCCAACTCAAAGGCCACCTTCTTTTCAAGCTTCTCATCCAACTTGGCCTTCTTGTGAGCTTCAGCCAGAGACTTCTTTTTAGCCTTAGCAAAAGCTGCAACTTCTTTTTTGCTGATAGGGGAGAAGAGAGGTTTAGGTTGGGTATGAAGGGGTGAAAGAGGTGGTGACTGAGGTGGAAGGGCTAAAGAAAGTAAGGGCTAAAGTGTAGGGGTTTTAAGAATCGCATCATCAAATTCTAGGTCTTTTGAAGGTGCGGTTGGTTGAGATTTTAAAGGTGAGGAAGGTGTAGGGTTGAGGATGTTTGATCTTTATGGTTGACCTTTTTGTTGTTGGGATAGATTTAGGTTCAGACTTAGAGTCTGAAGCCTTCCTTTTTTGGGTAGTTCTAGGGTCTGAGGGTTGTTGTGTTTTTGGCTATGTCAAAAGGGTTAGTATCTGTAATGACCTGCCTTGTCACTACGATATCACTAACTATAAAATGTCGATTAGGATATGTAACAATCCGTCTCATCGTTACGATATCACTAACTATAAAATGTGACATTTCAATTTTAAGTGAAAGCTCCATTAATTTGATCATGAAACAATGGTAAATTTTTCGCGATATACATTCATCAAACAACGCACCAACACATGAATAAATACACACACATAACCACTATACATCATTCACATGTTAGAACATGATTCAGTTTTTACATATATCTAAACCTGGGACTTATATGCCCGATCAAAAAGAGTCAAGGAACTAACTAAGGAAGAGTTGATAACAAAACACAACTGTCTCCCAAAATGAATTTCAGCGTTATCACATTGGCTTAGCGGCTCCAACAAAAAGACTTCCCTCCAAGTCATCTACTGCTGCTCATTTGCTCCCACGAACGAAAGTTTGAGATCATCACAAGCACCTACACTACTAAAAAAATAAGTTTTAACATCGTCTCATTAACATCAATTTTCAAATAACCGATGTTAACAACTCCATTTAGTGCAATTTTAATATCGGTTATTTTAAAACCGATGTTGTAAGTGCTTAACGACATCGGTTTTCAAATAACCGATGTTAATAGTTCCATTTAGTGAGATTTTAACATCGATTATTTTAAAACCGATGTTGTAAGTGCTTATATGACATCGATTTTCAAATACCCGGTGCTAACAACTCGATTTAGTGTGATTTAACATCGGTTATTTTAAAACTGATATCGTATAAGCACTTACAATATCGATTTTAAAATAACCGATGTTAATATAAACTCTTTTTCTTTAATTATTTATATATTTTTTTTAAAAAATCATACATTGAGTTATTAATTATATTTTAATTAAAAAATATAATAATTAATAAAAAATAACAAGTTCAAAAGGTAATCATTTAAAACTTAAACTAAATTTTTAAAATAAATTCTGTAATTTTAATTTTATTATTTCATGATTATCGTTTAAATATAACACACATTTATATTAATTATTGCATATCAGTTCATTTGAAAAAAAAAACTGTTTTTAATAATATAATTTAACTTTTATAGAATTTTTATAGAATGTTGGTAAAAACAATTATATCATCCAACAATTAAAAATATTATTAATATATTTTATTTAATTATTATAAAAATTAAAAATTTATCATAAAAAAAATTTATAATGTTATATTATTTATTATCAAAATGTCTAATAAATATTTAAAATATATATTTTATGAGATATTTATCACCATTAAATAAATAAATATTAAATCATCATTATATTTTAAAATCTCTACAAACTTATACCTACGGCTATTTTCACTTATGGATATAATTACTTATGGATATAATTAATTGTAGATTAAATATATATAATTTTTTATTTTAAAAAATTATATTTTTTATTGATGTAAATATGTTTTAATTTTAATTTTAATATGCATAAATAATTATTGAGATTATTTATTAAATTTTTTATTTTATAGAAAAATATAAAATTTGTAACTTAGTTATAATATTTTATTTATTTAAATAATTTATTTTAATGAAAATAAATAAATTTTCCATAAAAACATTTTCAAAAAAATGCTAACTAATCCCTATACGTGAAGCCTCCTTTTGTATTTTATATTTTATTTATTATATGAAAATGAAAAAAGGATAAGTTATACTTTGGTAAATCCCTAATGAACCAAAACCATTCTAGCCAAAATCATTATAACATATGATCTTTTTTAATATTTTCCCTTTAATATTTACTATTCATCTCTTTAATTTATTTTTATCTATAATAATTATAAAGGAAATAATTCTATTTAATATCCATTTTTCTAATGGACAATTTTACTCCCAAAAATTATAAACTTTGAATTTCAATTAAATATTTTCAATTTTATTTTAACTACCAATTTCAGTTGAAATATTTCAAATAGGTGACACTAATTACATATACCTTTTAGTCCAATTTTTGACTAAGTATATAATAAAATATGTTATTTTTCCGTACACCTATACGTGAGAATTAGTATGAGCAGCTAAGTTGTGCATCAAATAACTTTTTGTCTATTATTATTATTATTTTTTTGGAATGAAATATTTGTTACTGATTTTTTTACAAGGCAAATATTTGTTATTAATACTTAAATTTAAATGTATTTTAAATTATTTTTATTTAAATTTAAAATAGTACACGATATATATGAAACGGAATTGGCAAAAGCTACTAAATATGGCCAGGCACAAAACAAGTATTTTTTCTAATAAAAAAATATTTGGGAGTGGGCTTTGGGAGCTCTCGTTGTTTCAGAGTTAGGGACCTTACGCACCCATGGCCACTGCTACGAATGCCACTGTCGCCCCACCACGCCAGCTCTCCCAGAAGGAAGTCGACATCCAGATGATGTTGGCCGTCGACGTCCACCTCGACACCAAGAACTGCAACTTCCAAATGGAACATTACATCTTCAAGCGCCACAACGACGGTAACTAAATCCCTAGCTCATCCTTTCTTTTCATCAATCTCCTACAATCGCATGTTAAAAATTTAAATTCCAATGGGTGTTTGTTTGAACGTGCAATAGTTGTAATAGAGGGATTTGATTTTTGATTTTCTGTGTTTTCCTGTGGATTTTGGAATTAGGGATTTACATTATTAACCTTGGGAAAACGTGGGAGAAGCTTCAGCTAGCAGCTAGGGTTATAGTTGCAATTGAGAACCCTTAGGATATCATTGTGCAATATGTAAGGCCTTATGGGCAAAGAGCGGTTCTGAAGTTTGCTTAGTACACTGGTGCTCATGCTATTGTTGGAAGGCACACTCCCGGTACCTTCACCAATTAATCATCTTCAAACTTCCTTCAACGAGCCTCGTCTCCTTATCCTTACCGATCCAAGAACAAATCACCAAGTTAATACCCTATTTTAATATGCAGTTATATGAAGAAAAAAAGATACATTTGATTTTAGTCACATGTGGTTTGATTGATTGTTGATGTAGTTTTATGGTGTGATTGTTTGTTTAGGGTTGTTGTATTGAAACTGACCTTATAGATCAGTCAACAAAATTGAATCCATGAAAATTTTTGTTTTGCATACATCATAAATTAAATTCAAATATCTTAGATGACTTTATATTTGGGGTCCGCAGTGACTAGGTGATAAGCTATAACCAAAGCAAAAATGAAGATGCTAAGAATGTTGGCAATGACTCCCAAGGCTTCATCATCAATCATATCTCTTACTTTCTAGACTTAAGGCGATATTTCAAACGTCGTTGTTTCTGTTCGAAGTTTAATGCTAAAAAACTAGAAGGTTTGTGATGTTGTTGGAATTCAAGTCGTAGTCACAACGGCGAAGATAGAGGTTGTTATGCTTATATTGTAATGTATTATTGTAACCATGACTTATGCCTAGTTTTGTCTCAATTGTTGCCTTTTGCTACTATGATAATTTGGATTATATGATGCTTTCTGCTAGCTGCACATTCATGATATGTTATGCAATATATAGGCACTAGCTCCCTTTTAATGTGGTTCTGCTGATATTTATTATTATATTAGTATTTAGATGAATTAAAGCACTTTCAGGTTTGCTAATATTTATTCTTGTTTGCTCACCTTTTATGTTTATTTTTTCTTTATCTTTTTCTTATTTTTTAAAATATATATTAATTGTATGATCCGACCTTTGGTTCTAATAAAAAATTGTTGTGCTTTTATGCTTGACTAGTTGTCTGGTTGAACAACCAAAAATAATGCTTGTAAGGGTATCGTGTTTTTTGTATTTGACGAATTATTAGTTTATGTCTCGTAGGAATATCGTCTTTGTGATTAAGTTCCTATAATTGCATGTGTAGACTATAACTATGTCTTTTACTTGCTTTTTTGCAGGATGCAACAAAGGAAGAAAAAACTGAGGATGTTAAAGTGCTTGCTTTTGTGACTACCAAAGCCTCTGATGGTTGCGAGGATATTGTTTATAATCCCAATGTTTTCACTGAATTCAAACTTGCTGGGAGTCCATAGGTATATGTATAAGATTAAATCCAACTCTCTTCTCTCTTTGCTCTTTACTCTATCATATCATATCATGTCTTCTCCTATGCCTCCATGTGCATGCTCTTCAAGATTCTCTCTCTCTCTCTCACATACCTATCATACATATGAAAAATACATGCACTCCCACTAATTGTTGTTTTTATATATATACCCACTCAAGAAAAAACGTATAGAGACAAGGTTCTTTCCATCAAAACATATACTTACATTTTTATTTCAACAAAAGAAAAAAAAATAATACTTACATTATGCAGCTAACAATAGACTAGTAATTAACTACTAATTAATATTGCTATAATACTATTTCAGTTTGAATATATAATGTTCTTAATTAAACTTGTCTCACATTCTCATTATAGCTAATTAAATAGTTATATTATTTTTATATTTTTTTAATCTTGAACAATTTATCTACGAATATAATTTACTCACACATATTAAGAAACAAAATTATTAAGAGCATTATTTGATATCAAATAAAAGTTTTACCTTAGTTTACGTTGATTCCTACATTTGATCATTGAATTTCCCATACATATATAATTGAAAGAAACTATGATTTTTAATGTAATTTGTGATTAATAGAAATTTACAAATTTGTCCGGTTACTAAGTTGATTATGCACAGGCATGTGAATTTTTAAGATTTGTCGTGGCCTTTCTCTTTCTGTGGGCTGCAGCTTCCCCCCTACCTTCTTTTGTACTTTTGTGCTCTTGATCAAGTTTTATAATTATTTGTATCACTTTTAATTAAACAAATGAATATCATGCTTATTGATATTTTTTATGCTCTTTGGTGTTGTTATCTCTTATAGGAAAATCTTCAACACTGGCTCACTGATGCAAAGGCCAGGGACCAGTTTGTGATTCGTGTTGGTTCAGATACTGAGGTTTTGTGGAACGATGCCAGGCATTTAAAGCCTGATCCGGTTTATAAGCATGCAGTGAGTGGATGTTTTATTTCAGTATCTTGTACTATTTAATATTTACAAGTTTCCTATTTTTACATGATTTTTTATTGTTGCTGGCATGGGTGTTCATGTATTTTTTTAATTACAATTTTGGACAAAAAGTTTTGTGCAATGGTCTCCTTTGGGGACATACTTGGCCACTGTTCACAGACAAGGGGCAGCAGTCTGGGGAGGTGCTGCAAGCTTTAATAGACTTATGCGATAAGTGCATCCTCATGTTTTCTTTGAGATTTGCTTTCTATTATTGTTTGGAACTTTGGTTTTGGTTTTTTTTTCCATACGAATGATTATTTATATTTATAGGTAAAACTTATTGATTAAAAAATTGATGTTGTTAGAGTCAGTTAACATCGGCTATTTAAAAAACCGATGTTGTTAGTGTCTGTTAGCATCGATTATTTAAAAAACCGATGTTGTTAATGTCTGCTAACATCGGTTTTTTAAAAAACTGATGTTGTTAGTGTCAGTTAACATCGGTTATTTAAAAAACCAATGTTGTTAATGCCAATTAACATCGGTTTTTTAGTACCAATTAACATCGGTTTTTTAAAAGACCGATGTTGATAGTGACAGTTAACATCAGTTTTTTAAAAAACCGATGTTGATATGTAGATTTATAACTTTTTTTTAATAATTCTTATCATCTAACATTGGTTATTTAAATAACCGATGTTGTATTTATTAGTTAACATCGGTTTTGAAAAACCGATGTTAATGATATTACTTTCAACATCGGTTGTCGAAAGTCATAAATAACCGATGTAAAAACCTTATTTTCTAGTAGTGCTATCACATGATACAAAAATTGCAACGGTGAGTTTATTATAAAAGATCAACAAACACCAAATGACAATGATTAGCAAGAAAACAATAAGAATAACCACAATCATTCTCAATAATTCATCAGTTCAACATTCACTTAACAAACTAGTCATCAACGTTTTCATAATCTAAATCAATTATGCTCAGAATGATGCATGCATCTGACTCAACTCTAAAATGCAATGTGGTACCATTCTTCAGGAAATAGCCTAAGCATGTCCACATGACACTCTCATTTAGGAAAACTAGGCAGCTAGTGTCAAGGTCATCCTGTCGTGCACAGGCAACTCCCCCCCCCCCATGGTGATCAACCTGAGTCTCAAGGAAGTTCCAAACCGAGTGACATGCCCCCAAGTACAAGTATTTTTCCTCATGAAAAACTATGAGTACTTACTGACAAAGTTTATACTATTTTCATGCAACATGAAGTATAAAACATGGGCATCATCAATACACTGACCATGGATAGTTAAAGATTATAAGTCATCCCTTTCTTTCTCCAGAGATGCTTAAAACTCTTTAAACACTCTATTTCCCCCTCCAGGGATATCCAACATGTTCACTGCACCCCCCATGCACATACACAACATACATCATCAACATCAATATCATTTCATCTCAATGTCATTATCAACATCAACATCATCTCATCTCAATATAATTATCAACATCAACATCATCTCATCTCATCTCAACATTATCATCAACATTAATATCATCTCATCTCCACATAATCATCAACATCACAAGCAATCACATTCCAATACATACATATAAATTCATGCCAGAGATTCACATTCCCCAGGTCTTCAGACAACACGAACCTCATACAACAATAATCCATAAATCATGAGACTAATATCTTAAGGAAAATTCTAAATTAAAGAGGAAAACTATGGTATTCAAAACAAACTCTTATGCTTATTTAAAAAATTTATTAAATAAGTAAATAGAAGAACAAATATAAAATTTTGGGCAGAGTCTCCTCTGTAATTAAGACTTTTCCCAAAAATTTCAATCATTACAATGACAACATTATTCACAATTTCAATCATCAATAACAAATATATCACATCTCATTAGTTAAAAATATAGTTTTTCTTGAAAATCAACATGCACATCAATAACAAATATATCACATCCCATTAGTTAAAAACATAGTTTTTTCTTGAAAATCAGCATGCACAGGGACAGATATACATCCTCATAATTAGGTTCTCTGACACTAACTATGGTATCAAAAGCTGTAAACAAATAATAAACTCCCCTCGCCTATCTATATCTCTCTGTTAATTTCTTGCGGTGTTGTTCTAAGATCTCTCAGGTTCATGTCTGTTTGTCCAAACACAGAGCTCTATATACCAAATTGAAGATAATTTAATATAGATTTCAAAGACAAGGTTAATATCAACTTTTGGGGTCAAATACCCATTCAATTTAAAAATAGGCTAAAGGGGTGTTTCGATATCCACATCAAAGAGACGTCATTTTGAAATTTCGATCATGCCATTGTGATTGGGGTTTAGTGAAGGTTACAAAAATGAAGTCTATTTTATAAAAAGGAAACATTTAAGACATCTCATTTTCAAGGGTTTTTCAAAGGAAGCGTAAAAACATCCAATAATGGTACTCAAGTCACAAGAGATGAAAAAATAGGCTCAAACTAACTAGGAAAAGGCTTAGTAATCATGGTTACCTCGAAGAAAACGTGAAGGCAGGATTGGAGACTCCATTCTCTACCGAATCCTTGAGTTGAGTTTTGAAGATTCCACTCCGATTAAAGTGTTCATTTTCGTGCAGTGGCCTTGTGGCAAGGAACGGTAGCTCATGGTGTTCACAAGTGGTCAGTGGTGGTGGAGGAGGAGGTTGGGGGTGTTGGGTGAGTTTTTGGGGAAGAAGATGGAAGCAAAATGGTTGTTTTTACGCTATTGGATGTATTTGTAGCCCACAAGACTTGCCCAGGTGAAATTTTGCTCGCCTAGGCAAGTTGATCCAACTCAAACTCGCCTAGGCAAATTTTGTTCCAACACATCATACTCCAGATATTATTTTGAAAACTCCAACGGTCAAAACATGCATACCTGGGTTGCAAGCCTACAGTCCCAATTTGAAGACGATCTAACGGTTAGCGAATCTAGGATGACTATTTTATAGGAACAAGTTTAAGCAAAACTTGAAATCTCATAATTTCAACCTAAGTCAATAAAACTCCACATAACTGAACGTCCACATCAAGCAAATCACACATGGCTAATTCACACAATACCTCAACTCACCCAAATTAATCAAGCAATCAAATAACACAAGAAAACATCAAACATCTGTTTTTAGTTATCGAAATTTCAGGGCATTACAAGATCCGATGAAGGTGGGAAGGTCTTTTCTCTTGGTGGGTAGTTTGGGTGTGGGTTGGACGGTATGAGCTTAGGCTTGCTCCCCATGTATCTGTAGAGACACAATTTTAGACTCAAGATCAACAGGTTGATCCTGAGTGTCCATCGCCTGTCCTACCACAAACTGTGGTTCTTCCTTTGGTTCCTTCTTAACCTTTTTCTTAATATACTTCTGAGCGTATTCTAGGAAATTCTTAGCAATTCCCGTTTTCACAAAGGTCATTCCTTTCAACTACGAATCTCCAATAGATGCTTCCATATCAAATACATTCACTCTAACATTCCTCATAATTTAAGTGAATAGCATTCCAAAAGGAATATGGTTCTTCTTCACCTTAGGGTTGAACTTGTCTTTGAAGGCCTGCATCTAGTTATAGAAGATGATTTTAGGAAAATTCACCTTCTCTCCTACCATGACCTTGTACATGCAGAATTTGTCCCTATCACTAACATAGTCTTGTGACCCCAGTCTAGGCATCACCATGTTGAACAGAAAACTGTGAATCAGTCTGTACATGTAGGTCAGGTTGGCAGTTATGAGAAAATTGATCATCACCTTCTTATCATATGTGATAGGACATAGGATACCATAGAGCATGATATCCATAGTCTTCTGGGTTATCTCTTTCTCTTAGTCTCTATCAATCACCAAACCCTCTTCAGCACATCCAAATGCGGTAACGATGGTTACTGGAGAGATTATCAATTCCTTCTCATTGATAGTGCCTCAGATGCTAACATCATTTTGCCTTGCAATCCCCTAGAACAAGGCATATGGATCATTATTCCACAAATTGAATTTCTTAAGGAATGTAATCTACCCAACACAATCAAAAAGTCCTTTGATGGGATAACCTTCTTCTTAAAGGTTTTGGAATTTCACCCACCATCCAAGGATGAAAGAATCAAATGGAAAAACGTTCTTGGTCTCTTCCTCGATGTTGATTCCTGGAATCATAGCAACCTCACTTCTCTTTGGTGTCATTGTTCACAAAGACTAAAACTTTTTGAAGGCAAGGGTGAGATTTTTGAAAGATTGAGTTCTCAGACGCAAGAAGATACACCAATAGCTCTGAGAGTCCAAGATTTCAAAAGAATGTCTTGAATGCCTACCCTGTCCTTTTATATGTTAGAGAAAAACACGATAACGGTTCAAATCGTATTTAATGTTTTTTAAAACTGTTTTTCAATCATGGCAAAAAAGGTAGCACATGTCTTTTAAGAAAAGATAAAAGGTTTTTATCTTTATGAACACGCTTCCTCTTTTGTATGTACACTTGAACACACGTTAGATCCAACAAATTAATGAGAGACTTCAAGAAAATACTATTGTCTAAGACGGTATAGCATATCTCATCAGCCTGATAAGCTAATCATATTCAAATGTTATCTAATACAAATGAATCAATCTTCAGACAAAAGCTTAGTAAAGATATGAGCCCATTGATGATTTGTATCTACAAACTTTATATCAAAAACACCTTTTTGTATGTAATCATGAATGAAATGATATTTTATCTCTATATGTTTAGCCTTTGAATGTTGTATGGGATTTGTTGCAACCTACCCTTCGGCGGGAGGGCAAGGCGAGATAAAAATGTGTTTTCTCATGAAGAAAACGCATGGAGTCACCACCAATGTTTATTCGAGGAAAACGTTAGAAAAAACAAAAAGAAGCTCTGCAGATTTTGAAAATAAGGGTTCGGGAGTGGTTTACGCACGGGAAAGGTATTAGCACCTCACACGCTCGTCACAAGGAACGATAACCTTTAATCGAGTATGCAAAACATGACTTCAAAATTATGTATTTTCCCTTTTTATATTTTTTTATTTTTTTGGGATCGACAAGGGTGTTGCCCTTGCTCCTACGTATCCTCGGGTGCGATGAGGAATTCAGACCTACGTAGTTCTTTAAGTCTGAAAGTTTGTGTGTTACATTGATTTTATATTTTTTGAAAGATTGATTTTAATTGCGAACAAAAGTCGTTTAAGGCGTTGGACCTTGAAATGATCTTCTCAAGTTTGAAATGCAGAGAAAAGAAGTTATATGTTGATTTCATCTTGGTTTTATTCATTAACTTTCAATCTCTTTAAAAAGATGATTTACGGCATTAACAATCGGTTGAAACTTACTTTACAAGAAGAAAAGTTATTACTGATGATAGAAGAAGGAGATGAAGATGCACAAAACAAGAAAGACGACCCCTAAGGGAGCATAGATCTCATTCAAATCCTTAAAATAAAAACTAACCGGATGACGAACGAAGAACACCGAATGAAGAATGATGTAGAAGTTGATTACGGTCACAATTCGATAGCGCTTCGGCCTCGTTTTTCTCTTCTTTCTTCTTCTTCTCTCTGATTTCTCTCAATGTTGGAACTTGAAACCCATCACTCAGCCTCCCTCACGCCTATTTATAGCAAAAGATGGCATTAGGGGTCATGGCAACTCGCCCATGCGAGCTGGTTACTTCACCCCTAAGCTATTTGGGGGCCCAGGCGAGCCAGAAGCTAGCCTGGGCAAGCCAGGGTTCAGAAAAAGGCTTAAAATGACCCTTTTGGGTATTTTCTGCATTCTTGATCAAAACATTGAATGATCACCTATTTTGCACTGTAACTAGCGTTCAACACCGTAAGTCGACTAGCAAGGATCAAAAGATCAACAAAAAATAGTCCCCGGATGAAATTAGGGTATGACAGGATTTTTAGACAGATTGATTGTACTAGTATTGTCACAATATAGTGGTATATTGTTCACAAAACTAGAGTAATCTTCTAATGGATACTTTACCCATAACAGATGTAAGCAACAACTTGCAACAAACACATACTCAGCCTCTACTATGGATAAAGTGATGGAGTTATGCTTCTTACTTGCCCAAGATATCAGACAAAGTCCAATATAATGGCATCCATCACTTGTACTTTTTCATTCAACTATGTCTCCTACATAGTCTGCACCACAGTATCCTACTAACCTGAAATCTTAATTTTTCCTATAGAACAAACTTTGGTTAGTAGTACCTACTAGATAATGTAATATCCTCTTAATAGCTTTAACATGTGCCTCACGATGATCAAACTAAAAATCTAGCACACAAACATACACTGTACATAATATCAGGTCTAATGGTTGCTAGATACAAAAGTGAGCCAATCATACCTATGTAGATCGTCTTATCTACTAGTTTACCTGACTCGTCTCATTCTCAGAGGATTAGAAGCATGCATGAGTGTTTTCATTGGTTTGGCATCTTCCATTTTTCTTCCTTGCTTGATCTGAAGTTGTAGAAAGAACTTAATTTTTCCCATCATGCTCATTTCAAACTCACTCTTCATCAAATTAGAGAAATCATTGCATAAAGATTCATTAGTAGCTCCAAAAATGACATCATCAACATAAATTTGAACTATAATGAAATCTTTCCT
This sequence comes from Glycine soja, assembly GCF_004193775.1. Taxonomy (NCBI): domain Eukaryota; kingdom Viridiplantae; phylum Streptophyta; class Magnoliopsida; order Fabales; family Fabaceae; genus Glycine; species Glycine soja. The sequence continues at coordinate 14,617,307 of NC_041005.1, forward strand.
AACTTCTCTTCTGAAAAGAGTAGTATCCACTTTGCCTCTCATAAAACTATTTTCTATAAGAAAAGAACTCAATTTATCATACTAAGCACATGGTGCTTGTTTTAGACCATACAAATCCTTTTTGAGTTTGAAAACATAGTCTAGAAGTGTATGATCTTCAAACCTTGGTGGTTGTTTTACATACACTTCTTCTTCTATAAATCTATTTAAGAAAGCATTTTTAACATCCATTTGAAATAGCTTTATATTTTTATGAGCAACAAAGGCAAGCATGATTCTTATAGCTTCAAGTCTAGTTTATCTGAAGTTTATACCTTTTTCTTGGTTATATCCTTGAGGTACTAACCTAGCTTTGTTTCTTACCACCTTACCTTGTTCATCCAGCTTATCTCTGAATACCCATCTTGTTCCAATGATGCTTTTAATTTTAGGCTTGGGAACAAATGTCCAGACATTGTTTAAGGTGAACTAGTGGAATTCTTCTTCCATTGTGATGAATTTAGTCATCATCTGTCAATGCTTCTATGGTATTAGGTTTTATTTTAGACACAAGAATGCAAGACACAAAATCTTTGAATGATTATCTGGTTTTGACTCCTTCAACCTAATCTCCAATGATCTAATCTTAAGGGTGATAGTTAACAAATTTCCAATCCTTGGTATGAGGATGTTGACTTGATGATTCTCCAAATTGAGGAAGGATTTCATTAGACGATTTTATTTTATCTATCTTGGATGCAACAGACAGACCAATCTGCATATCTTTAAAATTATCATGTGTCGTGAGCATCCACTGTTCAGGTACCAGCTTAAACCCTGGCATTTTCCTACCAAGGATATTTGCAACAAGAACAATATGAGATTTTGGCACCCAAATTTTTTTGGGTCCATGAGCATTAGTACCCCTTAGACATTTGTATCTCCTTATAGATACATCTGAACTTGGAGTGTTCAGACTTACCACAGAAGTCACATTTGTCTTAATCAAATCATGACTTGGAGGATTATGCCTTTTTTTCTAAGCCTAGGCCAGACTTGTCATTGGGATATTGATGGAATTTCAGAAGCATGGTTAAATTATTAGAACTTTCCAAAAACTTTGCAGAGTCTTTTGTAAGACAAGCAACCTCTTCTCTTTGTTTTTCAATTGTGGAGGATCCTTCAATCTTACTAGCCTGATTTAGACGCTCTTCTAGAGTCTATATTTTTCTTTTTCATATTTTCATTTGATTTCTTCAGCTCAAGGTTTTCACAAAAAAATATTTTATATTTTCTTTATACTTTTTGCACTAAAGAGAAATTGTATGACTATATTGAAGAAGAACATCATAGGGCATATCTTCTTCATCATCTGATGAAAAACAAGAAGAGGTATTCGATTTAGAGCAAGTTTTTACTTTAACCTTTTTGTTTGTCTGCCATCAGACAGATTTTGGCTTGCTTATTGTCTGAGTTGTTGCTCTTCCCATTGTTTGAGTCATCCCAAGTGACCATCAGACTCTTCTTTTTCTTGTCACCAAAGTGCCTATTTTTTTTTATCTGGGGACACTCGACCTTCATATGTCCTGGCTTTCTCCATTCAAAACATATGATCTCATTGCTCCCCTCCTTGTGTTTCTTCTTGAACCTAATGTCTTTTGGTCTGGAGGAGTGTTGGAACTTTACTTTGTTTTTCATCATTTGTTTGAACTTCCTAGACATGAGGGTCATTTCATCGTCTGTGGATCCCTTGCAATTGTTATCTGAGCCATCGGACTCAGCCATCTGCACTTTTAGAGCTTTAGAAAAGAATTTATTTTCTTCTCATCTAGAGATGATTTCTCCAATCTTAAGGGTAGTGGAATCTCTCTTAGGCAGATTATCTCGATTCTGAAGGAGAACTTCACGAACGCTTAGGATACCTAACAATTCATCCTATGCTAGAGTTTTCAGGTTCCTAGCTTTCTAGATGGCTTTTGTTTTTGGTTCCCACACCTTGGAAAAGTTGTCTAGAATCTTTAGATTTATCTAAACTTTGGTGAATGTGTGTCCTAGAGCTTCAAGACCTTTCAGAAGCACTTGAAGTCTTCCAAACATGTTGTCCGCGGATTCTTCTTTATACATGGAGAAGCTTTCATACTATCATGTCAAAGTAGCAGCCTTTCTTAGTTGAACATCTTTTATTCCTTCATAGTTGATGTTTAGTGAGTCCCAAATCTCTTTGGGTGTCTTTAGTCTACATATCTTCTTGTATTCATTCATGGATAGAGTGCATGTTAGAGTATAATGAGCTTTTGTGTTTAGCTCCATTATAGAAGGTTTGTGTCTGTCCATTTTGCTTCAAGTCTAGGAATAGGTATATCTCCATTTGTGGTGATCAGCCAGAGCTTGTAGTGGTTGGACTTGACATACATCTTCATTTTGTCTTTCCAATATGGATAGTTCACTCCTGTGAAGCCTAGTGGCCTCATGAGGGATGCTCCTCAACAATGAATTGATTGTTGTTGTTGTTATTTACCATTGGGATCTTTTCCTTTCGACACTGTCAAGTGCTCAACCCTTAGAGTTTGAGCCTTGATACCAAATTGTAAAGGAAAATATCACAAGAAGGGGGATTGAATTGTGATTTTTACTAAAAAAACCTTTTTTTGAAAACAACAATGTTATTGTCTGATGAAGAATAACTAAGAAAACAAATATTAGATTTTTGCAAGGAAAATCAGACGATAGTTTGAGATCTTGCAAAACAAACAGAGTTTTTCAAAAACAAAGATCAAATTCAAACTCTGGGTCAGTTTAAAGAACAGAAGACAAAATAAACATAATAAGACACAAGAAATTTATATTGATTCATCTCAATCACTAAGACTACATCCAGTTTTTGGTAACACACCAAGTTCCACTAACTTCAACAAGTTACAAGTATTTATCATTGCTACTTCTGGATCCTTAACTCAAACTCTACACCAAGCTTGCTACTACCAATATTCTTTGTCCTATATGGGTGCTTAAGTTCATTCTTCATGTTTTCAAAGCTTCTAGTATTTATAGGCCTTCTTCAATCAAGTGTTTGTTGTCTTTAAACGGATCTATTTCTTCTCTTAAGCTTGTGTCTAAAGAATGTGGTCATTGGAGCATTAAATGCATGTACTTCTTCATTTGGGAAAATCACTCTTCTTCGCTGGCGTGTTTAACACTTCAGGAGGAAACTGCTTCCTTTTGCGTCAGAACAAGTCTATGCAGCAGAGTGTTCCTTTCGATGGTGATTGAGAAATTTCAGAGTTTAGCTTCATTTATTCTTCATAGGATTCGACAGATCCTAAGAGAACGTCTTTGTAAAAATATATCACAGACACAAAATATTAAATGAAGTATTTAATATTGTATCAAATCATAATTTCATCTTGCTATCGTTTGAAGCATTAGACGCATACTCGCAAAACATGTTCTGATAGGATATAAGATGCAGCTTTTAACCTTTGTATTTGTTCACATCCAATCATAATAATTAAGGGTCCTTATTCGTCTTAAGATGTAAATGTTTTTTTACTTAACAAATTCATATCCAAATAATTGGATTGATTTAAAATTTAAAAAAAATGAGTTTGGATGTAAATTAAACCAATCCATTAAAATAGATTTAAAGTGGTTTGGATATGGTCGGTTATGAATTAGTTATATATAACCTCATTTTTTGAACACCTTAGGTATCGTACTAGTTGTGAAACAAAAACAAGGTTCGAGAAGCATTTTCAACTTTGAAGAATTTAAAAGATCTAAATTTGGTAGAGAGAAAAGTGGACTAGCATTTAAAGCACGAAAAATTATTGTAGAAAATAAACTTTGGAGTAAGGCTAATACTCATAAGAATTTGGAAGATTTAAATTTGGTAGAGAGAAAAATGAACTAGCATTTGAAGCACGAAAATATATTGTAGAAAATGAAATTTGGAGTAAGACCAATACTCTAAAGAATTTAGAAGATCTAAATTTAGCAGAGAGAAAAATAGACTAGCATTTGATGCATGCAAAATTGTTGTAGAAAGTGAAATCTAGAGTAAGGCTAATGATTTACTGAAATTATTTGATCCCATAGTGAAAGTGTTTAGACTAGTAGATGGTGATGAGATACCAACGATGAGTATTATATATGAAGCCATTGATCCAGCTAAGTATGCAATTCTAGAACATTCTCACTATTATTCTAAATACAATGATATTATTGATAAGCGTTGGAGATTTATGCATTCTAATCTTCATTATTCTAGTATGTGTAACATTCTACATCAATTATTCATATAACCGATGTAGAATTGTTAAAGCATTCTACATCAGTTTGTTGTATAACCGATGTAGGATAATTTTTTTTTAATTTTTTTGCTTTTTATTTATGAATGGCAGTAACAATATATTCAAATATATTTTTTTTTCTTGACGCTCATACTTTAACTGGTCAGATTTCTATCATAGATGATGCTACCATGAGCAATATCCCAATGCAATTCCGGTTAGCCCATTATCAACCTAGGACAATGGGCTGCAATTAAAAAGAGTACCAGAAAAAAACAGAAACTTGAACATAAATGACTCAGCAAAGCCAAATGGTAAAAAAGAAAAACATGAGAAGAAAAAATTGCAATGAGGGCACAGAAGTTTGTATCTATATCATATAAAGTTGACTACATTTTTTACCCATTTTATGGTGACCATAAATATAATATATAATAGATTTATAAAACAAGAAAAATGATGCTAAGAATGGTAAATGTACAGTGTAAAGTTATTAGATGAAAACATATCTAACCGGATGAATTTCGCATGCTGCTCATGACTGGCATCTGGTCCAGGTTTTGTATATCCTTTGGGAAAATAAGTCTCATAAATTGAATTAGCAGAAGAATTTCCTCTAACTTCAATCATTGCATCTATTTCATCACTTGACCATTCATCCAATGTCACAGACAAAACCTGAAATTAAGAAAATAATGTCTGAAGGCTGTAATGCACGACACTACCAAGCATAAATAAATAAGTTCAACACACTATTAACTTGATAGACACAACTCATTGAAAAGATAGCAGGCATAAAATGATTAAAAAAAAGCAAAAAAAGCTTCGTGCACCATGCCTCAGTGGCTTTGGCACGCCTTTCGGCACCTTTGCCTATAGTACTTTCATTAAACGAAATCCTAACACAGGTAACAAGTAGTGCAGAGTGATAAATTGGGAGGGGCCTTTAATGCACTGGTATAATGATCACATTATCTATCATTTAGTTATCTGTGAAGAACTGAAGATTTATTTGGCCTAATTTCATGCTGAATAAGCTTTAAACTAAGCTTTACTTGACATGAATAACTTTCTTAAAATGTTGATAATACATTTAATAAAAAATCCAATGCAATGACCTTGGGAATCAAAATAGCAAGTTTACTTCTTAGGTAAGAGTTGCAGAGATTCCTTTCTCACTTTTCACTTATTACAGCTAGAACCTGTGTCTTGCTGTTGGTTCTATCGGCTTTGATGTAAAAATTCACTAGATATCACATCACAGCATGTTGTGGGATGGAATCTAAGAATAAGCCTGCCCTGCAAACTCCCACAACATAATGCAGTAAAAATGAAACAAAATAATGCCCCCCTGACAAAGTAAAGTTCACCAGACTATTTCATGAGTATAGACATATAAGAGTGGTTGATTCTTTTCTCATCAAATCAAGTTGAACCCAATTCAAAAAATAATTAGCCACATCTATAGGTATATTACTCTCTCAATTTGTTGTAGACAAATGAAGAAGGATCTCAATTTAAATTCCAACTCATGTACGATGCAAAAATGCTAAACTATGAATTTCCTGCAGCAGGAACTCCACTCAGCTACAGTACTGTAGTGTTGCCTATTTGCCACTACTGATAACTATGCTTTGTCCTGGTTTATTATAAATTGTAAAAAGGATGCCATAACTAACATCATATCTTCCTGCCAAACTTGCCTAACTGCTCTGAATTAATTATACTTATACCCAAAATTAAAATTGGCACTCTAGTTGAAAGAACATTCAAGATACACCACTGCAACCTCAAAATTAATTGCACCAGCTTTCAATGTTTTAAACTAAATAGGTAAGTCGGGGAGCAACGCCAATTAAAAACAATAGCTGGTTAATCAAAGTACATATGAGCCAAAACATATAGATATTCTATTAAAAAAAATGAAGTAGTAAATATCAAAATTAGATCTTTACTTAAACAGAATCCAACATTAGTGAAGTGAAATATGTATTAACCAACTCATATCTTATAGGAAGAACTTTTTTTCCTCTCATGGAAGTTGCTATTTGCAGCAAGATATAAAATTATAAATGTTTGATCTGAATCTTTGCAAGCATCATTCCGGGTCTGCACAAGATCGTCTTCCAAGGTCAAACAAACTGCTTTTTCATTCACGAAGGCTACTTGCAGGACACAAAGGAGGGGAAAATATAAACCTTAATCTATTCACATGTACCTAGTCAGTTTAGAACACTCAAAATTTGGAACATCATTTAGCAACTGTCGATTACATGCCCCCCATTTTGCTGGTAGAAAACTTTTAGCAAGATAAATGAACACATGAGAAGAGACATACTACATATTTATTCAAGGAGCATTCAATTGAAAGATACGTGATAAATTTAAGCTATAATTTATGCCAGTATTCTGGTATTAACAAGGTCGGTAAAAGTCACAAGAACAAAGAAAAAATAAAGAGCTTGGAAATGACTTTTGTATAAACTACCAGCAAATCACAACCTACTTCACAGATTAAATATTTGTATTTTGGAGACAATATAGTACCAAACTATACTACCATGAAGCATCTTAATTACTAAGAATGAAAACCATTTTATTGGGACAATAAAGCATATAAATCAAACTTCCTTCATATGCAAACAGGAAATTACAAGCAACCACACCAACTAACCAATTGAGGCAAAACTCCTTTATGAACACAAAGCATGTCAAGGTTGTACATAACTTGCTTTATCATCAACTGTGACCACTTTAAATGGATGCCAAGCTGAATTCTTCACATTTTCCTGCCACAAAGAACAAAGCTTGACACCTTTGGTCCCAGCTTCTTCAAGAGGAAATCTACTCACACAAAATAGAATTTCAAAATTCTTATTTCCATCAGAAAGTTGAACAGAATCTTCTTGCAAACATATTCACAGGTTGGCAAATTAGACGCAGGAACAGAAGAGTTGCTTTTTAGAGTGGAATGTGATAGAATCAATGAAGAGAAAAGTTAAGCCATGGAATCTAAGTGAAAGATATAACTAGGATTTTCTTAAATGCATCCAAGGCCAAGGTATAGTTTGCTAAATTAAAATACTCCTAAAAAAGGTCGGGGTAAATTAGCAAATCTCTATATATGGATAGAGAAAAGGGGACCAGGGGGTATACTTTTATCAGGGAGAAAGTAAACAAGGTCATACTTTTACATGGATTGACCAGGAAATTGAAGAGAAAAGAAAGCACAAATAATGCTAGTTTATGTTCTAATGTTTCACCTTCTATTTTCAAACATGAAGCCAACCAAATTCACATCACTTATTTAAACATCATTATAATTACAATCAATTACATATATATATATATATATATATATATATATATATATATATATATATATATATATATAAACAATAAAACAAAGTTTCTACTTACATGTTGAAGCAGGTTGGGTGTTTATCTCCAAGCTGGATAAGCAACAGAGGGACCTCTCTAATCCATGTGAGTAAAGCATCTTGAAGTTCTAAATTTTTGGGATTGCTTGTCTCTATGGAAAGCATGCTTTCAATCTAGATTTGAACCAAAGACAAAAATAAATGTTAATATGGAAAGGGAGAGAAGAGGAACAAATAAATTGCTTTCATAAGATTATCCAAAAGTCAAGAATTTCATTTCAAAGAAGTTCCTAAAATGATATGAAGTCAAACTTACGAGAGTTAGCATATCTTCAATAGTAGAAACACAGGCCAATTTCACCAAGGAACCTGGCTTGCTTTCCCTAAATGTCTAGGTAAAAGCCTGCAAGTGCCACAATTCCATGTTAATAACAACATCAAAACCTTTGGAAAGGAAAAACATAATTACCATAAACATGGTACAAAATGGCATGGAACAATTAAAAATCATGCTTTTACCACATCGTTGACAACATCTTGGAAACAAGAAACAATTAAAAATAGAAGATGACATTTTTTGTAATTATTGAAGTAATTGAAAACATATCGTATCAACATATAATAAAAACTAAAAAGAAACCGAAAGCCACTGTAGAATAAAAAAAACAGAATATCCAACTTAATGGCTTTCAAAGTTCCAACAAAAATAAATTATTTGGAATTCCTGTGTAGAAATGGTACTTATCAAAGACATAGCCTTATCAAAGAAGTTAGACATTCCAATTTCTTTGCATATCTGCTAGGAAGATCCCTCGAGGAAACCACTGCATAGCTGATTTCCATGTGAACTAAGAGACAGTGTAGAAATGGTAATTTCTCATGTAATTATCTGAAGGAGATAAGCATAATTTAACAATTGCTCAGACTCACATCAGATTTTTAAGTCAATCCTGACTTGAAACTCAATTTGGCAAAGACTGGATTGGCAAGTATGGATGTGAAGAGATGGGTCCCTTAATCTTGCAACTCTAGGTACTTGTGTCAGATTGGGGAATGATTATGAGGAAATTGTCAGGCTTCTTCTTATTGGGACTCTATGATTCATAATATCTCAGAAGGGCACCTCATTTTTTCATTGGGAGGTCAACTTGCTAAGGGGGAGAAAAGATTTTTGGCTCTTGGTAATTTGATGCCCAAAAACATTGCTTGAGAGTATTAACTAAAAAAAGAAACTCCAACATACCTAAATTGAGAACCCAAGACAAAAAAAAGAAAATTAATACACAATTTAGAGTAGATCTTTATCAACCTAATATTTCTAGGATGAAAATATTGAAATATTTGACCTACTTGTCACAGTTTGCAGCTTTATTTCTGACTTCATGTATCTTATCTTTATCATTCAAAAGTGACACAATGTTTTCAACCTTCTTCCTTACATTGAGTCCCACATCCTTCCCACTAGGTTCGACATATTCAAAACTAGAAAGTGCTTTTACCAATCCAGAGTAAATTATGAGAAAATACTCTCTTATTCTACTTGTCAGCACTGTTGTTAATTGCAAGAATAAATTAACTAAATACAAGAGAATGGTCCTTACAGAGATCTGAAAAGTATGTTCTATAATGTCATCAACTGCACGTTCAGATCCATGTGCTACCAAATATTCTATGACAGCTAATGCCTGACTTAAAAGTAATTCAAGTTATTGAAAGAAAAGTAAGTTGTATCTATCAACATAGAAAATGCCACCAAAAATTCTTCTCTATGTATCTTAAAATCTTAAGAAATAACATGGTTCTTTGGAAAGCATTACCTTGTATACATAACGCCAATCTTTTCCAGTTTCACCCAGTCTTGTCCAAAGGACATTCATGACCATTTGACATTCAGTACTGAAAGTATAGCAGAAGCAATCAACTTACTAGAAGAAATATCAGAAATTTTCACTAAATATAAAAACCAAAAACAAATAAAAATAAAGTAATATATCCATAAAAGAGATAGATAGTTGCTTACAATTTTTTGGTAGCCTTCGAAATCTCTGCCAGCACAGTACCATGAGGACCCCAAGGTTCATTATCAGTAGCATCCAGCACCTAAATATGAAACATGGTAAAACACTCAATAGCATAACACCAGTGGCCAATCGTAGTGGCTTTAAAGTTTGTGAATATATGAAATCTAGCAGTTATCCAACACCAACAACACCATGTTGTGCCAACAAATTAATGGAAAATTATGTGACAATAGGTAGAGAACGAAGTACTATTTCACAAATCGCAATCAAATCTCAAACACATTCCATTCAAATCAATTAATTCTAGAGAAACGCATAAATCCTTATCGAGAAAAATATATCCATAATAAATGTAATTCTCATACTTAACAATGGATTTTCAATGAAAATAGCAAGAATTGTAACAACTTCAATGAAATCTACACAAATAACAGGAAATTGGCAACAATCAGAAAGTGTTACCTTCGATTCGATTTCCGGAACCTTGAGCACCTTCAGATTCACCTCTCTCTTTCTGTTTTCGCAAAATCAAATCTTAATCATAACAACAAGGTAAATTAATAATAAAATAAAAGATCGAAACCAATTTTGATGTTTTTTTTTAAAAAAGGAAAAATGAAAATAGCCATACGAAACAACAAAGGATTAGATTAAGAGTTACATGTACAACGAAGCATGAAGTGTTACTCTAAACCCATGTTTTCATTCGTTAACTCTGTTGTGCAACGAAGCAAGAACTCTTTTCCTTCTATAAAAAATAGGTTTGAAGAGTTACCGGTACGACGACCTTACATTCGCTTTCGATTGGAAAAGGGGTTTAAGGGAGAGAGAGTGGTTCACCTTCGATGGGAAAAGGGGTTTCAGTGAGAGAGTACTTGGTTGACTTTCGAAGGGAAAAGGGGTTCTAGGGAGAGTGGTTCACGGCTGCTAGTGTGGTTCACGATAGCTATAGTGGTTCAGGGAGAGACGATCGGGTTTCAGCTAGAGTGGTTCTCGGCTACCTCGAGCTCACGTGGAGGGACACAATGCTAACGGCGCGAGCTCACTTTGATGGCCGAAGACAGTCTTCACGGGATGACCAACACTGCTTCAGGGAGACAGAGTGAGGTTTCAGGGAGACACAGTCCTTCAAAGCGTCGGGTGCAGTGCTTCAGGGAGACATGCTTTCATGGAGCTAGGGCACAAAACGTGTGGGTTCAAGCTGCGGCTAGAATGTTAATTCGAAAGTAGTTCGCCTTAGGGCCGGCGCAGGGCAAAATATTAGTAGGGTATGCAAAGATGGTCTTGGGTGATAAACGACGTTGTTTTATTTCTTCTAATTACAAAAATGCCACTAGGTTCTATTTTAAGACGGTTCTTTGAAACCACCTTAGAATGTGCGACGTAAATAATAATATTTCTCCCCCAAATTACAGAAATGTCACCGCCTTCATTTCTAAGACGGTTCTTAAGAACCGTCTTAAAAACAGTGTCGTAAAAACAAGTTTTTGTACTAGTGAGAAGATGATCCATTATCTTCATGGACTGAAGAAAGATAAAACTCTTTAGTAGATGAAGTAAAAAATTTAAAATTGGTTCTTAAAATTGATACAGATGATGAAGATGTAGAAGTTGCATATGATAATGTACACTCTAATGAAAGTAGGGGTGGTTTAAGTCCACCAAATAATAACAATGTTGATGGAGGTCATAAAGTATGAACAAGTGTGGAATTATCCATATAAGGAGATTCCATATAATAGGAGGATGATATGAACTTGGTGATTGATATGGCTACTCATGGATCAAGTATGGTTCCTTCTAATTGTTCATTAGTAGATAGTAGAAGAGATGAGTCATATTCTACGAGAGGAAAAAAGAAACAAAAGGCTCCACTTGAATATTCTTCCTCTTCTAGTTTTGCACAAAGTTTTAGTGACTTTAGCATTAATGATTCTTACAAGAGTAGTCAACATTATCCATCTTCTTTTTCAATATCCTCATTTCAATGCATACCTTCAAAATGCAAGTAACCAAGCTCCCTCATACCACCCATCATCAATGAATTATCAAGACCCTTATTATCAACAACCAAAGTGGTTGATATTATGATTATGTCTTTGGACAAGGAGCTTCACAAGATGATAGTCAAAGTGAAAATAGAACTTATGATCTTCCATGTCATTATACCATGTGGTAGCAAGTATCATGTAAGTTCTATTTCTACCATTTTTTTATTTATTATTATGAATTTAATAATTTACTTGATTATTCTACAACTTTGTATGTTACATTTATTTCATTATTTGTGAAGAAAAATATTGGCACTCTTTAAGTTTCTCGATATTAATTATGAGTTTATTATGTTTTCTTTTGTAATGAAATCATATCTCACTAATGATAATATGTTTCTAAACAATGATAATTTACATTGCATAATTTGCATCTACTACTATATTTAATATTGACTATTTGACATTGTTGCTCAGAAAATTAATGACAATCAAAGTTGTATGTGTTTATATTCCTCTATGTGCCTAATTTATTTTTATTGAATTTATTTGTGATTTATTTAAATTTATATATTTTTCTAAAGTTTTTTATTTGATAATATCATAATTATATATGCTTTTTTGTGTCGCTATACTTATATATATGCTTAACCAATGCATTTTAAAATTATGTTTACAATAATACTAATTTTACTATAATTAAATAAAAATAATTTATAAAAATGATGTAAAGGTAAAAAAATGAAAAAAAAAATTATACAACTCTATAAATAAAAGATATATAGAGAATTAATATATTTATAAAAAAATTACATTTAGTGCAAATGCAAATCATTTCATGCCGCAACAACCATGATGCATCCCATGATCACCACAATAGTTGCAATCATGACCATAACTGTAATTTAATCTTGAGGAGGTCTTTGTGACTTGAAATAATTCCACTTGAAATATCAACACTTTGCTTTTAACAGACATCATGGGTGTTGAGAGCTGTCAAAGTGAGCCAAAACCTATCAGCCAACCCCGCTCACCACAGATTCTATCTAAGCTAGGTTGATAACAATTATAATAAAAAATTGACTCAACCCACTTAGAACCTAGCCCACCTAAGTTGAATCCGTGAGTGAGTCAGGCTAACCCACTTTGCTTTCATATTTTTTATTGATGTTTTGTTCATGTGTCATGATTCAATTATCAATAAGAGCTTGGATTGTTTTGTCTTCATTGTATTATTTTATTGCAATCATATGTTGTCCTTATTCTCTTGTTTTCATTGTATTATTTCCTTTGCTATACATTTTTATTTTATTTTAGATGGGCCAACCCATTTAACCCACCAACTCATGGTATACGAGGCAAGATTGACTTTTTTATAAGCTCACCAAAAAGTAAGTCTAGTTGAGTTGGTCGACCTTTTAAGCAACCTACAATGGGTTGGACCGGATGGGCCATGTAGGCCCACTTTGACAAACTATTGCGTTCACCAATGATTAGAATCTGTTTTTCTTTTTGTGTTTTTGGTTTTCTTCTTTTTTTCTATTTGTAAAAAAATTATTCTCTATCTCTTACCCATCGAAATCAGATTTTATGATAATTTTTAGATCCATCAAAACAGGTTAAAACCCGTGGGCCAACTGACCCAACATGAATTTGGACTGGGGTAAAATTTTACATTATTTTAGTTCCTTTGAGAATATATTAATATGCATTTTTTATATAAAAAAGAGATAAATGTGATAGAGCTTTTTTTAGGTGAGTCAACCCACTTAACTCATTAACCCGTGGTGGCCTAAGTCAGGCTAGCATTTTATAAACTCACCAAGAAGTGAGTTAAGTTAGGTTGACACCTAATAAGTTGTGTTGAAATAGACTCGCCCGTTTTGACAACTTGTTTAATTAAAGGAAAAATTAAAAAATTTCAATAGGTCTCACCTTCATCACACTACTTTAATTTAAATATTTCTTTTTTCCGTTCCACCCCATCCTACCAAACTATGCATTAGCATGTAAAACATAACTCCAAAATGGTAATTTTATTTTATTTGTTAAAAATACATTATTTATTTCTTATTATGAAATTAAAAAAATCAAGGTTTACCAGTTACAACTAACACTCAATACCAATGTGTTGATGGTTGAAATTTGAAAATAAGTTCTAAAGACTTACGAAAACTTACAAGATAACCTCACACAATGATTCTAGTCAACAAATAAAAATATTTTTCAGTTCGTGGGACTTAGAATCACAAGATTCAAGGATGTGAATTCTTTTTATTTGAATCAACGGCTTCTCACATATCAAGTTGTGAAAAAACAAGTTATTTGAATTTTGTAGTAACCTTTGTTGAAAAGACTGCACTGAAATTTGATTTCTAGTAACAATTCTTTCACCTTTTGATGAAAATACAGATTTGTATGTAAAATATGCAATTTATGATGAGATATATTCAATTAAGCATTTTCGAGGATGATTTCAATAAAACAATAAAATAAAGAAAGAGCTATAGAAAGATGAATAATTAAATGTAAAAGAAAGGAACATAGATAGAAGAATCGGTCATAAGAAAAGAAGGAGTCATAGGCAAAGCATAAGTCATCGAAAATAGAATCAGAGATGAGAAAAGGAATTGCATTGAAATGAAAGATGGGTTAGATCATACACTTTTCTTAAGGAACCTGTAGTCATTTTCGTGTGTGGCGTGATTGGTGTTATAAAGATTGTGTAAGTGTTTCAAATCAAATGAAATGGCTTCAGGACCTCCTATTTATAGATTTTCTAGTCTAATGGCCAAATTATATGATTTTGACATGTTTACATTGATTCCTAACTCCCTATCTACGATTTTGACACCTGCCTTTGAAGTTTTGAATTTGATAACTGCCAAAAATTGTCTTTAGACAACTTTTCGATGACGCCTTTGAGAAATAACTGCTAAAGATAGTTTTCGAGTGCCTTATGGGAAATAACCATTGGAAACTATTTCCAAACACTTCTTTGATAACTGCTCCTTGAATCCTTTCACCTCGAAAATGTACTTGATGCACAGTTTAAAAAGATTTTCAAGATCTTCATAGTGTCTTTCAACACTTAGTCATTTTTAACTTCAAAGCTCATCACATCTTTGAAAGACATATTTTCGAGGAGACTACTTTTTGAAGATGACATTTTTCGAAAATTTTCACTACAGAACGATTGTACCTCGAAAATACTTCCTTATGCCTTTTTCATAAAATAACTTGATCAAATTTTTCATCAAGTCCTTTTTCGATATCTCATTGAAAATACCTTTTACAAATTTTACTTAGCATCCCTAACACAATGTTATTGGACTCATCCTAGATTGGTCGAGTCGAATAGATGACTTTTTATCCGATCTGAGTCACCTTTTGGATCAGGTATGCAATAAACCCGATGCAAACCACGACTCGACGAGTTTTGGGTTTGAACCAGTGACCCGATGGGTCACACTAAACTGACTGGGTCATGCATTTTTTTTATTTTTTTTTTCTCTACAGGGACGTTTAGTAGGAGAGAATTTTTTGATTTTTCGAAAATCATAGGTTGAAAACTTAATTTTCCATGTTTGATATGCATTTTTAAAAAATAACATTCATGAGAAATGATATTTCCTTGGGAATGTATTTTTAATCAATTTCCCACTAAAAATTTCCCAAAAGTAAGTGAGAATCTTACTTTTCAAAGATTATTTTTTTTACTATAATAAAAATACCATGTTATTCTTTATTAAAAATTATATAATGTGATAAACAATTAAAATAATTAATAAAAATATGCATAAATTTATCTAAAGATTTTCAACAATTAATTAAATAAATTTTATTTATTAAGAAAAAACATGATTTTCTAACAAATCATGATTGCATAAAAAAAGAAAAACGTTTTTCCTTGCCAAATGCCCCCTACATGAAAAGGCATTGTTTTGGCCTTTGGTTAAAGAATCCTTCATCACATTAATCAGTCCAGACAGAGAACTGAGAGAAGACCCTCACTTCCTGTTTGGCTCGACGAAGACCTCACTTCGCCCAACCTCCGTCTCCGGCGGCGTCTCTTATCCTAACGGCTCCTTCCCTCACCGTCACTGAAACGGCGTCCCTGAACTCGCAACACTGCCCTCCCTCTGACTCTGATTTCGTTCGAACTTCGAACTCATTCCCACTTCGCAGTCCTCGCCATGCTTCGTTGTCGGCGACTCCTCGCAGTGGCAAACCTCAAACGACATAGCTAGAGGTTAGTTAGGTCTTGTTTGATAACATTGCTCAATACGCATTCATCAATCATCACTTGCACAAGAACACTACACACTACACTACCCGCTTCTGTTCATCTAATCTGAATCATGATCTCTCTGTTGCTTCGTTTCATCTCCTCATATCTACAAACTCTCCCTCATTGTCTGGTCCTCTTCCTGCTCCAAACTGAACCGCAAAATTTTTGTTTTTTTCACTGAGTAAGTATCTTTCCTACGCACTTCGTTTCATTTTTAATCTCATTTCGTTCCATTTACTAAGCCCACTTGTGTTTCGTTGCTTATTAACTCTCTGATTAGCATTGTCCCTCTGTTGCGTTCACTGCGCACCGCGTGTTTGATTATTTGCCCAAGTAAATGATAGAGAACATACGGTATGGTGGAATATGTGCCTGCCTTTTGGTTTGTTTTGCGCATGCACCTCGTTGTCAGGGTTTCGAGATATTGGTCTCCAATAGAAGTTTTGGATATGTTTGCGAGGTCAGGATTTGTCTTGCGAGGCTGAAATTGAGTAGTGAGTTTCCATTTTATGTTTTGAATTCTGGTATTGGTATTTCTTCCAATAAGCCCTATGTTGCACGGGTATGGGGATTGAGTGGTATGTCCTAATATTGAAATTGCTTTTGATTCCTTTTGAAAGCAGATTTTGAATGTTGTTAATGTGTTATTCCCTATTTGGAAATTGGAAGCATGTGACAAGTTAGTGAACTTCTAAATTAGTTTGAATAGTATGAAAGAGTAGCTACAGTGAATGTTGAGGCTGAGCTTGAATAGCTCTGGACTGGAGCTCCAGTTCCCAGTTTAGCCTTCATTGGTAGCAGATTGAAGGTTGTTGCCTCAAGGCTTCCGAACAGCACGATTTTTCCTCTGGAAGTTTCAAAATTGTTGCTTGAGAGATGGAGGGGTTTGCTTATCATTGTCATGAGTTGAAAAGTGAAGTCCCTTTTGATCATGAACTCATGATGATGGTATTTCAGGTACATACTGGAAATACCACTTACCACCTCCATCCCCAGTTAACACTCAACCACTTATTGGTTGCTTCAGTCTCCACTGTTGGAGCTGTCAATAGAGCTCCGTATGATGTTTTTATACATTTTAGATTTTACACTTTATCATTCTTGTCCTTAGGTTCTCATCTAATTCTTAGGTAAATTTTGTCATATAAACGCTTAAGTCATTATTTGATACGTGTAAGGTTATAGAATTATGCTAGAAACATACATATCTCTACATGTCAAATAATGGCTGAAAAATACATATACGACACGTCATACCTTTATCCAAGTTAAGAATTATTCGTTCTCATTCAATATATATGTCCGCTGCAACTTTCTTTTTCTGAGCCAGTAAGGGTTGCTATGAGTTTGGTATGCTTCTAATAAAACAGAGTAAAATAAATTTCAAGAATAATATATATAAAAAACTTCGTACCCCATTGCCCAGAGGCTCTTCGCTATGCGAAGGTATGGGGGAGGGATGTTGTACGCAGCCTTACCCTTGCATATGCAAAGAGGCTGTTTCCGGATTCGAACCCATGACCAACAAGTCACCAAGGCACAACTTTATATATATATATATATATATATATATATATATATATATATATATATATATATATATTATTGTGACTTTTCGCTCTTCATTTATATTGATAGTTTGATACTAACCATCAGTTAGGTGGATCATGTATGAATCTCAGCAGATGTTCACCTTGTTGATTTGATTCTGGGATCTGTTTGTTTTTCCATTTTCTTGTATAAATTCCTAAAGTTGTAGATCTTTCCCTGCAAAGTTCTCTTTTGGGGATTAAAAACCATTTATGGGTTAAAAAAACTAGTTCTGAACTTAAAACCAGTTGGGAGTTTAAAAAGTGGTTCTGCATTAAAAATCAGTTCTGGACTGTTTTGAAACTCGTTTTAAAACCAGTTCTAAAACTGCTTCCTGAACCAAACTTGTTCTAAAATAGTTTATTGAAATCCAAACCAATTTGTGAACCATAAAAGACAGTTTGGTTCTGAAATCCGAACCACATTAGAGATTTAGTTCTCCAGTCCGAACTGAATCGTGCCCACTCCACCCCAAGTTGCCCAATGCAACACTACTGCAGAACTTATGTGGCTTTCTTTTCCCTTGTATGGGGTAGTTGATTCTTGATTGTTTTATCTGTGCACTCTGGTATTGCTTTGTTTTGTACATCTAAACAGAAAAAACAATTTAGCCAAGCCACTTCTCTTTAGGAAATTAGTTAAGGTTATGTTTTTGCACTAGCAAGGGCTTACATAAAATTGTGATAGTGGTACAAGGGTGCTGAATTTGAACTTATTGAGGCCCCATCAGAAGATGGAATGGTGATTTGTTTAATGAACTTAGCAAGGGCTTACATAAAATTGTGAAAATTGTTATTATGATTATTATTTGGATCCTAATTTAAAATAAGCTTCTTACAGATACAGGGTGCGATTTGTTTCCATTTTCCAGTCAATCCTATACTCCTTAGGCTATTGTAATCTTCTGCTAATAAGGAGGAATTATTATTGGGTTCTGAAAACATGTTGAAACAAGCAATTGGCAGAATCTTCAGAACCGGTGTTTATGCTTGTGAAGGAAATAGAGTTTTGCCTTGGATTTATGTGCCTTCGAGCTTTTTCCACCATGGACAAGTAAAGTCTCCTATTCTTCCTTTCAAATCACAATTTCTATTTATTTTTTATATATTTTACTGTAGAATTTCTGATTTATCTGTTTACTAAATAGTATAATTTGGCTGCATATGGATTTAAGTGTCCAACTTTGGGTGCAGCTTTATTCTTTTATAAATAAGCGACTTTGAGTGCAACGTATGGTGGAAGGTAAACAGTTCAAATATATGTCAAAAACAAATGGTGATGGACACTTCATTTCCATTTTGTTGCAAGTAATATGGCATGATGAGCATCACTGCTTCTAATTGAAATAATTCATTTCATAGATAAATCAGGGAATCAGATGCTAAGCTTCAAAGTTCAAACTTCAAACGAAGTATGAAATCCTGAAGCTTATAAAGTTGTACAGGGTTAAGTTTGCATGTTGATATATTCAATTATGATAATTAAAATAATTTTTGTGAGCTTTTGAATATACTTAGGAATGGACCTGAGTTCAATAGAAGGAATAAGGTTTGGAAGGTGCACTGCAATGAAAATAAAATTCAGTAATTAAGATCAGTTACAAACTATAACAGCTGGTATTATTGTGTGATATTAAATGACTCTAGTTTTAAATTGTAGTGCAGCAGTTACAGGTTGTAAGGGGCATTGGTTGATAGTTGAAAAAGGATTTATGTCCGTACATCAGTTACAGATTGTAACAGTTGAATTCACAAAAAAATAAAGATTGTAACAGTTGATATTGAGGAGCATTTGTTGATAGTTAAGAGAGGAGTTTTGTTTGGTGGAGGGGTGTGAAAAAATCCCGTAGAAACTGAGAAGTTCACAGTGTGAAGGCACTAGGAAGTGATCCCTTGTAAAGAGAACTTGTCCCCTTGTTTCTTCTTCCATTAAGAAAATTTCTTCCCATATTATCTTTCCTCCGCTGAGTTCTCATCAAATGTTTAATGATTATGCATTATTTTATTGTTATTTTGGATTCTGGAACAACCCCAAGACTAGTCATTTCACAATTTTCACAGCTTGACTAAACTAAATTCAAGGTGCTTGTCATATTATTGGTCCTCCTTTTTGTGGTGTGAACTTGAGTGATTTTTCATTTATTTGCATTACGTCCATCTAGATTCTTACATATACAATCTGGTGGAAGAAGATTTCTAATCCGTCTTCCCCAAGTTATTCTAACATGGGAATCACTTGCCTTATCAAAACTTTTATTTATGTGCAAAATAGAATAATAGGATAAATAGGAAGCAAAACAGAAAAGATAGGTAAACAAATGACAAATGAAGGGTTCTCTTATTTAGATGAGCATAAAAGAACTCAAGAGGCAGAACTCTCTTATAAGGGGATGCCACCTTTTCACTGAGAATGACGCAGTTTATTATTTATTTTTTCCAAGATACTTCCTTTACAATTAACTCATAAAGGAACCTCTTGTAGCTAACTCATTGACCACCTAACTCCCTCCAAATAAAACCAGTTGTAACTGACTCATTAAACTCATAAAAACCCGTGCCTTACTCATGGCATATGAAACACGTATTGTTACTGTTTATTCCTCCTAGACTAAGCCTCCAAGCCTTATTCTCCTCATTAATTATTGGCATGGGCTCATGCCTAACACCAACAGAATTGTTACTTGCGGTTAAGTAAATTTAGTTCATATTGAGTTCACTTTTCCTGATGATCGCCATCATTAATTATGTTAAGCACTTGTTTGTGAATTCATTGATCCCACATATACTTGTATCAACTATCAAGCACTGTTTCACTGTTCATAATGAAACTATGCCTTTCAACAGGACATGTAGCACTTTGTGCTGTATCTCCTTATCTGTTGCCTATGTGCAAATGTAGCCATATCATGTAGTTAGTGTGGATTTTATCAAACTGAAACTTGAAATTAAGTATTTACAATTAACAAGCCTGAAATGTCAATTTGAGGTGAATTGTTTATGTAGTAGTATTAGTACTCATCTTCAGTGCATTTCCTTTATTATACAGGCGCACATGGCACCTAGAAGCTTTTTTGGGGTAGAGGATTTCCTTGATGATGACAATAGCCGACCTTACACATACCAAAAAGGGAAGAAGTCAAAGAATCCAAATAAGCACATATCATTCAAACAAAGAACAATTGCCTACATGGAACCTTTTACACTTGATGTGTTTATCTCAAAGCGCTTTGTATCGGCTTCACTCACTCATAGGGTAACAAGCAAACAGGTTGCAGTTGCCGGGACCAACTCCAAGGACATAAAAGCTGTTCTTAGGTCTCGTTCAGACATACCAGCATGCATAGCAATTGGTAGGATTTTAGCTGAAAGAGCAAAAGAAGCTGATGTTTACACTGGTTCTTATACTCCAAGGGACAGGGACAAGTTTGAAGGGAAAATCAGAGCTTTAGTTCAATCACTTATTGATAATGGGATTGATATCAAGGTTTATCTTGATTGAGTTTAGTCACTCAAGTTTGTGGGACTATCAGTTAAGGTGTTGATATTTTGGTTGAAGCAGTAGGCCCCTTGTGTGTTTGAACATGTCCATTTAGTTTGGTTTTGATGATAATGGGAATATCATTATTCGAATTACAGATTTGGTAATTTAGTTTTATGAATGAGTTATGTTGTCGTAATTGTAGTTGGTTATTCGTTTTAATTAATGTTAAATAACCGGTCACAAATAATACAATCATATGATATTGTATATATTTTATACTAATGAGCACATTTTTTTTATGAAAAATTACATAAATAAGTTCTTGTGTGGAGTGCTGTGAGAGGATAAAGCGTTAGAGTTGTTTTATCAATGGATGAGGAGTTACGAGAAATTTTGTTAATTTCCAATCTTCATGTACATGGATGATGGATTGATAAACTTCGCAATAAATGTCTTTAAAGTAGGTAAATGGATTGCATTAGTTAAAGTAACAATCGAAAATTTTTG
The DNA here is from genome assembly GCF_004193775.1 of Glycine soja. Taxonomy (NCBI): domain Eukaryota; kingdom Viridiplantae; phylum Streptophyta; class Magnoliopsida; order Fabales; family Fabaceae; genus Glycine; species Glycine soja. Next base: position 14,638,835 of record NC_041005.1, read on the forward strand.
AAAAATAAAATTCATTTTTTGAAGGACTGTTAATTGGAACCAAATGTAAAAAAAAACAAAAAATTGAGAAATAAAATTACAACGGGTGTGAATAAGATATCTCAAGAGTCAAAAATTAATTCTCGGACTTCCGGAGATTATACAAGGGATTAATGCTTTCTAACAAATATTTTTTATATGATGACATGTTTAAGGAATAAATTATTTACTAATCATGTTACATCATATCATATCATGATATTGATGATTACATGATAACTATTACTGAAACAAAATTGCTAAATTTAAAAATATAAAAAACTAAATGTGTTGTGTTAGGCTTTCGACAGCCAACGTTAAACTTTGTCGAATCTCTATGACATGGATCAATTACGTAATAATGTGAATGCTAGGTCGTTGCCCGGAAGCAACGCGCTGTATGGCTCGAGTACAGTGTTAAAAGAGCAAGGGCCGCTGCATCGCCGCCCGGATGTAGTGAAAAGTAAGCAAGGGTTCCCACATTTTCGTGAACGGGTGTGGGTAAAGAAGCTAGTTCATGACAGGAGGATTCGCTTTGGTACATGGAATATAGGCACACTTACTGGAAAATCTATGGAAATAGTGGATGTTATGGTGAGGAGGAAGATCAATTTTATGTGCCTACAAGAAACTAAGTGGACAGGTGAAAAAGCGAAAGAATTAGACAACTCGGGATTTAAGCTGTGGTATACGGGAAAAATCAGATCAAGAAATGGGGTAGGGATTATTGTGGACAAGGAATGGAAGAAGGATGTCGTGGATGTAAGAAGAGTAGGAGATCGTATCATAGTCTTAAAATTGGTAGTGGGACAGGACACCTTTAATGTTATTAGTGGGTACGCACCTCAGGTTGGGTTAGCAGAACACTTTAAGGTAAAATTTTGGGAGGATCTAGAAGGGGTACTTCAGGATATACCCCAAGGAGAGAAAGTTTTCCTAGGAGGGGATCTCAATGGACATGTAGGTAGCGTGGCTAGAGGTTTTGAGGGGGTGCATGGGGGTTTTGGCCTAGGGGAGATGAATGGGGAGGGTAAATCCATCTTGGAGTTTTCGGAGGCTTTGGATCTTTCTATAGCCAATACATGGTTTAAGAAAAGAGAGGAACATCTTATCACTTACAAAAGTGGAGGGACATGTTCTCATATAGATTTCTTCCTTATCAGGAAGTCTGATAGGAAGTATTGCTTGAATTGTAAAGTTATCCCGGGAGAGAGCTTGACTACCCAACATAGAGTTTTGGTTATGGATGTAAGAATTAGAGATAGGGCAAAGAGAAGAAGTCCTCTGGTAGCACCAAGGATCAAATGGTGGCACTTGAAGGGTGAGAAACAAGGAATCTTCCAACAAAAGATATGGGAGGGTTGGTGTGGACAATCACAAGGAAGTGCAAATGATATGTGGAACAAGATGTCCCAAGAGATTATTAAAGTGGCTAAAGAGACGTTGGGTGAATCTAGAGGTTTTGGACCTAGGGGTAAAGAATCGTGGTGATGGAATGAAAATGTTCAGAGCAAAATTAGAGTAAAAAAGGAGTGTTTCAAGGAGTGGTCTAGGTGTAGAAATTCTGAAACTTGGGATAAGTATAAGATAGCTAGAAATGAAACCAAAAAGGCGGTGAGTGAGGCAAGAACCCAAGCTTTTGACGGACTATACCAAGCTCTAGGAACCAGGGACGGAGAAAGATCTATATATAGGCTTGCTAAGGGTAGAGAGAGGAAGACTAGAGATTTGGATCAAGTAAAGTGTGTTAAGGATGAAGAAGGCAAAGTCTTAGTGCATGAAAAAGATATCAAGGAAAGGTGGAAGGCGTATTTCCACAACTTATTTAATGATGGATATGGATATGACTCTAGCAGTCTAGACACAAGAGAAGAGGACCGGAACTATAAGTACTATCGTCGGATTCAGAAACAGGAAGTAAAGGAAGCGTTGAAAAGAATGAGTAATGGTAAGGCGGTGGGGCCAGACAACATACCTATTGAAGTGTGGAAAACTCTTGGAGATAGAGGTCTTGAGTGGCTCACCGAACTCTTTAACGAAATTATGAGGTCAAAACGCATGCCGGAGGAATGGAGGAGAAGCACGTTAGTGCCAATCTATAAGAACAAGGGGGATATACAAAATTGTGCAAATTATAGGGGAATCAAGCTCATGAGTCATACCATGAAATTATGGGAAAGAGTGATCGAACGGAGATTAAGAAAGGAGACTCAAGTTACTGAGAATCAATTTGGTTTCATGCCGGGAAGGTCGACCATGGAAGCGATTTATTTATTACGGCGGGTGATGGAGCAATATCGCATGGCCCAACAAGACTTGCACTTGATTTTTATTGACTTGGAGAAAGCGTATGATAGAGTGTCTAGAGAGATTTTGTGGAAAGCTCTAGAGAAGAAAGGGGTTAGGGTTGCATATATTCGAGCTATCCAAGATATGTATGATAGGGTATCGACTAGTGTTAGGACACAGGGTGGAGAGTCAGACGATTTTCCCATCACAATTGGTTTACATCAAGGGTCAACCCTTAGCCCCTACCTTTTTACCTTAATTCTGGATGTCCTCACGGAACAAATCCAAGAGATAGCCCCGAGATGCATGCTTTTTGCAGATGACATAGTCCTCCTTGGAGAGTCGAGGGAGGAGTTGAATGAGAGGTTGGAAACTTGGAGACGAGCTCTAGAAACACATGGCTTTCGCCTAAGCAGAAGCAAATCGGAGTATATGGAATGTAAGTTCAACAAAAGAAGGAGGGTTTCTAACTCAGAGGTGAAAATAGGAGACCATATTATCCCTCAAGTCACACGGTTTAAATATCTTGGGTCTGTAATACAGGATGATGGGGAAATTGAAGGGGATGTGAATCATCGCATTCAAGCAGGATGGATGAAATGGAGAAAAGCATCGGGGGTGTTATGTGATGCAAAGGTACCGATCAAGCTAAAGGGAAAGTTTTATCGGACTGCGGTAAGACCGGCGATTTTGTACGGAACAGAATGTTGGGCGGTCAAGAGCCAACATGAGAATAAAGTAGGTGTAGCGGAGATGAGGATGTTGCGGTGGATGTGTGGTAAGACTCGACAGGATAAAATTAGAAACGAAGCTATTAGAGAGAGGGTTGGAGTAGCGCCTATTGTAGAGAAGATGGTGGAAAATAGACTTAGGTGGTTTGGGCATGTAGAAAGAAGACCGGTAGACTCTGTAGTGAGGAGAGTAGACCAGATGGAGAGAAGACAAACAATTCGAGGCAGAGGAAGACCCAAAAAGACTATAAGAGATGTTATCAAAAAGGATCTCGAAATTAATGGTTTGGATAGAAGTATGGTACTTGATAGAACATTATGGCGGAAGTTGATCCATGTAGCCGACCCCACCTAGTGGGATAAGGCGTTGTTGTTGTTGTTGTTGTATAATAAAAAAAATAAAAGTACTAAAATTTTATAATCATACAATTATAACGATAAAATAGCCAATAAATATAAGACCGAAACTCAAGTTTTAAATTGAATTGTTATCTATTACTATTCATTTCAAGTTTTAGTTCGAAAATTAATTTAAATTGTCATTTACTTGTGTACTGACGTCACGAAATTTTTACTATCATTAATGTGTAACTTATAGATGATAGCTTAAATAAAAGGTACAGATTGATAATTACTGTAAGTATGCAGCAAGCAAATTACCTTTTATTTTTCCTCCCGACACTTTTTTATAGGTAAATAAAATTATAACTAAAAAAATACAAAAAAAAGTTTAACCCATTTACTAAAAGTTCTAGAAATCCAAGAAAATTAGTCTAAAAAAACATTTAAGAGGATTAACACTCCAGGAAAAAAAAAATGATTGGAAACCCCGACCTGCTTAAGTCTTGTGGCACCTCCCTTGATTGCGGTCCAATGAAATAATGTTTTAAGCCTTTAACAATTAATACACTGGTGCAAGGCATTAGAAACTTCTAGACTCAATTAATACCTTACATTTTAATGATGCCACATACCATTTTAAGAAGATTTCCAAAGTCTGAATCGTTTCCAATGACTGTTCCATGAAGCAAAAAATTTAGAATTTGCTATGAGATTGTTTCTTTTGTTTTGGGGGACAGATAGATGAATTTTTTACACGAAAAATATAAAAAAAAAAATAACAATTACTCATATAATACAATCCAAAAAATTATTTATACAAATAATACAAATTAATATGCAAATGAGAAATCGATTCACTCAAATTTATTTATTTATTATTATTATTTTTACGTTGTAAAAACGGTTCTCCAAAACTGATTTTACGTGTTTTATTTTTTCTTTTGTAAGGCATTTTTTTAACACATGTCGTAATGTTTTTTTTTTCGTTTTTTACTTTTTTTGTTACTTATTTGAGTTTTTTTTATTTTTAAAAAATTGTTTTCAGTTTTTCTGTTAAAGGTTTTTTATGAAAAAAATTACTGTTTTTTTTAATTTGCTTCAATTTTTTTAGTTTACTAATTTATATATATATGAATTTATAAAAAATATAATTTATCTAGAATTATGTAAAAACTTGAATATAAAATATATCTTTAAATGGATTAATAAAACATATTAAACTTTTTAATAGATTAAATCAAAACTAAAAATAAAATTTGATTAATAATACATCAAACTCAATTCTTATATTTTCTTAACATATTTTATTGGGGTGAAAAATTTTGTGTTCATGACTCCGTGAAGAATGTGCCACGGGTATACGAAGAATTAGAAGAATTGATTTGGTAGAGCGATAGAAAATGAAATGAAACAGAGAAAAAAAATATTTAAATTAAGATAATATAATACCCCTATCAAATTCACATGTTTTAAAAAAAAATCTTCATTTTTTACTCGTTTTTTCACAATTAAACAATCCATTCGGATAAAGTAGAAAGAAATAAAAAAGTTATAATAAAATTTTAAAATAAAATAAAGTGTAAAATATAAATATTCCATCATTTTATTATTTATTTATTTTCACTATCTTTCTTTCCAAATAAATACACCGAGAAAATTTAACTATGAAGACCAGATCCACTTTCAGTGCTGAAAAGCCTGCTTTGTGGTAGCTGCAACTGTAGTGTAGGTGCAGTCTAGGGTTACGACACTTGAACTAGTGGCTCACTGTATCTTTATAACTTCTCTACATAGTAACACAGATATCAATATGTTGTTGAAATTTAAATCAATTTAAAATAAAAAGTTATTTAAAAAAATTGAAAATCAAATTAAACTGATTTTTTTTATTTATTTGGATAATTTTTTTAAAACCGGAAAATAAAAAACACAAATAAGTAAAAATAAAATAAAAAAACAAAGAAAAATATAGCATCCTAACCTTTGTTTAAAAAAATGCCTTACTGCATCGTTTATGAAAAAAAAAACACTGTGAAATAATTCTTGGGAAATTGATTTTACAACGTAAAAAACCGAAAAACAAAATAAAATGACAGTGAGAAATTGGTTTGGGAACCGATTTCTCACTTTCAGTAATCTGTTTGTTAAGCAACCTTTTCCACGTTTTATTGCCTTTATCAAATTAAACTTTATCTAAAAATTTAAACCATACCATCATTCAAAATTTAAAAGTAATTAAACCATATCAGTTAAAAGTAACCTGACTATTTAAAAGTTTAAACATGTTATTAATATTTGAAAATATGATTATTTTGAAATTAGTTTTTCTCTTAATTTATTTCACTTTTATTCATTACATTTAAATTAAAATCGAGGGTTGTACACTTGTACTCCTTCTCATGGCATTTATCTTATCGTACTTATATTAAAGTGAAATAAAGTTTCCAAAAATAATTTTCCGCCTAAAATCATCTCATTTCCCACCAACAATTGCATGCATGCAACTGAGTTTCCACGTAAAAAAAAATTACGGAATCTATTACCTTCCTAATTAGTCAACATTATTTTGGATATACGTGCATGGGATATTAGCAATTATCAAAAGTCATTAAGATGCAATATTATTAAATTACCAATAACGCATTAATCAATAATACTTCTTCAGTTCTGAATTAAAATATATAACATATGTAAGAAAACGTAGCAAGAACATAAAAATTACTAGAAAAGTGACATTTGAAGATGGTTTTAATGTTCATTCAAAGACGGTTGTCGAACCGTCTTTGAAGTCAACGATGTTAAAAGTAATTGAACGATGATGATTATAGATAAAATTGTCTTAAAATATTTATCTCTTAACTAAGAATCGTCTTAGAATGACTTAATATTGACACATTCTAAGAGGATTCTTAAATAAGAACCGTCTTAGCATGATTTTGTATTGGCACATTCTAAGACAGTTCTTAACTAAAAATCGTCTTAGAATAAGCACATTCTAAGACAGTTTTTAGATAAGAACCATCTTATAATTTATTTTTTTATTTTTTTTATTTTTAAAAATTTCCTGCTTTACATGGTGAGGAAACATTTTTCTATTATGCTTTATATGAATTTCATAACCATATTGATTATGAACTACAAATAACCTATCTTTTACTAGATCCATTATGAACCACAAATAACCTATCAACCATGGAAGTAGCAACCAAAATTTGAGAAGCATAGGCCTCCACACAAACAAGTAAGAACACTTTCCAGTTGCCTTCATTTTATTTTTTCATCAAGTTCTCATAGTTGAAAAGCATTCTCTGTAATGGGAGGCAACACTAATAAGACACCAGCCCTCAATCCAAAAATTCAAAAATAATTGATGCATTACAAATGCAAATTGAACTACGCAAGGAGTATGCAGAATATGCACAAAGGCTAATGAATTGATTGGTTGTGTGGCAGCTTCAAACTGGCGGGTAAAATTAAAAATGAAATAGAAAACAATTTCAAATTCATTGTTGTGCACTGGTTATATGAGATAAAAAAAACTTCTAACTTGATCAAAAACTTCCTCCTCTTTTTCATTTTCCTCTTTAATTAGTTCCCTCTCTTCAGCATGAAAATCTTTAGCTTGGGTCCTCTCTGCTCTCTCTCGTTTTCTACTTGAACTAGTTGTGATCACCTATTTTATCTCATCCACAATGGATCTGACCTGGCTTTCATCAAAAAGCATCCCAAAGATCTAAAAGAGGAAACAAAAAAGATTGGAACACATCCAAAACGTATCTATAGTACACCATAGGCACTCAAGGGAAAGATATAAAAGACAGACAAAAAACAAGAAAAAGGTCGATCATTACTACAACCAAAAGCACACTAATGCATCACATGAACAACTACTAAACACTCATGCACAATAAACAAAAGCACACTCATGCCCAATTGAAGAATATAAACCATAACCAAGCATTCTCTGTTAATTATATATAAATCATTGACCTCTAAATCTTAAATAGTTTTTCCTATAATATTTCTCAGTCACACTCTAGCTCCAGTGGTAGGACTAATCGACATCTTACCAGGATCTCCTTACTAGGGCCTCCTAGAGAAATTATATAAAGTGACATCATAAAAGGTTGTGCCAAAGTAGATGAACATATGCAGTCACCTTCAGAGGAAGGCACAACAATTTTTTGCATGGCATACCTCACTCTAATACTGCAAAATTTGCATCTACATTAGTATAAAGTAATGTGCACCTAGTGTCAACTTTAATGAGGCAGACAGTTGTTAAGTGCAAAAGACAAATTTCGTGATTAAGTCCACTGAATAATAATTTAAATCCTCAACATGCCAATGATGAAAAAGGAAATAATTAAACTATTAAATTTAGTTTTTATTTGCCAATTGATGACAAAACCTAGCAGGGATAGGCATCAGTTAGAAGAATAAATAATAGCAGTGCCAGTGAGGCTCTTGATTGAATTGAATTCTAATGATGATAAACATCAAACTTCAAATTATAAGATATAACATCAACTATGCCAAGGTATATTCAACAGTCATGGCTCTATATAATAAAGAATAGAAATTTATCCAAAAAAAAAGAGAAAATATATAGCATTGTTATCTCATGATCCAAACCTGTAAGCATTCATTTAATGAATCCAACATGCTTGCCCAAATCTCTATGTCAGGTTCCTGCAAGTAAACAGAAATGGGAAAATCTCAGCAAAAAAATACCAAGGGCCATTCACAAGTGAGGCATCATTCCCCACGAACATCACCTATAGTAATCTTAGTCCTCAAACCCATGGTAGAATCGGGTCTCCTAAACTAACAAAAAAGAACATGTTGTACTCAAAGGATTGCTTTGGTTTTTATGAATATTCATAACTTAAAATATTTTCATGACAATTTCAAATCAAAAATAAAAATATTCACTTCCAACATCCAAATATAGAAACTCCATAACGCAACTAGGAATGGATAAACTTGAATATCAATTTACCTTGTGCAATGCTTCCACCAGAGCTGGGATGAGACTGTCAGTCAAAAATTTCAAGCTAGTAACATCCCGACCATGAGATTGCCCCTTCTCTATAGCTAATTTTGCATATCGTAATAGCTCCGGCATTGCTATAGCAATATTGGAAATGATAAACATTCAAAAAGATAGGGTAATGATATAAAGCACATTTATTGTGCAAGGAAAAATCACCGACCAAAAAAAGATGCAAAGCAACAATAATTTTTCGTACCTGAAAGAACTATTTTTCTAACCTCCTCATGGAAATAAAATTTAAGTAGTGGAACTAAAGTTCCACCAACCTGCATTGCATACAAATTATTAACAAGGAAAAATATGTAAAGAAATACATAAACAAGCATTAATATGTAAAGGGATTCAATGAAAGCCTAAGTCTAACCTGATCAATCCATGGAAAGAATCCTTCCTTCAACTCATCAACATAGCAACAAAGCATGCTACATGCTGTAGCTTTTTCCTCTACAACACTAGTCTTGATTCCAATTTGTTTGTCCCTAAGAGCAATAGTCTCCATACTACAATGGATAAATAAAACTTAATTATATTTGTCCTGCCTAAACAAAAATGTTTTGATGTGTGCTTCTAATTCTCCATAAGAATGAAATCATTATTAGTAAATAAGAATGTGTGTTAGGGTTTTGTGTGTGCGTAATTACATATGAATGGATGTCATAATATCAAGATAAGTAAAGCAATAAATGCCCCTTAACTCCTAAGGCTTAAAGTCACTATTAGTGAACATACAAGACCAAAATGACGAGATGTGTGATAAAAGCGATACATTATGCATTCATAATTTGGTAATTGTTTAAATTTTTTACGTAGAAAAGGGGTTACACTAGGCTTAAGTGAAGCAGATTGAAGCAGTGGAGGCATGACAAACTCCATGTAAGAAAGAAAATCTTGTCCTAGACATTTGCAGAGTCTAGCCCATGCTTGTAACAAATTAAAGTTGTTAGACTAAAACATAGACCAATTGGCACTTTATGCATATGTTGTAAATAATATATAAAAAGCATACATGTAGCATGTAACTTGTTGTTGGATCATCTGTCTCCATTTGAGATACTTGAAGGGACATAAGAACTTCCATAACCTAATGAAGAACCAGCACACATAGAATATTAAAATCATAAGAGACATAGTTAACCAGAGAGAGAGAAAGAAGTGCTTAACAGAGATGCAAGGGCAGTTAACTTCCTATTTTCCTGTTGTAGACAAACTATTTTTTCAAATAATGATAAAGTGGTATAAAAGGTGAACATATAAAACAAAACCATACATAATAGATTCTTGTTTGACAAAGTATAAAAATAAACAAGAAACACCTACCCGCTTTCATAGTCTTTCTCAACAAAGGAACAAGCTAGAATTGCCTAAGAAAGAAAAAGTAATTAGTAATACTCATTTGATTTTTACTGACAATGAAGTTCAAGAAGTTAAGGCCTTTATAATTTTTTTATTCACAAATGTTAGTTGTTAATTGTTAGTTTTTTTTGTTAGCAGGGGGATCGAACCCACGACCTTTTCCCCTTTCCTTCTTTCTTAACAACTTAACCCACTTTTCTTCTATTAAGGCATCATGAAAACTTAAGACAATATTAAAATTTTCTTAAGGCCTTTATAATAACAATATTACAATTTGAACTTAAGACATCATGGAAACTTAATGTTTTATACCTGTACAACAACAACCAATCCATCAGCAAGAAGGGAAGATGTGACCCACACTTGCAAGCAGGTTTGGAATGCAGCCATAGGAATTAGACCAAACCTAGCTGCCAAGGTCTAGCAAAATGTCATAGCTATTACTCTTGCCAACAACAGACCTCCTATTCAAAATGAAATAAATTTGAACATGAGTAAATTCTAGCTTGATAAGTGATGAACATATATTTAATTTTTCTTTTTTGGTAAAGACAACAAATATTATGTACCAGAGACAATTTTGCTCAAATCAGATAGGACCAATATGTGTGGTTTTTTTTATTACTATATATAATATTTGAGTCGACTCTACCAGACCATTTTTTTATCTCTTTTTTTTAATAGAGAAGACTGAGATTTCAAAATTAGTACAACAATCAAAACCAATATGTTGTGTTTAATGCCATCCACTGTACCATTTTTAAGAAACCTGAAAATTTGCAAGTCTTTATTTCTTGGAGGTACAAGATCCACTTTTCTAGTTAATATCACCATGAGGGCCAATGCCATCAAGTACCTAATTAGAAAGGGTCACCATTTAGTAAGTTCACTTTTTGCTAAATGAAATGTTTGAACATTACTAGGATATAAGACAAAATTAAAGTAAGACTTACTGAGAGAGAACATGCGAAATGGATGCACCTTTGATGCCCAATATTAAAGGTGTAGAAGATAATCACGGGATCCAAAAGGACATTCAATGCATACCCCGAAACTGAACAAAACCACATACGCAGATGAACCAAGTTGAGGAAGATGTTGACAAATTAAAAAAAAAAAACAAACTATCTTCCATTAACCTTTTAATTGGATTTCCTTCTATTTTTCATTATGCATACATTTGAAAGCAATCAAAATTTTTATGCAAAGATCCTTTAAATTTGACTAGCATGCTTTTAATTTATGCATTTTTATTCTTTCACACATTCTCTATTTAGGCTTCATTTCAAAAGACAATATGGATCATTTGAACCTACGAATAACATATAAAGGAGTTGTAGTGTCCTTGAATCCTCTAAAGATTCCTTGCATGGCCAAGGACAGAAGCACTCTAGGAGCACCTAATGATCTCAATCTCAAGTATTTAATAGCAAGGTTTAGCATAGGAGAATCCTACACAAAGGAAAAATAGCTCCACTTTAGTATAAAAGATAAGAAAAATGCACTCTAGATATTGAAGATATGTTAATGTAACATAACATATACTCTTGATAATAAAGATACATACATGTTTCAGACCCATTACAACTACTACTACTAGTATCAGAGGTAGACTTGCACATACTTGTATTGCAATCTGATAAAATGTGACAACACAAAATTTCAATGCATTAATTTCCATCCATTCATATATCTACGTTTATCATAATGAATGCCTACTCATTGGTTTCTGCTTATGCAATTGAAGCAAATTAATTTACATCAGCATGGACATTTATACACAGCAGTAGAAAAGGAAAAACTAGAAAGGGATAGAAAGTACCATCCATTTCCACATTCTCAGTCTCATTGTTTGCTTCAGATGCACCTTTCTCTATGTGTTGAAGGGAATGATCAACCATCATTACTTGTTCTTGGACTTGGCCTTATCACTTAACTTCTTTTCTGTATTGATTTTTTCAATGGTACTTTCCTCAGCTACAAAGGAAGTTATGATGCTAACCAAAGGGAAGATGGTAATCCTTGAAGCTTGGTTGAACAAAGAAATGGACACTCATGCAGCAGCAAGCTCCATGGGCTCTAATCACATCCAATAATGTTGGAGATCCTATGATATAAAAAGTGATAGTCAAACCCCACAAAAGAAATACCCCAAACCTGCAACAATACCATGCTATAAGAACAGAAAATTATACATCCAATAATGTTAGAGATCATGTGATATAATCAAAATAGTGCATATAAGTGGAACAACTCTCATCTTATGAGTTAGCTTAATCCTACTGGTATTATAGTCAAATCAAATTCTAAAATGATATCAAAGTTTATTCCTATAACTGTTGGTGTATCGGTACAATTGCAAATAACTAATCCTACAAACACAGATTCTAAAATGGTCATGAAAGCTTATCTTAAGGATTGTTGTTAGATCCGTAAGGTCATCTCTTATCAGACCATTGAGTCCCTAATATGAAACCACACGCAAAAATCTGATCTTGCAAATGCTAATTTAACATTCAAGATGTTCAGTCCTACAATCTTGACTATTGATATGAGAAAATTTGAAGAGTTGATTTCATAGAAGAAAAAAAGGGAACGAACCTAGCATGAGTGTCCATGAACTTAGATCCCTAGGTAGCAACCAAGATGTCACAGGCGAGGGCAATTAATTTTGAAGCCAACAGTGACGGTGAATCCTCCGATGGCTCTGATGATTGGCTTGCGGCAGAGCTCTATTTGCACCACCAGGTTGCTCTCAAAGTCCTTCACATTGTTGGACAAGTGGACTCAATAACTTAAGAGGGGGGTGAATTAAGTTTCAAAATTTTCTACTAATAAACTTTTAACCCCCTTCTAAATGATAGGCTCAAAATGCAGAAGAAGAAGCAACAATCAATTTAATAATGTTCTTTAAACATGCAAGACAAAATTGATTGCAATAACATAAATGAGATAAGGGAAGAGAGAAATGCAAACTCGATTTATATTGGTTCGGCCACTTTCCGTGCCTACGTCCAGTCCTCAAGCAACCCACTTGAGATTTTTCACTATCTTTGTAAATCCTTTACAGACTTTGAACACACATTGGGATCCCTCACCCTTGTGTTCAATGATTCTCCAAGAGACAACCCGTCTCTTGATTACAATGCTCACAATCCAAGAGACAACCAGTCTCTTGATTACAACTGACTTTCTGAGATGAACAGAAAGATTTCTCTCCTTTAGAGTGGATGATACAAATTGAAGTTCCTAGAGGAATTTCTCTCTTTTAGAGATGATAATACAATTTAAAGTTCCTAGAAGAATTTTTAATAGATTTGCAAGTGTTTGCCCAAGAGTTGTTGAGAGAGCATTTGACAATTAAGTTCTCTTAGAATATCTCTCTCTTCCTTTTCAAAGTCAGACACACATATATATAGGCCCTTCATGCCTTTTCAAAATGGTTTGAAGAGATGTGTCTTTTCAAAAAGCTTTTTCTAAAATTCTCCACTGGTAATCAATTACATGTTTCTAGTAATCGATTACACAATTATATTTTGAAGGGTCATGTCTTTTCAAAGTGTTTTCTGAAGTGGCATTGCTAGTAATCGATTACAAACATCTGCTAATCGATTACATGATTCAAAATTCAAATTCAAAACCCTTTTTAAACCCATTGCTTCAAAATTGTCTTTTGGTAATCGATTACGTTGCCTGGTAATCGATTACCAGAGCCTTGGATGTTGGAAACAATGTGTTTTGAGGCAAAAGCTTGATCAACCAATGAGATTGTTTGATGCCTTATCTTTTTCTTGATCTTGTTTGCTTTGACCTTGAATTATTCTTGAAGCAATGCTTGTTTTAATGTTTGTTAAAGCAACCTTGTATTAATCTTGAAGCAATGCTTAACCTTTGAATGTTTGTTGAAGCAACCTTGTTTGATTCTACTTTGGCATCATCAAAACCTGCATGATTCACATTCTCCCCCTTTTTGATGATGACAATCATTATCAAACAAATTCTTTTTGACATCATCAAAACCTGCATGATTCATACACATCTCAAATTCCCCCCTCCATATCATCTCCTACGTTGTTTTCCTCAGAAGAACAACGTACCCGGTACAATTCTCTTTTCTCTTCTCGTTCCATTATAGACCCTAAGTTCGTAGACTTAGCTTTCGTTGATGATGAAGTGTTTGATTGCTTTCAAGCATTTCAAAATTCTGGTTTAATTCAGTTTATCTCCATGAAACTTCCCTTTTACCCTGAATTGGTTAAAGTTTTTTATTCAAACTTTGAAATTCAAGAAGATTCCTTGATTTTCAAAGTCTATGGGATTAAGATGGTCATAGACCAGTCCCTTTTCTTTGATCTCACTCAATTATCAAGTGATGGCATACCATTTGAGGGTTTACTTGATGATGAGTGGAAGTTTAATTTCTCTGTATCTGATGCCCGCCGGATGGTTTGCACCAACCAAGTGGATATAACCGGAAGACTTCTTGCCGGTTCATTGGCATTTGAATGCCGCATCATGAACTACTTGATTATGCGCATCCTTCTCCCTAGATCTTCCAACCTTGCACAGGTGTTTGAGGAAGATTTGATAATCATGTGGGTTTTCTTAACCGGTCATCAAATCGACTGGGCCCATCTCGTGAGATATCGCATGCATAAGGCATTGCGATCAAATGCTCCACTCCCATATCCTCATTTGATTACTTTGTTTCTATAACATTTCAATGTCCCTCTTGACTCTCAGCCCTTTGTCAAAGTCAAGAGATCCTTCTCTATAGGTGCAAATGTAGTTTCCTCCTTCGGTTACTGCAAAGAAAGGGATGGCTCTTGGGTAAAGAAGAATGCTCCAATACAAGCTGCTGAAGATCGCTCTCCATCACCACATTGTCAGAGAGATGACTCTTCATCTCTTTTGCACAGTATTCTTGAAAGGTTTGATGGACTTCAAACCTATGTAGGTGAGAGGTTTGATGCTTTGGAACGACAAGTGGACACATGATTCGATGCAATAGACTCAAGGATCACAAAGGTTGAAGAAGATGTCACCATCATTCGCGACTGCCTTGATTTACCTCCACCACCACCATTAGTTTAGACATTATTATTATTATTATTATTATATTTTGTTTCTAAAGCCTTGTATTTGGCTATATGCTTATGACATTTGAACACTTATTATTTTTAATATTTGTTGTGATATATGACTATGTGGTTTGCATTTAAATTTGGTTTTATTCATGTCTTGCTTCATGTATGGTTCAGAATCTTTTATGATTGTTTTACATAGCATGCTTTGTGTATGTTTTAAATTATGTATGTTTTACGCACTTTGGCTTTTTGATGTTGCCAAAGGGGGAGAGAAAATGGGTATTTTAGAAATCAAGATATTATATTTTAAAATTAAGCATAAATTCAAAAAGAAAGGGGAGAGAGGGATGAGTGAACAGTAGAACAAAACTTGTATGCATTCTCTTGATTTCAGGATTGTCATCATCAAAAAGGGGGAGATTGTGGAAGCAATGCCTTCCAAGATTATTTTGATGATGCCAAAGAATCAAGAGTTAAGCAAATTCCAAAGATTCAAGAATCAAGTTTCAAGAATCAAGATTCAAGATTCAAGAATCAAGTTTCAAGAACAAACAAGATCAAGATTCAAGACTCAAGATTCAAGAATCAAGAGAAGACTCAATCAAGATAAGTACTAAAAAGTTTTTCAAAACATTGAGTAGCACAAGAATTTTTCACAAAATTTTTACCAAAGACTTTTACTCTCTGGTAATCGATTACCAGAAGGTAGTAATCGATTACCAATAGCCAGCATTGTTTTCAAAACTGATTTACAAAGCTGTAATCGATTACCATAATCATGTAATCGATTACCAATGTTTTAAAACGTTAGATTTCAAATTTTAAGAGTCACAACTAGTGATAAAATATTTTTAAATCATTCTAAACTTGTCTAATCGATTACACAATACTTGTAATCGATTACCAGAGTTTCTAAACGTTTTGATTTTCAAAATTTAAATATGAAGAGTCACATTTGTTGATGTGTAATCGATTACACCTTGATGGTAATCGATTACCAGTGACTGATTTTGAAAAATAAATTTCCAAAAGTCACAATTCTTCAAGTGACTTGTTTCTAAAGATTTTTTTCAAAAGTCATGACTTTTTAAGTGACTAGTTTTCAAAAGAGACACAATTTTTAAAAGGTGACTAGTTTTAAAGAAATTGTCAAGAGTCACAAACTTTAACTTGAGTCATCAAGAGATTATAAATATGTGACCATGGCATGAATTTAATAATAATCTTTCAACAAGTTTCATAACAAGTTTTTTTTCACAAAACTTTCTAATTCATTTCTCTTCATCTTTCAAAAAGTTTTTGTTCAATCCTTTCTCTTTCAAGAAAAGTTCTTTGATAAAAAACTTATACTATTCTTCTTCATTCACTTCTCCCTTTGCCAAAAGAATAGAAGGACTAACCGCCTGAATTCTTTTGTGTCTCTCTTCTCTCTTCCAAGAGAATTCAAAGGACTAACCGCCTGAGAATTCTTTGTCCCGACACATTGGAGGGTACATCCTTTGTGGTACAAGTAGAGGGTACATCTACTTGGGGATTGTTATACTGAGAACAAGAGGGGGTACATCTCTTGTGGATCAGTTCAAGTGGAGGGTACATCCACTTGGTTATTCAAAGAGAACAAGGGAGGGTACATCCCTTGTGGATCTTTGGCTTGTAAAGGATTTTACAAGGTTGAAAGAAATCTCAAGAACCAGTTGGTTGCTTGGAGACTGGACGTAGGCACGGATTGTGACCGAACCAGTATAAATCTTGTGTTTGTCTTCTTCTTCCCTACACTCTTTAATTTCCGCTGTGTACTTTTAATTGCCGCTTTTACTTTTGGTTAAGTTTTTGTTTTGTTCTTTACTTTCTTAACTTTGTAGTAAAAGCCTAATCGAATCTAGTAACATTAAGAAGGATAATTTTTAATTAGTCAAGACACATTAATAATTAATTCAACCCCCCTTCTTAATTATTCCGATGCCACCTGATCCAACAACGTGCACCTAATAACTGTATATTCGCCTCAATCAGGGGTGAGTACTACGATCCCCTTTGGGATAACTCTATTTTGATCGCCTCCTTCAACTCTTGCTTCATTTTCTCTAGGCTCTGTTTGTTTTCTTGTTCCTACTCATTCCTCACTCTGCCTTAAGACTTACAATAATCTCTGCCAGTTGTTGTTGGGTGATGGATGTAGAGGAATGTGGAAGCAATGACTTCCAAGATTATTTTGATGATGCCAAAGAATCAAGAGTTAAGCAAGTTCCAAAGAATCAGGAGTCAAAAAGCTTCAAGAATCAAGTTTCAAAGAATCAAGATTCAAGAACAATCAAGTTTCAAGATTCAATCAAGTTTCAAGAATCAAAATTCAAGAACAATCAAGATCAAGATTCAAGACTCAAGATTCAAGAATCAAGAGAAGACTCAATCAAGATAAGTACTAAAAAAGTTTTTCAAAACATTGAGTAGCACAAGAATTTTTCACAACATCTTTTACCAAAGAGTTTTACTCTCTGGTAATCGACTACCATAAGGTAGTAATCGATTACCAGTAGCCAGCATTGTTTTCAAAACTGATTTACAAAGTTGTAATCGATTACCATGAGCATGTAATCGATTACCAATGTTTTAAAATGTTAGAATTCAAATTTCAAGAGTCACAACTAGTGATAAAACATTTTCAAATATTTTTTAACTTGTGTAATCGATTACACAATACTTGTAATCGATTACCAGTGTTTCTAAACGTTTTGATTTTCAAATTTAAACATGAAGAGTCACATTTGTTGATGTGTAATAGATTACACCTTAATGGTAATCGATTACCAGTGACTGATTTTGAAAAATAAATTACCAAAAGTGACAATTCTTAAAGTGACTTGTTTTTGAAAAGTTTTTCAAAAGTCACAACCTTTAAGTGACTAGTTTTTAAAAGAGTCACAATCTTTTAAAGTGATTAGTTTTAAAGAAATTGCCAAGACTTACAAACTTTAACTTGAGTCATTAAATGACTATAAATATGTAACCATGGCATGAATTTTAATAACTATTTTTTTTACAGAACTTTCTGATTCATTTCTCTTCATCTTTCTAAAAGTTTTTGTTCAATACTTTCTCTTTCAAGAAAAGTTCATTGATCAAAAACTTGTGCTACTCTTCTTCTTCATCCACTTCTCCCTTTGCCAAAAGAATAGAAGGACTAACTGCCTGAATTCTTTTGTGTCTCCCTTCTCTCTTTCCAAGAGAATTCAAAGGACTAATCACCTGAGAATTCTTTTGATTCTTCCCTTCCCCTTAAACAAAAGATTTCAAAGGACTAACCGCCTGAGATATCTTTTTCTTCCCCTTACAAAGATTCAAAGGACTAACCGCCTGAGAATTCTTTGTCCTAACACATTGGAGGATACATCCTTTGTGGTACAAGTAGAGGGTACATCTACTTGGGTTGTTGTACTGAGAACAAGAGAGGGTACATCTCTTGTGGATCAGTTCAAGTGGAGGGTACATCCACTTGGTTGTTCAAAGAGAACAAGGGAGGGTACATCCCTTATGGATCTTTGGCTTGTAAAAGATTTTACAAGGTTGAAAGAAATCTCAAGAACCATTGGTTGCTTGGGGACTGGACGTAGGCACGGATTGTGGCCGAACCAGTATAAATCTTGTGTTTGTCTTCTTCTTCCCTACACTCTTTACTTTTTCATTGTGTTCTTTTATTTCCGCTTTACTTTTGTCTAAGTTATTGTTTTTGTTCTTTACTTCCTCATAACTTAGTAGTAAAGCCTAATTGATTCTAGTAATTTTAAGAAGGATAATTTTTTAATTAGTCAAGACACATTAATAATTAATTCAACCCCCCCTTCTTAATTATTTAGAGACCACTTGATCCAACAAGGAATTGTTGGAGCCATGTGATGCCTTCCATAGTAATGACTGATTGTCATACCAACCCCACTGCATGAACACGACCTGGGTGCTCCGGTCGCCCAATAGCAGTACTAAGTATGTCATCACGACCATGGGGAACAAAGGTACCTTGCGTTTTTTGTTCTTGTAAATAGTCTTATACCAAGCACGACATACACAAACAACAAATGAAAAAAAAAATATTTAACAATAAAAAATTTATGAAATTATATGTTGAGCATGAACTCACAATTCTATCAGATATTTCTTATGCCGCCTGAGATGTCATCTGCCCATATCGCTTAGTGCGGGCTAACTTCCATTTCACATGTCTTTCAATGGGAGATGGAGGGTCCTTAATCAATGGTGTATTCTCAGTCAGCATTGTCTCCTGTTGTCTTTTCTTCCTTTTCTCGTCTAATAGATTTTTTTCAAGCAAATCATAACCCCCACAAGACAGTATGTGGGGACCGTCATTGTATTTTTGAATTTCATGTGCCTTTTTCCTAATTTTCTGTGATACCCAATATAATATTTCCATCTAGTTAATTCAAATCATTTGCATATATTTAAATTCAAATTTAAAGTAAAACACACGGACATCTAACCTACCAGTTTGTGGTCTTGCAGCTTGCAACAAATTCCTCCCAAGTTTGTTGATCTAGACCATATTTTACAGAAAGATTTTATTTATCTTGACCCTCAGTGTCAGCATACACAAATTTAGTGGTCAGTGTCGACTTAAATTGCCTCCATCTACTGGCCACCATGGACATTACCTTCTTCTAGGCATTTGGGGCTTCTGGGATATCAAATTTGGCCTGCAAAACATATTGTAGTGTAACATTTACTACATGTCAACATTAACGAGTGTTTAACAGAAAAAGATTAAATACACCTCCTTGTTAAGTAGACTTACCAAAATGTCATCCCATACTAGGTCCTTTAGAGATTCAGGAACATGTTTTCAATTTTCATGTACAATAGGAATCTTTTCTCGGGCTACAACCCCTAAATAGTTGTGGAACTTCTGTTTTTGTAGGCCTGATCCTCTCCCGGTTGCAAGGTCGACGTGAACTACCGGTCTAGGATGATGCAAGGTTCTTAAAGTCAACCTTCTTAGTCGTGTTGATTGTCTACTCTTCCTCAACATCAACTCTGACTGCCAATCTAAATATGAAGGGGACCTTGGCAGTGTTCCCATGACCTTGTGCAAATAAAACAAATTCGTTAATGTACATAAATTACAAATAGCATAAACGTAACAAATTGTAAAAATGCACATAAAAGAAATTGGTTACAAATAACGTGATATGATAAACATTATTTTGACAAAACACAATTACGTGGGAATGTTCTCCCATAGACCTTCATCATGATTATTACAATTTACATGTATGTCATCGACCTCGTTTTCTTCAATTGTAGAAGGCATTTTTGTGGAAAAAACAGACATCTCACAAATGTCAAGTGTTGAATCATCATTATGGTCACTAATACCAATTGGTCTTCCTTGTAAAACCACTGACAATGTTGAATTACACGGATCTTGGATGTAAAATACCTGTCTGGCTTGTTCTACCATAATGAAAGGTTCGTCCTTGTAACCCACCTTATTAAGGTCTACTAAAGTAAATCCCAATTGATCTCGATGCACACCACTAGTTCCATTAACCCAATTACATTTGAAAACAAGCACCCTGAATTGAATATAATCAAGCTCTTGGGTTTCTTCAATGACTCCAAAGTAAGGCATTGAGGCTTGAATCGGGTTGTTATCTGATGCACTACAAAAGTGTTCAGAATGAGCCTCAACACTCACCCCACTATTCTGCACACTACTTTTATCATCTTGTGACTTTGTATAAAATGAATAATTGTTGATATCATATCCCTTCCAAGTGGGGACATTAAGATTTGGGCCAACAACCAACAGTCTTCATGTTTTGGAAGCACTCTCATCAGTAAAGATTATTTCTTTAAACCAGTTTATGAAAGTTCTATTATGCTTTTGCAATTCTTTGATCATGTTCAATTTTGGGTGAATAGTTGTCAACTATTCTTTGTGAGTACGTACGTAAGGAAGAACCTCTTGTGTAGTATTCAAGATGTACAACTGCACTTGTGAGACATCCTATTGAGTCATTGTTACAACATTGTATCCTCGTGTACCCTTACTTCCCCCTGTCCGATCATGACGACTTTTTGAAAGCCCAACATATTCAAGGCTATCAATGTACTGGGTACAAAACTCAATAGCTCTTCAGCAACATACCTTTCAACAATAGAAGCTTCTGGTCAGTATTGATTCTTGGTGTAACCCTTTAGTACCTTCATGTACCACTCAACTGGATACATCCACCGTAAAAAAATACGACCACATAACCGGATCTCCCCGACGAGATGAACAATTAAATGAACCATTATGTCAAAAAATGATGGAGGAAAATACATCTCTAATTGAAAAAGGACAATGACAACCTCATTCTCCAAATCATCTAATTGTCAAGGGTCAATGACTTTGCTACATATAGCATTAAAAAGAAAGCACAAATGAGTTATGGCAACCCTAACTTTGTCAGGCAGGATACCCCAAATCGCTACAGCCAATAGTTGTGACATTAACACGTGACAATCATGAGACTTCAAGCCAACCAACTTCAGATTATTGAGGGCTACAAGGCTTTTGATATTTGAAGAGTATCCTTGTGGGACTTTTACACTCCGTAGACATTGACAAAAACTTTTCTTCTATGTTGTTGACATTGTGTGGCATGCTGGGGGCAGATACGTTCGCCGACCTTGTGATATCGGATGCAACTGCTCTTGTATTTCCATGACAACCAGGTCTTGATGACATTTCAAACCATCATTTGTCTTTCCTTTAATGTTAAGAATGGTATCAATTAAACTATCATAGACATTTTTCTCCACATGCATTACGTCTAGACAGTGACACACATGTAGATCGGACCAGTATGGAAGATCAAAGAATATTGACCTTTTCTTCCATATGTTCGTCTCAGATGATGTCTTCTTTTGGGCCTTCCCAAAGATAGTTATGATGTCCTTCACCAGATCATAAACTTTTTTTCCAGGTAATGGTTGCGGCACACTTTCATTCTCTTGACTTCCATTAAAATCTTTCTTCAATCGCCAATACGGGTGATAAGGTTTCAGAAATCTTCGGTGCCTACTATATGTTGTCTTCTTTCCATGTTTTAGTTGGATGAAGCTGGTGTTTCTCTCATATATAGGGCATGCATAATGTCCTTTGACACTATATCCACTTAAATTTCCATACGCTGGAAAGTCATTAATAGTACAAAACACCATTGAACGTAACCTGAAGGCCTGCTGTAGATTGGCACCCCACACATCAACCCTGTCTTCCCACAATTTTCTTAAGTCTTCAATCAACGAACTGAGATACGCATTGATATCATTGCCAGGCTACCTTGGACCCGCTATCACCATACAAAGCATAATGTATTTTCGCTTGATGCACAACCAAGGCGGGAGGTTGTAAATCATCAACAAAACAAGCCATGAACTATGGTTTGTGCTTAAGTTACCAAAAGGATTCATTCCGTTTGAAGTAAGACCAAGCCTTAGGTTTCTTGGTTCCTCCCCAAAATATGGATACAAATGATCAATTGTCTTCCATTGCGGAGAATCAGCCGGATGTCAGAGCAATCCATCACTTTTTCTACCATTTGCATGCCATGTAAGGTTTTTTGCATCATTTTCATTAGCAAACAATCGTTTAAACCTTGGTATTATTGGAAGATAGCAACACACCTTAGCTGGACGAATACTGTTTGTGGTCGCATCATCAATGCATTCATCACCCTTGACTTTGTACCTTAATACCCCATATGTGGGGCACTTGCGCAGTTCTGCAAACTGATTTCTATACAATATGCAATCATTAGTGCATGCATGGATTTTTTGGTACTCCATTCCCACAGGACATAAAATCTTCTTCGCCTCGTAGTGATTCTTCGGCAATGTGTTGTTTTTAGCAAGCATATTCTTCAATAACTCAAGCAATTCAGTGAAACTTTTATCACTCCACCCAAATTTTGCCTTCAAGTTGACCAAACCTAACACCGCTGACAACCTTGTAAAACTTGTGCATCCCTCATACAATGGCTTCCGCAAATCACTTTCTATTTTCTCATACAAAGGTGCATGTGCTTGCTGAAAAGAGTCTTGTCCAAGATTGCGACTCATGTCTGCTAGTAACAAAGGTTGGTCCATGTATCAAATGGATGTCAAATCAGCCTTCTTAAATGGATACCTAGAAGAAGAGGTGTACATACTACAGCCACCAGGTTTTGAAATAGAGAATCATGAACGGAAACAAGTGTGATGTAACTCTTCCAAAATTATATGTGACAAATTCGTCCTTTGTGCCACATGTTATTTTATTAAAGGTGAGAGAAGTTAACGTTTGTATTTTCATCTTTCAGGTACGCATTTATCAGCAAATTACACCTCTAAGAATGTGTTTGGATGAGAGAATTTAAAATTTTGAGGAATTTTAAATTCTAAGAATTTCAAATACTTCAATTGAAATTCTTTTATTTTCAAAATTTTGTGTTTAGATAAAATAAAATAAAATGGTAAGGGTGAAAGAAAATGAGTCGCGAGTTCAAGAATGAGATTTCGAGGAACTGGGGAACTGTTAGTTGGAAGAAATGATGAAGGTTATAAAGGAAACACGAGAATATTTTAGAAAGTTCTTCTATGAGAAGAGAATTTTAATTTCTCACCTTTTAGAATAAAATTAAAATTTCACATTTTTAGTTATTTAAAATTCTGTTTTAAAATTCCAAAAATTTAAATTATTCGTAAAAAACATCCAAACAATAAATTTTAGATTAAAGAAATTTAACTTTTCTAGTAAATTACTTATCTCAGTTAAAATTCTCTATCTAAAATCACTATTGGAAAATCAAAAAAGAGATTATTTATCCAAGAAAGACGACGACTAGGGTGCGAAAGTGAAACTACTTTCGCACCCAACGCTAGTTGCTAGAAAAAAAAGAGGAAATCGTTGTTGTCCATTTTTAAAATGAGAAAATCAAATGGTGGAGATGTGTTTAGGGCTACTGGTTGTAACATGAGCCCTCGAGTTTTGTGTCAGCTTTCCCCATTTCGTGATTGAAGCTTAGGAGCCCTCGAGTTTTGTGTGAGCTTTCCCCTTTCGCGATTGAAGCTTACCCTCGCATACCCTAGCAGAGCCCTCTGGTGTAAGCTTCAGCCTCATTGTCTTCGTCACCCTCCCTTTTCGCTTTACCTCACCCCAGCAGAGGTCGCGATTTAGCGATTGAAGCAGAGGATGAAAGAAAGCCCTGGTTGGTGGAGCTATGGGGGCAGATCCACAACTTTCATTCACTTTTTCCTCCTATGAGGTCAATAACCTCAAGAAGGGTATGCCGTAATCAATTGAAGCTTACTTTAAAAAGGCTGAATCTCTCCTTAGGCTTATGTTTTTGTTTTTATGTTAGTTTTTTTTCTTCATGTGGTTGTTTGTGCCATTGATATGAATGAAGAAACACTAGTTATTCATGTATCTTTTGTGTCCCTTTCCCTTTCTCCCCAGACCTAGAGCGTGTAAAGAAGGATATAAAAGAGAAAATATTGGTTTCCTTTTGTTATATGTATTTTTCAGTTTGTTGTTCCTACCTTATCATGTGATTCTAGATTTCTGTGAAATGAATAGAAGGTTAACTATTGAATCATATTATGAATACTAGATCAATTTTGCTCTGTTTATATATTTTGTGGCATCTGAAATTATCTAGTGTGGAATTTCCAAAAAGCCTTGTTCGAATTATAAGGCGAAGGAGATAACTGGTAGTGGAATATTTGTAGCCAATGGAGAAGATGACGCATTAGAAGACGGAGTTTACATTTACACATGATGTTCTGTATGCTGCTCATTCCAAAGCTCTGTGAAAGGTTCTGATAGTTCAATTAGTTACTTTATTATGCAATTCTGTTAACTATGTATTGGGTAACCCAGAGAATGACGACAGTGTAGAATTTTCCTAGCTAGCAATTGTTTTGGTCTTTTAGCCTACATTTGAAATTATCAATTAAAGTAGTGTAGTAAAAAATTGAGGCCTAAACAGATCTACACAATGTGTTATAGTTAAAACCATAAAAGACAATATCTGAACAAGCTCGTGACATAAATATTCAAAGACTGCTAAATGTTTTGTCCATGTTTATTATTAAGAATATATAATACTGCTACTACTATATCCTAATCAAGTGGACACTTTTAGGTTACTAAAAGGGTGGAACATATTATTATGTTAATTTCATTGCTAAATCCCATGCTATAATCACCATGTCCTGATTGGCAGACATCCTGTCTTACACATTTACTTATAAAGAATATTTGGTTGGTACAATTGACTGGTACCATCCCTCTCCTTTTTTTTAATTATTTTTAAAATTTATGGGGTATAGTATGGTACCTATTGGTATGTTTTGGTGTTTAGGAATAAAGTATAAAGTGACCGACACAAAATGAAAGTGGTGGGAGAATTATAGCTGCTTTATGAGATGCATAAACCTTGATGGCTTTTAGAATCTAATAATTCTATAGATCAGGAATAGATACTAATGACAATTGACAAAGACACCAATAACTAAAGAATTTTAATCAAGAAGGGATATGAATCATAAGGAGGATGGAATAAGACTGGAGTACGTATGTATCAGGTATTTATAGAAGAACTAAGATGATTTTACATATTTGATTGATAATAGATTTACAGTGGATTTCAGCTAACTTTGATTTTTATTGTTCACTGATGAAATGAAGCAAGCAATTTGTGGAATCATCCATATCTCATTTGGTGAGGAGGAGAATGTTTCTCCAAAAAAGCCCACTTCCTTGCTAGAGTTGGCCAAGCAACGTGACCTAAGTGGAACTTTGCAAAGTGAAGACTGTATATTGAAAAAGCAACTCTCTGATGCAAAGTGCAATGAGCTTAGCGGGCATGACATATTTGCTTCGCCACCAGAAATCAAACCCAGGCCAATAACTCCTCGCATACTGGAGTTGAAAGGAAGCATAAACATTGGAGAATGTCAGGTATACACCAGAATTAGTTGCTAACCTGAATTATTTGGGTGAATTTTCATATTTTGATCTCCCACTTGTAAATTTAGAATTTGGATGCTTCAATAATATTTACGGGCTAATAGAGTGCATATAGCATTTTGTTTACCAACTCAAGTTTTGCCCTTGAGCAAAATATGGGGTTTTTATCCCCACCCCCACCTCTTGTGGATGAAGCAAATGTAGTTGGGAGAAGTCAACCTTTGTGTCCATCTTTGAAATTCAGCATAATGGGCCAAAAACTTTATGTTAGCAAAGGCCATTAATTAAGGGAGTGTTGCTAGGTGCACCCAGCATTATTGCTGGTGCACCCAGCATTCTTGAAAAATGCCAAAATTACCCTTACTTAGTTTTCCACTTCCGAATCAGCTTGATCCGTAAGTCTCTTCCGGATCAAGTTGATCCATAAGAGGAAAAAAAATTATAATATACTTTTAAATACAAAATATTTATTTATAATATAATTAAATCTATTTTTTATTTTATTAAATATAATATATTTATAAATATTGATTTATTATAAATAAGTAATTTTTTAATATATTTTTTTAGAATAAATTTGTTTAGAAGATGATATTAAAATACTTACTCAGTCCCATTATAATTATTGTTTAAGGTTATTTTGTACATATTAATAAAAATCAATAAATACATAAAAGATAATATTATAAAGAATTAATCATATCATTATTAATATTATAAAGAATATAAAAAAAATAATTAGTATTATATAAAAAATTAAAATACTAACTACTTTACAATACATTTGTTTACATGATCATTAGTATAAGTGAGAAAATTGTAATTATAAGAGAATTTAAAAATATTAGTACGTTATATACGATCTTAGATAACGAGTGATGTCCATTTTTTGGTTAATTATTTTTTTTTACACCCTTTTCAACTTCTTTATTTCAATTATATTTAAAGTTATAACACGCGTGTATATAGACACAAATGGAATACACAATCAATGAAAATAAATAAAACTAACATTAGTAATGAAAATAAATAAAACCAACAATACTCATGAAATGAGTTCATGTACAATATCTGTATACACAAGGAATATCAATGTAAAATATGTATATAAACTAAGCTTGATCAGTGCGCCACTTGCGTCTACACCTAACGTATACTAGATGGTCCTGTGAGACACTCCTGGCCAATTTGAGGCATTCTTCGATCACCTCATGTGTCGATGAGCCATGCGTGACCACCCCTAGACTCAGATGGCGCTCCAACCGCTCAGCAATGTCATCACAAACTTCCTGTTACATACAAAACAAACTAATTACACAAATTATTATGCAAATATTGACGTAAATGACGTAAATTATTAGTATTACTTATCACTGCATGTCTGGGCTCCTCCGTAGATGTCGACGATGCTCCTGGATCCGACACGCGAGGGATATCCGTCTGCAGGGCCTGAGGGACGACTCGGGGCTGCGGGGCGTGACCATGAGGCAGAGGATTTACTGCGTGGCCTGGTGTCATGAAAGGATGGGAGATGCGGAAGAACCAGTCGATGTAGTCACTGGAACACGCCCCTGGCACCACGCACACCTCACCTGCAGGTACAATATGATCCTCGTAGTGCATCCACCTATCGTGTATATCATCATACGAGACCCATGAATCGACAGGAGGAACAGGAATGGTCTGCGTGTAACCAAACTGTCGCACGACCCTCTCCGGTCGGTAATACACAGCAACAGGCCCCCAGCACAAGAGACCGGAGTAGCATGATCTGACGTGGAAGTCCCGGACCTCCCGATGCTCCCCATACGGGATCCAACAGACATCCGGAATCCGGAGTCGGTCCAGGCGCTCCCTATACGATGGCGTGCGTATGCTCTTCACGGTCTTCTTCGTCGTAATCCACCTGCACGCACGCGGAGAAGCCTCGTCGTAGTCCTGATCAGCGGTGGACTCCGCAACTGAGGGAAAGTGCTCGTAAATCCAGCACTACAGATGTAACATTCAAATTATAAACATTAATAATGAAAGTGTAAGAAAATTTAAAGTTGAACATTGTTTAGCCTGAATGAATGAAAAACATATTTGTTACCTGCAGCAGTGTGATGTAACCGCCAAGCTGTCGATTGTGGCTCATGGATGCATCGTTCAACTGGTCGTACATATGAACCAAAGCAGCCACTCCCCAAGCGTACCTATCTATCATACTGAGGTCCCGAAGGGCCTCCAAGTAGACAACATGGACATTGGTTGCACTCTTGTTAGCAAACAGAGTGCAACCCAGTAGGTGAAGAAGATATGCACGAGCCGCAGTTGTCCAATGACCTGTCTGGCATCGATGCTGATATATATCACGTACCCATTGCAGGCGTACGTACGGTCCGCGACACTGGACTGTCTCAGCCCTAGCAGACTCTGGAGACACCATCAGCAAGTCCACCAGCATCTGAACCGCATCATCCACATGCAAGGGCTCAAATGCGTGAAAGTCGCCTATAACAGGAAGATGGAGAAGAGAGGAGACGTCGTCCAATGTGATGGTGAGCTCACCCACCGGGAGATGGAAACTAGACGTCTCCCGGTGCCACCGCTCCACAAACGCGGACAAAAGTCCCCGATCGCCGGTGTCTACCGAACACGCGATCAGAGGACTTAGTCTTGTACCAGCGATAAGTCCCTCAATGGCAGGGACAGGCCTGCCTAAACTATGGACCTTCCTCCCATGCAAGGATAACTTCAATTCAGGACGCTCCTGAATTGAAGTATAAAAGGAACGCAAAATTCGTTAAAATTATCATTTAAAGGAAAACTAATAGTATAATTTACAAGTAACTAAAAATAAATAGTATAAATACCTCTCCCGTCCATACGCTGCAAGCAACGTGATCTGCATACGCTGTCAGCACAGATGGGTCGCTCGGACCACCCGAAAATCCCTGAGGCTGATCCTCAGCCGCCTCTGCGCCTGCGTCCGCAGGAATGTCCTCCACAGCAGTTGGTGCCTCCATTGGGTCATCCTGAACATCTGGGTCAGCGATGACTAGCTCATCGACGTGATCCGCAGTCACAGCGACTCGCTGCCTCCGTGCGGATGTAGTAGGTCGTCGACACTGTGGAGCATCATCGGATCATCATGATCTCCTCTGCCCACACCTCTGCGAGTGACCTGACCTAAGGCACGACCTAATCCTCTGGTCCTAACCATGATCTGCAAATGAGTACCGCAAAATCCATCACTCATTTCATTTTCTCAAATTTCAAGCATTTGGTTAACTCAATTCAATTACTCTAACTTGCTGAGCTTTATGAATCTGACAAATAATGGTCAACAAATTTGCGTTTTTGGACAACAACATCTCAAATTTGTGTGGAAAATCAAACTAAGCATAAACAATGGTCAACAGCATCTCAAATGCTTAGTGGTATTGACCTTGATTCAGCAAGGTGTTGTTTTATGATTGACCAAAGCTATTTTTATGATTGATGTGTTTTGTTCTATTAGGAATTAATGCTAAGATAGTGTTTGATGTGTTTTGTTCTATTTTTATGATTGACCAAAGCTAGAATAGAACCCATTAGAGGATTGAGTGAAGAAATAAAATAGCTAACTTGAACAAGTGCAGAAGAAGACTTAAATTCTTACTAAAATGTACAAATTTGGATGACTCTAATAGAAGTAACCCACTACTTTAAACTAATTCAATTGCCATAACATGTTCACTTCATTATGATATCAATGTCAATTCCCTCCCTTGTTGGCTATCACAACTAGGACCATTCCTTGTTATACTGCTTGTGACAATTCCATCTAAGAACAATATATATTAATATATAGAAATAAGAACAGCTAGTAAAAGTTGCAATCATTATAGGATTTGGATTAATTGTTCTCCTAACCCTCATAAAACTTTCTCTCTAAATGTTTTCTATATACACTAATTGATTGTCCTTATAGCATTCTATCTAGAAATAATCCACATTGACCAATATGTTTTTGTTGACCAGTTCTATAAAAAGCTAATAATGCTAGTCCTAAATATGTTGTGAATGTTGAAATTGAAGTTAGTAGTGTGACCACCGGATAATGATTCATGAAGGAATGATGTGTGTGGATAAATGAAATAGAATCAAACCAGGATTGATGTGTTTGATGTGTGTGGATAAACAAAAATTAGGAATTAATGCTAAGATAGTGTTTGATGTGTGTGGATAAACGAAATAGAATCAAAATATACCATTTCTCAACACAATATTGTGTTTTGTTATATTTTTATAATTCACCATTGGTTATGTTCCATTTTGTAACTTTTGTTCTAATATGTTTACCAAATGCTACCTAAGAGTATAACACTTACCAAAAGTATATGATTGGATTCCTAGGATTCCTAGGAATCAGCATTTAGGACTGTGGAAGGTGTTGGTGGGGGTGGCATCTTCGTGCCTGTGCTTACTCTAGTTGTGATTTTTATCTTTGTAATAATGAGACTAGTTTTACTAGCAATATTTGGTTTGGAATATTTGGATAATTTCATACAAGCACTACCTATCTCTTAGAATTTTTTAAATGAAGTAATTCATGCTAATCATTCAACGCCAATGGGTATTGATGATGTATTTTTTTTTTGTAGGGTGGATCACATCAGTCCGAAAGTAGCATCACATGAGGATCCACTAGGATTTTTCTAACACGTTGTAATTATAGTACCTCTGGTACTCTTTTATTAATATATATATATATATATATATATATATATATATATATATATATATATATATATATATATATATATATATAATTCCCTAACTAAAAGAGGATATATCTATATATATAGAAAAGTTTATCTAAATAGACCCATAAATGTAACCACTCATGTGTGTTTTATTTTATTCATCATATAAGGGGGAGCATCCTAACTAATATGTATGTCTACCAAAAAGTTCAACAATATTGAAACAACCAAAAACAAAATAATTCAAGTTCATTTAAACAGTAATTAAAATGAAACTGGTACTTTTACGGATCAAGTGATCCGTAAGTTGTTTTTTAGTATTTACAGATCACCTGATCCGTAAGCCTTTTCCGGATCAAGTTGATCCGGAAGAGGCTTACGGATCAGGTGATCCGTAAATACTAAAAAACAGTTTATGGATCACCTGATCCGTAAGCCTCTTCCGGATACGGATCAGGTGATCGTAAACAGCCCAACAACTTCCCAGAAGGTTCCCTGTCAACACCCATGGCGGAGACGAAGACGAAGAGGAACTTACCTCGACAATGCCGACGCGAGGACGCAGCAACACCACCGTCAACACCCATAGAAGACGAATGAAGCACGAAGAAGACCAATGAAGGTCACGAAGAAGACGCACAAGAAGACGCAGCCAAGCTTTTTCGAGAGGAAGAAGAAGGATTCGAAGAAGGATGCGAAGGTCACCAATGAAGGTCACGAAGAAGCAACAATGGCGAGGAAGAAGAGGAATGGCGAGGAAGAGGAAGAAGCAGCAGAAATCGCGAAGAAGAAGAAATGGCAGAAATGAACCGTTTTTTTAAAATTAATTAGCCCAGGGGTACAATTGTCTTTTCCTCTTAATTGCTGGGTGCACCCGCAATAATGCTGGGTGCACCTAGCAGCACTCTAATTAAGGTCATACCAATTGCCAACTCGTATTGGACCTACCACAACTCATATTGGACTCACACATTATGGATTGTAAATTCATAAGTCTGGTAAACTTGTTGTCAATAATTTTGTTGTCAATTTAACATAAAATAAATATTAAAAATCATAATTAATATAATAATATGTTAACAATTTAATATAATAGTTTTATATTATTTATGCACTTAAGTTATTTTTGGCCTTTTTATTTTATTTCCTATTTATTTATTTTAATTTTTGCCAATATTCAAATATATAAATAAATAAAATATTTATTGTTTGAAACATTATTATATCAAGGTACCTGCATTTGAATGAACTTGTTCACATTGGTCAAATTTTAGGCTTCGAATGCATTATTCGGTAAATGAACACTCGTCTGTGAATGGATCCATATAGACTCTTTTACAATTCAATATGGATGATTTGCTTATGTATAAATTACAACGATTAATCATAAAAATAATATACAAAATAACATAAACAATTGTCCTAACATATGTCCATCTTAAGTTTTTTCTTAGCCAAGTGTAATTGTCTACGTATTTTATTGATAATGCAATATAATGTTCTTCTGTAAATAACTTGTTGAACAAAAAGTCTTCTCATTTTTAATTAAATCTAATGACATAAACAAACTAATTATATTTAGTAATATAATTAAATTAAAAATAATTATATTACATAATTCACATTTAAATAAAAATATTTACCTAAAAAATATGTTACGTGAATTAAATAATAAAACAAAAGTAATTTTATTTAATAATAATATTTTCTTTAAAAAAATTTAAAAACAAATTATAAAATTTAATTTAATAAATATGTAATTTTAAAATCAATTAAAAAAACTATTTAATATAATATTTATATTTTATAATATAAATATTATATTGGGAATATTGGGAATTAAATTGCAAGTATTGTAGTGTTGATTGGGAAAATACAGGAGATAGAGGGTGTATTCACGAAAAAAGAATCATGTAACATCGTATTTCTTCTGTAGGATGATGTTACGAAAGAACTTGTTCCATACTATCTTCCGTAAGATCGTACGGAAGAAGTTCTTGCGTAAAGGGCAAATCATGTGGGACAACAAAGAATTCAATGACAACAAACAAAAACAATATCACCCTCAACCATTGTTCGGGAATGATAGAATTGAACAATCTCAACCTTTTTACCAAATTACAATAATTGGTGACCCTAAATTTCAATTGACTGTCATTAAAGAAATACTTAATAAAATTAATTATTCATTTGTTACTAATAGCGTGAAAATCAACACATTGTTACCTCACATTATGTTCACGACCACGATTAGGGTACGTAAGGCAAACTCCTTTGTACCGTGCACAAGTTTGGATACCAGGTACATTGTGGGGCTAATTTGATCTGTACTGTAAAATGTGTCATTAAAATAAATGAAAGGATATGATTTTCCAATGGGTACCAATAATGGAGACCCCTAGATTAGTATTTTAACTGCTTCGGTAAATCGTATATTATATAATTAATTATAATTCTAATTATTATAAAATTTCAGAAAATTTAAAATTTTGGTTAGATTTATCACATAATTAATTATAATTCCAAGTATTATAAAATTAAAAAAATAAAATAAAAATTTTAGTTAGATAGTCTTACCTTTTATTATATAATATTTAAAGTATAATTATAATATTATAATCTTAGTAGTATTAAAATAAACTAAAAAGCATAGTAAAAAATAATTGATACATGTATCTTATACAATAGACATAAAATTTCAAAGAGTAGTAACTGCTATATTGAAAAAATCTTTAAAAATATTTATTGAAAATATCTTTAAAAAAATATATTGAAAATATCTTTAAAAATATTTATTTAGAAGTTATTTTTGGCTTAAGGGATAAAAATTGATATTTTTATTATTTATGGCTTGCAAGTATGAAAATAACTTTTTTGTCATAAAATATCAAGAAGACAATGATAACGGTTAAATATGAGTTATTTTTTTGTCATAAAAATATATTAAAAATAACTTTAGATGTCATCAAAGTCCTGATCCAAGAAAAAAGAGGACCAAAAAGGGCTATCCCGTTTCAACTTGCATCGACAATTAATAATGATTAATTTGCCAGCAATATGATAAAAATAATTGTCCTACCATATTTTGGTCTTAACTTTTTTCCTTGACCGTACAGTTTATTGATAATATAATATAATTGTTAAACATATATTCTTTGTCTCAATCTCTCTCATTTGTGTTTGTATCGATAAATATAGGGGGCCTTGATTGAGTTATGTTCGTTTGGTTTCGTTTTGATTGAAGAAACCCCTTCTTTCGCTCCACATTTCTTCGCTCTCAACCGTTCGACTCGTTCGATGCCACCGAGTTGACTCAGATCCCTAAGGTACTTTCCCTCTCCACCTTGATTACACCTTCTTGTGTTTGCGTCGTATGATTCAAACGGTGAATTGCATTTCAGGAACTTACGAACCTCAATTTCATGGAATTAAATCGTTTCTAGGGCACACATTTGTTCATAACCTATTTTTGTTATTGTTATTTCTCTATTTGTTATTTATTTTTTGTCGTGTGAGAATGTGTGCCTCTCAATTTTGAGTGTTCAATCGCGTGTGCAAAAATCAAGTTGATTATGGTTCTATGCTGCACTTTAATTTCTCAATAGCAACTCACCTTGGTATGATTACAGTTGTTCAATTTTGAGTTTTCAATCGCGTGCGCAAAAATCAAATTGTTTCAATGTTTTGATAAGATTACAGTTGTTTGCATGGATTTTAGGAACGCAATCAGTGGAATATGTAACATTCTAATGTGATCGGAATTTGGTAATGCTATTTTTTGTTTTAACATTAAATCTACACAATTGAGTATGAGCGAGTGAAAAGATTCATTTGGCTTTCTCCGTTTCTTTCTTTTTTTAATTATTAATTTGAGAAAAGAGAATTTATTAGAGAAAGGAAGGAAAGAAGTGATAAGATTGGAGGTAGGGAATTCTTAATATCAAAAGGAGAATAAAAAGACACAGAAAGGAATCTCCCTGAAGCTTGTTTAGTAGTTTCTGTAAGAAAGCTGTGCTATCCTCTTTCAACTATTTTTGTAAGTGT
Organism: Glycine soja; assembly: GCF_004193775.1. Taxonomy (NCBI): domain Eukaryota; kingdom Viridiplantae; phylum Streptophyta; class Magnoliopsida; order Fabales; family Fabaceae; genus Glycine; species Glycine soja. The sequence continues at coordinate 14,673,496 of NC_041005.1, forward strand.
TAGAAAACCTGCTTCAGTATCTGAGTTTTGATTGTTACCTCCAATACTAAGGAATGAAGCTATGTTGCAATTAGACCTGTTTTATGAAGTACCCTCTACAGTCTTTGTTTCCCAACTCTTAAACTTCTGCACTTTCCCTTTTAGGTTCCTTATTCTTCTGTTGAATGGTGGAAATTATGTATTATGAGGACAAGAGTGTTGGTTGGAATTGGAATGAGAATCAGCATGGTGCTCAAGTTTTCTTTTGAAATAAATAAATGTGGACATGTTACTTATATTTAATAGCATCTCTTAGTATGGTGCTTTTACTATAACGTGACACTCTGTTAGGAAACCAGAAATTAGAACAGAAATGAGGGCTTTATTGAATCCAAAAACAAGCTCAATGAACAGATACAATAAAGGAATCAGTCTCTCCCAGAGCAAAAGTTCCTGCCCCTCAGAGTAAACACTTTCTCTGCCTAGCCAAAGGGCCTAACAATCCTTCCTCTTTCATGCAAAAACAAATAACCCCCCATGCTCATGTAACCCATCTCCTCAAATGCTAACAACCTACCACCTCTTCCAATTAACTGACTTAGGACCCTTCTAATTCGTTTCACTCTACACTTTCCAAATTGTGGTCTAGCATACTAAATCTTTTCCTATATCAGAGCTCAAACTAGCGGCTCTATCACACTCAAAATAAAATAAATATAGTATTTTAATAACTTGTTTTTTTTATCTATTCAAATTTTCTATATTAGACTTGCATTTTTTTAAGCTTATAGTTTTTTGTGTGTGTGTGTGTGTCATGTTAGGCTATTTTGTTTTACTTTTAGCTGTGTGGCTGTCCTGTTGTATCGTACTATCATGTGTTTTGGGTTCTCTCTCTGTGTTTGCTTAAGTTTGTGTTTATTGTTATCTTTTTACATATTCTTCCATCAATATTGTTTGGTTAAATTAAAGAAATGGAGAAACAAATCATTTCCTTGAACTTCTTTAGTTGACTATAGAAAAGGATATAGATATGGTTTCTATTGTTAAAATCTCATTTAAACAGCATTTTTCTTTCATGTCTTACACTTGAAACTATCCAACCTATAAAAGTTTTAAATAGTTTTGATTTATTTGATTTTTTTTGCTTAACTGGAGGAAGTTGCAGTACTGAATTCTCTTTTTAAGCTTCTGGTAAGTTTCTCGAAGTTAATCTTTGGTTGTTTTGGGGGATGCATTCATATATCAGGGACATGATTTTAAGCTTTAATCCTTTGATTTGGAGTTTTTTTTATTATTATTCGATTATGTCGCAGCCTCGCTGCCACTGGTAGTCTTTTTAGGGTTTAATAGAATATAATTTCTTCCTCTGCTGTATTTCTCTTGTCTTTTCGTATGACTTTCTTTTCCTAATTAACTCTGTAAAACATTGTCTTTTTCTGTACATTCTGTTAAACTATAGCAAATGATGACATTCTTATATGGCCTTTAAAATTTCTACTTTGTATTCTGTAGCAGTTACTTGGGGTTGCTCTTGGATCTCACAATTGGCCAAACTTAATTTTGCTGTTCAATTTGTTGAGCTGATTATGCAATATATATATTTTTTTAATTTTGGAATAAATATCTTTCCACCATTGGTTGTTACTTATTACTGCTTATAAACAACAATTATCAGTTACGGCATATAGCATTGCTATCACTGTAGCATAGCATTGTGGTTGGGGCCACTGGCTGCTACAAGAAACTGATAGCATTGCATTTTTGTGTCATGCAAATAGCTGCCAGATCAATGGGGATAGTGCTGCTATTCATTGTTTACACCTCTGCCTATCCATTTTCCAGTCAAACCCTTCTATTTGAGCGCAAACCATTTTTGCCTAACCATTTGTTTTCCAGCCAACTCATTCATTTTCTGGCCAAGTTCATCCTTTTGCAGCTTCCTCTACAATGCACAACAGTATTGCTTGCTTTGGAGGTTTTGTCATAAACTTTTTTCATGCATTTTCCTCTATTTATGTAAAATACAATAGATGAATAGTCCTTCAATGAAAAATAATATAAATCATTTTTTTAATATTTTATCTCATTTATTCACTATTAAATAAAGTATATAAATCCAATAATTAGGATTAGTAACTGATAAAAATGAAGAATGAGTATGCATTAAAGAAAAAGAATTCAGCTTGAGTTAAGCTTTGAATGAAGTGATTTCTTGAAATATTGTTGGAGCTGATTGAACATGAAGTTATCTTAGTCCCTCTTAGAATTTGGACTTAGAGCATAACTCAACCTCTCAAAACCGACTTGTAAGGTGAGGATTGCCCAAGCTAAATATGCTCTATTTATTATTTAAGCCATATCTCTAGTTGATGTAGGACTAAGTACCACTCTTGAGGCTGCAATTAAGACCAAAAGAGTGTGCAACTTAGGCGGACTTGGGATGACTACAATTAAGGCGGCTTTGAAACAGTACTTCACATTATTACTAAGTTTCAAATTTCTATGTAATCACAGTTTTAATGTTAGTAGAAGTGGTTGTAAGTTTGCGCTTATTCCTTGCTTCAATTCCAATGGCTTTACACATTAGCAGAGTTTCTAAATGTTAGGCCCATATTTATCCACAGTTTTTAGGCCAAATGGTTCCGTGACTGTTGACACTTTCTTTCCTTTCCTTTTTTTTTTCATTCTCAGTCTCCTTAGTTTAACTGTTATTGCTTTTTCTGGTTCATCTGAAATATCAGCCTATTTTAAAGTCATTGATTTTGGCTTTATTATTTTTACTGGTTGTAGTAAAATTTTCTGTTGGAATCCTCCGTGCTGAGTGCCTATATAATATGGATCAAGAAGACAACAAGATGGGCACTGTGAATCCTCCTGAAATGTCTTCTAATCCTCTGTCATTAGGAAAAGATGAGACAATGGGCACTGAGAATCCTCTGTCATCAGGAAAAGATGATGTGGTGGGTACCGAGAATCCTCCAGAAGTGTCTTCTAATTCTCTTTCATCTGCAAAAGATGGTATGGTGGATGCTGCAAATCCTACTAAAGTGTCTTCTAATCATACGCCTTCAGTAAAAGACAATATGATGGGCACTGAGAATCATCCATCATCAGGAAAAGATGGTGAGATGTGTGCTGAGAATCCTCCTGAAGTGTCTTCCAATTCACCATCATCAGGAAAAGATAGTTTTATGAGCTCTGTGAATCCCACTGAAGTGTTTTCTAACCCTCCATCATCAGGAAAAGATGATATGATGAGCACTGAGAATATTCCTGAAGTGACTTCTGATCATCCTACTTCTGGAAAAGATGACGGAAAGAAGGAAACTGATCCTCCTGAAGGATCTAGTAAACTAGAGTTGAGTGACAAGAATACTCCACAATCATTGAAGGCAAAATCTAAAATTGTTAAGAAATCTCAAGCTGTTAAACTTAAGGCGAAGAAGAACAATGGTTCTAAACAAATTTGTGGGAAAATAATTCTGAGTTCAAAAGAAGTGGTGTGCAATGCTGAAAGTTGTCACAGTGCAGATGAGAAACAAATTTCAGACAATAGTGAGCTGAAGAAAACTAATGATGAGCCACCTAAGGGGAAGAGTGAGGAGGCTGAAAATAAAATGAAAGAAAGCCAAAATATGAGCACTGGTGACAAAAGTCCTAATGAAGAGTCAGACGGTAACCAGCTGAAGGATACTGATCCTCCTGAAGGATCAAGTAAACCAGAGCTGAGTGACAAGAATACTCCACAATCATTGAAGGCAAAATCTAAAATTGTTAAGAAATCTCAAGCTGTTAAACTTAAGGCCAAGAAAAACAATGGTTCTCCACAATTTCATGGGAAAAAAAGAATTGTGACTTCAAAAAAAGTGGTGGGCAATGCTGAAAGTTGTGATAATGCAGATGAGAAACAAATTTCAGACAGCAGTGAGCTGAAGGAAACTAATGATGAACCACCTAAGGGGAAGAGTGAGGAGGCTGAAAATAAAGTGAAAGAAGGCCAAAATACAAGCATTAGTGAGAAAAGTCCTAAGGAAGAGTCAGACGTTAGCCAGCTGAAGGATACTGATCCTCCTGATGGATCTAGTAAACTAGAGTTGAGTGACAAGAATACTCCACAACCATTGAAGGCAAAATCTATAATTGTTAAGAAATCTCAGGCTGGTAAACTTAAGGCTAAGAAGAACAATGGTTCTCAACAGATTCGTGGGAAAAGAAGAATTAAGACTTCCAAAAAAGTAGACAATGCTGAAAGTTGTCATAATGCCGATGAGAAGCAAATTTTAGACAATAGCCAGTTGAAGGAAACTAATGATGAACTACCTAAGGGGAAGAGTCAGGAGGCTGAAAATAAAGTGAAAGAAAGTCAAAACAGGAGCACTAGTGGCAAAAGTCCTAGGGAGAAGAGCCAGCAGGCTCAAAAGGATAAGACTAGTCAGTTGGATAAGGTTGAACAAAAACAAGAGAGTAAAGAGAAGCATAGGGAGTTAAGCAAGGGTTCTAGCAGTAGAAAAAACAAAGGTAAGAGTAGTGGCATGGAAAGGAGTCAATTAAAAGGCGAGAAGGGTGAAAAAATTGGTGGTTTCATCTTTTTGTGCAATGCAAAGACAAAGCCTGATTGTTTCCGCTATCATGTCATGGGTGTTTCAGCTGGTAAAAAGGATGATGTTTTACAAATCAAACCTGGGCTTAAGCTTTTTCTTTATGATTTTGATCTGAAGCTATTGTATGGCATTTACAAGGCTTCATCTTCTGGCGCCATGAAGCTTGAACCCAAAGCTTTTGGTGGCAAATTTCCTGCTCAGGTTAGTCTCTTTCATTTTCCTGTCTAATTAAATTATCCTGATCCTGTCGTTGATTAATATGCTGATGGCTCATGGCTAACACCTTCAGGTGCGGTTCAAAATTGCTTCTGATTGTTTCCCATTACCCGAGAGCATTTTCAAAAAAGCCATCAAGGATAATTATAATGAAAAGCACAAGTTCAGAACAGAACTTACCGTTAGACAAGTAAGAATTAAATGTAACCTCTGGTGGCCTGTCTGTCTGTTTCTATAATTCTTTATCATGAATGATATTCAAAATATTCTGTTTCAGGTTAGGAAGCTCACTCAACTTTTCCGACCAGTCGGAATTCATTCAGCTGTGCACCCTGTGCATTCCCAACCAAAAGTAATTATTCGGGAAAGGGAGATTCATTCAGCTGTGCACCCTGTCCACTCCCAGCCAAAAGTAATAATTCGAGAAAGGGAATCTTTGGACGGTATTAGGGGATCATGGTCCCATTTGCAGAGGGAAAGCTATAATGTGCGGTTTATTGATAGGGATCAATTTGGCCGGCAAGAGGAAATTGCTAATGATCTGTTTCGAGTGGGAATTCCTCATGATCTGTTTCGAATGGAGGGCTACACACCATCTCATCTCCCAAGAGATAGAAGGAATTTAGCTAATACTTCTCATGTTAATCCTTTATTGGAATTTTATGAGGGAGACTATCAACCCCATCACCTGGACCGTGGCTACCCAAGAAATGCCCCTGCTCATGTAGAAAGTCTTCGAACTGATCCTCTTTATTTGGATGACAGTAGGGATCCTTATCATGCCTATCGCCGTGGTGTTTCACCTATGGATGCATATTTTGCACCTTTAAGTAGGGAAGAAATTTCTCCAAACTCTTATTTGGTTGGGGGAAGACCTTTTGTTGGGACGGATAACTTGCCAAAGAGAGAGGCTGTTCAAGATAGGTGTTACCCAATATATTCGGCTCCTGATGCTTTGTCTGATCATCATCGAAGGCGGCAATATCATGGAGACAAGTTGGAAGCTTCAGGTGGGCCAGTTTCATCTCGTTACTCTTTTGCTGGCCCTTCATTTCACCGCCAATAACTTAATTTGCATTTTTTGAATTCCTTGACTTGTGTTCCTTAGTATCTTTCAAATTCTGGTGACTGAAAAAAAAACTGTGAGAAATCCTACATACTTGAGCCCTTCTGGATTTGGAAAATCATTTCTGCCTGGTGAGATTTCAATATGGTCAATATGATGATTGGTAGCTCTGGAACTTTAGATGAGAAGGCTAGTTTGATATCAATTGATGAATACTGGTTTGAATATGCGGTTGTGGTTAGTTACTGTATGCTGCTTTAATGGATAGGAAGATAGACAACCATCGTTTCAGTTAGTGCAAACAACTCGTGTTGTTGTATTTTGTAGGCTGGTAATTTGGGAAAACCATACATGAACAAATAAATCCCTTACAAACTCATGCATGCAATTGGATAACTCCTGGTTTTACTGTAACTGTCTTACCTTGTAGACTGAAGGGCTTGTTACTGCTCCACATTTTTTTTTCATTTTTTATTTGTCTATAACTTAGTTAACTGTGAACTAAATTGGGCCCCTCAGATGATTGTGATAAAATCTTTACTTTATTCAGCTGATGTTTAACCTTTTTAATAAATCTTTGCCAGTTTTTCATATGGATCGTGCTCTGAACCAGGGCTTTTTACCAAATAGAGATAAAATTTTATCTAATTTTTCAATCAGAGGTATATTTTAAAAAATTATCTAAAATAGAGTAAGTCATGTTACAACTTCTAACTCATAAGTCATAACATTTGTTACGACTTTTTATTTATTTATTATTTTAACTGAAGTCGTAAAATTATTTATGACTTCAGTTCAATCTTTTTTTATGACTTTAAAGTCGTAATTTTTTTTTAACTAAAGTCGTAAAATTATTTACAGCTTCAATAATTTACGATTTTTTTTTTGTTTTATGACTTTAGTCTTAAAACATTTTTTTGTGGTGAACCTGTTTTTTGGTTTTCGTTTTAAATTTACAATTGTTTATGGTTTTATTTTTATTTTAAATTAAAAAATATATATATTTAAATATATAATAAATAATGTTAAGTTGACTTATTTATTAGTATATTTTTTATGATTTTATTTGATATGTTATTAATTTATTTTAATGTTTTATTATTTAAAACATGTTATATATATTTTTTAATATAATTTAATTTAAATGTTTTTTATTTAAATTTTAAATAATCTATCAATAAAAATATATAAAAAAATTAAACTATTTAAACTTGTATAAGCTAGAGTTGTTTTATAGTTTAATTTAAATATTTTATTATTTAAAACATGTTATATTAATGTATTAATTATGTTGTTTTTAATTTTTATTAATAGATTATTTAAACTTTAAATAAAAAACATTTAAATTAAACTATATTAAAAATATATATAATGTTTTAAATAATAAAATATTAAAATAAATTAATAACATATCAAATAAAATCATAAAAAAATATATTAATAAATAAGTCAACTTAATATTATATTTTTTTTAATTTTTGTATTTAAAATAAAAATAAAACCGTAACAATTGTAAATTTAAAATAAAAATTAAAAAAAAAACAGGTTTAAGACTTCAAAGTCGTAAACCTTTAAAAAAAATTAAAAAAAAGGTTAAAAAATCCTAAATTACTAAATTTGTAAATAATTTTATGACTTCAGTTTAAAAAAATTATGACTTTAAAGTCGTAAAAAAAACTTGAACTGAAGTCGTAAATAATTTTACGACTTTAGTTAAAAAAATAAAAAATAAATAAAGTGTTATGACTTCTGAGTTAAAAGTCGTAACACCTAATACGACTCATTTCATTTTAGATAATTTTTTAAAATATATCTCTTATTGGAAAATTGGGTAAAATTTTATCCCTATTTGATAAAAAAAAACCCTGAACCAGATCAGGGTGTTTTGCTCATTTCGTGCGTGATGCTTCCAATCTATGCCGGTTTGTCAAGAGTGATATTATTAGGAGAATTTAGAATTTTAATTATTGAATAAGGAGATAAATGTTAGGAGAATTTAGAATTTTAATTATTGAGTAAGGAGAGAAATATGTAAACTGCATTTTAATGTATTTTCAATAAAGTATTTAATCAACTATCTCATTATAATTATCTTTGATATGTTTTGTTTCGATCATAATCTCCCTAAAAAGAGTTGTCAATCTGTACAATTGATTTTATTGATGAATACAGATAATATGTTTAAAAATTTGTTTACAACAAATCATTTAAATAAATTTAATTTTAAAAAAAAACTAACTTCTTACCATAATGTTTATATTTTAAGCTACATTTTTATTATTAATATTTATCTCACCCAGAATAAATTAAAAAAGACAAAGACTTGTTTTTTTTTATTTTCTTGCTGATGTGTGTGTGTTTAGCAAATTAATTTGATTTAATAGTGCCAATTTAGAGAGAAGTTTCAACACATCAAGATGTGTCCCCACTGATTAAGATGTTACATCCAATTAATCCTTTCACTGATAATTATTTTTGTTATCATTAATAAATTATTTTTATCAAATTATAAACTAATTTTTTTAAACTGTTATTAACTAATTATAAAATAATTATATTTTAGATTGCATTATTATTAATATTGTAGCATAAATTTAGATTTTATATTTATAAAATTTTCATTTAATATTTTTTGTTTTTTATCAACATGATTAGGTTTATCAATGCCAATTTTAAAAGAAGTCTTAAAATATCAAACTGACATGACTTGTGTCCCAAAACGTTGTTAAATATAATTACATATATTAAAAGTTTTATTGTTGATTAAAAAGGTTTTTAAGATATATTTAAAATGGAAATTTAAATGTGTATTAATATAATATAAAAAAAATAGATCAATTGATAAATATATATAAGAATTTATTTTTTAATTTCTAATGTTAACTGTAATTTTAAATAAATATATATATATATATATATATATATGAAATTAAACCCTCCTAGATCCACGTATTTGTTTATTGAATATATTAAATATTTTTACTTCAATATTAAAGAAATATTTTTTTTGCTCCATTAGACAATTTGTTGAAAAAGATGACTGCAAAAAGTTGTAAAGATAAAATAAAAAATAAATTGATAAATATATATAATAATAATTTATTTTTACCTTTTCAACCCTTTTAATTATTTCAAAAAATATTATATTTATAATAATTAATTTGTGTAATATATTATCATGATTGACCAATGCTCAATAAGACTTAAGTGTAATACTAATGATTGACCAAGATTCAATATGACCCAAATGTAGCCCTAATGATGGATTAGGATCTAATAACACCTAAGTGTATCCATGATGATTGATTATGATTCAATAAGATCCTAGTGTAACACTAATAATTGATTAAAACTTGATAAGGCTCAAGTATAATATTAATGTCTAATCAAGGTCCAATAAGGTTCAAGTGTAACACTTATAATTGAGCAAGACTCAATAAGGTTCAAGTACAACATTGATGATTAACCAATGCCCCATAAGATTAAGTTAAATATTAATGATTAATCAAGGTCTAATAAGACTTTGGTGTAGTACTAATGATTGACCAATGTCCAATATGATCCAAATGTAACCCTAATGATGGATTAGGACCTAATAAGACCTAAGTGTAACAATGATGATTGACTAAGATTCAATAAGATCCAAGTGTAACACTGATAATTGATCAAGGCCCAAATATAATACTTATAATTGACTAAGTCCTAATAAGACATAAGTATAACACTTATGATTAACCAAGACTTGATAAAACCAAAGTGCAACATTGATGATTGACCAAGGTCTAAGTGAAAGATTGACGATCGACCCAGATCCAACGAAATCTAAGTGTAGCGCTGATGATTGACCAAAATCCAATAAGTCCTAAGTGTAATAGTGAACATTGATCAAGACCCAATAAGGCTCAAGTATAACACTAATGATTGACCAATCCTAAGAGAATATAAAAAATGTCTAATTAAAAGTTTGAGGAGAATGAAATTCCCACACCTAATTTTTTTATTTTAATTTATATTATACAAGTAAATATAAATATTCAAGAGTTTAACGATGATACGATAATGTAAAATAATTTTATATTGTCATCTAATTATAAATAATCATTAGTAACACTTTGAAGATAATTTTGTAAAAGTAAACTTATAATACATGATGATTTGTGATTGGATGATAATATAAAATTATTTTATATTATAAGTGCATAGTTTTTTCTCATAGTTTTATTTTTTTTTAATTTAAGAGAAAATTTATATGTTTGCTAATAAAAGAGTGTGGTCTATTAAATTATTTCATCTTTAAGGAATTTTTTTTATCAGATAGTAGTTTATTTTCTAAATAAGATAATATGAGAATTATAATTTATTATATTGGTAATTTATTTTTAAAAACATTATTTTCCATGTTAAAATACTGTTCAAATTATATGAAAAATTTAAATATTTATAAAAAAATTATATTGTAATTTTTTATTTTTTTAGGTAAATCTACTAATATTTTTTTAGGTTAAATTATTTATTTGGTTCTTATAGTTTCATGGTTTTTACATTTTTAGTCTCTATAGTTTGAAAGTGGTTTTTTTAGTCCCTATACTTTACATTTTAATTCTCTTCTAGTCCTTGTAGTTTAAAAGTATTATTTTTAGTCCTTATAGTTTGTATTTTAATTCTCTTTTGGTTCCTATAGTTTAAAAATATTCTTTTTAGTTCTTATAATTTGTATTTTAATTCTCTTTTGGTTCTTATAGTTTAAAAGTGATATTTTTAGTCCTTATAATTTGTATTTTAATTACCTTTTAGTTCTTAATACAAAAAAATATAAAAATAATTAACTATAAATTAATTATAAATTATTAATTATTTTTTATTGCAAATTATTTTAGGATAAATTAGTTATGAATTATTTACTAATATTTTTTTAGTTAATTGTAAATAATAATATTATTCATATTTTAATGGTAAGGATTAAAAGAAAATTAAAATATAAAGTATAGAAGATACTAAAAAGATCGCTTTCAAATTACATGAACGAGTAAAAGAGAATTAAAATACAAAGGATTAAAAAAAACCATTTTTAAAATTATATGAACTAAAAGAGAATTAAAATGTAAGTTATAGAAATTTTTTAAACTTTTTTTTATTGTTATCCTATCCTATCTAATTAAATCTAATGACTATTATCAAGACTAGACTGTTACAACAATCCTCACCCTCAATTAGGAATATGTTTTTTCTCTTCCACTAATGTGAGCCGTTAGATTAAAAATGAGAACCAAGTTTTCTTAGTTCTAGGCGCCAAACCAAACCCCCCTAAATTGAAGTTGGATTTTTTCATATCCCTCGTTGAAACACTTTCCCCCTTACCATTCGTCTCCTCAATCCCTTTCTTGTTTCTCGTCACTTTGCAGCCTGGTAAGTCCCTCAATTTGGTCCTGCTTAGTACGTTTCTCGCAAAATTTTCGAAGAACAAAACCTTTTCGTTCTGACTCCTTAATTTGGTCATGCTTAGTTCGTTTTCTCATTCAAATTAGGTCCCCTTTTTTCATTTAGTTGTGAAATCAGGTTTGTCCTCCCCTATCCATGGTGTTGCTGCTAATTTTAAAGATTGTTCATGTGGGTTTAGTGAGTTTTGGTTGTGGTTATGGCTATTGGGGTTAGTATCATTTGGATTTCTAATCTCTGGGTTCAGTTTTTTAGGGAAATAAGGGGGAAATTGGAGGAGAAAATTAGATAGGGAATAGGGATAATATTCCGACAAGCCCACACCAGTTACGCTTACGCTCTGTTAGCCCACAAAAGAGCACTAGTCACACTTACGCCTATTATTCTTTCACCCTGAACAACTCTTCCATTTACAAACACCAGGTTCTTTGGCTTTTTCTTTTTCCATTGAATATAATTTTTAACTTTAAATTTGTGATTGAATTCGATCTTTAACTCTGAATTTTTTTTTTTATTGACTTTAATGGTAGATGACACAAAAAGCTTTACTCTGAATTACAAAATTTGCAATTGAATTCCATGTATTTCCCCCTTTTTGTTCACTTATCTAATTACTGCTTTGTTCTGTTATTTTGTTGCTGACCCCTGATGATGACTTGATAGAGTGTTTTATCTCACAAACAACCATAATGGAATTTCACCACCAGGTCCTATCAAGCTGGTAACTTCAGCAACTCATTCATGCCAAACAAAGTGGTCTTGCTTTGGGATTTTAAATGTTCACATATTTAATTCAATTTTGGTTTGATAACTTAGTCCGTTAACTACATTGTTGCATATTGGATATAGCTCTGAATTGAGCATGCTTTGGTGTTTTGCCTAAAATCATAAAGAAACTAAAATATAATGTCATTTGCTAATTGAAGTTTTAATTGAAGGATTTGTTCGTAGTTGATTTGATTTCTTGCAGTGAAGGATTAATTGAAGTTTAATTAAGTAGTGTTCGGATAATTTGAACATAGGACTCGGTGAGTTTGATTTCTGTTTGCCTTTAAATGTTGTCTCTTTTGGAAAAATATGCTAGATTGATGTGCATATCGTTTATGAAGTTATATTCATTTTGACCAATAATAAAATACATGTTGAGTTATATTCATTTTAAACAATAATTACATAGCTCTCACAGGAGCTCAAGGTGGGTCTGAAACGGTGTTGGTGGCTTGAGAGCTTAGGAAGCAGTGCAGTCAGAAAGCATTCTATGGACTGAAATTTATTGGCAGTGAATCCAATGGCCTTGTTGTCTGGATCAAGGTGCAAAGCAATTTCAATAGTTTATTTCTAGCTGTAATTTTTTTTTTATTTCATGAAGAGCTTTGGATTATTTGTGAAGAAACTGTGCTTCATCATGTTGATTAATTGGACTTATATTTAGAGTGTTTTGAACCAAAAGGGTAAAATCTTCTAATTAAGATAAACTCTAAGGTTTAACAAGCTTAGCACAATGGGTTTGGGAAAAGTTAAGAGTGGGATGGTTAAAACTTCAAGAAAGCTTAGAATTGAAATGGTTAGTGGTTGCTGCCAAATTTTGACAGCAGATAGGCTTTCTTGCAGAAGTTCGTGTGTTAAGGTCTGGAAGAGTTAGTCTTTGATATTTTAGGGGACTTTAGATCTGGAAGTCCTCTTTGCAGCCTCACTGGTCCCATAATTTTTCAAGTTTTATAGAATATTTGCTGAATATTCTTGTCAGTTAGGTTTCAATGCGTGTTATGCAGATTATTTTTTGGCACAACTGCTGTTTTGGCTTAAATGGATGAGGTGTGACTTAAACTAATAAAGAGAAATGCTTACTCTAGTCCTAAGTAACAGTGGGAGCCTCAAACTTATATTTTCCAGCTTGAACAAGTAATTGAAGCAAGCTAAAGGTTGAGTAACTTGAGACACCAAAAACTATGAAGGTTGTTGAACTTCATAGTGTGTCTGTCTTGTCTTTCTATTTCCCATAGCAGCAGATGAATTTGAGCTTGCTCTTTTAATAGGCCTAAATGTCTTCTAATTAGTTTGAGTGTAAGTTGTTCATTAGATGAATCAAGATGTTTAGTTGAAAATGAAAGTGAAGAAAACATCATCAAATATGGTGATTGTCATAAATTTAAATTTCTATTTATTTTGAGGAGTGGTCCATGCAGATTTTTAATAGTTATAAGTAGGAAAATGAGTTTTCTTAGCTTGGGTACACTCGTATGGGATGAGACTCATGTATGCCCACATGAGTGAGATTTATGTGCATGTCTAACTTGCATTACCCATTCAAGTATTCCTTTTTTTCACAGCATCCCTATTTTTCTGATGGCATTATATATGATCGAAATTCCTATTCTATATATTTCCACTATTTTGATTCCATTTCATTTATATTAGAGATCTATTCAGCCTCTTTGGATGCCCGTCGGAACCTGCAACGTGTCTCCCGTCTCATGTCTTAAAGATTTATGTTCTTTTTGGAGCAATCTTTAAAGATTTATGTCCACTAATTTATTATTACAAGTATCTTCTTTGATCTTAGTTGCATGTATTTAGTTACAATTCTTGAGCATTCTCTTCTTTCACTTTACATCATAGCATTTTTTTAATAACAATTCTAAGTAGAAAGCATTTTAAGGATTTATCATGTTTGAATTGATGGTATTTTATCCTTTTGTTTCCTTATGTTTGGTTGCTATACGGGGGAGTTATAAGGCATTTGCTATATTTATGAAGTTTAAGATAGTTAATTAGAAGGATGAAGGACAAGGTATTTATAAATCATGGCTGGAACAATAAGGTATCTTATATTATATTGTTTATAATAATTGGGTAATAAAAGAATGGTTAAACATAATATACTTGTTTCGAGGCGTAACTTTCTCATGCACATCATACAAGTGTTTCGAGACTTTGTTTTCACAATAACTAACCAATTATGATCTTTGGTATCTTTAACATAATATACTTGTTGAGCTTGACTGACGAAGACATATGGCTCATTAGTCCTTAGTTTACGATTACTATTAATAAGAAAGAATTCATATTTATCTATCTGGTTTCCTTTTTTGGAGGACACATCCACCAATCACATTTAAACAAAACAACATTGTTTCCACCAGAGTAACTCAATCCAATAATATCTATTAAGACACCAAAGTAATCTAAATTACTTGTATTTCCATCACCTTTAACTAAAACTCCACTATTTTGTGATTTCAAATGCATATCATGATCCTTTATATTAAACCTCCAACCATTTATAAGATAACTCGTGTATCGGAAAACACATGTATCAATTCCACAAGTTAAGTTAAACAATGATTTGTTCATACTTTCTCTCCCATGTTTTTTCAAAAGTGTTGCACTATGTTGAAAAAAAATATAAGTGGTCATATTCTTAAATTACATAATAATAATAATAATAATAACAATAATAGATAATATTATTATTATAACTAAAAGGGAATGAGGCACTTCGTGTCTCTCTACATTTTTAAAATAATAATAAAATAAAAAGAAAGAAAAATAAGAAGTTAAAAAAATATATATATGAAAAAAGAATTAATAGTGGGTAGTTATAAATGATAGAATAGATATAGAAATGTAGACATCAAAAGGTGGTTACACAAAATGATATCCCCTTTATATATTATTATAGATTATAGATTATAGATAATGAACATATATAAAATCATACTTACATGATTTTTAAACCATTGCAAAAATTCCTTTTCTTGTCTTTATTCCATATTTTGAAAATTTGTTTTCTCTAATTCTTTTTTTGTGTAGTATAGTCATTTGGACACATATAATAAATATGATGAATTACATATAATTAGAATAAATGTAAATATATAATTTAATAAAATTACTTAATAAATGGTGATACTTCATGACAATTTTGAAGAACATAAATTTTTACTTGCACACATTCTACTAAACCCAACTCAATGTACTTTTTCCCGAGCAATGGTTTGCCAACTTGTGAAAAAAAATTCAACTTTGAATTTTTCAGTTGATCTAAATCACCTTCATAAATTCTTCTAAGTCTATTCAATCTTGTCTCAACTCCATGTAAGTACCTAGAACATAAATGCAAACATTCTTGTGCAATATATCCTTCAGCAATAGATCCTTCTAGACGACCTTATTTTTGACATAACAATCCTTGTCTCATCTACTATGTGAATGGACAAATGGACCATTATGTCAACAAAAAAAAGGAGGAAATATTTTTCTCTAACTTGCATAAGTTTACAACTATTGTTCTTTGTAGCAAGTCCAAGTTCTCCAAACTCAATGTCTTAGAGCACAATTCTCTAAAAAAGAAACTAAATTCAATTAATGTCTCACAAACTTCCTAAAACACCACATATTGCAAGCGGGAGATAACGATGCAAAAACACATGGGAATCATGACATTTCATCCGAGATATTTCTCCCTCTTGGACATCTATGCATCGAAAAATATTGGATGAATAACCATTAAGAATCTTTAAATCAACTAAAAATTGGCAAAATGTGCGTTTTTACTGAGATGGCATAGTGTAACATGCATTTTGGAATGTATATTTACCTTCTTCAATCATGGTTGCATGAAGCTTAGGTCAAATACCCAAACACTCTAAGTCAAAATGAGACTTTATATTATTTTTTGTCTTCCCTTCAAGATTCATAGTGTTCATATTATGTTGTCACACATTTTTTACAATATGCATGGCATCTAAATTATGTTGTAACTTTAGAGATTTCCAATAAGGTAATTCAAAGAAAATACTTTTTTTATTCCAATTCCAAGGCAATTGAATCTTTTCTCCCCTCTTTCTCTCTTTTTCATATTTACCAAACTTCACCTCATTTTTTAAAAAAAAATATTAGAATTTGATATAAAATTATATATATAAAAAAAACCTATCTATTCAATGATATTCGATCTTTAAAGATTTTAAATTAGAATTTAACTAAACTTATGTATAACTATGATCCTTTCTCACCTAATAAAATACTAACTAAATTAATTATTAAAAATTTAAATTTATTTAAATAATTAACATTACAATAATTTTGCATTATCTTTTATCTATAACAATATATAGAGGGGATACCATTTTGTGTAACCACTTTTTGGTGTCCACATTTCTATACCTATTCTACCCTTTATAACTATCCACTATTAATTCTTTTTTATATTTTTTTAATTTCTTATTTTTCTTTCTTTTTATTTTATTATTATTATTTAAAAAATTTAGAGAGGTCGTGCCTCTCTCGACTAGTATCTTTTAATTTCATTTATATGTTATTCTTTAATCAATATTTAAAAAATTTAATTTTAAATGAACTTAAATCAATATAACTAAATTTGATCAAATAAGTAAGTTTAAATTTTACTACGCTAATAATATATTATGGTTAGAGAGTTAGTATAATAAGTTTAAAATTTTATTCCACTAACAAGATTTAAATTTATTTATTATATAATTAATTATAGTTACGTTAATTTTATAATTTTATTTAAATAGATAAATTTAATAGATAACTAAACCTATAAATTAATATAACTAATTTGTTGTTGTTAATTTAAAAGTGAATATAAAATTTATTTAAAATAACGTTAAAATAATTTTATTTGAATGAGTGTCAACTAATAAATTAATACACATTGTAAATGGCTATCAATTGAAATTTAGGGTAAGCAATTAAAAATACTACTCTGGTCAACATGTTAGTATTATTCAAGTATATCATCCCTGGATAATGGTTTAGGGGTAGATTATTTTTTCTTTATTGCCATCAAATGCTTTTGCATTATTTCTCCAAGAATGATCATGTGGAAAAAATCGACCACTTCCAATATAAGAAAATTTTCCTCCATTTAGTAACCATAAAGACCATGTATGTTCCAACAAGGACAAACATATCACCCTTTAGTGCTCCATATTGATAGATTTCCATATGTTGGAAAAATATTAATAGTCGGTAAAATTCACGCATATAACCTAAACGTTTCTTTGGTTGACGCATCATATGTCACTACACCTTTCTCCTATAATTCCTTCAACTCTTCAATTAAAGGTTGTAGATATACATCAATATCGTTTCCAAGAGCCATAGGACCTAGAATAAGTAGTGATATCATGAAAAAAAGGATCTTTCATGCACATCTAAGGCGACAAGTTATAAGGAACTAAAACTTCTAGCCAAATATTGTTTGAAGGGCTCATAATTCCAAAATGGATTAAAATCATCACTAGCTAACTCAATCCTTACATTACGTGGATTTGCCGCAAAAGATGAATATTTTGAGTCAAGAGTTTGCCAAGTAATCGAATCAGTTGGATGTCTCAATTGCCCATCTTCAGTTTTTCTATCTTTGGCCACCTCATCTCTATAGCAATTTGTGAAGTCATGTATAACCTTTGTAACATTGGTGCTAAATAAAAATATCATAAAATCTTGTGGGGCAATTTTTTATTTGGATCTTTATTACGAGAAGTAGTACAAGTTGGACAAGATGTAGATTCCAAATAATCACCTTGTTAAAGGATGCAATCATTCAAGCAAGCATCTATTTTAACATAATCTAGCCCAAGTTAACGAATAAATTTTTGAGCTTCATAGTAAGACACATGAACTTTATTTCCATGTAGAAATGCTTTTGCCAACAAAGAAAGTAAGGTGTCAATTGTTTTCCCACTCAAGCCAAAGAGACATTTGATATTCAATAGTTGAACATTAAATGATAGCTTAGAGAAGTTCTCACAACCAAGATGTAGTTCTTGTTCGACAATAAAAAATAGTTTATAAAACTTATCTTCTTCTTTGTTCACACTATTACTGTTTGTGCTAGTTGTATAAGTTATTTCCTTAGCTCTTGTGATGTTTTCAATATTCGCAGCACTTCCAAGATCATCTAACACACATCATAAACCCCATCATTGCAATTATTCTGATCATCATCATCAAATTCATTAGGCTCACTAATCACTTCCCCATGATGCTCCCATATAACATAGTCCATTTTTATCTCGTTTATGATCAAGTGTTTGTACATAACTTTTCGACCATAAAAAAATCATTTCTGTATTTTCTACGGACCAACAAAATAACTTTACTTTTTCAAAATTATTGAATGCAAAATCAAGAAATTCTTAAACTCCTTTATCATATAGAAGAGTCGCTATTTGCATCTAACTTTTATTTAACTGCATATCTATCAAAGAAAATTAATAAATTATCAATATAAACACTTACATTTTTATTCTCATAAATAAGAAGTAAAATGACAAACCAAAAGGTAAAAGAAATGTTCTTCTTCATAGAAATTCATTTCTAATTTTTATAGTAAACATAATATTTTTATTTTTTATTTTACAATCTAGCATTTAAATTTCAAATTTTTCAATAGAGATAATTTTGCGTGATGCAAAATGATTTTTTTACTTAAGGTTAAAATTTTCTTTTTTAAATTTTCAAATACTTCTTTTTAAGTTTATTGATCTAATCTTGATGTTAAAATTAATTCAAATAATGAGATAAAAGTTGATACATTTTAATTTTTTAATAGCTACACAAAAATGCTAAAAAAAAAATTAATGAAAACAAATAAGAAATAAAACAAAAAACTGAAAAAGGAAGAAAAATGTTCTTCATTCACATATGCATTAACTGTTGGGGGG
Organism: Glycine soja; assembly: GCF_004193775.1. Lineage (NCBI taxonomy): Eukaryota > Viridiplantae > Streptophyta > Magnoliopsida > Fabales > Fabaceae > Glycine > Glycine soja. Next base: position 14,692,494 of record NC_041005.1, read on the forward strand.
GGGGGGGGGTAAAAATTGGGGGTGTGTGTGTGGGTGGGTGTGTAGGGTAAAAATTCACCGGAATTTTGTTTTTCTTATCTTGGTTAGTTTTTATCTTTCTTATTTTTTTTCCGTATCTTTTTGCTTTATTAACAACTATTCTTTTATCATTTTTATATATTTGTTGTCATTTTATATTAACTATTACTACTCATTATTTAATTGGTTACAAATGAATATGTTTTTTAAAAAATATTTTTGACAAAATTGCATTATAAGAAAAAATGTTCATCCAAAAATAAAAATAAATAAATTTTAAGTAAATAATTTGATTTTTTTACTTTTTAAAATATTTTTTAATCCATAATATTTATTTAGTCTAATTACATTATAATATTTTAACGATAACTATATATTTTATACATTAAAATAGACCCATGTAATGCACATGATAAAATAATAGTATATATATATATATATATATATATATATATATATATATATATATATTTAATAAATTAATTATGATGATACAATTATCTTGATTAAAAAAATAGTATTATCAACATTTAAAAAAAATGTTAAAAGGCAATTTATTACATTAACTTTAATTACCTGAATTTATCTTTCTTTTAAATCGACTAAAAGTTCAGTTTTAATTTTATTTAATTATTTAGATTTACAGTTATTTTTAGATAATTTTTCAAAACTTATTACACTTTGAACGTTCAACACCGTTTTGTTGCCCACTCTTGGTACATTTGAAAAACACATGAGAGAGCACAAGTGGGGAATGAAACTTATCAGAAAAAACAAGCAGGGAAAAAGTGAGTCAAAATTTAGATTGTGTATCTTCTAGTTTTGTAGTTTTTTTTTCTTTTGTCCAAGAAAAAATTGTTCAAAAGGTCAATGATTTGTAATTGAAAGAGAAGGAGAGAGGAAATACAAGATAATTTTATAAGTTAAATTCTTTATCCATGTTTAAATGTTTAAATAAGTAAGTGAATATTTATCCAACTATCTAAGCACCAAAGAGATGAAACACCGTTTATTCCTTTTTTCATAAATTATTGTTCTAAATCATTTATTCACTATTTAATCATTTATTTTTATCAAAGTTTTGGTTTAGAGACTTTATGTTCGGGTACTAGCAAGGCAACAATTGTTACTTGAATTTGAGTTACTAGATTATATAGATTACTAGGATATTTAAGGTACGTTTGAATTAGATTTTCATTCAACCGAACTCATAAACTCTAAACTTTGTATTTTATTTTGATGTGCTCAATTACATTTTTTAATATCCAAAAGATATGGTACTTTCCTTTTAATCTAAGAGATAAAATATGACGTGTTTAAAATCAAGGTTTGTTTATATATGTTTTTTTTTCCAGGACAATGGAATAATTGTCCAACAATTTCAAATTTCTTGCTTATCGATCATATGAAAATTTTTTGTCCCCTTAACAATTTTTTTCTAGTTCCGTCCTTGCAAGTGATATTTTGGCCACTATTTGGTAGAGATTTTGATGTTTTAGTACAATTGTATCCGTTCTCATTGTTGCTTAATGAATAATTTTATTACTAATGATTTTCTCTGTTTCTTTTTATTGACCTCTTGAATCAATTGTTTCCAAAATTTACATGAATCAACTAATCTAAGTTATGGTAGCATGGGTTAGCTAGGATCCCTATTACCATTAGAAAAAAAATTGGCTTTCTTTAATGAGATGATGAGGTATATGATTTTCCTCTCAAATGTTAATATATGGTTTTATGAATAGTATTTTTTTTTCATGTTTTGGTTCTTAAATATATATGTATTTATTTTATTCTTATATACTTAGCACTAAACATGAATATTTTGTTATGGGAAAAATTCCTAAATGGTTTATTCCTTCATTTCTTCTACATAGTAGAGAAGGAGAAAATAATGTCAAATGTTGAAGGTTCCAAGTACGAGGAAACTTAGAATGCGGAGAATGACATAGAATCAAGCAAAAATAAAAGCTTTTAGGGTTGTCCAAATTGGTCATCATTTTCAAGGACAGAATTCAAAAGGCTAAGAAAAAGGATAAAAAGGTCAATGAAGATGATGATGAAAACTATGTACCTAGAAGGGAAACTTGGATCAAATTCTTCAAGTGAACATTAAGAACGACAAACATTATGAGTTTGCTACTATAAATGATCTTGAGTCACAAAAAGAAAGGTAACTCTTGAAATTTTTTCAATATAATGCTAATATACAATATTTTGTTAATAAATGAGTAGGGTGATTTTGTGAGTGAGAGTAAGATATATAGTGTGTATTAATAATCTAGACAACTTTTCAATGCAATAAACAATTTAGTTAAAAATAATGTACCCGTGTAACATGTGAGGTCTTTCTTTTCCATAGGAAATTGGTTTCATTTTCTTGATCTATCTACATCTTGCTTAAAAAAAATCTCAATCAAATTCACTCTTGCTTAAAAAAATAAAATTAGGTAATGACTAATTGTGCCATAAGTGTATCGATTGATGCTAGGAAGTTAAATTTGGAGAATTGGTTAATTTGAATTGTAAATTGTATATATTTTGTTTATAAATTGATCTATTCTTTTATTCTTTTAGGCATGAAAAAAATTAAAATATATACTTTTTCAAATAAATATTTGGGCTTTCTTGATGTATTACATTTATAGTTTATATTAGACACAAGTTTAACTTATATTTTATTTCTTATTTTTATGATTATTCGTTGTAATTGATAGATGGTGAAATCATCCATATTGAATTCTAAAAGAGTTTATAATGATTCATCCATACACCACTCTCTTGAGAAACAAGTGAATGAGTCTCTACCTAATAGTGCATCTCATGCCTCATAATTGACCAATGTAGAACAAGTTGGATATAATGCTGGTACTTTTTATAGAATAATCTTTAATAAAAAATTATTATTGAAAATGTTATGACTTATTTATTTTAGGCAAACATGTCATAAAGAAGGGACGTGGGCATACAAAAAATGCAAAATTTCAAAAGAAAAAGAAAAAGCTTTGGGCAAAAGGAAAAAACACTAACATCCAATTTCCTCCACCATTTTATAAGATTTGCGAAAAACATGCAAAATATTTCAAGTCTGAGGTACAAGTATATATTCGCCATAAAACTCCTTTGCAAGTTAATGGTTGGAGTGAAATTAGTAAAAACGATATAGATGAAATGTGGCGACATATGAAGGTTAATATATAATTAGGTCAATCATATTCAATTTATTTATATATTTGAATATTAGTGATATCTTCAAATTGGTTTGATAATATATCTTGATAGTATTTAATTTTTTACTTTTTCTGATGAAAAAATGTGATATAAGGATGCTTTTAGTTTATCTAATGAGGTGAAAGAATATGCAATGAAGAAAAATTAATCTCAACACAAGAATAAACTTTATCATTTACACCAAGCTTATCTTAAAGAAAAGGGTAGTCCAAAATATATATCTTTAGAAGAATGAAATTGGCTAATTAAAAACAAGTGGAGTGGTTCAAAATTTCAGGTAAAGTTATTTTATTATTTTGAACATATTTTTTTTAATAGATTTATACTTATAATATAAAATCATTTATACTTTGATGTAGGAAAAAAGCTTGACAAACAAAGCTAATTGAAGCAAGCAAGAAATAAAATTAATTATTGGCACAAAATCAATTGTGCAAAAGACATTTGAAATAGTAACATCTTTTAACATATTATATTAATTTTTTTAAGTTATATAAAAATAACTCATTTTTTATTTTGTGATTGTTTTTATATGATATATGAAAGGTTGGTGAAATTTGTAAAGGCATTATGCATTAGATTATATTATTTTTATATTATTTAATTTGGTTTTTGCTATATTTAATTTTAATAGAAAAAAGATTCAATATCTGGTGAGTGGCTAGATGCTATGAAAGTTTGGAAGGCCACACACATGAGATCTAATGGAACTTGGTGCATTCCAAAAGGAGAAGAAATAATGGTAATTAAAGAAAAATTTCATTTTAAAGTCTTGATGTTTATGTTAGAATTAAAGACATTAATTGTATTTTGATATCATATCTAGTTATGTTTTTGTGAAATGTTTTTCATTCCATTTATCAACTAGTAATGTGAAGATTTTAATGTCATTATGAAAATTAGACATATTTTTTGAACATTGTACAATAAGCTTTGGAGAATGTGGTTGATATATATCAAGAGGAAATTTCAAAAGCTCCTGTACCACTCTATGGTATTAGGAAGAAAGTTAAGCCATTATTTAGGTGTTGGCAGTGCAGCAATAACAAAGAAGTTTTCACATAAACAAATTATTCAAAATCAACTTAAGAATGCACAAAATTGAACAAATAATTTGGAGTTGGAAGTGCAAAAGTTGACAAATATCACAAAAAAGCAAAAGGATGGCATTACCCAACTTCATATTGAAGTACAATCCCAATGAGAGTGGATTGAAACTAACTGAGAACAAATGAAATAAAATCTTGAAAATGAAGTGAAACGTCAACATATTGGAAGAATTACGAGCCTCTGAATCACCTATTAACTCAAGTGCTAAATCACCTACTAACTCAAGTGCTCAATTTAATAATATAAAACTCTTTTATTGACTATTTTTTATGACTTATTATGTGATTATTTCGCTAAAACCAAAATACCAATGATTTGATTTTTATCTGATTTACTCTTTTTTATATTTATTTGTAAGATTGAAACTCACGAAGATACTACTTACTGTAATTTTGGGATTGAAACTTATGAAGATACTACTTTTTATTGTTCTGTCAAGACTTTAATATTATAGGTTCTATAATTGATTATATTATTTTTATGATAATCTAAATATTGTATTAATGTATTTGATCTACGTATTTTTGGATACTATTGTTTTAGTTTATCATTCAACATGTAATGACTTTGTTATATTTTAATGTAAACTTTGATTTATTTGAATTTTTTTACTTTAATTTTAATTATATTTATTTCAGCATTTAAAAATAATTTTTGTAGAAGCAAAGATGTCATGATGTTTTGATGATGCCAAAGAAATGAACTTCTCAAGTTTGATCCAAAACAAGACTCCAAGAAATCCAAGATAAATGATGAAGTTAGTCTCTAGAGTCTTAGAAAGAAGTTTCCAAATTGATGATGCAAAAGTTATGGCCAAAGGTTTTTCTCAAAAGCTTTTAAAAGAGATATTTACTCTCTGGCAATCGATTACAAATGACTGTAATCGATTACCAGTGGCCAAAATGCTTACTGGAATGTTTTAAAATGTTTTTAATATTTTTGAAAGCTTGTAATCGATTACCAGAAGTTTTGAATGTTTTAAAACAACCTTTAGAAATTTGAATTTAAATTTCAAAGTCCGTAATTGATTACAGAGTGTATGTAATCGATTACAGTTAAAATTCAAATTTCAAATGTGAAGAGTCACAACTCTTCAAAAAACAACTGTGTAATCGATTACACCATTTTGGTTATCGATTACCAGTGAGGAATTCTCTAAAATAACTCCCAACAGTCACATCTTTTCAAATGATTTTGAATGACCATCAAAGGCCTATATATATAAGTGACTTGGGACACGAATTTTGAGTGAGAGTTTTTCTGAACTAAAATGTCTTATCCTCTCAAAAAGGATTCCTTGGTCTAACACTTGCATATTCAATAAGGAATCTTGATTGATCTTCAATTGTAATATCCTTCTCTTAAAGAGAGAAAGTTCTTCTTTTCTTATTCAAAGGAAATTGTTTAAGAGACCGAGAGTTTCTTAAGTTGTAAGGATTCTTGAACACAAGGGATCCGAAAGGGTTATCCCTGTGCGGTTTAGACTTTGTAAAAGGAGTTTTACAAAGAGAGTGAAAAATCTCAAGTGGGTTGCTTGAGGACTGGATGTAGGCATGGGAAGTTGCGGAACCAGTATAAATCAAGTTTACATTTCTCCTCTTCCCTTAAGCTTCTTTTATTTATTGCTATTTATCTTTTGCTTAAAGAATTTTATTTTGAATTGTCTTTTGAGTAATTTATATTAAGGGTGCATTGTTAATCCAAAAAGAGAGAGTGAAATTTTTAATTGGGGAATAGTTTTTGTATCTTAATTCAACCTCCATTCTTAAGATAACTGAGGCCACTTGTCTAACAATTTTCAATACATTATTGGTATATTTAAAAAATAATACAGTGATAATAAGACAATATTTTATTTAAAAATAGTAACAAAAATCATACTAATTGCATTTAGTAACTAGTTGTGATGAAAATTTGACACTAATAATAGCATTTGATCATTAATTATTTTGTCATTATAAACTCTTATCAAACATTGGTGACAATTATATAAAAATACTAGTGATGATATTTGTTTTCACAATAAAATAGTATGTTTGTGATAACCAAAAATATCATCACTATTACAGCAGTGACTTGTGTATTAGTGATGATCGGTGACAAATCAAAATATTGTCACTAAATATTTCTAGTGACGATTTTTTAAGTTTTTAATAACAACTTTTTTCATCACAAAAGATATATTTTCTGGTATGTGGACTCGAGTATGACATATGTAACGTGTATTCCGCATTACGGTATAGGGCTATACCCATTCTATTTGCGAGCTACATTGAGGCCACAAACGCCTCAATGTACTCGGCATCGTCAATACCTAAAAGTTGTTGGTTGTATGGGTGAGTTCTCTACTCCATGCCACAAACAATAAACAATAGTAAAACAAAATTAAAACATACAATCTATGTAACCACTGCGTGTGATTATCTAAACAAACAATATTCTCACATCCTAATCGTGTAACTATTACACTTAATTTACAATAGGGCCCAATCACTACCACCAATCCTTCCAGGTCTTGATGGTCTTACAAAAATCATCTGGATGACAGTCGGGTGCAATCACTACATATAGATACATTGTATACCAACCCCTCATCTCCCAACTCAAAAAAGCATAGTCTCGGAGCCCTTCAAGAGTAGCAAAGTGAGGCCTGTGAGTTACCCATGCTAAATGAGTGCACCAAATGTCGGGTAATCACCACTCGCTAATTCACCTAAGTTCGTCGAACCTCTCCGCCCATTACACCTTAATGTATCTTTGTCAATTATCCACTTCCTCAACGCAACCTCACCTGCTCACAGACGAAAATAGAATCATTGGTTCTTTTACTCTTTGTCTAGTCTTCTTGAATCTTGCCACTGTATCGTGTAACACCCTGATATATATCTATATATTATTAGTAATTATATTAGATGTTTGATTATTTTGTTGTGTTATTTTATCCATAATTATTTTCAAGGAGGTTAATTTAGTTAATAGAGGGGTGTGGGTAGATAAGGATCTAGCTTCTCAAAGAAGCCACAAGGAAGCTTATCGAGGAAGCCTCTTAACGAAGCTTCTCAAGGAAGCTACATGAAACTGTCTCGGTAAAAACACTTCCCAACCTTTGTTAACCGTTGGATCTTCTCGAAAATTGGTTTGGAGCTTCAATGAACAATTTTCCATGATCTGACCGTTGGGATGTTTGAGAAGATGTCTGGAGTGTGTACGACGTTTCCGTTTCTGAGGGCATTACTCACTTGTGCGTTTTGAGCCTTGTTGTCCAAGTAGCTTTGGAAAAATGCCATTTCTTCTCCTTCTTTCTTCCAAAACCATTTCCAACGTCCCAAGCTCTTTCTCCATCACCTACAGCCACCAGTAGCCACCACAAACCGCCATTTTTCTCCATTGAAACCCCACGCCAAGAGGAACCCTTCAGCCGAAGCGGAACCTTCCAACTTGGCTCGCAGTTTTGGTAGAGAACGAAACCCTAATCTGACCTTTCATTTTCCTTCGAGGTAACCATGGTTCTATGCTTGTTCCTTGTTAGTTTCAGCTTGTCTTTTCATCTTTTCTGACTTTGGAACCACCATTACATGTTTTACGTTTTCTTTGAAAAACCCTAGAGAAAGAGACTTTATAAATGTTATCCTTTCATGAAATGCATGTTATTTTCGTAACCTACACTGAACCCCGGTCACATTGGCGTGATCGAAATTTCAAAATGATGTCCCTTTGTAAAACCCGAAATGCTCTCAGCCTTTTCATGTAGTGACGTGAGTGTTTGACCCAGAGCATTGTTATTAGCTTTGTTTTCTGAAATCCATATTAAGTCTCCTTCGTTATGGCATGGTAGAGGCTTACGTGGAACTGACGAGTGGGGACGAAAAAGAAATCTCTAAGTGACGTGACAAGGAACCCGCGTGTAGCTCACAATAGATGAAGGAAGTTTATTATAAAATTTATCGTTTTAACACCATAGTTAGGGTCAGGGAACCTAGCTATAAGAATAATTGTCTGTCCCTGTTGCATGCTGATTTTTCCTTTAACACCATAGAAAATGATGTTTTTAACTAATGGGATGCGATATGATTTTCCTTGATGTGCATGCGGGTTTTCTAAGAGAAATCATGTTTTTAACTAATGGGATGCGATATAATTGTTATTGATATGCATGCTGGTTTTTCAGGAAAAACTATGTTTTGACGAATGGGATGCGATATATATATTTATTGTGATGAATGGAATTGTTGTCTCTATTTGATTTGTGTTGTTTGAAGACCTGAGAGTGTGAATCTCTAGCATGAAAGAAATATGTATGTGCAGAATGCGATTTATTGTTGATGTCGCTATTGAGGATTTTAATTGATATGTGGTGATATTGATAATTATGACGATATTGATTTGAGATGACGTTGTTAATAAAGATCATGTCAACATGAATTGATGTTATTGTTGATGATTATGTGAATATGAAATGAGGTTGTTGTTGTTGATAACGTCATTGAGACGAGATGATGTCTATGTTGAGAATGATGTGAAAATGGAATGTTGATTGATGTTGGAAATGCATTGGCATGTGCATGTTGTGTATGTTCATGGGGGGATGCATTGACCTTGTCGGACGGCCCATTCATGGGGGACTAGAGTGGTTAAAGAATCTAAGCATTTGCTGTGGGGATGCTTAGGCGCTTTAATTTGTCCATGGTCATTGCACTTGATGGTGCCCATGTTCGATACGTTGGATGTTGTGTATGTTCATGGGGGGTGAAATGCACTGACCTTGTCGGATGACCCATTTGTGGGGGACAAGTGTGGTTAAAGAATCTAAGCATTTATGAGGGGATGCTTAAGCGCTTTAATTGGTCCATGGTCTTTGGCACTTGCTTTGGGCCACGTTCATACATCGTATGTAGTGTATGTTCATGGGGGTGGAGTGCATTGACCTTGTTGGATGACCCATTTGTGGGGGACAAGCGTGGTTAAAGAATCTAAGCATTTATGAGGGGATGCTTACGCGCTTTAATTGGTCCATGGTCTTTGACACTTGCTTTTGGCTATGTTCATAACTCATACGACACAGGAAATAGAATAATTATGGCAGAGTGTACTTTGTTCTGAGGGGGCTTGCCACCTGGTAGGGAACTCTTTTGGGCCCCAAGCTAATCACCTATGGTGGGGGGCAGTTACGTGCACAACCAGGTGGTCTCGATGAACTCTGCATGGTTTTCTAAGTGAGAGTGTTGTGTGGACACGCTTAGACTATTTCCTGGGATTTGGTTGTTGATACGTACCACATTGCATCTGAGAGTTGAGTCAGGTGCATACATCATTTTGTGCAGTCTTGATTGGATCCATGGATGGATGATGAGAAATTGTTGAATATGGATTATGAGTAATTGTTGAATGTGGATGATGAATAATTGTTGGATGTGAGTGTTGAATAATGAATGTTGTGTAAGCTCATAATGTTTGCCTATGTTTCTTGCTAATAGTGGTTATTTGGATTTGGTATTGGTTCTTTTTATAATGAACTCACCCTTGTAATTTTGTATCGTGTGGTTGATACCTGTGATGATCGCAAACATTATTCGTGGGAGTAGAATGACAACAGTAGGGTGCAGGGAGTAAGATTTTGGTGAGGAGCCGCCGAGACGACGTGATGATGTTGACATTATTTTGGGAGAGAGAGTTGTGTTTTGTAATCAACTCCTCCATAGTTGATTTTTAAGTTTTATTTTGTTGAGTTAAAGATGTAAACCTCAGATTTTATATATATGTATGAACAAATTTAATCTCCATGATGCGAATGACGTGTGCTAAGTTGTTGTTCCTATATACATATATATTCACCTAAGTAAATGTGTATGTTTTAGCGAATGTATGTTGGGAAAAAATTACTTCTATTTTTATAAGCAAATTAAGAAAGTTCTTTTTTATAAAAATTGAAATTATCGCATATTAGACTGTTGATATCGTAGCGACGAGACGGGTCGTTACATATCGTGTGTGCAGTCCTTGTACCATGTACATTAACGAATGCGTACAAACAAGGAAAGAAAGAGAGATGAGGCTCAAACCTACGTACTACTCACAGGGAACCAATCGTGATCCCTTAAGCGATCACACAAACAAACAAATAACATAACGACTGTAATTATAGCTATCTAATCACTCATAACAAACAATTTGTCGAGGGTCAAACACCTTGGACCTAAACCACAACACGCATAAAAATGACAATATGTAGATATATATACTAGAAATAAATTCGCATGCCATATATAATTGTCGGAGTTCACACTTTGCCAGTCTTATAATTTAATAATCATAATAGAATACAGACACACATTTAAGTAATTTTATCATTAGAGAATTATCATAATTTCAGAACATGCATTAGTCATCAGATCTTGCATTTATCTCAGCAATATAATAGTAAATAAATCAGCAGTTCTAGAAAATAAATAATTATAAGATAATTTATCTACTGTTTAAAACCACTCTGTTGCTCGGTTTTTCATAGTTTTGCTTCTAACTTATTTTTAGTGCTCTCGATGTTTCGGGAGTTGGATTTTCGCAAATCTTATATGCTACCCTACATTTCCAAACATAACAAACTCACTTTTGAGGTAAAAAATTTAATAAAAACAGTTCATACTTTTGTAACTCTCAGTTCAAATTCATGATAGATTTTTCGTTTTACAAAAGGTCCTTAAACTTGTTTTATTTATAACTTTTGCTAGGAAACTCTTATTTAAGTGAAATTTAAGGCTAACTTTATATTTTAACATGCAAAGAACTCATTTTTGGCTTAAAAAATTCAAGAAAAATAGCTCAGCACACAAATTCAGGACATGACAGCACGTTTTAAAATTTCAAAGCAACAACATGTTCAAGGAAGTTCAACAACCACATGGTTTCAAGAGTTGGAGAGACCCCGTATCTCGTAGGCTCCACAAAATTTAGAAGGAATAAAGAGGGATTTTATATTCAAGTTTGCAACCTTGAAGAGTGCAAAATAAGATTTTGAAACTACAAGTGAGAATAAAGCAAGAAAATGAAGTGAAAATCAAGCTTAGAGTTGAAAATGGAGGTCACTTACCTAAGCTTGATGGAAGAAGGGCTCAAGAACACTTAGTAAAACTTGGAAGAAGAAGAAAAATATGGTTTCCTCTTTCTCCAAAAGCTTCATCAAAACGGGGGAACTAGCCTAGGCTTTGGCTTTTAAAAAATAACACTTAATCTAAGCACTTTGAATGACCATTAATATAACTAATTAGCAACTTGGACAATATGCTCTCCACGAGCTTAGCCATGCCTTATATGACTTCTTGCACTTTTCCAAAACTAACTATAAAAGGATAAAGTAGAGTTTTTCCAAAAATGGTAAAAACTACTTTGTTAAAACTGATAAATCTTATCTTAACTTTCTTGATTAGTGTGCTAATCTCCAATGGAATATGTGTACTCAAAGTGAACCTTGCACAAAATTCACTTGAGACAAATTACACTACGTCTCAATGCATAGCGTAATTCTTGCACATATGAAAGTCTAGCTTATACAATTTCTATTTATTTATCAGGCTTTACTAAATCAATACACACACGCGGGCACGCACACACATATTAAAAACATATAACTACTGAAATTAAATTCATATATGCACATATGACACAATACAGAGTTTCCTTTATTAGTTTGAGATGTAATTTTTCAGGGTGTTACAACTCTAACTTATTTTAATTATTCTACATCATATAATTATACACTTTAATTAGTTATCAACTAATTAAAATAAAATTCTATTTTTAAACTAGTTATATAGTCATTTACGAAAATGCTCTCCCCTTTAAACTCTTATGACTTAATTACCTTTTTTCTAATTCTCTGGAATACAAATCACCATTAATCAACCTTAATTATCCCTACTTAATTTCTAACTTTACTTACATTAATTACTAATTTTCTTTCAAGCTTCTAATTTCTATTTCTAGACCAAAATCCAATTATTAACATCTAGGTCATTTATAAGTCAACCATTAGTTGAGCTGAGAATTTTCTCTGAATTTACTTTATTTTTTCTAAACTTTAGCTCAAAAGCTTAAGAGTTTAACCATGCGTAGATATCCTATGGTAATATCTCATTTTTTTACCATTTGAATAGTGTAAAAACACTACCCAATCGCCTAACAAAACAATAATACTGTCTACCACACACACATGAAAAATTGGGATGTTACCGTGTTTGTTTGACATTTTTTGTCTTCCTAGGAGTGTATGTAATAATATCTTTGTAGCACACATGAGACCGATGTTGTTTGGTAAGAGAAAAATAAGATTCTAGTAAATTTAGAGAGTTTGATAAGCACTTTGCTACTTCAACAAATTTAAAGATATTGAAATTTTGGTGAAGGGATATCTTCCTCAAATACTTGTCAATTAATATAAGCATACAAAATAAAATTAAATATAATATAAATCATAAAATATTCTACTAATTATAAGATCAACATTGGATAATAAGAGTAAGAAGCACACTATTATTTAAACAGTTGAAAGATAAAAGTAATATTATTAAAGAACTATTGAAACATAAAAAAAATTTAAACTATTGAAACATAAAAATAAAATTTATTGTAAGCTTACTACCTACATTTCTAAAGTAGGCATTCTAAATTCGTGGCAATGAGAAAAACTATAGCACATACATGAAAGAAAAATTAAAAGGGTAGTGGGATAGAGGGTAGTAAGGAGAGTATATGTGTATTTTTACTCATCAAAAGTGATTTATGCATGAAAATAAATATTTTTTTTGTCTTCTGGGTTAAATATTGGTTGACAATGAGATTATGACTTACCCATGAAAAAAATATAGTTGGGGTTAATTATTTTATTATTTTTCAATAAACTTTGAAGAATAAACTTTCCCCTCTCGTACCTTGGGGCTAAAACCAACAAGTGGTTAGTCTGAGTGGTATTGAACTTGGTCTTCTTAAGTAAGGTCTCGAGTTTGAGCCTTGTGAATGAAAAAATATAGTTAGAAGAAGAAAATTCCACCAACGATTTTGTGTTTTTATTCTCTTTTTCAATTTTCTCATTTATTTATTTGTGTTTACTCCAATGAAATTGAGTATCCTCACATATGAATCCGATCAACTAAACCTAATTCAACTACATTTGAGTGAGTTGGGTTGGATCATCCAATTGTTTTGAGTTCACTTTAGCTAACCAATTATAATTGAATTGAATGTTAGGTTAATGAATTTTAAATCCCATTAACTCAATTCAACTTGATATAATAATAATAATAATAAATAAATAAATAAATTATTATTATTATTATTTTATTTCTATTAATATGTAATCGTCTAAGACTCGACGTATCGAAATAATTGTATTATTTTTCCTTTTCAATGCCTTTTATACAATTTTACACGGTGGTTTAGCTGGTAGTAGACTCTTGGTTGTAAAAAGTATAGATAGATTAAGCTTTTCTCCACATACATCACGTTTTTTTTAAATCATGTTTTTTATAAGTTTTTTTCTTCAAATAAATGTAATTATATATAAAAATATCATTAATGTATGACTTAAATTTGAATATGTATGTATTCTTAATTTTGATCTCTATATGTAACTGACTCACAGTAGCTAAAAATGAAATCCAAAATAACTTTACGTTACAATTGATTTTTTTTTATGAATCACAGTAAAATAAACATATTAAATTATTAATACTACAAAACAAAAATATTACTAGGATCAAAATGTTGAATTATAGTATATTTTAGAGATATTAAAAAAATAATTAAATGTTTTATGTGGGATAGAATAGGTATATATCAAATAACGATGACTAACATAGGAAAGGCTTTTAGGTCGTTGTGGGTGGTTTCAATTTGGAGCACATCCCTGCTTGCGTCGTTCCTTTCTTTCTCTACCTTTTCGGTCTCTCTCTCTTTCCAAGGTACTCTCTCTCTACTACTTGCTTTCGATTGAAGCTCCTTCTTTGCGCGTGGTATGGTTTAGATTGTGAATTGCTCTTCAAATTTGTTGGTCGAGGAACACGTGGACCTAATTTTGATGAATCTGAGTAGTTTTTGGGGTACCCCATTTTGATTTTTTTTTTGATGATTTTCACCTCTAAAAATCGTTGCGGATTAGGATTTTGAGATGGGGGGAAAATGTTTTGCATGGGGTTCTTTTATATACCTTTTATTGTTGATGTTAGAAAGGATGCTGGATAAGCTGCTAGCTACTGTAGAACTTTGACTTGTGCTAATTCTTTGAGTTTTTTTGTTTTTGTTTTAAATATTTGAGTGAATTTAGGGTTTTGTTTTTTTTGAAATGTCCGAGTTAATTTAAGGTTGAATTTGATTATGGTTCCATATCCATTTTCAGTTAAGCCCTTATTCTTGTTTTTGTTGTATCTTTTTTTATTTTTGTAAGTGGAGTGGTACAAAGTTTGTGTAGACAGGTAGTGAGTTGGATTGGAATTCAAAAAACTGAAGGAGAATCTGCTGGGCACATTCATTATGGTGATTTTAAACCGTATTATGATTTTTTCAATGTTTATAATTTCATCACTATTTTAACCAATGAAGCAGAACTATTTTAAAGAATAGCACTGTTCATACACATATAGGATGTGCTTAGTAGGAAGGAAAGAAATAAATGAGAAATAGGGTGGATGGAAATATGGAAAAGAGAGATAGAGTGAATGAAAATAGGTGAGAAATAGAATGAATTTATGGGTGTTGGTTTAAGAGAAATAGGGAAAAGAGAAATTAAAAAATCCTTTGTTAATCGATTTTTTGTTCACAGTGGGTTGTGATTAGTGAAAAATGATTACGGTCTTCTAAAATTGATTTTTGTACAACTAACGGTTTAAATTGTCAATATTGTATAAAACTGCCAGTAAATGCTCAATTTGTAGTGTTTTGCTTTTTAATCTTAGAATGTGAGTTTAAGCCTAACTCAACCCCAAAAGTTAGCTCATAGGGTGAGGGCTGTCCCTCATTTATATACTCTATATTGGCCTTATCTCTAGCCAATGTGAGACTTGAGTTTTTTCCAATACACTTCACGTCCAGCGCTTTTGGGCTTGGTGCGTGGATGACATGATGGGTGACCTATTTAATGGATCTAGGATAGGCTTTGATACCATCTTAGATTCTTAGAATGTGAGTTTAGGTCTAACTCAATCCCAAAAGTTAGCTTATAGGGCGAGGGTTGTCTCTCACTTATATTTTGAATGACTAGAAAAAAAATGCCAGAAAATGTGCAATTTCTGTGAAATTGCCAGAATAAAACATCGCAAAGCGTGCGGGCATGGGTCCTCCCCCTCACATTTCTGTGTAGTTCAGAAAGGAAATAAAAAGATGTGGGCCCCTCCCCACACCTTTTTATTCTCTTTTATTTCCACCCTACCAAACAAGAGAAATTCCCCATTTCTCATCTATTTCCTCTCCATCCTCTCTATTTCCTGCCCATTTCCTCTTTAACAAAGACACTTTGTCAAACACACCTAGTAACCTTTGTTTTGGAACAAATAATCACTGTCACATTTATGAGTCAGCTTTTGGAAAAAAACCCCAATTATTATTTCCCTAATAAAAGTGGTACCCAAACGGTCAAACATTCAATTGCAATCTATGGCATGTTCCATTTTGTTTCTGTTTTGCTTTGTTCTATCCTGTTGAATGGTGTTTTGTCGGTTCTGTGTGTGTATACTTCTTAAGTTTCCATATTATTGTTATGCTTATTCCTCTGTCCATGTTGTATGGTCAAATTAAGAGCTGGATGGGTCTGAGAAAATAAATTCCTTCCATCTATGTTCTTTTGGTGCGGAAAAATAAAGGATGTAGTTGTTATTGTCAAAATTCCTATAATATATTTTCAACTTTTTCTCTTGGGCTTTATTTTATATCTTAACACTTAAAATATCCAATGTATAAAGTTTCTAATAGTTTGGCTTTGCACAAATTTCATACTGAACTACACAAAGACGCAGAGCTGAATTAATCGGCATTCATCACATCACAGCGACACAGCCCTGATTTATCTTTTTCTGCCTTTGGTAAGTTACTCAAAGTTAATTTGTCAGTGTTTGAGATGATGCATGATTGCATGAATATATTGTGGACATGTTCTTAAGCATTTATCTGTTGTTTTGTTGAGTTTACCTGTTTATTTATCTTTATTTATGTTCTATTGTGTCACTGGTAAGGCATTTCAGGGTTTCAAGGCATATAATTCTTCCTGTACTGTATTCCTGAAATCTTGGTGCATGGCTTTGTTCTCCTCATTAACCCTGTAAAGAAGTGACTTTCTTCTGTAGTCAGTTGGGATTGTTCTATGGTCTCATAATTGGCCAAATTTATTTTGCTGTCCAATTGGCAGAGCTGATTAATGGAAAATATTCTCTTTTATTTTTGAGATGAACTGTATGACCTCCATTGGTCTTACTACTTGTAATTTGTAAATCTGCTCAGTTTAGTTCAAGAAAGTTCTTGAAAAGTTAAACATAATATTGATTGGTCTTGAAAAAATGTTGTGAATTGTTTCATGGGTTAGCTTGAGTTTTTGAATGAAGTGATTTCTTAAAGTATTATTAGACCTGATTGAACATGAAGTTATCATAGTGCCTTCCTGTCTTGTAATTAAAGTTTCCATCTAACAAAGTGTTAGTGCAAGTATTAGTAAACTCTGCTCTTTTTCATTGCTTCAATTCCAGCAGCTTCACACCTTAATGGAAGTTATAAACTTCATGCTTACTCTTATATGTAACAACAGTTTTTATGTCAAACAATTTGTTGACACTTTCTTTTTCCCTTCCTTTTTCTTTTCTAGTCCTATCTCAGCCTTCTTAATTTAATTGTTTCCTTTTCTGCTTTGTGTGAATTGTCAATCAATTGCAAAAGCCATTTATATTTTCTCTATTCTATTTACTCGTTTGAATGTATGTTCAGAAATGCTGAAAGATGCAGGTCTAAATTGATTGATAAATTCATCACAACCCTAAATTGTCATTTTCTGCTTTTGTTATGTTACTCAAAGTCAAACTTTAGGTGTTTGGATAGATGTATGGATATATTGTGGACATGGTCTTAACTCTTAAGCATTTATCTTTGCTTGTTTAAGTTTCACTGGTAGTGCCATATAGGATTTAAAGCATATTATTTCTTCCTCTATGGTTTTCCTTATGTCTTTCACAGCACTATTTGCATGACTGATTAATGGAATACATTCCCTTTTATTTTAAGATGTACCAGTCATCCTTCATTGGTTATTAATAATAACTAATTGTAGATCTTCTCATCTTAGTTTGAGAAGATCCTTAAAAATCAATATAACACAATCACACCACTATAGTGGTGGAGTGGTTGTATTGTGGCATCTACCAGTTTCATTTTGTTTAGGGTTGTGTTTCATTGTAGCCAGAGTTGTGGCCATGAAGCGATTGGCATCATGAAAAACTCTGGCCATATTGGATGCTATGCTTCACATGGAAAAAATCCTGTTTTTGCAGCTGATCTTGTGCAAGGCTGAACCCATTTTTTTTGGGTATCTATGCGATTTCTATTTTGGATAGAAAACAAGAATGAACACAATTTTCACTGTTTTGCGACCAAACAGCACAAGTGCCTAAATCTCATTTCTGGCAATCCCACAACTCTCTGGCATCATTGCAGTCAAAATTGTGATCTTCCTCATATGATTACACAATTTGGCAAGACAAGGGTTTTTTTATTTTTCATTTTTATGTTAGCCATCCCGATCTCCCTAGAAAACTTATTCTAGTGCAATTACATGATCTTAAGTGTTATTAGTGGTATCCTGGTATTGGATGATCGATCCCTTATTCCCTTTGTGCAACTTAGAGGGATTTTTTTTAAAAGAGATCCACCTGCAAAGAACCCTTGAACCTTATTTTTCCTCTTCATTTTGACTGTTATCTGGTACTTGTCAAGCTTTTTGTAGAAAACATTCTCAATTGCAGTAACCCCTAGCTTGCCTTAGTCGTTGCCTTTTTGGGGGCTGCCTTAATTGCAGCCTTAAGGGGGGTGGTTTAGTCCCACATCGACTAGAGATTGACTTAAATAGAGCTTGTAAAGCTTGGGCATACCTCACCTTACAGTCGATTTTGTGGGGTTGAGTTCGGCTCTAAGCTCAAATTCTAACATGATATTAGAACTTATCCTAGATCTGTTGTTGGGCCACCTGCATTTGCCACTCTCCATGCTGGTAACCCTGGGCATGAGGGAGAGTGTTGGAAAGCTGCCTTAATTGCAATCACCCCTAGCCCACCTTAGTTGTGGCCTCTTTGGGGGTTGCCTCAATTGCAACCTTGAGGGTGGTGGTTTAGTCCCACATCGATAAGAGATATGGCTTAAATAGAGCTTAAAAAGTTTGGGCAGTCCTCAACTAGTGATAGGGACTTGGGTGTTATGGGATGCCTTAGTCCCACATCGTGCAATATGGGATGCTTGGTGGAGTACTTAAGTGGTTTGGTTTCTGGCCCTTCTCAACAAGCTTTTAAGCGAGGGTTTCCCAAGTGCTTTGGTGCTTATCAATTGGTATTAGAGCTGGTTGCCGATGACTTGGAAAGGGCTACCTACAAAGGGGTAGATTAGAAAGGCTGAGTGAAGTGTTGTAGAGTGTTAGCACTTGAAACTGAAGGAGAAATTCCCTCCTTTCTCTCACTTCTTTATTCATTTAAAAAAAAAGACATATATATAGAGTACAAGATGGAGAGAGAAGGGCAGTGACAGTGACAACTCACTGCTGCCCTTCTGAACAAGCTTACTAACAAAGCTACCTAATATAGATAAAATACAAGGATATCCAACACTCCCCCTCAAGTTGGAGCATATAAATCATATGCACCAAGCTTGGAACATACAATCTGAATTTTAGGTCCTCTTAAGGACTTAGTCAAAATATCTGTTGGCTGATCATTAGAACCAATGAACTCAGTGACAATCTCCTTGGACAGAAGCTTCTCTCGAATGAAATGACAATCAATCTCTATCTGCTTAGTCCTTTCATGAAAAACTGGGTTTGAGGCAATATGAAGAGCAACCTGATTATCACAATACAACTTCATTGGCAGCTCTTCACAAAACCTCAATTCCTGCAGAAACTGTTTAATCCACATGAGCTCACAAGTAACCATAGCCATAGATTGATATTCAGCTTCTGCACTGGACCGAGCGACAACTGTCTGTTTCTTGCTTTTCCAAGAAATAAGATTTCTTCCAATGAAGACACAATAGCCTGATGTAGACCTTCTATCCATGGGACAACCAGCCCAATCAACATCACAATATCCCGATAGTTGTGTATTACCCTTGTCTTCATACAATAACCCTTGACCATGAGCTTTTTTAACATATCTCAGAATACGCATGACAACATTCCAATGGTCCAAATGAGGATTTTGCATAAACTGGCTAACCACTCCCACAACAAAGGAGATATCAGGTCTGGTAATGGTAAGGTAAATGAGTTTTTCCACAAGCCTCCGATATCTCTCGGGATCAGGATAAACTTCACTTTGATCTGCCATGAGCTTCAGGTTTGGATCCATAGGACTTTCAACAGGTCTACAATTCTGCATACCTGTTTCTTCTAAAATGTCAAGAGCATACTTTCTCTGAGAGATCACAACACCATCTCCTGATTGAGCTACTTCAATACCAAGGAAATACTTCAAAGGGCCCAAATCTTTGGTCTGAAAATGACTGAATAAGTGCTCTTTTAGCTGGGTGATCTTAGTAGTATCATTCCCTGTAATCACTATATCATCAACATAGACAATTAGGTAAACACATTTTTCAGGGGATATATGACAATAAAATACAGAATGATCAGCTTCACTTCGTTTCAGTCCAAACATGCGGACAACATGACTAAATTTACCAAACCAAGCGCGAGGAGATTGCTTCAACCCATAGAGAGATCGGTGAAGCTTACAAACAAGACCATACTCCCCCTGAGCAACAAACCTAGGAGGTTGCTCCATATAAATATCCTCCTCAAGGTCACCATGGAGAAAGACATTCTTAATATCAAGCTGATGGAGGGGCCAGTGACGGATAGCAGCCATAGCAAGAAACAGACGAACAATGGTGAGTTTGGCGACATGAGAGAAAGTGTCACAGTAATCAATGCCATATACCTGTGTGTAGCCCTTAGCCACCAAGCGAGCCTTAAGCCGATCAACCTTACCGTTGGGCCCAACTTTAACAGTGTAGACCCATCTACAACCCACAGTGGTCTTACCAGGAGGAAGAGGAACAAGCTCCCAAGTACCATTATCTTCAAGAGCCTGCATCTCATCAACCATAGCCTGTCTCCACCCAGGATGATCAAGTGCCTCACGGATAGTGGAAGGAATAGTAATGGAGGCCAATGAGAAAACAAAGGAACTATATGAAGAAGTCAAACGATGGTAACTTAAGAAATTATAAATAGGATGAGGATTACGAGTAGAGCGAATACCTTTCCTGATGGCAATGGGCCAATGTGTGTCAGAATGAGAAGAAGAGGTGGAATGAGCCATGAGTGGAGGACTGGCTGAAGAAGAACGAGAACCACGGGGAGAAGCTTCAGGTACTGGAAATCCAATGTGCATTGTCCTGGGTTGATCTGTAATCAAAGGTGAAGATACAATTTCAGGTGAATCCGGTGAGGAAGAGGGACCAACAATGACATTTTGGTCGGAGTCATCTAGAGGATAAGGAGAAGGAATAGGGAGAACTTCCTGAAGAGATGAAGAATGGTCTTCGGAAGGTGAGAAGAATGGTGTGTCTTCAAAGAAGGTTACATCTGCAGACATGTAGTATCTTCTCAGGGTTGGAGAATAACATTTGTAACCTTTTTGAAGACGATAATAACCCAAGAAGACGCATTTAACTGACCTAGCAGAGAGTTTGTCTAAACCAGGAGACAAATCATGGACAAAACAAGTACAACCAAACACTTTAGGAGAGACATGAAATAGTGAATCATGAGGGAAGACGATTGAGTGAGGGATTTGGTTTTCAAGAGAAGAAGAGGGCATCCTATTGATTAGGAAACAAGCAGTAAGCACTGCATCTCCCCAATGATGTGTAGGAACATTTGAATTTAACATTAGGGAGCGTGCAGTTTCAAGAAGATGACGATTCTTCCATTCTGCTATGCCATTTTGTTGTGGTGTGTGAGGACATGTAGACTGATGTAAAATACCTTTGGAAGACAAAAAAGAAGAAAGATCATGAGAGAAATATTCTTTAGCATTGTCACTCCTGAAAATTTTAATTGTTTTTCCAAATTGATTCTCAATCTCATGATAAAAAGACACGAATATAGGAAAAAGTTCAGATCTGTCTTTCATTAAATAAACCCAAGTACATCTGGAGAATTCATCAATGAAGGTTACAAAATATTGAAAACCAAAAGATGTAACACGACTTGGTCCCCAAATGTCAGAATGAATGGTAGAGAAAGCCGAGTTACATCTTTGAGGAAATGACGACCTGACATGTTTTCCTAGTTGACAAGACTCACAATCTAAGACTCGAAGATTCTTGAGACTAGGAACCATCATCTTCAATTTTGGTAAGCTTGGGTGACCTAGACGATCATGCAAAAGTTTGGGCTTTGAGATTGCAAAACAAGCCCCAGGTGGACTGGATTCCAAGTAGTAAAGTCCTTGTGATTCATGTCCTTCTCCAATCAGTCGCCCCGTCCCATGTTCCTGAATAACAAACGAATTAGCTGTAAAGGTTACTGAACAATTTAACGAACGCGTTAACTGACTTAATGAAATTAAATTATAGGGACACTGAGGAATGAATAACACAGAATTCAATTTCAGAGAAGGAGATAATGAAACTTGACCACTTCCTTGAGACACAACCTTGGAACCATTGGCTACAGTAACGTGGTGAGGAATTTTTGGAAAAGAGAAGGATGAAAAGGAGGATTTGTTACCAGAAATATGATCAGAGGCACCTGAGTCGAGTATCCAAGGACTAGAACCTTCAATGGATTGAGAGATACAGGCTGTTGAAACACATGGTACAGATGAGGATTGAGCTTGGTTGCTGGGTTTCTTGGATTTAAGCTTCAAATACTCCTGATACTCCTCATCAGAAAATCTAGACTCTGCTTTCTCTGAATGAGAGACCTGTGCGACCTTGTTGGGAAACCCATGCAACGAATAACAATTCTCTTGGGTGTGACCCATCCTCTTGCAATAAGTGACTTGAATTTAAGTGTGAGGAAATTTCACTCACATGACTCTTGATATTCATGTTTCAGCTTACAATTTATAGAGTACAAAGCATAAGAGAGAGAAAGGGGGAAAAGACAGCCTAGCCTAGTCTATGTGACAGCCTAGTCTAGTCTATGTCTGCTGACTTCTAAAATAAGGAAAAAATATTTAGTAATGATGCATACAAATCTAATTTAGAAACCCCAAAAGATATTCAACACTCCCCCTCAAGCTGAAGCATATAGATCATATGCACCAAGCTTGGAACAAATAAACTGAATCCTAGGTCCTCGCAATGACTTAGTCAAAATATCTGCTGACTGATCATTAGAGCTAATGAACTAAGTGATAATTTCTTTGGACAATAGCTTCTCCCGAATGAAATGATAGTCAATTTCTATGTGTTTGGTTCTCTCATGAAAGACTGGATTTGAAGCAATATGGAGAGCGGCTTGGTTATCACAATATAACTTCATTTGCCCAACTTCATAGAATCTCAATTCTTGAAGTAGTTGTTTGATCCACATAAGTTCACATGTAGCCATGGCCATAGATCTATATTCAGCCTTTGCACTGGACCGGGCAACAACAGTTTGCTTCTTGCTCTTCCAAGAGATAGCATTCCCTCCAATGGAAACACAATATCTAGATGTGGATCTCCTATCCATAGGACAACCAGCGCAATCTGCATCACAATACCCAGATACTTGTGTATTACCTTTGTCTTCATAAAGTAATCCTTGTCCTGGAGCTCTCTTAATGTATCTAAGAATACGCATAACAACATTCCAATGATCAACACGAGGATTTTGCATAAATTGGCTCACCACTCCAACAGCAAAGGAAATATCAGGTCTTGTAATGGTGAGATAAATGAGTTTTCCCACAAGTCTTCTATATCTCTCGGGATCAGGACACATTTCACTCTGATCTGCAGGAGCTTCAGATTTGGATCCATAGGGCTATCAACAGGTCTACAATTCTGCATGCCTGTTTCCTCCAAAATGTCTAGGGCATACTTCCTCTGAGAGATCACAACACCATCTCCTGACTGAGCCACCTCAATACCAAGGAAGTACTTCAAATATCCCAGGTCTTTGGTCTGGAAATGACTGAATAAGTGCTCCTTTAGCTGAACAATCTTAGTAGCATCATTCCCTGTAATCACTATATCATCAACGTATACTATCAAATAAACACATTTCCCAGAGGATGAATGACAATAAAAAACAGAATGATCAGCCTCACTTCGTTTCAACCCAAAAAGTTGAACAATATGACTGAATTTACCAAACCAAGCCTGAGGGGATTGCTTCAACCCATAGAGAGATCGACGCAGCTTACAAACAAGACCATACTCCCCCTGAGCAACAAACCCAGGAGGTTGCTCCATATAAATCTCCTCCTCAAGATCACCATGGAGGAAAGAATTCTTAATGTCAAGCTGATGAAGAGGCCAATGACGCATGGCTGCCATAGCAAGAAACAGACGAACAATGGTGATTTTAGCCACAGGAGAAAAGGTGTCACATTAATCAAGGCCATAAATCTGAGTATAACCTTTAGCTACCAATCGAACCTTAAGCCAATCAACCTCACCATTAGGCCCAACTTTAACTGCATAGACCCATCTACAACCCACAGTCTTCTTGCCAGGTGGAAGAGGAACAAGTTCCCAAGTACCATTATTTTCAAGGGCCTCCATTTCATCAATCATAGCCTATTGCCATCCAGGATGGCTAAGTGCCTCATGAACATTAGAAGGAACATGGTGTGAGGATAAAGAGAAAACAAAGGAAGAATATGAAGGAGACAAGCGATGGTAACTCAAAAAATTATAAATAGGATGAGGGTTGCGAGTGGATCGAGTACCTTTTCGGATGGCAATGGGCCAGGCTGACTCAGAGTGATGAGAGACAGGTGAGGAAGCAGGATCCATGGTTGGAGGACTAGTTGGAGAAGGATGAGAATCACGAGGGGAGGCTTCAGGTACTGTAGAATCAGCTGGCCGTGTCCTGTGATGATATGTAAGCAGAGGTGGAGAGACAACTTCAATTGAATTTGGTAGAGAAGATGGGACTTCATTGACATTTTGGTCGGAGTTACCTAGAGGACAAGGAATTGGCAGTACTTCCTGGAGAGAAGAAGAATGATCTATAGAGGATGAGAAGAAAGGTGTGTCTTCAAAGAAGGTTACATCTGCAGATATATAATATCGTCTTGTGATTGGAGAGTAGCATTTGTAACCCTTTTGAAGACGAGAATAACCCAAAAAGACACATTTTACTGACTTAGTTGAAAGTTTGTCTAAACCAGGGGAAATATCATGGACAAAACAAGTACAACCAAACACTCTAGGAGAGACATGAAACAATGGGTCATGAGGAAAGATAATTGAGTGAGGAATTTGGTTTTCAAGAGAAGAAGGCATCCTATTAATTAAGAAGCACGCAGTAAG
Organism: Glycine soja; assembly: GCF_004193775.1. Classification (NCBI taxonomy): domain Eukaryota; kingdom Viridiplantae; phylum Streptophyta; class Magnoliopsida; order Fabales; family Fabaceae; genus Glycine; species Glycine soja. The sequence goes on from NC_041005.1 coordinate 14,717,559, forward strand.
CACTGCGTCTCCCCAGTGATGTGTAGGAACATTAGAATTTAACATTCGACCCGTCCCATGTTCCTGAATAACAAAGGAATTAGCGGTAAAGGTTACTGAACAATTTAATGAGCGAGTCAACTGACTTAATGAGATTAGATTATATGGACACTGAGGAACAAATAATACAGAATTTAATTTCAATGAAGGAGATAATGATACTTGACCACTTCCTTGAGACGCAACTTTGGACCCATTGGCTACAGTAACAAGGTGAGGAATCTTTGGAAAGAAAATAGATGAAAAGGAGGACTTGTTACCAGAGATATGATCAGAGGCACCTGAGTCAAGTATCCAAGGGCTAGGACTTCCGATTGATTGAGAAACACATGCTGTTGAGAAACATGGTACTGATGAAGATGATGCTTGATTGCTGGATTTCTCGGACTTGAGCTTCAAATACTCTTGGTATTCCTCATCAGAAAACTTAGACTTAGATTTTTCTGACTTGGATACCTGTGCCACTTTGTCAGGGAAGCCATGCAAAGAGTAACAATTTTCTTGAGTGTGGCCCATCCTCTTACAATATGTGCATTGCGGACGTCCACTTCTTCCATTGCGGCCTCCTCTACTGTTACGGCCTCCCCCTCTCCCACGAGGTGCCACCATGGTTGATGTTTCCACAGCATCAGTGAGATTTTCATCCTTCAACGCATGAGGTACACGGAGAAGCCTAGTAATGAGAGAATCCATCGATGGGACTTGATCTCCAGCTAGGACCTGATCACGTACATGATCAAAATCTGAGTGTAGACTCCTCAAGATAAGGACCATGTAGAACTTGTCCAGTTTCCTATTCACCTCTTCCAATGAATCAACCACAAGAAACCTTCTCAGCTCTTCTACTACTGCCCGAGCTTTACCCACATGTGCAATCATGTCATGGTTAGATTGCTTGAGAGCTGTAACTTTCACAGTCACATCAAATAGGCTTTGAATATCGTTGGCGAAGATCTCTTGGGCCTTCTTCCAAAAAAGATGACATGTTTTAAAAGATCTAAGAATTTCCAAAACATCTGACTCGACCGATTGCCACAGAACAGCACAGAGTTGATAATCTACCTTCTCCCATTCAGGTTTCTTGTCGTTTGGAACAGCATGGACGTTTTTCTCTCGGTGGTCATGGTACCCTTGACCAAGAAACCACAACTCAATTGAAGCAGACCACGACAAATAATTTTTCCAGTTGAGCTTGGTAGTTGCAATGGTTGGGGTTCCAGAAAATGAAAAAACAGGACCAAAAGTAGCCATTTTGACCCAAAAAAAATAATTTCGGCGAGATTCCGGCGGCCGGAGTGCAGCGGCCGGCGGTGGCAGACGGTGGCCGGAGGTGGCAGCCGGTGGCGGCGGCGACGATGATGGCCGGAACCAGCTCTGATGCCAACTTGAATTTAAGTGTGAGGAAATTTCACTCACATGACTCTTGATATTCATGTTTCAACTTACAATTTATAGAGTACAAAGCATAAGAGAGAGAAAGGGGGAAAAGACAGCCTAGCCTAGTCTATGTGACAGCCTAGTCTAGTCTATGTCTGCTGACTTCTAAAACAAGGAAAAAATATTTAGTAATGATGCATACAAATCTAATTTAGAAACCCCAAAAGATATTCAACAAAGTGCAATGAGGACGTCCTCCCCTTCCACTGCGACCTCCTCTATTGTTGCGGCTACTTCTTCTTCCTCGAGACGCAACCATGGCTGACGTCTCCACTCCATCAGTAGGATTCTCATCCTTCAATAAATGAGGCACGCGGAGAAGCCTAATGATGAGGGAATCCATCGATGGAATCTGGTCTCCAGCAAGTACTTGATCACGCACATGATCAAAGTCTGAATGAAAGCTTCTCAAAATAAGAACCATGTAGAACTTGTCAAGTTTCCTATTCACTTCTTCTAATGAATCAGCTACAAGGAACTTTTTCAGTTCTTCCACGGCAGCTCGAGCCTTACCCACATGAGCAATCATGTCATGACTGATTTGCTTGAGGGCTGTAACTTTCATGGTTGCATCAAACAAACTTTGGATATTATTGGCAAAGATTTCTTGGGCTTTCTTCCAAAAGGAACGACATGATTTAAATGATCGAAGAATTTCCAAGATATCCGGCTCAACTGATTGCCATAACATGACACACAGTTGATAATCAAGCTTTTCCCATTCAGGTCTTTCATCATCTGAAACAGAATCTGAGGTTTTCTCCAAGTGGTCATGGTGTCCTTGACCAAGGAACCACAACTCCACGGAAGCAGACCACGAAGGGTAGTTTTTCCAGTTCAGCTTTGCAGTGGTGATGGTTGGGGTCCCGGAGAATGAAAAAACAGGTCCAGAGGAGGCCATTTAAGAGCCAAACAGCAAACCCTAACACACAAGAGAGGAAAACACACAAGAGCTGACCAAACGGCTTGTTGGAAGAAGGAGGTGAGGCCTGAAACGCACCCAGGAGGCGATGACGAAGCTGCCGAGACCGGAAGGGGCAGCTTCCGACGCCGGCACGGCGGCGCGTGAGCTGCACGCGCCGGAAAGCGCGCGAGGAAGAAGCGGCGCGTGGGGCGTCCGACGGTGGTGCAAGTTCTAGGGGTGGATTGCGCTTTTCGAGGCGATCCGAACCTTGGTCTCGTCGGAAAAATCCGCCGGAGATGATGGCGGCCGGCGGCGGAGGACGACGGTCGGAACCTGCTGTGGTACCAACTTGAAACTGAAGGAGAAATTCCCTCCTTTCTCTCACTTCTTTATTCATTTAAAAAAAAGAGACATATATATAGAGTACAAGATGGAGAGAGAAGGGCAGTGACAGTGACAACTCACTGCTGTCCTTCTGAACAAGCTTACTAACAAAGCTACCTAATATAGATAAAATACAAGGATATCCAACATTAGCTACTGACTCATCCACTCTTAGGGGCAATGTTATGATAGGGACATAAGTATTATGGGTGCCTAATTCCACATCAAGTAGTATGGGACGTTCAGTGAAGTACTTAAGTGGCTTGGTTTTGCCCCCTTGGAAGCTAGGTTTTAAGGGAGGGCTCCCCATTTGCTTAGGTGCTTATCAGGGTGTTAGTGTATACATCTCTGGAATTGAGTGTGTCGAAAACCACTAGAAGGATAGAGTAGAAAGGGACAAAACCCAGAAAAGACAAAGGGGTAGATTAGAAAGGCTGAGTGAAGTGTTGTAGAGTGTTAGCTACTGACTCATCCACTCTTAGGGGCAGTGTTATGATAGGGACATAAGTATTATGGGTGCCTAATTCCACATCAAGTAGTATGGGACGTTCAGTGAAGTACTTAAGTGGCTTGGTTTTGCCCCCTTAGAAGCTAGGTTTTAAGGGAGGGTTCCCCAATTGCTTAGGTGCTTATCAGGGTGTTAGTGTATACATCTCTGGAATTGAGTGTGTCGAAAACCACTAGAAGGATAGAATAGAAAGGGACAAAACCCAGAAAAGACAAAGGGACTAGCCAAGCCAACTTAACTATTTAAAAAGATGTTTTCCTTATTTTTCTTAACCTAAACTTTTTTTATTTGCTAATTATTTTTTAAAATAATTAATTATATATATTATTACTACTTTATTAGCATGATTTAAATTTATATTTTATATTTTCTTTATTTGAGAATTATTGTTACTCTAGATAATTTAAAGGTTATTTATCTTATATGTGTGTGTGTGTGTGTTTAAGTACAATTTTGTTTTAGGTTGGTAGGATTTTACAACCAATGTTACGATTACACAATTTACATATTTATCTTGCCTTATGCTAGGTAGGATCTCAATTTTAACTAGCTTGCTCCACATTTCTTTTGTTGAACCCATGCATAGCACAGCTTGATTTTAGTCTCTTTGATCTCAGTTCTGTTCATTAATACCGATCTCTGTTTTTCCCCCTTCCTGTGATGATTTCTTTCTTCCCACTTCATGGTCCCTAATTGTTCTTTTTTTTTTCTTTAAAAAATTTCTGACTCTTTTTCCTTTGTTTGCATATCTATGTTTTCTTATTTTTATATTAATTCCCTTTATTTTTACTTCATTCCTACATTCTTATGCTCTTAGCTGAAAAGTTTTTCCTTTATGTTTTAAACTTTTGTTGTTATTGACTTGTGTCTTTAAGACATACTTTTGGTTTTCTTGTTTATTTTTATTTTTGAGCATTTGTATATATTAAGTATAAATTATTTAGACTATGATTTTGATTTTTCCTTTTCTTTTTGTTTATGAGCATTTATATATGTGAAGTATAAATTATTTAAGTCTTTTTGGGGTTTGTGCTGCTGGGATTGACAAATGTGACAATCATTGATTTTGAAGTTTTTGTCTGAAATATTTTTCAAGCATTAGGTTTAGCTTGAGTGAAGTGATTTTTTGAAATATTGTTAGAGGTTCTTCACATGTTCAACTAAAGATATCTTAGTTACTGTCAGTATTTTGCAATAAAGTTTTGATGACGGAGTGTCCTGTGTCAGTAGTTAGTAAATGGGTTTTGACATTAGCGGAAGTTATATATGGCATGATTAAGCCATTATTGAATAACCAATTTAGGTCAAGAGGTTCTTTTGAGACTTCCTTTTCCCCCTCCATTTTTCTTCAATCTCAGCCTCCTTAATTGAATTGCTGTTGCTTTTCTTTACTGGTTCCAGTAACATTTACCTTTTGAAATTTGTTGGCTCCAGTACCTGTATAATATGCAAAGAGACAGAAAGAAGGGCAGTAAGTATCCTCCCGGGGAGTCTTCTAATCCTCAATCATCAGAAAAAGATGATCACAATAATGATACAAATCTTGCTGAAGGATCTAGTAAACCAGAGCTGAGTAACAAGAATACTCCACAATCACTGAAGGCCAAATCTAAAATTGTTAAGAAATCCAAGGGTGGTAAGTTCAAGACAATAATAAATAAAGGTTCTCAACAGATTGGGGGAAAGAGAAGACTTAGAAAGAACAAAAAAGTAGTGGGCAATAGTGATGAACTGCCTAAAGAGAAGAGTGAGAAAGATGGAAGGAATAAAGAGAAGGAAAGTCAAAATAGGAGCACTCATGAAAAAAGTCCTATTGAGAATAGCCATCGAGCTGAAAAAAATAAGATCATTAAGGTGGATAAGAGCGAACAGAAGCAGAAGAATAAAGAGAAACATACAGAGTCAGACAAGGGTGCTGGGAGCAGAATAAACCGAACTAAGCATGGTAGAGTGGAAAATACTGTCTCCAGTGAGAAAAAGAGAGGAAAACCTAGTGGTTTCATCTTTATGTGCAGTGCGAAGACAAAACCTGACTGTTTCCGTTATCGTGTCATGGGTGTTTCAGCTACTAAAAAAGACATTGTTTTAAGTATCAATCCCGGGACTAAGCTTTTTCTTTATGATTTTGATCTGAGGCTGTTGTATGGGATTTACAAAGCTTCATCTTCTGGTGGCATGAAACTTGAACCCCGAGCTTTTGGTGGTAACTTTCCTGCTCAGGTTACTTGCTCTCATCCTTTTTCCTATCTAATTTGTCCCGATGTTGTCTTTGTTTATTATGAGTTATGTGCTGATGGTGCAACCTTCAGGTGCGGTTCAAAATTGCTTCTGATTGTTTCCCGCTACCAGAGAGCATTTTCAAAAAGGCAATCCAGGAAAATTACAATGAGAAGCACAAGTTCAAAACAGAACTTACTGCTCGACAGGTGAGAATCAAATATGCCTCTGATTGGCTAGCTTTCAGTTTCTTTTATTCTTCATCATAGATGATATTCAAATGTCCTATTTCAGGTTAGGAAGCTCACTGAACTTTTCCGACCAGTAGATGTTCATTCAGGCTTGCAGCCTGTTCGCTCCCCTCCACGAGCAATAATTCATGATAGGGATGCTCTTGATGGTGTTAGGGGATCATGGTCCCATTTGCACAGGGAAATGGATCCCCAAATTGAACGGCAAGAGGAAATTCCCCGTGATTTATTTCTTACTGAGAAGAGTTACCGAGCTTATGGTCTCCAAGGAGATAGAAGGAATGTCATACCAGCCTCTCAAGTTAATCCTACACTGGATCCTTATGAGAGGGATTATGAAAGAGAGCACCTTCATCACGTGGACACTCTCTACCATACAAACGTCCCTTCATACAGAGAAAGTCTTCATGGCGATCTTCATCATTTGAATGAGAGTGAACACCAGACCTATTTGCATGGCGGAATCTCCACACATGCAAACAATCCTTATCACCCGTATCGCTATGGTGCTTCACCAAGGGATCCATATTTGCCACCTATGAGTAGAGAGGAAATCTCTTCAAGCTCTTATTTGGCTGGGGGAAGATCGTTGATTGGAAGTGATATCTTACAAAGGAGGGAGGCTGTTCAGGATAGGCTTTATTCAACATATTCTGCGGCTGATGCTTTGTCTGAATACAATCGAATGCAGCACTACCAAGAGAGTTTGGAAGCTACAGCTGTGCCAGTTTCATCCCGTTACTCTTTCGCTGGTCCTTCATATTCACTTCGCTAAATTAAACATGCACTTTTGAAAACCCCTTGCATGTGTTTCTTAAGATTATGACTCATTAACATTAAAAGAACTGTACGAATCCTACATACTTTTTTTTTTCTAATGCACAACTCTGAATTGGGGAAGCATCATTTCTTCATGGTGTTTGAGATTTGATGTGCAAAATGCCATTGATGATGACAATATGCCTTGCAGACACCAATTACTATGCAACTTTCAAAATTTGTGATTTATGTCTAATTGGCATGTGCTGCTTTGGCATATAGGAATATAAACAAGCAATATATCAATTGATTTTTTAAGTTAGGTTGTCATGCTTTGCAAGCGGATAAGTTATATATATCAATTGATTTTTTAAGTTAGGTTGTCATGCTTTGCAAGCAGATAAATATCTGTCGGATCTGTTTGGAAACCCTCTTATGATTCAGTGTTTCTATGCACTGTTTTACCAATGTTTTTCATGACCGGAATGGTGAACCAGCTAAGTTTGTTTGAATGTTTTTAATCAGACCTAATGATTGTGACATCTTTTCTATGCCTTTTTGTTTTGCTTGTTTTAAATTACGTACATTAAGTTTGATCGCCTGCAAACATTTTTACTGAGCTTGGGCTATGAATCATACAGAACCCCCCCTTTGATCTCATAGCAGGAGTCAACCAAATTGTCCTAGTTTTGAAGTGACTGAATCTGATGGCATGCATCTTATCCACTGAAATCTTAATAGGGTCATGTACTCTATCAGGTTTTAAATTTTGACGCTTTTAGCTTGATCATGTTAATCCTTCTTTATCCGTATTCTTATTTTCTTTCGGCTTTCAAGACCCACCTGAGTGTTTAAGTGGATTTGAAGCCTTCCCTCCTACCCTGTCTATGCACCTTTATCCACAACGGATTTTAGGAGTTTTATTTGGGATCTTACCAGTTTATTAACAATTAACAATGTAATACAATAATCTTATTCTGTAGGAAGTATGTAATTTTGGAACAGGTAGCCCATACAATGAATAAAAGGAGGGCGTTGCTAGATGCACTCAACAAAATTAGTGGTACACCCAATAATTGTGTGATTTTCTCGTTTTGTCCTTTCGTAAAAGGGATACCGATATATGTAAACATATTAATTATTATATCAAAATTAATTGTCATAAAATTTATTATTTAAATTTACATGCGCATTAAATATATATTAGAAATTTTGGTGTTATATATAGCAACATTATTTATTTTATAATATAATTAGTCTATTAGTTCAATTGATTAGAGTGTTGTGCTAATAATACGAAAGTTAATCTGTACGACGCTTACGAATTAACTAATCTGTATTCCTTTTAAGAAAGGGTAAAACGGGAAAATCATGCAATTGTTGGGTGCACATAACAATGCCCTCCAATTCAAACGAAAAGAAAAAAGCAAACTACTATTTTCACTACCATAATTGTTATTCCAGTACCACAATGTGGGCATGAAAAGACAAAAGTGCCCTAAGGCAATTTACCCCCACCCCTTTTGTTTTTTTGATTCACAGTAGAATTATGATTTTGTTATGTTATGGGTTGACTTGTACGATGGAATCGTACTTCTATTGTGTTTTTTTTTGGTTTTGCAAAATAACACAATGTAATCATGATTTTGTAGTGTTGAATAACACAAGGAAATCATGATTATGTTTCAGTGTGGTGATGGAGATAAAATAAGAAAATGGAATCTTACTTTTGTTCCACATTTGGGGGTGGAATAAAAATACATAACGAAATCATTTGGGTCTAAAGAGTTTTTCGCTTTCACTAACAGTCGACTATATGGAATATAATTGACCATCTGTTCTTCAAGAAATTCAAGTGATATGAAGAACAATATAGTTGACTATCTCTATAACCTAATTGGCTATTTTCGATCTAAGATTTTCATTGAGAGAGCTTTAAAACCTCTAAGTGTCATCACCACTTTGATCATTTGATTGGAAACTCGTTTTTAGATGGAATTAATGGATGTATGCATTGGATCATGAAGAGAACTTGATATTACATAGGAAGTGTTTTCAAACTTTCACATCTTTTACTTATCAAGTGAATTTTTTTCTTAATTTGTGTTTTGATTTTTGTTTTCATTGAGTGGGTTTCTCAATGGTGTTCATGTAGTGAGTTTTCTGCATGTAGGTTTTAATTTAATAGGTTTTAAAGGGTTGGTGCATTTGTGAGTGCATTTTCTTGTGAGTTTGGTTGTAACTCAAAGATTATATTGGAAAGGTCCTAGTGGATTACTAGGGATTAACTGGATGTAGATTTCTTTGAAATCGAACCAGTATAAATTGTATTTGCATCTTTTCTCTAACCCTTCAACTCTTATATTTCTTCTTGTTGAAGTTTATTAACATTTATGTGTTGATATTTTTTTTGTATCATTGTTTAATTGTGATCAAGAAATCAAAGGGTATTTGCAACACACATAAATCTCTTGTTTCAACTAGATTAAAGGAAGCTATTTGCAAAAAGTTTTAATTTGGGTCTAAAATCGATTTGAAACCAATTCACTCGCCTTTTGGTTTGTATTTTCATGCGCCATTATTTCTAACAACATTCATAACTTGTGTTTTTTTGTTCAACTCTGTCTCCTGCATAGGTTGCATCACATTATCCTACCAACACGAAATCTTGATTTTTCTTATAGAATAAACTTTGGTTAGTAGTGCCTACTAGATAACATAAGATCCTCTTAACAGCTCTAGGATATGACTCTTGAGGGTTAGACTGAAATCTAGCATATAGATATGTTGAATCACAGAGATAGAAGTTATGAAGACTAGTCTTAGGATCTTTTGGTTTTAATAATCTTATAATGCAAAACATGTTTCTAAAGATGTGACATTTGTATTTAATGTTTTTAGACTATGCATGTTGAGTGTTTTAGACTTAGTTTTATTATCCATGCTTAGTGGTAATCAAACATGTGAAGATAAATGTATTGATATCAAAGTTTCTTAGAAACAATGAGTTCAACATTGTGTAACCAATTACCAAGTTTAATAATCAATTACAAAGTGTTAGAAAAAGCATCAAAACTCACTTCTCTTGAAATATTGGCAATTTATATTGAATTAATTGATTGCCATGTTGTGTAATCGATTAACTAAGCCAGTTTTAGCGAAAGGAAGTCTTTAAGGCTCAATATAATTGAGTACCACATTATGTAATTGATTAGATTGTGTATGGAAACTTTAGGAGCTTTTTATGTAATGAAATAATCAATTACCACATTTGATAATCGATTATTTGAGAACCATAGAAGCTTGATAAGCTCTCTATGAAACAAGATAATTGATTACCCAAGTCAATAATCGATTACCTTATTTTTGGAAATGTAGAACAAAGAGGATTTTGAACGAGTTAATCGATTACCTAATTTGTTAACAATTAATTTTGTTTTATTTGTTAAAACTCACTTGTTCTTTCTCATTAGTAACTCTTGTTTCGATCCTATCTTTTAAAAAACACTTTCTAAAAATCATCTATGGGAACCAATCTAGATTTCAACAAGAGTTTCATGATGATCAAGATTCATTCATTCTTCATCATGGTTTGAGAAAGAAAGGAAAAGCTTAAAGATATTAGGATCTACACATTCAAGCGTATTTAATCCTATTTTGAATTCTTTCTAACCTTGATTAGGGATATCAAGGGTTTGTGTAAGTTGATAGTGTTTCAACTCCTGATCATTCTCTTGTAAGGTTCAAGGGAAGAGTAGAATTTTTGGGAGTTACGTATGCATAGTATTTATACTCGGTTCTCTGTTAGTGGAAGTTTTAAGGGATCTTAGAACAACTGGATGTAGGTCCTCTTGAGGACTAAACTAGTATAAATTCTGATTATGATTCTCTTTTTCTCCAAACGTTTGTTTTGTTAATCAATTTTGGTAATGGAATTGATATGAAAGAGACATAAAACTCTATTTTTCATGATATGTGTATTCATTGTTTTCTTTGATTGAAAATCTTTTATAACAAGTTTTAGAGAAAACCTTGATTGTCATGATGGGTAAGATTTAATCGGATTTGAATAACAATTTGGTAAATATTTCGAAAAGAATCTATTCAACCCCCCTTTTAAATTTCCAAATATTCCAACAACTTATACATTATACATAGTATCAGGTTTACTAGCAATCAGATACAAAAGTGAGCAAATCATACCTTTGTAGATCATTTGATCTACTGGTTTACCTAATTCGTCTTTGCTAAGAGGATTGGAAGCATGTATAGGTGTTTTCATTGGTTTGACACCTTCAATCTTGAACTACTTTAGAAGTTCTTTAGTGTATTTTTGTCGATGGATATATATACCTTTACTGCCTTGCTTGATCTAAAGCCCCAGAAAGAACTTAAGTTCTTCCATCATGCTCATTTCAAAATGTTTCATCAGATTAGAGAAGTTCTTGCACTGAGATTCATTAGTAACTCTAAAGATATTATTATTTACATATATTTGAATTATAATGAAATCCTTTCCAAATTCTCTTCTAAAAAGAGTTATGTCCACTTTGTCTCTCATAAAACCATTTTCTAAAAGAAAAGAACTCAATCTGTCATACCAAGCACAAGATGCATGTTTTAGACCATATATAGCATTTATAAGTTTAAAAACATGGTTTGGAAGAGTACGATCTTCAAAATTGGAAGGTTTTTGTAAACACTTCCTTTTCAATAAAGCCATTTAAGAAAGTGATTTTAACATCCATTTGAAAAAGCTTTATATGTTTTTTAGCAGCAAAGGCAAGCATGATTCTTATAGCTTCAATTCTAGCAACAAGAGCAAATTTTACTTTGAAATCTACACCTTCTTTCTACCAACCTAGATTTGTTCCTTACCACCTTACCTTGTTCATCCAATTTAAATTTGAATACCCATCTTGTTCCAATGATGCTTTTGTTCTCAGGCTTGGGAACAAGTGTCCAGACATCATTTCTGGTGAACTGGTTGAGTTCTTCTTCCATTGCATTGATCTACCTATCATCTATCAGTGCTTCATCTATCGTCTTAGGTTCTATTTCTGACACGAAAGCATAAGATGCAAGATCTTTAAATGCTGATCTGGTTCTAACTCCTTCAATTTGATCTCCAATGATTTGACCTCGAGGGTGGTAGTTAACAAATTTCTAGTCTTTCATCTACGATTGTTGGCTAGATGACTTTCAAGTCTGAGGAAGGATTTCATCAGACTGTTTGACTTCATCTACCTTGGGTGCAACATACGAACCAATCTGCATATATGCAAAATTGTCCTCAAGATATGATATTTTCTTATCAGTTGTTAAACCATCATTGAACTTAACATGGATGGATTCTTCTACAACTATAGCTCTTGAGTTGAACATTGTAGGCTTTAGATGTGTCAGAATACCTTGGGGAGATTCCTTTATCTACCTTTGAATCAAATTTAACAAGTTCTATGGTGCTTAGGATAAAACACTCACATTTGAAAGGATGAAAGTTTGAAGTATTGGGTCTTCTTCCTCTCCATAGTTCATAAGGAGTCTTTTTAATCAATGGTCTTATCAATATTCTATTTTGAACAAAGCAAGTTGTGTTAGCTGTTTCTTCCAAGAAATGTTTAGGAAGTGAGTTTTTACATAGCATAGTCTTAGCCATTTCTTGTAGAGTTCTATTTTTCTTTTCAACTATCCCATTTGGTTGGGGTGTTCTCGGCAAAGAAAAGTTGTGGAAAATACCATTCTTTTCGTGGAATGATTTAAAATTACCATTCTCAAACTCAATTCCATGGTTACTTTTAATAGAAGAAATGAAAAACCTTTTTTTTTTTTCATTTTAAACTCTTCTATAGAATATTTCAAAGACCTTGGAAGACTGATGTTTATGTGCAAGGAAGGATACCAATGTATATCTTGAATAGTCATCAACTATGACAAATCCATATTTCTTTCCTTCAAAATTCAACATTCTAGTTAGTCCAAATAGATCCATATGCAACAGTTGTAATGGTCTGGAAGTGGAAACACCATCTTTAGATTTAAAAGAGGTTTTGATATGTTTCCCTTGTTGACAAGCTTCACAGAGAAGATGGATTTTGCAAAAAATCTTAGGCAGTCATTTTAATAAATCCTTTTTGGATAGTTTTGAAACGTTTCAAATTGATATGCCTAAGTTTTTTATGCCAAATCCATCTTTCATCCTCTCTAGATAGCAGACACAGTACATTTTATTTGCTAAGACCTATCAGATCAATCCCATACAAAATTATTGTGTTATTTGGCAGTAAAGAAGGACTTGTTATCTTGTGTCTTGACTATTCACTGGTCTTTGTTGAAAGACACAATATAACCATTGTCGCAAATTGACATATAAGACGCTGTCTGTGGAGGCTAGGGAAGAAATAACAATTTTACCTATACCACTGATCTTCCCTTTTCCCATGCCTCCAAAGGCAACCTTTCCTCCTTTAATTGGCTTTAGGTTGAGGAACATAGACCTTTCCCTCATCATGTGTCGTGAGCAACTATTGCCCAAGTACTAGCTTAAACCCTAGCCTTTTCCTACCAAGGATATCTGTAATAGGAACACTATTTTGTCACCCAAATCTTTTTAGGTCCAACAAAATTAGTACCTATAGACATCTACTTCTTTTTATGGATGCATATGAACTTAAAATGTTCAGACTTACCACATAAGTCATATTTGTCTAAATCAGATTGTGACTTAGAAGATGATGCTCATTTTTTTCTAAACCTAGACCAAACTTATCATGGGGATCCTAATGGAATTTTAAAAGCATGGTTTGGGTGTTTGGGATTTCCAAAAACTTCCCAAAGTATTTTGTAAGACAAGCTACTTCCTCTGTTAGTTTTTCAACTATAGAGGATTTGTCTGTCTTGCTGTCTGGATTAGATTTTCTTCTAGAGTCTGGATTTTCTTTTTAAGAACATCATTTGATTTCTTTAGCTCAACGCTTTCAAACATAGATGTTTTGTATTCTTCTTTATACTTTTTTTATTGAAGAGAATTCATATGGCAATTTTGAAGAAGCAAAAACATTAGAAGAGGTATCAAATTAATAACAAGCTTTTACCTGAACTTTTTCATTTGTATTTGCCATTAGACAAATGTTGTGATATGAACCCTCATTGCACAAGGCTTGACTTAGGGTTGTCTAGGATTAAACCTTGTTGGAAAATTCAGAAAATTGATTAATAAAAGGATGGGAAATTGGCAAGATTCAAGGGTTGGGTAGTGGCTAATTTCCTGGGACTTAATAAGGTGAATCTTGGCATAAAATGGATGAATGAGATAGTAAAAATGTAGGTTAAGTGGTGACTGGACAGAAATATAGAAATGGCTATAACTCAAGCTACAAGGCTCCAAATGAGGTGATTCCAAAACGTGGTGAAAGCTCTCATTTTGAATTTCAATTTAGGCTTAAGAATCACTTAATTTGAGCGACTAAAACGAGAGTTATGGCCACGAGATAAGTCTGGGCAGAATTGGATTTTCTGGAATTGTGATTTGAAAGAACAAGGTTGAAGATGAAATGGTGGAATGAAAGAATCACTCTTTCCAGAGAGGGCAACACACAAAGGATGTGAAAGTCCTTTGATATAGCTAGGGTATTCTTGAATCACTCAAGAACTTAGGAGAATCACTCTCACAAAGATAAAAGAGATAAACTCTAATTTTTCTGAATGAAACTCAACTTGTTTTTATTGATAAAATGGTTCAGCTTATAAAGAAGCTTTACCATCAAATTTTACATATGCTTCATTAAAGGAAATTACAATCCACTTAAATTTAGTAATGAGCCATTAACCTAGGGAATTAAAAGAACTTAAATGGCTGAGTGTAACTGAAATTGTGGCAACCAAAAGTCACCCCATGGCTGATGTCTAAGCTGCCAATGGGCCCTTATTACAACTTGAACTAAACCAAACTAAAGTCCCTTTAATTGAGTAACCCAAAACATATTTTTGGTCTGCCAACTTTACATGGATTGGGCCATTATTTAGACAAACTAAACACTAAAATTGAGACGAAGTGGCACCATTTAGTCCTCCTCCATTTGGGCCATGATACAACTCACAACCTTGGACTTTTCTCCTTGAAACTTGGGCTTGCATTCAAATAGTATGGACAACACTTGTTGAAGAGCTTCCTTTGCTTTCCTTTCTCTAACCCTTGTCATAGGTCCTCCAAGTCCTTCAAGTGGATCCTTGTCCTTGCTCTTGGTCATGTCCTTATCATGTTGGCTTGTTCATCATCTGAATTGTTAATCTTCTCACTGTCTGTGTCTCCTAGGTGACCATCAAACTTTTCTTTTTCTTGTCACCAAAATATCTTTTGTTTTTCAGGTGAAGACACTTAGCCTTCATATGTTCAAATTTTCGACATTCAAAGCAGATGATTTCATTGCTTTCCTCCTTGTATTTGTTCTTGAATCTTGTGTCCTTTCTTCTTGAGAAATGCTAGAACTTTCCTTTCTTTTTCATCATTTGCTTGAACTTCCTGGACATTAGAGCTATTTCATTATCTGTGGAATCTCCAAAATTGTTGTTTGGCCCATCAAACTTAGCCATATGCACTTTAAGAGCTTTGAAAAAAACTATTTTTTTCTTCTCTTCTGGAGCTAATTTCTCCATGAGGGCAATGGAATCTTTCTTTGGCAGATGATCTCGATTCTCAAGATGGACTTCATGAACTCTTAGGATGCCTAACAGTTCATCCTATTCTAGAGTTTTCAGGTTTCTAGCTTCTTGGATGACTATTTTTTTTGTTCTCACACCTTGGGAAAACTATCTAGGATCTTCAGATTTATCTAAGCTTTGTTGAAGGTGTGTTCTAGAGCTTCAAGTTCATTTAGAAAGCACTTGAAGTCTTCCAAACATGTCATCAATAGATTCTTCTTCTTTCATGGAGAAGCTCTCATTGTGCTGTGATAAAGTGACAAGTTTTCTTTATTGAACATCTTTTGTTCCTTCATAATTGATGCTCAACGAATCCCAGATCTCTTCGGTTATCTTTAGTCTGCAGATCTTATTATACTCATTCCTAGATAAAGCATATATCAAAGTATAATGAGCTTTTTGTTCAATTCCATTATAGCAAGGTCTGTGTCTATCCATTCTGCTTCAGGTTTAGGAATGAGTAATCTCCATTTGTGATGATCATCTAGAGTCTGTACTTAGTGGACTTGATGTACATCTCCATTATGTTATTCTAGTAGGGATAGACCTCTCCTATGAAGCCTAGTGGTCTTGTGAGGGATGCTCCCTCAACAATGAACTGACCATTGTTGTTGTTATCTACCATAAGGATGTTTTTCCTCTAGACATTGTTAGGTACTCAACCATTAAAGGCTAAGCTTTGGTACCAAACTCTAAAGGAAAATATCACAAGAAGGAAGGTTGAATTGTGACTTTAGAATTTTTTAAGCCTTTTTCTAAGAAAACAAAGTTATTGTCTGAAGAAAAACTTTATAAGACAAATAAAAAATTTTCACCGAAACACTTTCAGACGATGGAAATAGATTTTGCAAAAAAAAAAAAGAGTTTTCCAAAACAAAATAAAATTCAAATCCTAGGTCAGTTTAAGCAGAATAATAATGAAAACATATAAGACATAAAGATTTATATTGGTTCATTTCTACCATTGAGACTACGTCTAGTTCTTGACAAACCACAAAATTCCACTAACTTCAACAAGTTATAAGTACTAGTCATTGTCACTTCTGACTCTACAACACAAGGTGTACACCAAGCTTGTTACAACCCATTATTCTTTGTCCTACCAAGCCACTATTGGCTCTCTACAAATCAAATAGATTTGTTGATTGTTTGCACTAACTCTTAATCATCTTGCAAATGAGTATACAATCTCAACACTTAGTCTTTTCTCTCAAGGTGTTCAAGGTGGTTTGAGAGCTTTATAGAACTATACATAAATCTTTTCATAGAAAGAATTTGAATGAGAGTGCATAAGTTCGTATCCATGTCTTCAAAGCTTCTATATTTATAGGTCTTCTTCAACAAGTGTTTGTTGTCTCTAAATTGATAGATTTCTTCACTTGAGCTCGTGTATGAAGATTCTGGTTGTTGGAACATTTAATGCTTCCAATAAATGCATGTACTCCCATGCTGAAAAACCACTTTTGTGAGCTTTCGTGTTGATCACTTCAGCAGAAAACCACTTGCTTTAAGTTAGAGTAGGTCTATCTCCACCAATGCACGTCTTTTGGTGTTGTTTGGAAACTTCTAGATCTTGAGCTTCATTTGTTTTTTTATAGGATTCATAGATCCTAGGAGAATGTCTTTTCAAAGCTAATCTCATACACAAACCAAAAAATAAGTTCTTAAAAGCTATCGATTTAATGTTATATGAGATCATGACATGACTCTTCTATCGTTTGATAACACAGACACAGATGTATAAGGCATGGTCTGATATTGCATAAGATATAATTTTTAACCTTTGTATTTATTTGTTTTTAATCAAAATAACTAAGGATTCTAATTCGTCTTAAGACATAAATGTCATTTGACTTAACAAGTACACCTTCATCAAAATCATTTTAAGACTTTTTCTTTTCATTTACAATCATTAAAATAAGATTAAAACCTAAAATCTTGTGCATATTACCACTAGGCGACTTTAGTGAGTGAAACATTTTAAGACTTTAGACCTTCCTGAAGTTACTAGAAGTTTAGATAAAACTTGGATGCTAGGGTCGACATATATTAAAGGTAATGAAAATTTTACCTATTGACACAACAATTGTGCTCCCATGATACCTGTAAAAAATTTAGAAGAATCCCTTAGTATAAAATTCAAAACAGTTCCAAAATGTCTGTAGGGGAGATTTTTAATATTTTATGATTTTACAAAATTTAATTTAACTATATGTACACTCACACATAAGATAGAGAATGCACTAGCTCTTATATTTGATCAGTTGTAAACCCAATTTCATCATGTAAACACATGGTAGTGAGTAGGTCAAGTTGTCCCCTGTTGAAACAGATAAAAAACGTTCGTCACAATAAAAAATATAGGCATTAAAGAGGTCAATGTTATCGTATGAGAATATTTAAATTAACTGAGGATAAATAAAATAGTTTCTTAATGTTGACTTATTAGAAGTTATTGTACGGGAGAAACAAACAATGCATATAAGACTATTAGGGAACATTTAATTCACTTAATCTTATCATATTCCAAAAAAATGTGGAGATGAGAATATAATATTCTCAGGTTTGTTACAAGTTTTTTTTTAAAAAAATTCTTGTGTGTATTATTGAATCATGAGAATTTTATAATTTCTTTTTTTACCATATTTTTTAATATTTCTATTCCCACGAGGAGGCTCAGAACGTGATATTCGTATGGAAATGTGAGAATTTAATGTCAAAGACATGTGAAACTTCATTTTTTTATTTAAATAATTTGAAAATTATTCCTAAGAATATTAAAATATAGCCAAACATTTAAAAAAAAACCAAGAATGAAATTCTTATGTTATATTCATGAGAATAATATTCTTAAAAATGTAAAATGATTTCACGAAACAAACGTTATCTTAGTAATAATAATTTTTTTTTTTACATATAGCAGATATATAGTTGGTTGAAGAGTGATACTATTTTATGTCAATTATTAATAATGTTTTACCAAAATTATGCCAACAAAAATGGCAGATTAATTAAATTTTGTAAAAAATTGTATGCATACTTACAATCAACCCTTTTTTAGCACCCAAGTAAAAGTCATTATTTTGGGAATGACAGATAGTGTTGTCAATAATGGTTCCGACAAACAATAAATAGTGGATTAGGAGAGCATATTGATATATTTAATTAAAATTTATATTAAATAAATATTCTTGATATATAAATTATAAATTATACTTTGAATTTATGATATAATTTTATTTTTAATTATTTGTTGAAATGTAATATAAAAATAGAAATAAAAGATAATAAACCGAAAGATATACACAAAGATCAGATATACTAGTAAAAACATATGAAAAATAATTTGAGATCGTGAAAGAATTTTTTTGACTAATTGCGTGAATAGTTTGTTGCAAAAAAAGAAAAAAGAGAAAATATTAAAGAGAAATGTTAGCTATATTCTCTCTTAGACAATGTTTTCCAAATATTTTCTTTATAATTGGATGAAGTTTATTAAAAATTGTTAATTTTGATAAAAATTAGAAGTGATAATCATTAAATTGATAAGTGGATCCCACTAAAATTATGGATTTCCAACAAATTTCATTCTATCACAAAAGAAAATATTTAAAAAAATCTTAGAAAAAATGTCACTATTATTTCTTAATATCTAATTGAGACAGTGGAAAAAGTGAGAACTTCAATCTCCATTTTCCAAACTCTTCTATTTTATGTAGAATAGCAATTTTTTACTGTTCAACATTTCAAATGACAAACCAGGTGGAACATTTTCTTCCTTTATAGTCAAAGTGGAGCATTCTTTGAGCATTGACCAGTTGGAAGAACCTAGCATGATGATTCTTCTGTGCAACGATCAAAGTGAATTTCTGGTCTCACTTTTCATCAACATGTTTGCATGCCTAAAAATACAATTTCGGTTAACATCAGTGACTTTAATTTCATTCATGAAATAGTACAATATATAAATTATACTACAAATATCTTTAATAATATTTTTTTCTCACGTTTAATAAAAACATTGCTAAATTTTTTTGGCAACATTAAAAAAATGTCACCAAATATAAATAAATATTATTAATATATTTTTGTGACATTTTATCAAATGTTATATATAGTCAATGTCACTAAAATCTTTTAGTCACATTTTGTCATACATTATGTGATGAGGACATCAAAGACTGGGCCCAAGCCCAGGAGGAAGCCCAAGACCCAATACAAGGCATGAGAGGACCCAACATCTAGAGGCTTGCATGTGTGGATTGCTAGTCACATGTATTGCTTGCTTGGAGTGAGAATAGAAGACAATTATTAACTTAGGCATTTAATAAATAATAATAAATTGCTTGTAAGTGGTTTTGAGACCTAGACCTCAAGCTTAATTATGTCTCACCTAACCACTAAGACATTTTAGTTATGCTTACAATGTTGAGATTTTATTCTTCTTTTATTTTCTACCAAATGCATAAGAATTGATTTGTATAAATCATTTTGAAGTGAATAGACTGGGACTTTTGTTGGATTTTATCATTGAAGCATGAGAATTGTCTCTCCTAGGGTTCTTCCTTGAACCATTTGATCTTATCAAGAAATGCCCAATTCTTGTGGTGATCCTCAAGGCTTATCAATCATAATTGTTTGTGGCACTTATCTTGTTCTTCCTTTCACATTTTTTGTTTCCGTGTTTAATTTCCGCAATGTTAATTTTGTAATTTTGTCCAAATTTCTTATTTGCATATCTCTCATTTTACGTAGCCTTTTTTTTTTTGTGTTTTTTGTGCCTAAATTGCATTTTAGAACGTCCTCTTTCATCTCGTTTTGGAATCGTTCCAATCTGAGTTCTGTAGGATGAGAAACGAAAAAAGTTAAAATACGTTTTTGGCTTAATTGGTGTGCGAATTCCATCCTAGAATTGATCCAAATTGAAGCAAGGCAAGGGGGATTCACATCATTTGGTATCAGAGCAAGGTTCTAGGATTGAAAATAGGTTGAGAAACGAATAAAAGTTAGAATACGTTTCTGGCTCAATTGGTGTGCGATTTCCATCCTAGAATTGATTCGAACTGAAGCAAGGCAAGAGGAATTCACATCATTATGTGATGTCAATTTTTGGTCTCAATTGTATCAGTGCTATATACATTTTGTCACACGTGTTGTTTTAGAAGAAGATATGAAGTTGGAAAACATTGAGGCTATTTCAGGATCTAAAGTTTGATTCAAATGGGCATACAAGAGAAGTTGTTGAGAAGATGGACCTCTTTGGTCACAACAAACTTGAAGAGAAGAAGAAAAACAAGTTTTTGAAGTTTTGGAGTTTTATGTTGAATCTTTTTTCATGGGTCATAGAAGCTGCAATGGTCATGGCCATAACTTTGGCAAATGCAAGAGGTAAATTTCTTGATTGGGAAGATTTTGTTGGGATTTTCATGCTCCTTCTTTTGAAGTCAAATTTTATAGAGGAGTATAATGTTGCATCTATTATGGCTTGCTTGGCATCAAAAGCTAAGTTTCTTTGTGATAAAAAATGGATTAAGGAGTTTGCATGCATTAATGTTTCAAATGATATAATTTATGCTAAGCAAGAGGATGCAAATGTTTGTCTACTTGAATGTGATCCTCCATAGATGTGTGAATGAGTTGAGATCAAGGCTTGGAGTATTGAAGAAACAAGGAAGAGTGTTGGTAGTTGAGATTTTTCTTGCTGTCATATTAAAATATTTAAATATCTTTGCAAATTTTGTGGTTGCTTGTGTTAAGAAAAAACAACTTGTAGTTGTTTGCTAATGATGCTTATTTTAGATTAGCTTTAAGTTGTTGTTCATGTCTGCCAATTAAGGACTTGTTAGTTTCTCTATTTAAGCTATTGTTGTAACAAGTTCAAAGTGTGTAAAATCTGAGTTACAAATCTAAAATATATCATATTAGTATTTTGCTTCTCTTTTCTTCTTTATACGTTTATATAGTTGTTGTACTTTACTTTCAGTTTCTTATTTTTAATTTTTCTATCTTTAATATTGCATACACGTGCTATGCTTAATAATAAGATACTAAATGCAAAAAAAAAACTATAGAAATATATATCTATAGTAAAGGTGCGCAAAAAAAAAAATTCCATTAACATTTAGCCCAATTCGATCAACAACCACACCTTTCAGTCCAATTTAGTGGAGTGGATGTTTTGTCCAATTTGTTTTTTTATTTATTTTATATTTGGATTTGGAGTCCGTTTTTGGACAAACAATTTCAAAACGGAAAATTCTGAAATTCGTACACATGTGGTTACCTTCATAGAGAGTATGGCGGATATTGCATTCCCAACCTTGAGATAAAAGATCCTTAATATTGAACCTGTGATGGTGCGAGACACCCTTCAACACCAAGTTAACAACATTAGACGAGTCAGAATAACACACAACTTTAGGATAACCCTCTTGACAAGCTAGATGATAGAGACCATGATAAATACCCATGAGCTTCGTATACATCACAAAAGAACACTCAAGTGAGCCATTAAACCCACACAAGAAGCAGTCTTTCTAGAGTCATCCAGAGTGCTACCATCAACATCATGGTTTTAAATTGTGATCACGGTTGCGATTGCATTCCAATGAGTCAAAAAAACCTTTATTGAAAATGTGGTTGATGTGGCCGCTATTGTTGTTGTGGTTATGTTGAGGTGAGTCAAAATACCTTGATGTTGCGGCCATAATTGCGGTTTTAGAACCAATCTCAGGTCTACCCCAAGACACAAAATGGGGAGGGGGGGATTGAGCACCATTATCCGATGAGTTGGGGGAGAAAACTAGAAAATGCCTTAGAAACACCTAACCATAACATACACCTTGAGTAGACAAAACCTCATTATTGAAGATGAATTTATTGCGATCGAGCCAACCAAATACTCCACATGCACAAGGGAAATACAATACCAAACTCTTTCAGGCAAGGGCCAACCAGGTGATTAAATCCCTAGCATTCGCGGGAGGAGTTGGGACAGATTAGAGAACCCTTAGCCACTCATCTTGAGCAAAAGAACAAACTATGTGGTAACCGTGAAAATTGTAAATATGTTTTCGAAGGTATTTTATGTTTCTAAGAAGTCAATTTTTACTAGAGATTCTATTTCCAAATAACTGTTTAAGTGTGACAAAATCCATTTTCGATTGTAAGTTCTTTTTAGTCGAACAAGCAATTTATAGTTTTCAACTTAAGTGAATTGTCTAAGTATTGATAAAAATGGTGATAATAATTTCTATAGTTATATCCACTATGAAAATGTTTTACAAAAGTAATTTAGATTATAATAGTTTTTATAGAAAGTTTTTTTGATAATAATAATATTGATGATAAATTTAGTCACATGTTATAATAATTCTAGTAATAATTTCAATAATAAGGAATGGAAATTGGATAAAAGCATAGTTCATAAAAGAAATGGAGATTGACAAAAGTAAAGGTTTCAAGAAGAAATTAAGATATGATAGAAGTAAAGTTTAGAGAAGAAGTGGTGATTAGAAAAAGTTAAGAGTTTAGAGAAATACAAAAAAGTAAACAAAAACAAATTTTATTAAAAGTAGAATGAATACATACACTGCCACCTTCAAACTAAGAGTATTTTTGTGTGCAGTTTGTTGGTGTTTGAGGATTTGAGTGGTAATGATTCAATCCAACAAAAAAACACTACAAGAAAAATGCATATTAGTGCATTTTGCTCGCTAATCCCTTGCAAAACCTTTTGCGAGAGAGTTGTGAGGGAAATTTTTCTCGCGTAATCCAGGTAACTAATTAGCGAGGGACATCGCTATTTTGTTGCACCTTCTGTAGTAGATCCCTCGCTAATTACATGAAGGAAGTTAGAAAATTCCCTTGCCAATCCCCAACTAATATTCTCTCGCTATTCCTTCGCAATTCTCTCTCAAATGTATCCCTATCAATTTGATCTTTATTCCCTTGCTATTGATCCCTAGCTATTAGGATTTAGGTAGCCATTCCCTCACCAACCTTCCTTCGCCAATCGGTCACTACTCCTTCGCTATTATGAGCATATATTCCCCCACCATTCCTTCACAATTCCATTGCCAGGAGTGCCTTTATATCTCACAATTTTATCACAAATGTCCATTGCTAATTTGTACCTAACTCTTCAAAAAATTCCCTCACTATTCCCTAGCGAATTTTGCGCTATGATGCTTTGTTGATCCCTTACTATTTGGTTGCAATGATTTTTTTATGATTGAGATTTTATATTAAAAAGTGTAATTTCCATTTCAAATACATAAATATATTTTTCATCATCAAAATATTTTGTATCAAATAAATATAACTTAAAAAAACTCTTAGCAAACAAAGTTTTCAACACAATTAAAATAAGAAACATGGTTTAATGAAACTAGAGTACAATAACATCATCTTCATTCTAGATTCTTCCCAAATTTTTGGACTAATGGTGGTGATGGTCTCTTTATTGCAGACAATATTTTTGTCCTAAAAAATTGCCTGTGTCTGCATCTGTTGTTGCATTCTACTTATGCCTTCATTTGTGTATGCATGTTTGCCTGAGCCTTTAACTGTGCCTGCATTTGTTGTGTCTGCAACTCCATTTGGGATTGTGTTTGTTGGTTTAACTGTGCATGCATCTACTCTTGCATTTAAGTCATTTGTGTAGCTATTGCATTGATGCCTTCTACTAGAGGTGTAAACAAATTTTGGTTTGTGGAAGGGGAACCTATAACCATGTGGAGTAATGTCAAGATCCAAGCTATGAACCAAGCCATGGATTCTACCTTTCTTATTTTCATCGCTTGTCTTTAACCAGACATCAGAGTCAACTTTAGGATGGTTTGATATGTTTTCCCCATA
Organism: Glycine soja; assembly: GCF_004193775.1. Taxonomy (NCBI): domain Eukaryota; kingdom Viridiplantae; phylum Streptophyta; class Magnoliopsida; order Fabales; family Fabaceae; genus Glycine; species Glycine soja. The sequence continues at coordinate 14,741,617 of NC_041005.1, forward strand.
TTTTTATACCATAGCATTTTCATATGATTCCTACAACAAATTAATAATTTATTAAGATAGCAATAGATTAACTAAGTTTAATCTTATACTTAAAATATATATATCTTACAGTGAAATCTTTTACTATGTTAGAGACATATTGACTATCTTTTCTTTTATGAACTTCGTTGTACAATTCTTGATAAGTAAAAAGACCTTTGCATTTTACCTCTTGTGAAAAATGCAATTTTTTATAGCAAGCAAATCAACATATTTCAATACAAATAATATAACGTGGCATCAATGTGCAATTATTTTTTAAAGCAAGCAAACCAATAGATTTCAATACAAACTAATAGTGAACCTAATGATGTCACACTCAGTGCCAATTTATTAATGTTCAAATAATGGAATTGGTAGATAATTACCATCCTACAAGGCGATTTGCAATACCATAACTATTAGATCCACAATACATTGAGTAGTTCATTAAAATTATTGACAAAGTTACACAAGCAAACCAGAAAAGTTGAGGCTAATTTAATATGTCCACTGACCACAACATGCAAATAATCCTAGTAGTGTCAAGTGTTTCAATGCAATCCATGCAAAAAAAATCATACAAGAAAACCTAAATCTTGAGACTAAATGACTCATATTCATTGTTGTCAACAACAAGCATCAGAATCATATCCTTGCACACAAGTGCTTCAGTCCAATTCTCAACAAATTGACAATACTAAACTAGAAATTAAAAAGGATACTCCACTATGTTCACTCCATTATACTTGTTACATTGAATGTTTCATTAAATTTATTCACAAAGTTACACAAGTAAACCTAAAAATTGAGGCTAATTTAATATGTCCACTCACCACTGCATGTAAATAATCCCAACAATGTCAAGTGTTTCAATGCAATCCATGCATTGAAACAATTGAAACAACTAGCATAAAAAATCATACAAGAAAACCTAAGCCTTATTGAATCATTTGAAAGAGGCTAATCCACTATGTTCACTCCACTATACATGGTAACCCAAAATTAAAGAGTCTAAACCAGAAATTTATAGAAATACTAGCATTCACAACAAAGTGAGTAGGAATAAGTATCAAAACTTAAATCACATAACCAAAATGAATGTCAATGAAAAAAGTATTAAATATGAATACCATTTTTTCAAGTGTTGTCCAAAGCTTCTTGACCCTCCAGTATGGACCATAGTATCAGGCTTGACAGCCTTATTCAATTACCTACAATAGACTTTTTTTCCACTGTTGTGTCATCTAGATGTCAATTAACCCTTTAAATCTTCAATATTATCTAAATTTGTCTTTTCTCTTGCCTTTTTGCTTGCCTTAGATAGAGTCAAAATATCGGTCCAGGCATGTCATATTCCAAACCTTATATGCCATACTCTGACCATAATCTGATGCAAAGCGGTACTTTTTCTACACCAATATCAATTAAATAAATTCATTGATATATATATTAAAATGATAAATTCGTACCCTTAAAATCATCAAATACAAATTAAATATATTATTAACACAATAAATTCTTACCTTAAAATCATTGAATAAAATTACTTTCATATCAGGAGAATAATTTTTCCAATTTTCAACCAACTTAGGCATCTTCATAAGTATCTCAGACATAATTTCCCGAGTCATAGATTCTAGAGCAAACCTTCTTCTGCAAGTTCAAATACTCATGTTAGGAATCATGAATTAATGTCATTAAATTGATTCACTAGTTGAGTTTAGTTTTACTTATGGGTCATCAACTTCTTCCACATATATAACAAATCTCCTATCAACTTCATTGTGGGAATCTATACTTGAAGGCTTATCTATAGGTTGTGGGTCATTAGGAATTGGGGCAACATATGATTGATTGCCATCAATCACTAGTGTGATTGTTGGTGGTTGACCACTACCAGCTAATTGACCACCATTAACTTCAGGTCCATTGGTGGAAGTAACACCTAAGTAAGGCACAATGACACAAAATAATTAGCCTCCATGACATTAAAATAATTAAGAGTTAATAATTAAAAAGTCATTCAACAAGTATATCTGGTGAGTGTGAAAAAGGATCTAATAATGGAGGATCAATGCAAGATTGAGTATGCTGACATGGTATAATGGTGTGACTGCCCCAACTTCATCCTCTCCCTCTTCCCCGAGTACTCATTTAGAATTTTTGCTTGTAGAAATACAACAGATCAATAAATCATATATCAATACTATAAAAAATCAAAATGAAAAAAAAATGAAACAAAATAAATTTTAGCATAACATACATACCATTAAAATAAAATTAAAATGATTCAATCATAACCATTCCTCGTCTAAATTATGTAACTCCTTGTTTGAATCATTTAACCCCTCTTCTAAAATATCTAACTCCTCGTCTTCAACCATGAACTCATTACCCTCACTAATGAATTGATCATCATCCACATTGTATGGTGGAAAATGTATTTCTTCTATGTTTCCTCCTTCCATTCCATTGGGGCATGGGCATCAAACTATTGTATCACCTCATCATCAATAAGAATATTAGGAATTCCTATGGATTTATCATCTTAAAAATAATCTACAACAGTTTGCTCATTTGACAAATCATCTTCATTATTCAATGTTTCAGCCATAACAATTTCGCTCTAATTAACCTTGCAAGCTGCCCACCAATCACCATTATTTCTACCCCTATTTTGTGGGTATCTTGTATAGTACACTTATTGTGCTTGTTCAACTAATACAAATGGCTCATCAGATTGAATCTTTGATTAAATCTTGATATCAACCAACCTATATATGTCATTAACTTTAACACCGTCAATAAGGTCAAATTAGTGACAATGTAGATTAATCACTTTGTTTTGATATCCAAGATATGACAACTCCAATATCTCAACAATATCATAATAGTCTAATTCATTTTTCAGCATATATATTTCCCGGAACACATACCCCACTATTCATGATAGATTTATGTTGTCTGTAGTCCTTTGTATGGAATATATATCCATTAACTATTAAGCCATTATAACAAGTCACAACCTTCAATGGACCGTAACTTATCTCTCGAATCTTTTGATCCTCAACTCAACCTGTTCTCACCTATAGATGATTACAAAGAGAAATACTCATAGTTATATCTTTTACTATAATGAATATTAAAGTATACATTAAAGACTATTATGGGGGAGATGATTCACGTCAAGTTGCAGTCACTTACTAAAATCTCTATCTTGAGCTACCAATATTTCATCCTTGGAGATATTGAGATTTGTTTCCCTTAGTAAATACTTGAATAGCCTAATAGATACAATAATCAATAATGCATCTGATGTAATTATGAATTACACAAATTGAGAAATTACAAAGCAAACTTACTGAAGATAAGGTTCCACTTCTTTGCAATTTACAATGACATATGTCTCGACAATCCCTAGTTCTTTATATGTTAAAAATCTATTACAACATTTTCCAATAGGACGACATGAGTGTTTAAAACTAGATAACTTCTCATCAATGGTACCTTCACCACCATCATTATTACGAGGAACTTGAGTACGCCTTGTCTAAATGCTTGGATCAAAATACATAGAAGCAAAATTAGGAATTTCTTCCAAAATATATGTTTCACAAATAGATCCTTCAACCTTTATCTTATTTTGAACCTTCCTTTTCAAGTACAACATGTATCTCTCAAATGGATACATCCACTTGTACTGCACAGATCCTCCAATCTTAACTTCATATGGGAGAAGCATAACTAAATGTTCCATTGAATCAAAGAATGCTAGCGAAAAATCTTTTCAATCTTGCAAATTGTTTCAATAATGGAAAGCCTAGCATTGTCCATGATGTAAACACTTACCGCAGTTGCACAAATCTCTTTGAAGAATAAGTTGAGTTCTATTAAAACTCCTCATATAGGCTTTGGCAACATATCATGTAATGCCAAAGGAATCAGTCTCTACATAAAAACATGATAATCATGACTTTTCATTCCATATATTTTCCCTTCATCTTGATTAATGCATGATGATATGTTAAATCATACCCATATAGAAACTTAAGTTATTTTATCCACTCACACATTGCCCTTCTTTGATCAAAATCCAATGCACATTTGCCTTTGGTTTTTTATACTTTTCATTCTCTAGAATTAGCTCTAATCTATGACGTGTACATAAAACTTTAACTCTTGTCTTGCATTTGCATTGTCTTTTGTCTTATCCTTTATATCCATGACAATGTTGAAGACGTTGTCAAACACATTTTTTTCAACATGCATAACATGCAAATTATGTCGAATTAGATTAGTGGACAAATAAGGCAATTCCCAAAATATGATCTTCTTTATCCAATCTTGGGTTTCACCAAAGTCAGGTTGATTTTGTTTGCAAATCTTCAAGCCAAAAGTAATTTTCTAAAGTTGATTCACTCTATTTAAGACATATGCGCCACTAAATTGTTGTGGAGGCAAAGAATTTTCCACTACTGACTTAAACGAGTTCCAATCATGATGAAATGGATGGTCAATAGGAAAATGTTGACAATGGCAATCAAACCAACAAGGTTTCCTACCATTCTTCAATGTAAATGATTTAGTATTCTCTATATGATAGGGGTAAGCAAATCTACCATGAGTGTTCTAACTAGACAACATTCCATATGCTGGAAAATCACTTATTGTCCAATATAATGTTGCTTTCATTATGAAATTTTGCTTTTTCCATGCATATAAAATGTTAACCCCAATGTCCCACAAAATCTTCAACTCATCAATTAGAGATTGGAGATACACATCTAAACTTTTACCAAGCGACCTTGGTCCAAGAATCACAAGACTAAGAAATATATATTCCCTTTCTAAACACATACTTGGGGTAAGGTTGTATGGTGTGACAAAAACTAGCCAACAGAGGTATGGTGGGGTACTAGGTGAAGCACCAAATGGAAAAAAACTATTTGTGGAAAGTACAAGCCTTACATTTCGTGAATCTTGTGCAAATATATGTGTATGGCTAAAATGCTTCCAAGCCTCTGCATCTGCTGGATGTGTCATCACTGATTCATCTTGATGCACCACGTTCACATGCTAACACATATATTTTTAAGTATTTGTAGACATAAAAAGGCATTGGAGTCTTAGAATAATGGGAATATATCTCAGGTCGAGTAGGCACATCTTTCTGATTTGTAGATGCCTTGGACTTAAATCTCGATTCTTTACATACCAAGCATTCATTCTTGTCACTATTTTCTTTGTAATACAACATGCAATGGTAAGGGCATGCATCAATCTTCTTGTTTCCTAATCCCAGTTCATTAACCATTCTCTTCAATCTGTACAAGTTTTCAAGCAACCTTTTTTACTCTGGAAGCATGCTTTTGACTATGGAAATCATTTGATCATAACAAGTCACATTCATGTTAAACTCTGACTTCAAGTTTAGGAGTTGTGTTACAGTTGACAATTTTGAATGCTTCTTGCAACCATCCCATAAAGGTTCATCAAAATCCCTTAATAAGTTATAAAACTTTTGAAGTTGATGGATTTGGATCCTCTTCTAGCTCTACTGCTTCTGGATTCAATCTACCACAAACAACATTAGTAACCATATCCACATACAAATTTTTGTTCTCCTTAACATGGTTTTGGATAGCAATTGTTGATGCACTATCCCTCCATCTTTCCTCACCATGAAAGGTTCAATTAACATAACCATCCACAAATCCGTGGTGATACAAATGTTTGTCCACTTCAAATGATGTCTCCTGATAATGATTTCTACATTTTGCTCATGGACAAGGAATGCGCCCCAATACATCACCAATTGTCAAGTCTATTTTAGCAACTCAAATCATCAACTTTATTTCTGAATTCTTCAATTACAACACCAAAGCAATCCTTTCTTCATAAAATCCAACTCCGATCGGGTTTCATGGCTGCTATAGTACTAGTTATAACACTAGTACCATAACAATATTACTACAGAACTGAGAACATTCTATTTAGTGACAAGCTAAAAGCACAATAGGAGATAGTCAAGTAAGTCAAATGCTCAAATATTTACAAAACAAAAACCAATTAATTTAATAATTGTATATCTGCATTGTCATTTTTTATATTCATGAAAGTATTAGCAAAATCTCAATTCTAAGATTCTTCAGTTTAATAAAAATACCATTCCAAACAACTAGAATTCTATGATTCTTCAGTTTCTTAAAGGCAACATGATATGCAGGGAAAAAAAATCCTTTTTCCAATAATATCTTTTCTTGATTGTACCCATGAATTGTAGGGGAAATGAATTGGTTCAATCCTTTCGCACTACCTGCTTCGTTACTCCTCTTTACAAATTTGGTCTCTATAGAGCAAAAAAATACCAATCAAAAAGTAAACTTAAATTCATTCCAATTAAAAAAATTAAAAGTTAAGCGTGTGTGTGTGTGTGTATGAAGTAGATAGTAAGAATTGTTTAGGTGATCTTATATGTAGTTGATTGTAGAATACCAAAACAAGGAAACTTTTTTAGAACAAAAAGTGACTTTTGAAGAAATAAGAACCATTTGTGGCACACCCTTTTAAGAGAAAAAAGCATTGGGTAGGTTGAGATGATGATTTTGGAAAGGAAGAAGCCTATCATATGGAGTATTGAAATAGGTACCAGCTATAGAAAAAAACAACAAATATAGATCCTTTAACAAAAATAAGTAAGATAGCAGGCGAAAGATCCATTAACTAATCTGATGTTACATTTGCCTAGTCGCATCTTTCTTATTTTTATTTATTTTTACTAGCTTTTGGTCATTAAAATTGAACCAAAGCAAGTGAATGGACCTATGTAGAACCATTAACAATATCCAATCTTTAGGAACACAAACATAAAGTTTATGCAATTTCTTTGACTTGGTATATCCAAGATCCCATTGTATCTTTGCAATATATAATGTGATTACGATTCATATAAGTTGTTTCAACTATTTTTTTTCATCTTTGCTCAAATTTTGTTTTTCAATTTGAGTTGTATCTTTGAAAGTCAGACACCTCAAATCAAACATATTGCACAAGCATATATCATATATCGGGATGTTCCACATCTTTAAGACAAAAGTCATTCATCCACACATTATCCACTTTATGATCACTACTACATAAAAAGCCATTAACATCGATTCAAGAGGACATTATGTTTGGAATTTAGGGATCTTAATAAAATACCAATAATCATTGGAAACACATTACATTAGATTATCAAGAGGGGTTGTGAAAAATACCTGGATCCATGATAAGCAGTGGAATTGATGAATCTGAGGAACTGTTGGTTTTGTGTTCTTCCTCAACCAAATCACCGTTTTTCTTTTGGGACTTTAGGTTTCTCGTCAGATGGGGAGAAGAGAATACAATTTCTGATTTTGGTGTATTGGGGACCACAACCTTGCTTTAGGTTTTAACCTGTTAGAGTTCTCATTATTCCCTAACGGGCCAAACTAGTTTCCGCTTATCAAGCCCATATTAATTTCTGATGATGGTCCAATAGGCTCACCAAATTAGATCACTTTTATTGAGCCCATAAATGTAAATAACTAATATAAATGATAAATATAATATGTATCCCACACTAATTAATTAATTAGGAATTATAAAATTCCTAACAATCTCCCACTTGAGCTTCATATTAACCTTAATCATTTATATTGCAAAAGTCTTTAGGCGTGCAACCGTATGTTATTTACTTTTAGACTTTCCTTAAACAATATGATCCATCTTATATAGTAACACAGAACCATTGTAGTTTTCCTCATAATTCAACATGATTGAGCCACAATGATCACCAATGTCACATATACTTGATGATATAGATCAAATATGGATAAGCGTCATGAAAATAACATGCAATGTGATCTCATTCATGTTCGTTTCCAACTAGTCCAAACTTTATTCTTTATAGAGATCAATCCAAACACAATATAAATATTGCAAACAAAACAAGCTCAGAATGAAATGATAACCTTCAACTTTATTTTATAGAAAATCAATCTATACAAATATCTGAAAAACTTAAGGCATATATAGAACATAAATGGGACTCCCACTAAACTAAGGTACTATAAGGAGTCACTCCCATATGAGCAGTGTGCTCATGAAAAACGTTAGGTACCAAACCTTTCGTAAGTGGGTCAGCTAGCATATCATTAGTCCTTAAATGTTCTATGGGAATCTGTCTATTTTGAACTCTTTCTTTAACAACCAAAAACTTGATGTCAATAAACTTTGATTTGGTTGCATTCCTATTGTTGTTGGAGTAAAGAACTGCCAAGTTATTGTCACAATAAATCTTTAATGGACTTTTAATGCCGTTAACCACACTCAAACTAGTGACAAAATTTCTAAGCCATATCCCATGGTTGGATGCCTCAAAACAAGCAATGAACTCCGCGGCCATGGTCGAAGAAGTTATGAGAGTCTGTTTAGCAGACTTCCAAGAGATAGCTCCTCTAGCCAGCATAAATATGTATCCAGATGTGGAACATTTGCTATCTTGACATCCAACAAAATCAGAGTCTGAGTACCCAATGATCTCCAAATTCTCGGACTTCTGATAAGTGAGCATGTATCCTTTTGTTCTCTTTAGGTAACGCATCACACGTTTTGCTGCTTTCCAATGCTGCATTCCAAGATTACTCAAATATCTGCCTAGAACTCCTACTACAAATGCTATATAAGGACGAGTGCAAACTTGAGCATACATTAGACTTCCTACTGCTGATGCATAAGGAATCTTTTGCATCTTTATTATTTCAAGGTCATTATTGGGGCATTGTTTGAGACTAAATTTGTCTCCTTTAGCTATTGGGGTATCTCTTGGTTTACTATCTTTCATGTCGAATCTATCTAGGACCTTATCGATATAACTCTCTTGTGACAACCTTAGGATACCTTGAGAGCGATTTCTTAGTATCTTGATTCCTAATACAAAAGAGGCTTCCCCAAGATCTTTTATCTCAAAATTTTTCGTCAGAAATTTCTTAGTTTCTTGTAAGAAGCTTATATCATTGCTAGCAAGTAGTATATCATCGACATATAACACCAAGAATAAGTATTTACTCCCACTAAACTTTTGGTATACACAATCATCAACTGCATTTTCCTCAAAACCATATGAGGTAATGACTTGATGGAACTTGTAATACCATTGACGATGTAGAAGCAAAGCTTCCAAGAGTATCTTGATGATGCCAAATATTATTAAAGATTCATTCAAAAAAGATTAAAGAATCAAGAAGAGTCAAGAGAAGACTCAAGATATGCAAGAACCTCAAGAAAAACATCAAGATAAGTTTAAAAAGAATTTTTCAAAGAGAATATTGAACAACACAAAATTGTCCAAGAAAAATTTTCAAGAAATATTTTTTCGACAAGAGTTTTTACTCTCTGGTAATCAATTACCATAAGGTAGTAATCGATTCCAGAAGCCTAAAACAATTTTATAACTGATTTACAAAGTAGTAATCGATTACCATGGGCATGTAATCGATTACCATTGCCTTATAACATTCAAAAATATTTTCAAAATAGTGTAATCGATTACACAATATTTGTAATCGATTACCAATGATTTTGAACGTTAGATTTCAAACCTCAACATGAAGAGTCACAACCTTTGATTAAATAAACTGTGTAATCGATTACACCATTATGGTAATCGATTACTAGTGACTAGTTTTGAAGAAATTGCCAAGAGTCATAAATTTTAACATCGTTTCTTCAAGAGCCATCAAATGGCTATAAATATGTGACCATGGTACGAATTTCAAGAGAATTATTCTGAACATCTTTCTAAGAGTTTTTTGTTCAACATTTGCTTTGTCAAGAAAAGTTCATTAGACAAAAACTTGTGCTATTCTATTTTCTTCCTCTCTATTCTTACAAAAAGCTTTTCAAGAGATCGAATCTTGGTTATAAAAGGTTTTTCAAGAGACGGTCTACTTGGTTCAAGGAACAAGTTTGTTCCTTGGTTGAATCACTGGACACAAATGATGTAAGCTTCATTGGAGCTTGTTTGCCTAGGATCTCCTTCTTCCATGGCTTATTCCCTAGTGGATGACGCCTCTTCTCACCTCTTCTCCTTTATCTTCTGCTGCATCTCCATGGTGGAAAATCACCATTGAAGGAACTCATTGAAGCTCAAAGATCCAGCCTCCATAGAAGCTTCACAAGCAAGCCTCCATAGAAACTACACACACCCCTCTAATAACTAAGCTCACCTCCTTGAGAAGCTTCCTTGAGAAACTTCCTTGAGAAAATTCCTAGAGAAGCTAGAGCTTAGCTACACCCCCCTATAATAGCTAAGCTCACCCCCATGCCAAAATACATGAAAATACAAAAAAAAGTCCCTACTACAAAGACTACTCAAAATGCCTTGAAATACAAGGCTAAAACCCTATATTACTAGAATGACCAAAATACAAGCCCAAACAAAGAAAAAACCTATTCTAATATTTACAAAGAAGAGTGGACCCAACCTTGGCCCATGGGCTAAAAAAAATCTACCCTTAGGTTCATGAGAACCCCAGGGCCTTCTTTAGCAGTTCTAGCCCAATCCTCTTGGAGTCTTCTATCCAATACCCTTGAGGGGTAGGATTGCATCAACAAAGGAGTGACGTCCTTTGGGGTTCACTGCAAGAAGTGGAATTTGCTTCTTGGTGTAATCACTAAACACAAAGGAGGAAGGTCCTTTGGGGTTCATTCAAGAGGTGGGATTGCCTCTTGGTGTAATCACTGAACACAAAGGAGGAAGGTCCTTTGGGGTCATTGCAAGAAGTGGAATTTGCTTCTTGGTGTAAACACTTAACACAAAGGAGGGAAATCCTTTGTGGTTCATTGCTTGTAAAGGGTTTTTACAAGGTTAGTGAAAACGCTCAAGTGGAATTTGCTTGAGGACTGGACGTAGGCACGGGTTGTGGCCGAACCAGTATAAATCCAGTTTTGCATTCTCTCTTTCCTTAATCTCTTTTAATTTCTATTGTGTTTATACTTCTTTAATGTTACTTCTCCTTATTTGTTATTCAAGTAACTTACAATTAAAGAAATAATTGAATCTAGGGAATATCTAAGTAAGGGAAAATTTTCAATTAGGAATAGTCAACAAAATCTTAATTCAACCCCCCTTCTTAAAATTTCTGAGGCCACTTGTCCACTAGACAGGAAGCTTGTTTCAAACCATAGATGGATTTATTTAGTTTGCAAACCATAGAATTTGAGTCACCTGATACAAAGTTTTCTGGTTGCATCATATAAATTGTTTCTTCAATGTCATCATTTAGAAACACAATCTTAACCTCCATCTAATGTAGCTCTAAATCATAATGAGCTACCAGTGCCATTATTGTTCTAAAAGAATCCATTGAAGATACTGGAGAAAAGGTTTCTTTATAGTCAATGCCTTCCTTTTGGGTAAATCCTTTAGCGACTAGACGAGCCTTATATCTCTCGACATTGCCCTTTGAATCCCTTTTGGTTTTAAATATCCATTTGCAACCAATAGGTTTCACACTTTTAGGCAATTTGACGAGATCCCAAACATCATTGTCTTGCATAGATTTCATCTCATCTTTCATGGCATTGATCCAGTTTTGAGAGTTAGAACTACGCATGGCTTGACAGAAGTTAATCGGATCATCCTCTGTTAAACCAATGCCATCCTCGTGTTCTTGGAGAAAGATAATATAATCATCAAGGATTGCACTTCTCCTCTCTCTATCAGATCTCCTTAATGGCACTTCTCGAGGTTGTTGAGGTTGCTGTATAGGTATTTGAGGAGGAACCTCATTGTTGTCTTGTTCTTGAACAATGCCATCAACAATAGTTTGAACATTGTTTTTTATTACTGGAGTTGTTTCTTGAACAACAATAGGTATGAGGACTTGAGCACTGCCAATAACAGGTTCTTCCTCAAAGATAACTTTCCATATATTCTCTTCCTTCCCAAACTTAACTTCCTCAAGAAATCTTGCATTTCCCGTTTCAAATATTGATCTTAAAGTGGGATCATAAAACTTATAGCCCCGAGAGCATTCAGCATAGCCAAAAAAATAACAGCTAATTGTTATTGAATCCAGCTTTCTTTCATGTGGCCTATAAGGCCACGCCTCAGTCGGACAACCCCAAATATGCAAATGCTTAATGCTTGGCTTTTTGCCAGTCCAAAGTTCATAAGGGGTTTTATTAACTGCTTTACTTGGCACCCTATTAAGGATGTAAGCTGCGGTCTTTAAGGCTTCTCCCCAAAGTGACTCTGGCAAAGAAGAATGACTAACCATACTTCTCACCATATCCTTAAGAGTTCAGTTTCGTCATTTTGCAACACTGTTAGCCGTCTTATACGACTAACTTTTGTATAGAAAACATTTTCCAAAACTTGTATAGTTCCCCAATTAATGGTTATTTTGTAGTGATTTTTGTAAATAAATTTTGTTTTATGGTTAAAGTTGTCTCTAGAATATTTCCATTGGATTTAATGATGAAATATGTGCATTTCAGGTGAAAATGAGGCAAAGTCATGAAGTGCTAAAAGTGACAGTTGAGCTTAGCTCATCAGTGGGCTAAGCGCGCATCCACCGCTAAGCACAGCTTCAACATGTTTAGCGCAACAGAAGAATCTGGCAGGGCATCAATATCAAGGCCACGCGCTAAACATGTGATTAGTGTGCTAAGCACAACAGTTGTCTTCAGCCAGGCTTAGCGCACGACTGACACTAAGCTCAAGTACACTTACTCGCGCTGAGCGCGATGGTGGCGCTAAGCGCAACGTCACGAGTTCAGAGCCTATTTAAAGCCTGTCTTGTGTAGAATTAGGGAAGAAATTTAATAAGGGCCCAGGGCACAGAATTCCACAGCACACCACAGTGCCTATTTCGGGAGAAGAGCTCTGGAGGAAACAAGAGGAGCAGCTTTTGTAGAGATACCTAGGTTTTGTAAGCTTATTATTGTTAGGGTTTCATCTGTAATGGCTAGCTAAGCACCCTTGTTGGGGGTTTCCAATGAACAACTGATGTAATTATTTTCATATCTAATTGATTTTGATTCTTGTGTTCAATGCTTCTTCAGTGCTTAAGTTTTGTATGCTCTTGGTCCGATCAACCATTTGTGTGCCTAGTTAGGTGATTTTAACATTGGGAAATGTATTGTTGCCTTAGAACTTGAATGTAGTAGAATTGAAGCTTAGTCTTACAAGAGGGATCTGCAGATTAAGTTTTGGTTTTAAGTATGCTGTTACAATAATGTTGTTTGGTTTGAGCCCAGTCCAACAAGAGGGATCTGAGGACAATTCTTAGGCTAAATTAGGCTAAACTTTCGTAAGCTATTTAAGATAAGTCTAGTCCAATAAGAGGGATCTGAGGATGAAGCTTAGTTTAAGTTAGTCTAAACCTATGAGGGCTGTCTAAATTGAGCCCAGTCTAACAGGAGGGATCTGAGGACGAAGCTTGGATTGATTCAGTCCAACTAGGGATCGAGGTTTAGTAATTTAGGCTACAACATAGAATACAAAAGCATGATTGATTAGAGAAACATCCTTATATGCATCAGCTGGTCTGTTAGAAAGACCCAACACTTCTACCTATTACTGTCAATTTTACTTGCATTTTTACTGTTTTTATCCTAGACCTAGTTTAATTTTGTTTTAAACCATCAATCATCAATGTTTCTTTCAATAATGCCTTATTTCTGAATTTAACCCGGTCTTAGACTAGTTTCCCTGAGTTCGATACTCGAATTCATCTATTTTAATTTTTCAATACTTGATGATTTAGTGCGCTTTCTGGCAAACTGAATTTCCCTTGAATATATTTGTACGAAGAAAAAGTGGAACAAAAAGTAACCGCAGGGGAAATCCAACAAACACCATTCATGCTAGGTTTGCCTGGCATAGTGTATTGCGGAACAATTCCACACTCTTTGAGAAAAATCGCAAAAGGTCCTGGATGTTGTTCTCCTGATCCATCATATCTACCGTAGTACTCACCACCACGGTCAGATTTGACAGCCTTAATTTTCTTTCCAAGTTGAAGTTCAACTTCAGCCTTGAAACTCTTAAAAACGTCTAGGGATTGGGACTTCTCATGTATCAAATAAAGGTAACCGTATCTAAAGTAGTGATCTATTAACGAGATAAAGTACTATTGTCCATTCCAAGATGGTGTTGGAAAAGGACCACAAATGTCCGTATGTACTAGTTCTAAGATGTCTTTAGCTCTTTCGCTACCTAATTTCTTTATGTTTGTTTGTTTTCCCTTTATGCATTCAACATAGACTTCATAGTCTGATTAATCTAAAGGTTCAAGATTTTCATCCGACACAAGTCTCTGAATTCTCTGTTTAGAGATATGACCTAAGCGTTTGTGCCATAAAGTGGCTGAATTCTCTTTTGATTTCCTTTTTGTACCACATGAATTTTTTTGCAGTATTTCATTATAGGAACAATTAACATCCAACATATATAGATTATCAATTAAGGAACCGGAACCAATCAAATTTGAATTCTGGTAGAGACTAACTTTATTATTTTCAAATGAACAAGAAAAACCAAATTTGTCCAAACTAGAAATAGAAATTAAACTCCATCTAAAAGACGGTACAACAAAAGTCTCAAACAAATCCAAATAAAATCCAGTCTTTAACTACAATCTAAAAGTTTCTATAACCTCCACCGCAACCTTTTTTCCATCGCCAACAAATATGAATCTTTCATCATCACTTGGTAGTCGGCTCCACAGACAACCCTGCATGGTTACATTTATGTGAGTAGTAGCACTAGAATCTACCCACCAAGTATCTTTAGGTACAAAAGCTAAATTAACTTCAAAACAAACAAGAGCAAGAGATTTGCCTTTCTTTACATGCCATGTGGCGTACTTAGGACACTCTTTCTTCATGTGTCAAGACTTCTTGCAGAAGTAGCAGGCAAATTCCCCATCCTTCTTTGGTTTCTTTTGCTGAGAAGACCCTTCAACATCACCCTTAGTTTTCTTTCTTTTCTTATTCTGAGAGGTGGAGCTTAAATGAGCACTTTCAGATCTGTCTCTCTGCAGCCTCTCTTCCTCTTGCACTCAGTGAGATATAAGCTCATTAAGGGATCATTTATCCTTCTGAGTGTTATAACTCATTTTGAATTGCCCAAAGTGTGTAGGAAGTGAGATCAAAACTAAATGCACGAGTAGGTCTTCACCAAGCTCTAACTTAAGTGCTTTCAGTTTAGATGCCAAGTTAGACATTTCCATTATGTACTCCCTTATATTACTTTTGCCCTTATACTTCATGGAGATGAGTTTAACCAAAATGTTACTCGTCTTCGCTTTCTCATTTTTGGCAAAGTACTGTTCAATTTTATCAATAAATTTCTTTGCATTTTCACCCTCAGAAATAGAGTCCCAAAACGCTTATGGAATAGAGCGCTTCATGACCATAATGCACATTCGATTGGAACGATCCCATTTCTCAATTTTTACCTCATTGGAGGCTTCTAGAGTGGAAGTGGGTCGTTCCGTTCTCAGTGCCAAATCCAAATCCATACATTCGAGAACAATTTCTATGGTTTCCTTCCAAATCTTAAAATTTGTCAGATACATTTGCAGCACTAGCAACAAAAATTGAATAATAATAAAAATAAAAATAATTACATGCTCACAAATAAGCCAATAAGTTATATAAATTATATATACAACAAGACGTGCAAAATAGTTCACATAACAAACCCATCACAAGATACCCAACACACCATTAATTCATAGTCTTTGGACAGAGAAATTAATTTGTAATTGATACTCTCAACACAATGATAAAATATTGACAATAAATTCTGTCAAATCATAGTCTTTCTTTGGACTGACTATAATTCACATGAAAATACCTTATAATTGTCACACATTTATCATCACAGGTATAAAATTATTTGGCTAAATTATGTTTTCCTTTGGGCCGAGCACAATTCACATAAATAATTTTATACTAATATCTATGAAATTTTAATTAAATTAATTTACACAATAGAAATTTCTTTGACAATATATTGTTTCAATGAACTCAATCAAAATTACCTGACATAAAAAAATGAATAATTTTGAGGGTTTGTAATTTATGAATTTACACCAAAACATAATGGGAATCACCAATTAATACACATAATTCACAAATAAAAACAAGGAAAACAAAAATAAAATGCAAAAGCTAAATTGCATTTAACGATACACTACATGGGTTTTCTTATGATGATATAATAATGCCAAAGATTATGTATCACATGTATATCACGTCATGGCATGCATAGGGAAACAAAACCAACAGCCATAAAAACAAACAAACACGTGAACGAGAAACAAAAATGGATGACTATTCTGGAGCGAGAGAAAAAAAAATAGTTTTTCTCATGGAATCCGAATGCAAAACATGAATGCGCATATGATGATTATATCGTGATCGAAAATTATTTTTCCAAACCTACAATCATAATTATAATTGCAAAGATAAAATCCCAAAGTAAAATTAGGGTTCATGTAACAAAATAATACAGGTATAACATAAACCAAATAACTTTAATTCCCAATAATCTAACAATAATGGTGGCTCTGATACCACTTGTTTGGCATTTTAGGGATCTTAATGAAATACCAATAATCACCGGAAACACATTACGTTAGATTATCAAGAAAGATTGTGAAAAATACCTGGATCCATGATATGCAACATGATTGATGAGTCTGAGGAACTGTTGGTTTTGTGTTCTTCCTCAACCAAATCTTCGTTTTCATTTTGGGACTTTAGGTTTCTCGTCATATGGGGAGAAGAGAATACACTTTCTGATTTTGGTATATTGGGGACGACAACCTTGATGCAATCCTACCCCCAAGGGCATTCGATAGAAGACTCCAAGAAGATTGGGCCAAAGATGCAAGAGAAGGCCCTAGGGTTCTCATGAGACTTAGGGTAGATTTCTGGCCCATGGGCTAAGTATGAGCCCACTTATCTTTGTACATATTAGATTAAGGTTTCATTAATTTTGGGTCTTGTATTTAGGGCTCCATAATGTAGGTAGGGTACCCTAGAAATATAGGATTTTTCAACCCTTGTATTTTAGAGCACCTAGACTAGTTTTTGTATTAGGGGTAGTTTTGTAATTTCACGTGCACTAAGTGAATATTTGATGTGTGTGGTTGGAAATAAATTTAATTGAATTGGTAGAAGCCCAATCCAATTAAATTTTAGAGGTGGAGGTGAGCATTTGCTTACTACACCCTATTGCCACATCATATAGTCACACTTTGTGCTTGTCCTTCATGCTTTACATGCCTCATGACACCTAAGCACACTTAGTGGAGAATCTTGGAATTGATCTTGGATTAGTGGGCTGAACCATAACTAAAATTCACTAATCATAATTAGTGAAATTTTGCCTCCACAAATTCAATTTCAAATTCAAGTGAAATTTGAATTGAAATTCAAATTTTCCTCCAATTTTGTGACACTTAGGCTATAAATAGAGGTCATGTGTGTACATTTTTTTAACTTTGATCATTTGAATATTAAACTTCAAATTTCAGAGCTCTTTTAGAGCACAAAATTTCGTGCCCTTCTCTCCCTCTCCCTTCATTCATCTCCTTCTTCCTCCAAGCTCTTATCCATGGCCTCCTATGGTGGTGAGCTTCTTCTAGACTCATCTTCTCCTTGAAGTGGCGTCTCCTCTCTCTCTTCCTTCTCCATTCCGCTGCCATTCATCTTCCAAGAAGCAAAGGAATCCATTGATGAAGAAGATCCTAGGCCTAGAAGCTCCAATGGAGCTTACATCATGTGGTATCAAGAGCATCTTCATCTAGGTGATGTTCTTTTGCTTCCTCTATCTTTTTGTTCAGTGAATTCTCTTTAATTCCTTGTTCTTCATCTTATTATCCATGTATATCCTTCATTTCCTTGTGGTTTGGTTCTTTTTAGAGTAGATTAAAAAAATAAATCGATTAAATCTTAGATCTACACTTGTTCTTGCATTTCTATGGTTCAAATTTTGTAGATCTACTCTTGAATCTTGTTTTTGTGTTAATTTTAGGTTCTATCAATTTTCATTCATAATATTATTGTGCTGAACCTTTAGATCTAAATTTTTCTTCAAAATATTGATTAGAAAAAAAACACAGAAATATAAGTGTAAATCACTTAATCCATGTTGTCTTAGAGTCATGTTTAGTCATAGTAATTGTCACATTATGTTCTAAGTTTGTGTTGAATTTTTATTTTGTTGATTGAATTCTAGATACATTTGTTCATGTATTCTTGTCATTCTTAGCCTATATTTTGAATTTTGAGTCTAATTCATGCATGTTATTTAGTTCATAACATGTTCTAAATCAATTCCTAGAAGTAGTCTTGTTGTTGAACTCTTTTTTTTTGTTTTCTAAGTTTCCTACATGATGCCTATGATGAAGTTGAGTTATGATGCTGAGTTGTGGCTGGATTTGCGAATCAAATAAGTCTTAAGCTCTCTTGAATTGTGTTATTCAAGATAATTGAGCATAAGCAAACACAAATTGTAACTATCCTAGCCTTAAGCAACATAAACATTACTCTTAATTTCTAGGTTGAAATCGCTGGTGCTGGTAGCTTGAACAAACGAACTTGTATAAATTACCGGGAATTGGTCACTACGTTTTTTGAGCTTAAATTTTTACTGAATTTTCTATACATCTGGACCAAAATTATAAAAAAAGAAACAAGCGATTTGGATTAAAGGAAAAAAATAAGAAAAATCACACAAGTTGGCTAAAAAATCAGTGTCCAGGAAAAAAAAAGTGAAAGGGAAGTGTGCTTGTTGTTTTGACTCAAAATTTGTTCTATAATTGGTGACTATTTTATACCAATCCTAGTTCTGAAATTTAAATTGAAAATTATTGTGAAAACAAGTGCCAAAAATACAGGTTTCTTGAGTCTTTTTTTTTTAGTTTTACTACTTTACTCTAGAGCCATTCTAGGTTTCTCTTTGAGTCCTAGCTTGGTTTTGTGTGCTTTTCATTACTTTAATTGTTCAATAATCCTTGAAAATTTGTCTTGTTAAAAATCTATTGGTTTCGCTTTCATTTCATTTTTTTTTGTCTTTGGTTATTGCTTGTCTCTTTGTTTCCTTGCTTGTGAGTTGCCATATAGAGAATTGGAAAAGAGGATTGGTGTCATCCCTTGAAGAATTTGAGTCAAGAAGCAAGGGGTCAACCACCTTAAGAGCTATTGGACTAAGAAGCACTCCAAATTGAGTGAAATACCAAAGAGAGAATAGCCACCACAATTGAGGACTTTTTTTTAATAATTTTGTAATTGGCAATTTGCTTTGCTTTCAAATTTTTGTAACAAAAAGGACTTTCATTGGAAGTAAGTTGGGAGCCTCCAATAGGTCACCCTACTTCCATTTGTGTGTAATAATTTTAGGCAATTTTCCCTTAGGATAGTGAGTGTTTTGTTGGGAACCTTAAATGAGGTCATCCAAACACTCTTAGGATCCGCCTAGTTTGCATTTCTTGCACTTTAATTTCTTGCTTACTTTCATAGCTTATTTCCTTTATCCTCCATTGTCAAACCGCTTAGATAGCTTGCCTTTTACCAATTAGTTTTTACCTTATCTATCACACCTCTTTTAGTGTTTATTTTGGCTAGTTTCAACCATAGTTTCTTTTACCTTTTGTTTTCAAACCCCAACAAGAAAGAACCATAACTTAGGAACCAACATGTGTCTTCATTCTTCATCTAGTGTTAATGGTGAGGGTTCTACTCCTAAGGACCCCTTGTATAAGATATTAGATAAGTTAAGATCCCTTAAGTTGTGGAAAGAAAAATAAGAGAGAAAAGAAAAAGGAAAAAAAGAGTGGAAGAAATAAGTCAAGATGAAAAAGAGAAAATAAGGGAAGAAGAAAAAAGGAAAATACTAAAAGAGTTAAGAAAAGAAAAACATGCCTCCTATAGTAGTCATAAGCCTAAGTGAAAAACTTTGTGACTATTATGAAGGAAGGCATAGGGCACATCCTAGACCTCACTCCCATTGGAGAGAAAAGGAAAGAAAGCCTCAAGAGGCTAGCATTAACCTCCTATACTTTCATGGGAAGGACAATGTAGAGGCTAACTTAGATCGAGAAATAAGGGTAGAGCAACAACTTAAAAGGAAGTCTACTTCAAAATCTTATGGCTCTCACTCTTATCCAAAGAAAGACCAAGGTCAAGGCATCTTAGGGGTGACACCTTCTAAGCCCAAAGATGATAAGGGGAATACAACAGAAAACCAACCCCTTAAGGATAGTATGCAAGAGAAGACTAGCTCCATAAAGTGCTTTAAATGTCTTGGAAGAGGGCACATTACTTCTCAATGCCCAACCAAGAAAACCATGATTATGAGGGGCCAAGACATTTATAGTAGCCAAGATGAGGCTACTACTTCACCTTCCTCTAGTGAAAGTGAAGAAGCAAAAGGGGAAGAATCTAGTAAAGAGATCTACCCCCAAGAAGAAAGACAACCTTTAATGGTTAAGGAGGAGTGTAAGGAGGTAAGTGTCTCCTCCAAGAGGTTAGCTAATAAGGAAAGACATTTTGAAATAAAGACAAATATTAAAGAAATTTCCCCTCTTAGACAACCTCCACATTTTCTCCTTTGTAAAAAGACACTTGTTAGCATTGCCACTCCTCTTAGGCTTGAGTTTATACCTCAAGTAAAGGAGTTTTTGGATGAGGGTTTGGTTCGCAAGAGCTTAAATCCTTGTGCTTTGTTGGTGCCTAAAATAGGTATTATTAGGCACCAAATCCCTATGATAGGTGGTATGATGAATGTGTTGAGTGGTGCAACACTCTTTTGAAAAATCACTCATGCACCTAACATCTTCATGATTTGTGTACATAGGGACTCATTAGGTAGGTTTGTTCTTATTTTTTGTTTCAATGCAAACCTAGTTGCTCATGTGGGACACCTTAGGTTTGTCATAATTTTTTGTAGGAATAATCAACATGAAAATAAAGAAAAAGGTATGTTTTATTCCATTACTTTCCTTAACTTTTTAAATAGTGATCAAGGGCTTCCCATGGACCCTAAGAGAATAAAGGTCATTCCTAAGTGGCCTACTCCACCAAGTATAAGGGAAATTTGGGGCTTCAATATCTTAACAAACTTTTACAAAAGGTTTGTCCCATATTTTTCTATACTTGTAGCACCGCTTATTGAGTTGGTGAGGAACTATATTCTCTTATGGGAAGATGGCCAGGAAAGGGGTTTTCAGTCCTTACCGTACTCTAACATACCCAACATCACTAATACATATGTTTTTATTCTTTTTACAGGTGTTGAGGAAAGAATTAATGAGTTTCAAGAACCTCTGGATTTGAGGTCAAATCCTTTTCAAGGGGGAGGGAATGATGCAATCCTACCCCCCAAGGGCATTGGATAGAAGACTCCAAGAAGATTGAGCCAAAGATGCAAGAGAAGACCCTAGGGTTCTCATGAGCCTTAGGGTAGATTTCGGGCCCATGGGCTAAGTATGAACCCACTTATCTTTGTACATATTATATTAAGGTTTCATTAATTTTGGGTCTTGTATTTAGGGCTCCATAATGTAGGTAAGGTACCCTAGAAATATAGGATTTTTCAGCCCTTGTATTTTAGGACACCTAGACTAGTTTTTGTATTAGGGGTAGTTTTGTAATTTCACGTGCACTAAGTGAATATTTGATGTGTGTGGTTGGAAATAAATTTAATTGAATTGGTAGAAGCCCAATCCAATTAAATTTTAGAGGTGGAGGTGAGCATTTGCTTACTACACCCCATTGCCTCATCATATAGTCACACTTTGTGCATGTCATTCATGCTTTACATGCCTCATGACACCTAAGCACACTTAGTGGAGAATCTTGGAATTGATCTTGGATTAGTGGGCTGAACCATAACTAAAATTCACTAATCATAATTAGTGAAATTTTGCCTCCACAAATTCAATTTCAAATTCAAGTGAAATTTGAATTGAAATTCAAATTTCCCTCCAATTTTGTGACACTTAGGCTATAAATAGAGGTCATGTGTGTACATTTTTTTAACTTTGATCATTTGAATATTAAACTTCAGATTTCAGAGCTCTTTTAGAGCACAAAATTTTGTGCTCTTCTCTCCCTCTCCCTTCATTCATCTCCTTCTTCCTCCAAGCTCTTATCCATGGCCTCCTATGGTGGTGAGCTTCTTCTAGACTCATCTTCTCCTTGAAGTGGCATCTCTCCTCTCTCTCTTCCTTCTCCATTCCGCTGCCATTCATCTTCCATGAAGCAAAGAAATCCGTTGGTGAAGAAGATCTTAGGCCTAGAAGCTCCAATGGAGCTTACATCAAACCTTGCTTTAGGTTTTAACCTATTAGAGTTCCCATTATTCCCTAACGGGCCAAACTAGTTTCCGCTTATCAAGCTCATATTAATTTCTAATGATAATCCAATAGGCTCACCAAATTATATCCCTTTTATAGAGTCCATAAATGTAAATAACTAATATAAATGATAAATATAATATGTATCCTACACTAATTAATTAATTAGGAATTATAAAATTCCTAACACATTCAACATTGGTTTTGAACTAATGTTGAAACGACCATCATTAAGAGTAGGTCATTTTCAACATCGGTTATAAAACCGATGTTGAAAACCATTATTTACATCGGTTCTTCTCAAAGTTGAAGTATTTTCTACATTGATTTTGGTAAAATTGATGTTGAATGTGTTATACAACATTAGTTTTGTCAAAACTAATGTTGAAGCGTGTTATACAACAACAATTTTAAAATTGATGTTATATAACACATTTCAACATCGGTTTTAACAGAACCGATGTTTTTGAATATATATATATATATATATATATATATATATATATATATATATATATATATATATATATCACTTTTGGGTTCTAAATTCAAAATCAATCTACAGATACATTATTTCTATATACATTATCACCAAAATCAGCTACACATGTCACCAAAATAAAAGCACTCACCTTTAGAAAACCAAGGAATTCATTTACCTTTCCATAAGAGGAACAACTTTCCATCAAATCCTGTTTCGAGACACCTTTATATCTCCTATCCCCCCTAGATTGAAAATTCTAAAACACTACCGCAAGGATGCTATTGAACATGCTCAAAGTGTGTAAAAGCAATTAAATTAAAAGGGAATAAAATATTTGATTTGCTAGCTTGGAATGCCTACAATCTGCCTAGTGCCAGTCCAACTTTGTGCTGGCTTGATCCACGGTGCAACTAAAATTTGAAAAAGCCTTTATTTTTTAATTATAAATGCAAAGTTAAATTGGATTATATACCACATATTTCAACTTACATAATTGATGTCATAAAGGAGCCTCCAGTTATTTATCCCAAACTTCTAGACTACCGTTAGAGGCATCCTCTACATCTTCTTCCATTGAAAGCCTAATATATTCTCTATGAGCAAAGCGATCCCACTCTATCAATGTAGGATTCTCACCTTCCTATTCACATAAGATATATACCATGGAACTCAAAACTTACCAACAATAGTCAATCTACTGACTCAACAACACAATAACTTTTATCAAATATTCATGCACCTGACAAATAAAAAATGGGTCACGAGTTTCAAAGGCCATGGACTTATTTAATTTAACTTAATCGTGTATAAATAAAAGAACTTAATGATGAATTATTAGAAGTTAGGTTTAATTGTATTTTGGTCCCTTTAAATTTTGACATTCAATGTCAAGTTAACAAATGGACAATAATTGCACAATTAACATAGTAGAATGACCAAATACTAGAAAGAAAAAATAAAGGGGGCCAAAATTAAATTTCGACAATAATAAGATAATTTCTTGTTTAGATTCAATATCATTCACAAGAGATAATTTTATTTGAACCGGATAAATTAAATGTGACAAGATGCTTCTTAGGGACAAAACCCCATAGAATAAAAATCTATAATTAAGCCTAAAAGTTATTTTGCCTATATATCTTAGTTGGTTGAAGATTGACACTACTGCTTGTTCAATATCATGCCATAGAAAATGGCACACAAATTTAACATTGAAAATGCATGGTACTTACAATCGTCCCAACTTGAGCACACAAGTAGAAGTCATTGTTTTTGGGATGACAGATAATGTTGTGAATAACGGTTCTTGCACACAACAAACAGAGGATTAGGAGAGCAAATCAACAGTTACAATTTTATTTTAGTTTTTTGTTGTTAAGGTAACAAACCAGGTGGAATATTATTTTGATCTCTAGCATTGGCCTGGAAGAATCTAGTATGATGATTCTTCTGGGCGATAATCAAAGTGAACTTTGGATCCCACTTTTCATCAACGTGTTTGCATGCATGAAAATGCAATTTCAATTAAACTCAATGACTTCAATTTCATTCTAGGAATAATGGGTATGAGTACCTCAATGATTTGACTAAACTCATTGTTGAGCACTTGGTTCAATTGTGATTCACTTACTCCATCCCTAAAATAAAACATATGGCTCTGATAATTGAGACCAGAAGTTTACACCATAATTGTATAAGAACATAGTGGATATTCAACGACCAATTGCTATTTTGCAAAATTCATTTATGACAATTCATTTTCACAACATAAATATTTAATTTTATATAATTATAACCATAGTCTACTATAAATAAATATTTTAAATTTATAGAGTATATTTAATGAATTAATTGTAAAATAGAAATTTAGCTTATGTATTGCATAAATTAAATGTTCATTTGTATATAATTTATAATAAAAGAAGTACTTATTTAATTTATAATAAATCACATTACAATTTCATATATATTTAAATTGTGATTTAAGATTATTTTTAAATTAAAATCAACAAAAAGTTAACAATATAAGTGTATAGACAAAGATAAGATGAAGATTGTTTGAGATGGAACTACTAGAAAAAGCGACAGTAAAACAACAATGGTTCTTCAAGAACCGTCTTAGTATATAAGACGGTGAAAATTTTGTAAATATGGAGTCTTAAAAGACTGTCATTTCAAGATGATTTTTTACCATTTTTCACTCTTTTAAATATTTCATTTCTCCCCCAATCTCTGGTGCTTCTCTCTCTTCGACTCCCCCAATCTTTCATGCTTCTCTCTCTTCGACTCCCTCATCTAGGGTTTGTTATGCCGTTGCGGCCTGGTGAACGTGAACTCCCTCTTCATGACCGCCGTCTTCGTGGGCTTCTCCCTCACCACCTCAGGCCAGCGCAACCTCGAGAATCGCTCCTCCTGCAGCGCTGACATAATAGACTTTCAATGATAATGCTCAGAGGAAGGCAGAGGAAGTAGGTATGGTTTTTAATGTGGGTATCATATAATATAACTCGTTTTGGTTTGTAGTTGATAGTGTGACCCGTGATGCCGGTGGTGTACGAAAACCAAAGAGAGCAAGAGCAAGAGGTTGTGACTGCCACTCTCTATGACGACAAATATCTTCAACACAACAAGTTTCTTTCCTCTTTTTATTATTAGTTTGATTTGGGTTTGAATAAAATGCCCTAGTTAGACTCACTCAGCGTATTGATTTGAATTGAATGTTATGGGTAGATAAAATGAGGTACATGAAGCCCTTGCAATTGTTTCATGATTTGAAGAAAACGTGTCTTTTACACTTATTTTCCTCTACAACATTGTAGATACTGATAAGCAGGCGAAAGATTCTCAAGGCAACCATAAGAAGGTGGGGTCTGCTAGTCTTGTGTTGCATTATGCGAACATTATCACTCAAGTTGATACTCTTGTGAGTTAAGGATTTTACTTGAATAAATCTACAATATTTATTATTGTCTTGGATGTTCAAATTATGTTAGTCTCTGTTTGTGTGTAATATTGCTTGTTATTTCCTCCATGTCGGTATGTCCAATTGTTATAATAAAAATTGGAGAATGGGAAAGAAAAGCAGGGAAGTAAAATCATTTACACAAGCCAACTTAATAGTCTGTTGTTCAAAAAATAAATTCACCTCATATTCAACTTCCTAATCATGGCAGTGACAATGTAGTACAAGTGTTTCTTCTACTTTTGGTTGGCTAAATTTTGTTTTGGACATTCTTCATACTGTGTTTCCAACATTATTAGGACTAATCAAGATAAAAGAACACGCAACATGGAAAGATTGTGGCTCTCTTTTTAATTTTTGCATATATTTTATTGGATAGCTAATATTACTTCTCCGAAACATGTCAAGCTTTATTAATTCTCCGAAACATGTCATCTGCCACTAATCATATGTCTCGTTAATCATTTAATTTCTTCATTATCTTGTTTAGTATAAATTATTTAGTTTGTATTAATAGCAGCCATCCCAATCCCTCTATAGCATAACTCGAATGTACGAATTTTGATATTATATATTTTGATATCTTACAAAAATGGAAACAATTATTAGAATTTGTTTTGGGTATCCTTCGTACTCCTTTTTGTACTAAAAAAGAATAAATTGAATCTATGGATTTAGAATTAAATATGAGCACTATCCTACTTGCAGAATTTTGGGCTGAAATCAAGCTTGGTTTTCTCTCATTCTTGTCCTGATTTGTTATTTATCAATAATCATGCTTGATTTTTTGTTCTTTCACTAAGTTATTATATGATTTAAGATCATGTAGTTTTGATAATCTTTACACGACATATTATCATATTTTTTTAACAAAAAAAAGTTAATAATAATGCAATATAGAGATTTATTGAGACCTCATAATTAATCTTAGACAAATTAAAGTAATAATTTTTGCTTGCTTTCTAATAAGTTAATATTATTACATATTTTAAATGGAATTTGCCTGTCAGCTCTCTCTCTCTGTATATATATATATATATAAGCTTCGGAGTACGTATATATAGACGTTATTTGGTAACAAATTATTGCATTACGTGTTTGTGCCAAAATTTTGAAAGACTTTGACCTATAGCATTTGGTTGGTGTGATTGGTGAACCCTGGTTTGGATTGAAGTTAAATTGGCTTTTACAGCCACTCCCACTTCGTTTAATTTTAGAGTTTTAGTGATCACTAGTTCAATTTTTACTAAACTCTCTTTAGTTATTGCTTTAGTGGCTTTTTGTTTCTAATCATATATGTAGTGTTGTTATCTTTATTATTTGCATAAATAGATTATTTTGAACAATTAATTAACCGGACACATGAAAGTATAGGTTACAAATGTCGAAGTGGTTGAAATGGCAAGGAGATTAGCATTGAAAGGTTTGTTAGTACGTTATAAGTTAAAATATTGAGTAAATCCTCATTCTGGTCCTCGAGATTGTAATTGTTAGTCATTTAGTCTTTGGCTTTACAAAATTCCTACTTTAGTCCTACTAAAAATCATTTTACTTGTAAATTATCTTTGAATATATTTTAATGTTAATTATCAGCAGAGTTTGCAATATTTTGGCTATAAATTGAAGCATGGGATCTGCATTTAGCTTTGTATAGATATTTTTAGTGTGCGTATATTCTAGATGCAAAATTCAATTTAGTTATTGGCTTGAAATTCTTCATCTTTGGTTTATACTTCTTACAATAGCTTCTATCATATTTAATTCAAATTTTTGTCTAGGTTGGGATTTCTTTAGGAGATGTAGCAATTGTTGCCATAAATTTAGCCAGACGGCCTGAGAATTATGGGAAACTTATTGTGGTGAGTTTATTTATCAAATATTTTGGATTTCTTTTATGTTGTTTTCATTGGATGTACTGGACAGGTTTTATATATATGAATCAGTGTTGAAAATTGATTTGATAGAATTAAATGAAGTTTAGTGAATTTTTCTCACAACTAATTGGTGGTGTTAGAGATGTGTTCCTCTGTTTATTTTAGTGCTTGTGTTTAGTTTGAGTTGTTGAATGTTAAACTTAGATAATATGGTAAGTTTTACATTATTTTTAATTTAAAAATGTCAAAACATAAATTTAGTTCTTGTGCCACCATACGTATGACAAGTGGCAAAAGGCCCAAGCCCATGTCTGGGCCCACTTGTTTGTAGATTCCAAAAATTACTTCTCGCATCAAGGAAAATGGATTCGGCTTCAAGAGTGTAACTCTCACTATACTGTTGGGGGACTCAAATCTTTTTCAAATTTAATTCACCCTCCAATGACCACAATTCAGATATTTGCTCACATTTATTTGACTTCAATTTTTTTTATTTACTTGTTACTTTCTTGGTGTTGGTACCCAAGATACATATACTCTAATCCTATGATGCTATTCTATATATTATTATTATATTTTAAAAAGTAATTATTCTTAAAAAAACTGTAATACATCTATCCTACAGTTTTGGTTTAAACTGGAAAAGAAAGGATGACATTGTAATAATTAATTAAGTAATCATAGAACTCCACTATTTAGAAGCACAACCAGTTTTAAATAATAGTACACATTTACTTTTTATTCTAAAAGAAAACATGTTACATTCTTTAATTTTTCTTTTTGTACTTTGTCATACTTATTCTAGTTATAAACAAAAAAGGATGAATAATCAGTATACTTAGTTGCAGAAGCCATGATTAGTATTGTTTTTTAATTTTATTTTCTAGAGTCATTATAATTGATATCTTTGATATTAATGTTGTTAATTAATTTGTTATGTTGTTAGGTTTTGTTGATGATGTAGAATAATTAAGGGCCAACGAGAAATAAACTTGGTAGGTCTAAAATAAAGTCCTTGTGTGGTCCACCACCTCACTGAACCATACCACGCGCATCCACTTCTAAGGTTAATTTCTTTCATTCACACAGGTTTGTACCGAGAAGGACAATATTAGCTACTACTATAAAAATAGAATTTCATCTCAATAGTTAATGTCCACTTTTAATATTGACTTTAATTTGTTGCTAAGATTATCAAAATAAAACTTCATTTTTGTATTGAAGAACAATAGTACTGATTAAGTATCTAAGATGTTTCATTAAAATCCTAGAAAATAAAAAGATGATAAAAAAGTATTAAAAACAGTGAAGAAAATAATTTATTATTTTTTTACAAAAATGACATCCCAAACCGTCTTAGAATCTTTACTTTTTTAAAATATTTTTTTATAAAAAAAAAACACATTCTAAGACAGTTCTTTGAAAAACTGTCTTAGAATGTCTACTTGAAAAAATTGTCTAAGAATCTTCAAATTTTTTAACTTTTTTTATTTTAAAAAAAGACATTCTAAGATGGTTTTATAAAAAAATCGTCTTAGAAAAATGTATCATTCTAAGACGATTTTTAACTAAGAATCGTCTTAGAAAGGTATCATTCTAAGACGATTTTTAGCTAACACTACTGCAAAAAATGCAATTAATGATGGTTGATAAAGCCTTTCAATGATGATTACAAACCGTCTTTATAAATGATGTCATTGAAAGTCGAGGCCATCAACGACGGTTGCCCCAAAAATCGTCGTAGAAATATCAAATTTTCTAAGATGATGCTTCTTTTAGAATCATCTTAGAAGGCACGCCTTCTACAACGGTCGTTAAGTAAGAACCATCGTAGAATGCACGCATTCTACGACGGTCTTTACGTAAAGATCGTCGTAGAAAGTCATAAGCTTCATTAAATGCATTCAACAGATTTTGACTATGGTTTTTTTGAATGCATTTTATCCTAACAAAATATACTAAATGGCATTTGTATCATGCAATTAGCAAACATTAACCAAACCATGATGGAGATATTCTTTCTTGTTCCCAAATAACGTACATAGAAACAAAAAACAACAACACTTAATTACTGCAATTTTAAAACCTTGAAAAAAAAATACAGAAAAGCAAGAGTACCTTTTGGACACCGTTGGATTTGCACAAGAGGGTGAGAATGCCTTGTTCTCTACACAAGACAATTGTGACACATCCTTTCCCATCAGTAAGTAGTAATATGGACTTGATTAGAGGTCATGAAGAAATCATAAAGCTTTAGCTTTATCTTTAACGGTAGGAGAAGTTTTCCATCACCCAGATCCTGTAGAGTTTTAAAAGATGGCATAACATTAGCAGTGAACAATTGATGTGTAATGGGGGTGGTAGTAGTATTTAACATAACTATCTATCTATTCATTATAGTCTATGTTTTTTGTTACAATTCACAGCTAGTGCAATGGGCTGGCCATGGATACTATTGTCTCAGTTGGTTCTCCAATTGTTAAACTTGAATTTGGTTACATAGTCTCCTATGAAGAGAACCTTCAAAGGCTGGAGGATACTAAAACACTTTGATGTTGAGGCTAAAAGGAATGGAGAAAAGATGGAAGATATATTCAAATAATTGGGTGAAGAATGCCAATGACGTTGTTGCTAAGGTAAAGAAACTTATTGACATTTGAAGGGAAGTTGATTTGGTAGAAGTGGGAATTCCTTTTGGTGATGAACACAATGGCTTTAAATTAGTGGTCACTTCTAGATATCTTAATGTCCTGAAAAGGATGGGAACACAAAAAGAATTTGATCTTAGACCTTTACAAGAGGAGGATAGTTGGAATTTGTTCTAGAGAATGACAAGTGATGTTGTTGTTAAGGATTTCAATATAAAACCAATTGCAAAAAAAGTGGCAAAAGGTCAAAAGATATATTGTCTTCATGTAGTGAACAATATATATGTAAATCTTCAACATTGTCCATTAAGAAGCTTAGCTGAATTAGGAATTTCAACAAATGTCAAAACATCTTTGTGTATTGGTTACACTTTCCAATGGAGGGTGAGGGAGTAGTGAGTACTAAGTAGCATTGAAAAAATATATTTTGGACAAATGTTTGGTGAAATGAAAGACATGCACTTGGAGGGTTATTATGGCAACATTATGTAGTAAGTTGTATGAGGAATCTATTGGTGAGAAGGTTGTGACATGAGAATCTCCCTAGTGACCTTCACCCTAGAAAATATGTTTATATGAACAAAACATTCATCAGTGGTAAGTCACAAGTTCAGCTTACTGCAATTTTCAAACACTTGTAACAACCATTAGTCAACATGAAACTAGATTCCAAGGTTGATTTACTTCTAAGTGGCACTCTTATCTATAGTCTCGAACCTGTAAACGTATGCATAATTATAAAAACTCATTAGGTTAGGCCTTCATATAGAAAACCATTACTAGAATGCAAATATCCGAAACTTGATGTCAAGAGCTTCATCATGATTATTGGCCAAAGTGCAAGCGATGTCCATAACATTGATCACTAAGTCATACATAAGTAACTCAAAGCTCAGTCATATTCAAATATGCTTCACACATAATACATCAGTCATTAGGATAACTCATAATAATTTACCATTATGTCAAGCAGTCATACTACAATAGAATCCAAATACAGAACACAAATTATCATTTACAATTACAACTATTCGAGCACTGTCAATTTCCTACTCCACATGTACTTTAAGCACTAGTAGCACTTCACAAACAGCATTATTACATTTAGCAGAGACATGGAAAAATACAATCTGAGTACAATACTAATTTATGACACACAAGTGTATTGAATCATCCAATGACAATTAGTCACCTAGTATAAATGTCATGCTTGGTCGATCAACTAGTAATTGTCTTGCAATTAATGCATGAAGCATGCGGGTACCCAAAGGTAGTAATTATATGGTGCCTACCCATTATAGTGGGCACCTAGCCCATTTAGCACCTAGCTAAGTTCAGCACTAAGCAAAGATCCACTGGAGGCAAAGATCACTTAGAGGCAGCCATACATGGTGCAATGGCTTTATAAAGATTCGCACCTAGCCTGGATCCATAGTAAGGATGGACACAAAGCCCATAAATGTAATGATGCATGACAAATTATTAAGTCTTTCTCTTTATTAATTGCCAAGAGCTTCATCATGATTATTGGCTCTTAGAGAATAAAATTCTATGTACTAAAATCATAAAAAATATTGGGAGAAAAAAATGACTTACAATGAACTGAACTTTAGCATGTTCTTCCCCCTTGTACAGTCTAGTAGAGGATCCCATTGCTCAACTCCTTCATTCATAAGCTCTCTAATTGCATCACACACTTGACTGACAGGAATAACTGCTCCATCTGTACATGCCAACACAACACTATGTATCTTTGCACCATCTTGCAATATTCAAATAATTGCATTTAAAAGTGTTACAAACCAGAATCCAAATTTCATTTTATAGTCCTACAAAATTTAACAAGGGAACTAGGGCGTTGGGGGAAGGAGATAGACCTAGGAATCAAAGAAAGCAAAGAAAATCCAACAAGTGTTACAATGCAAAATATTATGACACAAAAGAAAAGGAATAAAAAAAGGAAGAAGACAAAAAAAACCATTCTCACTATGATGTCAACTAAAAGCAACAACACATAATGGTAGCTCTAAGTTGCCGACTGCAGAAATTTATGAAAACTTAACTGCACAAGAACAAATTATAGTTACAATGAATTAATGGATCCGCATGAACTGATATAATTTTGACCAAGTAACGCAAATAGAAGCTGAAGATGTTTCCTGAATTCCCCAATACTGGATGTTTGAATGAAGTCCTCAAGGCTGCAAAATACCAAACCTAAAAACAATTGTTACTTAAAAAAAAACAAATCTATAAAAGCAAATTGTATAGCAACTTACGTAGTTTAGAGACATTGTCGAAAGCTTGTAGCATGTGTCATGAAAATCGCTCAATTATCAGCCAGCAATTACATGTTTACAAATAATGGTAAGTATTAGTTAATTGAAAATGTAAATACTTACAAAAATGTACCAAAATAAAGCCTTAACATGAACTTACATGGGTATGTTAACTAAAGAAGCTTCACATGTCCATGCAACTTCAAATGTCCTGCAAAATTGCCCCATTGGCCGTGCAAAAAACACTTTTCCAGTCCGTATGCATAATTTGTATTGCGAATACAATGATAATCTTTAATAGATTTGTAGAAGTGAAAAGGAAATACACAAATTTTAATATTTATTGTCAAATAAATGTCAATATTTGTACAATCGTCTTCTTAATGTTCACAATAACCATCAAATGAACAATAGTACGATCATCCTATATCATCTACGACTTTCTACATGTCATGTTTTTGACTTTTACAAAATATGCTACCCATTTCTTGGGAATCATTGTTATTGTCTCCGTGTCTAATGGCGTCCCATTAGCAAACCACTACAAACAAAAAAATACAGATAATATGTCATTTCTATGTAAAATGATAACAAAATTGAAGGTAAATGCTAATTTGAATTTATGCAAGCAAACATACCATGGTCCAATCATTCTTTAAACCCTCACATACTATGTTCCACATCTAATGTATCACATAATAGCCACACTCATATCCTCTACTTTGAACATGGCTCTACATTCAATATAAAACATCATTGAATCAAAAAAGTGTAGTGAAGTTACCACATACAAATCACTATTGATAAAAAACCAAAAATTTAGCGACTAACCTTTACTTCAATCCACGTAGGAGGTCGTGCCTCGTTTTTTCCATCCACAGTGGTCTTCAATGTATTCATTGCATTGGTAACAAAAATAAAACATAAATGCTAAAACTCCGACAAATATTTGGTCATTACAAGTTTGGAATAGATTAAATGAGTTACAATATCAAACTTAACTTGTTAACTGCATTTTTTATATGAATATCAGGCTTTTTATGTAATGAACAGAACCAAGCAACAACATCGTTGGTAGGACAAAGTACAATCAGCTGCCAATGGGCCTTGCATTAAACAAAAATTAGGTACGTATAATTGAAACATTTTTTACCAACCATTTGCATTGATACAACTTAGTGATTCAGGTAAGCTCCTAGGTACACCTGTCTTTGAGAATCCTTCACCCATGTTTGTATGTAATTTTCACATTCAACACGTTGATCCTTTGCATGGTGTACATCTGAGGCTCAAGGAATCCATAGACAAAATCATAACCCAAACTTGTGCTCCAATCATCCATAAACCTATTTTGAACATTGAAATGAAAATTGTTCAAAATGACAATAAATGATAACACATATTAGATGTTCAGATTTTGAATGGCATAAAATTGACTTATATCATCCATAATTGTAGTATAGATATGTTCAAACATTTGTCACCTGCTATTATTTCATTTACATCAGAATATGTTAAGAAGAATGATGCATAAGCATTAGGAATCCCAAATTTAGTGCCATCCCACATCAACTCAACAGGCTTCTCGTAAATGTCATACAAGATCTTGATCAACTGACGCAAGGGATCAATCCAACTAATCTAGGGGAATCTGCTTCACGGCCTACCGAGTGAAGATCCGTATGCATATTTGGCCATATACATCGAGATTTGCAACACGGTGAAGATAGCAGAAGTGCTAGAAGACGCCATATGCCTCAACTTATTCTTTTTCTCCTTGACTGGTGAAGAAAAAAGATGACTTCACTCGTTCAAGGGGAATAGGTTGTGGAAAAGTTCCAAAAGAAGTACTTTCCAGAGTCCAAGACCATTGAGGGAAAGGAGGAAATCTCATCCTTCCACCAACTCCCTACCGAATCACTGGGTGAAGCACTTGACCACTTCCATGGGTTACTCCGGAAGAAACCTATACATGGGTTCAGTGAGCCAGTCCAGCTCAACATCTTCATTGATGGCTTGCGACCCCATCCCAAGCAGCTCCTCGATGCCTCCGTCGATGGGAAGATCAAGTTGAAGACGCCAAAAGAAGCCATGGAGCTAATAGATAATATGATAGTCAGTGATCACGCCATCCTTTGTGATCGAGCCTATATACCCACAAAGAAAAGTCTTCTTGAGCTCACTTCTTAAGATGCTATGTTGGCTTAAAACAAGCTCATGGTCAAGACCTTAAAGACCCTTACAGCAACTTTGAGTAATCTCTTTCAATAGTTGCATGCAATGCAACCTTCTTCGTCTTCAGTCATGCACATTGGGAGATGCAACATCTGTGGTGGTACTCATGAGTCAGGCTCATGCATGGTCCAAGATGAGGCATCTAATGAAGTTAACTACATGGGCAGTCAGAATCACCAAGGATTCCATGAAGGAGGACCACCAGGATTCTATTAGAGAGGTAATTTTTCACAGGGCCAAGGATGGAGATCCTATCCAGGGAATAATTTCAACCAAGGAGGTCCATCTCATCAGCCTCCTAGCCAAAAGCCCAGCCTACATGAGAAAATCACCAAGTTGGAGGAATTACTGGTACACCTCATGCAGACTACCATGTCACACCAGAAGAGTATTGATTCAGCAATCAAGAATCTGGAGGTACAAGTGAGTCAATTAGCTAAGCAAATGGTTGAAAGGACCATTGGAACCTTTGGGGCCAACACTGAGAAAAATCCCAAGGAGAAGTGCAAGGTAATTTTCACTAGAGGGGAAAACGCTGAAAAGGAAAAGAGAATTGAGGAGGATGTGAGTGATGAGGAAGGAGAAAAGAAAAAGAGAGAAGAAGAAGAAAAAGGAAAAAAATGAGAGTAAGGAGAGTAGTGATGAGGTCTCAACCAATAAGATCAAGAGCCAGTTAGCTTGGGATGCTAGAAAGGAGATACCCTAGTCTAAGTGAAGAAAGCTCCATATCCCTTGGTGTCATCCAAGAATGACAAGGAGCGATACTTTGCTCGTTTTCTTGACATCTGCAATAAGCTGGAGATCACCATTCCCTTTAGAGAGGCTTTACAACAGATTCCTTTATATAACAAATTCATGAAGGACTTCCTCACAAAGAAAGGGACATATATCAACAATGGGAACATAGTGGTAGAGGGCAATTGTAGTGCAGTGATCTAGAGGAAGCTACCACACAAGCTCAAAGATCCAAGAAACATGACTATCGCATGCTCCATTTGGGATGCGTCCAGGTTACTTGGCCAGCAGTCCAACTTCCTTTTGTTAGGGTGGGTGACACCTTTGGTGTTGCTGATGATGATGCCACAGATGTCGAAGCTGATGATGATTATGTTGTGGACATTAGTGATGCCCATAGAGCTTGGGATCCAAGGCCCACACAAGATTGGGGCCTATTTTGACCAGGATTTTCCTTTCTTTTCTTTAATTTTTCTTTATTTTAATTTCAGCAGTTTAATTTTAGTCATTGAATAAAAAAATTGCATGATAGAGATATAGGAAATTAGTAATGGGCTGTGACTTGTTCTAGATAAATTGATGCATGAGATACTGTGTATTGATGAGATAATTGTGAAAGTTTTGATTCTTGTGAGCAGGTGTCATTGTGAGTGATGAAGTATGAATTGAAAGCACAAAAGTAAATAGGTTAGCACATTTGAACGGAAATCATGGTATGGTAAGCCAAACACTTCATAAATGTCCGGTGAGATATGTGGCCTTATAACTGTGAGAGAACGATTGTCCTTAATTTCCTGATTTTGCATGATTCTGAGATTGTTTAAGTACATACATAAGGTGAAAATGATCAAGGCCTTGTTTGATTTTCTTAGCCACTGAGCCAAATAGCCAACCTGTTACTAAAATGAATACCTTGCACCCTGTTGAGCTTAATGCAATAAATTGTTTTTGAAACCTGAGCCGAATGAAATTAATGACCACTTTGTCTTAGGTTGTAGGAGAGCATGGGTCAACACAAATTTATCCCTAATTTGGGGGAGGAGGATTTTTTGGTTTCGGGAACATCAATAATAGCACACACTTAAATGTAAATAAGTTGCTGCAGTACCAGTTTAAGCCAGTTATAATTTCAAAAAAGAAAAGAAAAGAAAAATTGAAAAAAATAAAAATTGTGTTTCAAATAAAGAGCTTATAGCAACTAAGTGCTAATAAATTTTGTGTGTTGTTAGGAATAG
Source organism: Glycine soja (assembly GCF_004193775.1). NCBI lineage: Eukaryota > Viridiplantae > Streptophyta > Magnoliopsida > Fabales > Fabaceae > Glycine > Glycine soja. The sequence continues at coordinate 14,778,493 of NC_041005.1, forward strand.
AAGACAAGAAAGTTGGGGGCTATGAAATATAAGTCATGGGTTATCAGGTATGTGCTATCTTAGAATCTAACTTTGTTTCCAAAGAAAAACCATGAGTTCTTTGTTAGCCCAGCCATGTTACAAGCCTAAAAAGCCCTTAGTGATCCACAATATGTATGTATGCTTTCCTTAACTAAGAAGAAGTACAAAATTGGGAACATTAGTTCAGTTGTTGACTTTAAAAACACTTAGCCGAGACACTTGTGCGCTGAGGGAATCACTAACCTTGTGAGGAATGAAGTGTTGTAATTTTGCCTCGATGAAGTTTTTATTGGCTAACCTTTTTCATCTCCATGTGTATTCCTTCACGCTTCCATCACAAGATCAAGACAAATGCAAGCTCAGGATCATTCAGTGAAAAGTTTGAAAAGGTTTCGTAGTTATCTCATGTGTTGATACTTTCAGACTTATTTTTGCTTGAGGACAAACAAATGTTTTAATTTGGGGGAGTTGATAACTGTGAAATATGAGCTAATTTGATAGCCAATTTTGGCTAATAAATGGGTGCAATTTCTTCACTAGCAGAAGTCAAGAGAAAAAGAATTCAAGTGCTTTGAAGGAAAATTGATGCAAAATTTGGAAGAAAAATGGAAGAAGTAGACAGCTCGCTTAGCACCCCACCTAGGCTTAGTGCGTGCCTGCGCTTAGCACGCAGCTCAAGCTTAGCGCGAGAACTCGCGCTAAGTGTGAAGTCAACGTGAAAATTAAGCTACCTGAAACCTATATAAGGAGGAGGAAGCAGAAGGGAAAGACACGCCGAGTCTTAGAGCTATCCAAGCCTAGGCCTATCCCTTAGGGAAAACCCTTTTTCTTAGTCATTCCCCATTTTCTTGCTATTAGTCACCCAACCCCTTCTTCTATTAGCCTCCGGAGTGTAAAGTCTCTCATGGCTATGAGAAGCTAAACCCCATTTGTTGGAGCCTAGTAGCCAATGCCCTTATAATGTAACTCTTCTTATCTATTAATGCAATTTCAATTTCTATTGTCTCTTTTCTGCTCTTCATCTTTATTGTGTGATTTGGCCATCCATGCATGTATTTTTAGGGGGTTATATATTGGGAAATGATAATGTCTAAAGAACTGAGAAAGGACATCTCAACAATGCATTATTAGGGATAGAATGACTTTGTTGTGCCTCTTCATCATGAGGGATCAAGGTTGAGTATCTTAGCATATTTGGGTGGAAATTGGGAAGGCAGTTAATAGAGAAAAACATTAACATTGCATCAAGGGTAGTTAGGCATGATAGGCCCCAACATAATTGTATTTTGAAATCATCTTTTGCACTCATCTTGTTTATTTTACTATTCTTGTTTTTAAATTCAATTTCTTTCTTTCTTCTTATTTATATTATACTTCCTTTTCTCTTGCTTACAAATTGGGTATTTATCAACTCAAGTACAAACAAAATATCTATGGACTCGACACTCAATCTTTTATTTTAATATTTACTACTTGTGATAAAATTAGTACACTTATCAATCTATTACCACATTCCAAGGTAAAACTGCACATTCATATCTTAGATTTTATTGTAAAAAAAAAACCTTGAGAATATTGATTTGTAGATTTTTTATGCTATGATGCTTCCTGAGATCACATTTAATATATATCATTTTATCTATTAAATAGTTCTATCTTATAAGCTTAGAGAGCTTTGTAGTGGGTTGCTAATGGAATAATGATTTAAATAATTGAATTAATATATTTTTAATTGTAAGAGATTAAAATAGTATATATTTATTAGAATACCACACTTGACAATAATACATAGAATTTATTAATGAAAAAAATAATTCTTTTATTCAAAAAATTGTTTTATTCAAATATGAAATTTTAAAAAAGAATACATTTGACTATTTTATCAAAATAATAAATTTTGAAAATAAAAAAATTCAATTTCTTTATCCTAACATAATATTTTGAAAATGAAGAAATATAATTTTTTTTTATTTAAGAAAAAAATTTTAAAAATAAAAGAATTTAAATTAAAACATTTAAAATTTTTAAAATTTAAAATTATCTCATTATATTTCACTAAGGTAACAAAAAGGACAACATTGAGAGAAACGAAGAAACGTTACTGCGATCGGAGTATGAGAGACAGAGTGTTTCTGTCAATTTATGCACACTTACGGAAATTATGCTCGACCATGATGCTTTAATTTATTTTACGTATTCTCCTTCCAACCAATCAAAAGGTGCCACGTGGTACAGAATCAATTAATATTTTTCCAATAATTTTTTTCAAAAGAGTGGTGATAATTTAATACTATTTTATTTTAAACCTGCCTTGGCGGCATCAGTATAAAATTATATAAAATTAATTTTATTGGTTGTTATTATAATAATAGTTCATGTTAATTAATATAAAAATGTGTAAAATTAATTATTATTATTTTGACAATGATTAAAGTTATAAATAGCATAAAACTGTGTTTTATTGTTATAAAAATTAATAAATTTTAATTTTATGTGTAAAAAATAATAGTTTTTTAAAATTATTTCTTAAAAGTTAGACAAAAAAAAAATTAAATCCCCTTATTTCTAGATCCGTCTTTTTTTATCACATCATATTATTTATCATGTCAATATTTTTTTATCTTTTTATTATTATAATCTTATCACATCATATTATCTATCATATTAATATTTCTCTTTTAATTTCTTTCTTTTAAAGTTGTCAATTGTTGTTGTAATAATAATGATTAATGAGTAACCTTTTTTTATGCTAGAAAGAGAAGAGATCGAAAATATAGGGTGATAATATTGGTGATTAGATATTTATATTAGATTTGAAAAAAAAATTTGAGTTCAATATCCTTTGTGTTGACATGTTATTTGATTATCGTGTATTTGTTTTTAAAATATGCTACCTTATCCTTTTCTAAGATTTTTTAATCCTAGATATATATGATGAATTTTGGTGGGATTTGATTTTGAAATAAACTGAGTTCTGATTGATAATTTATATTGTTTACTTCAGTTATTTCACAATGTTCCTTTTCGACATTAATCTTTTTTTTATTTTTTTTATCATCACTACTATATCTCTAAGTAATGAATTGTTCTCCTTTAATTCATTTCCCATTATAAAATTCATCATTCATCATTACTCTTTTTATCTTTATTTTTATATATTTATTATCTTAATTACTTATTTCTTTCAATATGCCTTCTTTTAATTTTATCATTAAATTAAATTTCAATAATTTTTAAAGCAACGATTATTAGGTAAAAGTAATCTACTATTATAATTTAAAATTTTTTATGTAAATCATAAATATAATTTATATATCCTATACTATAAATTAAAATATTTAACTTTAGAGTGAAGCTCTAATTCTCTCTATTAGAGATTTTCAATGCTCTGTCTTCTCTCCATGAGAAGTGCATTTCATACATCTCGAACACACAACCAGCCAAAACAACATATATCTTTCAATCATATTAAGATAATCTTATCTTTACACGTATACTTAATTTTCTTAATTATTATCTATAAGTTTTCCCTTGAAAATAACCTTCTATAAAAATTAAATTACTTATTTTAAATTTAAAATATAACTAATAGTTTAGTACGTACTTACTTATTTTAAATGTAAAATATAACTAGTAGTTTAGTACGTACAATGCATAAGATGTGTTTATCTTATATAGCTTTGCTTTCCATAATAGTCCTGGTTCTCTCAAATAGAATTATCTCTGATAAAACAAAACATACATGTGATTTAGAACACAAAAGAATGTTAATTACTAGCATTTCTCTCTTTGATGTATATACTAAACTAATATTAAATATGTAATAATAAATATTTTTAAACATATAAATTATGTTTTAAATATATATATTATATATACCAGCGGAAACACCGACAATGTCAAAAAAATTAATATATTTTTGTAATATCTCTTAGTAGCAGTATTGTATAACACACAACGTAATACCAAAAAAATAATAACACAATGCATATTGTTTACATTTTATGAAATTTTACTTATATTTATAATTCACTATAATTTTTCTCCATTATAATAATGTGTTAGTGCCTTGATGACTTGATGTAAACATACATTGTAACATTCTATTTTAAAAATTATTTGTTGTTTTAAAAATAATTTTTTGATTAAATTTTGATTTAAAAAAATTAATATTGAATAAAATAATTTTTAAAATTGTTTTGAAAATTATATTACTTTTTTCCTTTATTTTATATTGTTGAATATAACTTTTGTTTCATTTTTTTCAATTTTTTTAAAATTATTTGTCTCTAATTTCTCATGCTCTTGTTATTCAAGTGAATCTTTTTTTTTTTCAAACAAAATAAAATTAAAAATAAATTTTTATCTTATTTTAAAAATTAGTTTTCATTTCAGGATTTTATTTAAAATGAACGGTAACTTGGCATAGGTTAGCACATATTTAAAATGAAAAATTATTTAAAATCAGTTTTACTTTTTTATCAGTAAATCTGTTTCGCTTTTAAAATTAGCAATTTTACATATAAAACCAAAATAAGTTTTTAAATTATGTGAATGACCATTTTTTATGCATTAGCTACTTATTTGGGGTTGGTCAAATTAACGGTATATTCAGCTTGTGTTTTTGTTATTAAAAAAAAATAATAAACCTGTGAAATTGTGAATATATTTCATTTTATTTTGTGTTGCATTTGTCCTTTCAACTCCTAATGTAACATATCATATGTTAGTCCTTTGAAATTCATTCTATTCATAATACATGATTAATTTTAAAACAAAAAACATTACACTTATTTTTTTAATTAAATTCTGTTTTTATTTTTTTTAGAAAATAAATGGATTTTATTTTTATTATTCTAATGTCACTTTGCTGATTTAAAACATATAAAATTGGTTATATGTATAATTGATTGAAGGTTTTTTCTTTTTTTAATTTAATGTGGAAAGTGTATTTATGGTTCACTTTAATTTAGTTGCGTTTATAAATTATTAATATATAGTAACATTAAATTCAATTATATAACTTAAAATCTGTTAACAAATGAAGAGAGAGAACACTATAGGAGAGAGCTACAAATTACAAGTTATTAACTTATTATAAAGAAAAATGTGCTAGGTATGTAACAAAATAAAAAATCTTGACGGTGATGATTTTAATAGAAGGGATGAGGCAGAAGAAAATGAAAATGGGGTGAGTGTGGTGTTACTGTTAAGTGATTGAATCACCAATCTATTCTTTGAGCAAAAGTTTAGGTTTTTATTATTTAAAAAAATGTGAAATTGTAAATTATTTTGTGTTATTCTATTTTATTTTATATTACATCTATTATTTTTATTCCAGTGACAATATTTTAAACTTTCAATAAAAAAAATTATAAGATCAAAAACAATGAAGATGCAACAAAATTGTATACATTAAAATTACAATTAACTATTTATTTAAAATTTAAATGTAAATCAATTAAATAATTATTTAACAATTGTATAAAAATTCCTTATTTGAATTAAAGAAAAAAATATGGAGTATTATTTTAAAAAAATACATCTGATTAATCATTAATACATACAATACACTTAAAATGGATACCTGGAAGTAACAAAAATACATAATTTGTATTATTTTAAATGTTTTGATACTTGTACCAAATCGTTGATAATTTGTTGCCAAGTTAGTTATTAAAAATATCAATCTCATTGTACCCATATTATTTGTCAAGTTAATTATGTTGCTTCTACTTACTCGTCTTTTAGGTCATTCATTTGTCTTTGTTCCATGGTCATTCTTCATCTTCTATTTGTTATATTTTTTTTTCTCCATGTTTCTCTTTATTTTTTGCTCTCTTGATTGTTGAGTATTTCAATTATCCATACTTTATATCACCGGTTAAACCAAGAAAAAATTCATAAATTAATGCAAAAAAAGAAATTAATAAAGAATATAAAAAGATAAATAGAAGAACTACAAGGGAAATGACTTATACCTACAAACAAAATCTGTCACTAGTAGTCCAAAATCCGTGGGTAGATGTATAAAGGACTTTGTCCTACAGACTTTTTTGCGTCAACTTTGAGGGGGTATACAATGACAACTAATAGTCTGTCACTATAGGCTTTACCTACGGATATATTTTTACCTACAACACCTACTATTTCAAATGTGTAGGTAAAATATATTAGTTTATACCTATAATCTCTAACTATAGGTAAAAGTCAATTTACTTGTACCTACGGTCCTTCCTAAGTGTATATTTTTGGTGCACCATGACCCTCTTTACATGGAGGGAATCATCACTAAAATGTAACAAGTTTCTAAATTTTTAAATGTATAAAAGAGTTAATTCGAGTTGCTAGACAAATAGACAAAGTAAAAACCAAACACTTGAACATTTTGTCGCTGGGTCACATCTTCATTACCATCTAAATCATGTTCCTGAAATAACATTTTGTCGCCGGCTCACATCTTCATTACCATCTAAATTTCAACTCACCTCTAGTTAAGATTGTTTGTAGTTTGATGATTTTTACTGGTAGAACCATTTGTAGATACCTAAATTAAAAGAATGTTTTTTCTTTGTAAAGTATCATATCATAGTTAAATCGTTGAATAAGTAGAATTATAAATTCATACCTCTTGATCTATAGCTTCTAAGACTTGATTAATTTGTGGATCTTCTACAAATCGCACTTTAAGCACAACTACAAGGTTTTCAAGCAAAATCTCTAACTTTTGAATTCTATTATTTGCATAAGAGCTTTGAGATGAACTTGCTTGATGTGGAAGCTTGCCAAGACAACGCACACGTCCTCTTTTTTCAGGTCCTTTGACTTTTGAATATATATCATTTGTCCAATTAGTAGAATCTTGGGTGCTTTGTAAATTTTGTGAACTCTCTACTTCAACCATTTTCTTTTTTAATTCATCCTACATAAATACACCTTATAAATTATTATCATACATCAATATCCTGAATACTTCAATATCACTAAACAAAACTCATCTCCACATTAGTTACTCCTCCTCACCCCATAACCTTCTATTAGAAAATTGAGCAAAACAAAGAAAAAGTATTGAAATAAAAATTAAAATTCTTACAATTACAATAGCAGCCTTTTCAGTAACAATGCTTCCATCTTTTCGAGTTGAGTGTTAATATAAATTTTTGCCCTAGAAGGTTGCACTCCCTTAGCCTTTGTTGTCTAACATTAGTTAAAAAAATCATGGTAGCTTTGAAGTTAGAAGAGTGACAATGAGATGATGCCAAGTAAGAAACTGAGCATTGTGCTGATAATTTTACAATTTAAACAAAAAGTTTAGTACAATACTATAGTATTTTCTATGCATACCAATTTGTGGAAGTAGTTTTTTATTTCTCCAACAATTAACAAATAACAAATATGTTTAAAAAAAACTATAGTCACATGCAAGGAACACCAAAATATAGTAACTGTTTTTTCAACATCAATACTTGTCCTAGAAAATCAAATGGTTTTAGTAACTAAGTTCAATGAATAAAAAATATATTTATCCTAAAAAGGTGGTATTTAGCCACTTAAAAATGCTAGAAGCGCACCTAGGCGACAGAGTCTGATTGCTTATTTAGGACCACTTAAAAATTCCAGAAGGCAAGGCACAGTCATAGAACAGAGAAAGAACACTGCTTTTCAATTAAGCCCTGTATGCTCCATTTGGCCTACCAAGTACATTTTTATCTTTTAATTTTACTATCACACATAAAAATACTTACGCTACAAATTCTTTAAAATTTGAGTTACCACCAAGGATCTCTAAATCCTCCTTCAGGCCAAAAATTAAGACATTTATAAGTGATTCAATAAAGACCTAATAACAAATGTCATATGAATCATTTAAGAAGGGACCTTGCAAGATATTCCCTGGTTGTGGCCAATGCTTGACTTAGTGTCTGTAATAGGAATAAATACAGTTATTCCTTAAATAAGTGAATTTATTGTCGATTTTCTTTTTTGGTATTAAAGTGAAGCATATTAGTGAAGGATGTACTATACCTGTTCGGACAAAGGAGCTCTAGAATCTATACTATTACTAGCAACTTTCCTAGCTATAACATTTGGATCAGTTTCAAGTATGATACTTCACAAAATATGAAGACATGAAGTTTATGTGAAACCGGCGTGGAGTCAAGACAAAGGTAGATAAGATGCAAGAAGAAAAGGAGTAAGTGTTGAGGTGATAATGAGGGAGAAGGCAGACAAAAGGAGGAAGATCAGAGGAGTATGCCTTAGCTAGATAAATGTGATTTATGGTATAATTCTACTGACATTCCAGTACTATGGGATCTATAACTACTGAAATCACATGCAGCTATAGCAGCAAGGTACAATAACATTTAAGGATTAGCAACTTAATTAATTGCATCCAAGATTTAAGTCATGCCTTTTAAGATTAAGCCATGATTTCCGAAACAGTATGTGCCATGTGGTTGGCTTAGAATTTAGATTTAGACTTAACCACAAAGAATCTTTAAATTTCTCTTACATCAAGAATTGAACATCTACAAATAATGTCATAAAGATATACATGGCTAGTTTCTTATCTTTATACCACCACCTTTATGCCATTTGAATAACATCTCACACACGTATAATTAGGTGTCGTTTGTCGTTTTTTCGGTAATGAATATATCTTTTACAGAAAGTAATTAATCTTATTCAAACCAAATAAAATTGTTATAGTGTAGATAGTGTAGATAACAAATACTAAAATCAGGACAAAATATAGTTTAGAGATACCAATAACATGTTCAAGATTAATTAATGGCAAGACAAAAATATTGACAAACATTCATAAGTATTCAGTAATCAAAATATAGCTTATTATATTCATAAAGCATATATTTCAAAACAAATGATGCAAAACGTGTAATTTGAGAAGGAAGGAAGAAAGAGTAGTCTTCTCTAAACAATAAAAAAAAATATATCCTATTTTATAATATAAAAATATAAATATCTTAATGATATTAATTAAAAGTAGCAATAAAAAATAATTATTTAAAAGATTTGTAAGGTTTAGAGCCTAGCAATTAGGAAGTATCATTACTACTCTATATTTCTTTGAACTTTCAAAAAATTTGGTCCATACTCAAAGAAGAGAGACCAACAATTCTTGAAATTATTCCAATCCACTTCCCATCATTTATATAATTTCAAAATCTTAATAGATACAAAAAAGAGAGAGAAAGGGTTGTTATGCTATTTCTTACTGGGTGTAAAGTATACCCCCTCTTCTAACTATCCCATACAATATGGACAATTTTTGGTTTCTATCCTACTTAACTGGAACAAAAGAACTTTTACAAAGAATGATTCTGACACCTCTAATGTAGATGCTGCAAGCAGGCCATTGTGTCTAGCAACAAAACCATCATATTGATGCAAAGTTGCAATCCCCACCCTCACTAAGATCCTCCTCACACTTGTTACCAATTTTCACAGGCCATCTCCAAGACCATACTTCTCTAACCAGCAATGGCATAAAGGTGGTATAAAGATAAGAAACTAGCCATGTGTTTGGAATCACGGTAGAAACATCAAAAACTACGTCAACAACGTGTAACCAAACACGCTATAGATGATGTGTTTTCCATTTAATCACTACAGCAGGGCTGGTCACCAACCAACCAAATGGTCCACTAATCTATTTGTAAAGAATATCATTAAATAGACTGAGTAAGAAAAAAAAAATCAAAGAGGAACAGTAAATGAGATCTGAAAGAGAATAGTAGAAGACGCAAGTTATGTCACGCAAAATCGCTTCCAGATTCACAACACAAACACTTATTACAACAAAGAAGAACACAATTGAAATGAATGAACAAAGAATCGTAGATTTATTTAGTCATTGGAAGCGCAAAGAGCAGAAACGGTTAAATTGAACGAGAATAGGGAAATTGGAAAATAAGAACGCGCGATTGAAGCGGTGAGAAGAGAACCATAGCATTCATATTTAATGGAGAATAAAATATATTAAAATAAAGAGTTAACGAGAAAGAGACCTGAAAGTGTGAATGAGAAGGATTGTTGAAGAGAGCTGAGAAAATGTGTGAAGAGGAGGAAAAAAATTTCTGCAACTCCAACGAGAGAGAGAGACCGCTATCTTTGTTGTACGGGCAAGAAACTTTTATTAATTTAGTTGGTTTTGAAGGAAACCCATTACTTTTTCTCAACAATTCCTTTCTGGAGGATTGGTTTGCAAGCCTGGAACCACACAAAATTTGAAACTTTCACCTCACTTTCTTCTTTATCTTCCTTTTTTAATTATTTCCTTTTCTTGTAGTGTTTTGTTCTTTATTAATATGTAGTAGCTTAGCTAGCTATAGCTTCCTTAGTTTCTAGTTGTACATCTATAATTTTTTTTTTGTTTTTGTTTAAATGGTGTGTATCTTCTATTAAATGTAATCTTATTTGAATTAAATAGAATTATTGTACAGGCAAGAAACTTTTATTTTATATTTTTGAATATTTCGTATTAAATAATTTAGAAATCTATATATTTTCTCACTATTTTATTTTTATCTTCATTTTTTTAAAAGCTTCTCTCTTTCTATTTTTTTAATCAAACAAATACTAATATTGTCACATCATTTAAATGTCTTTCGCGATTTTTTTTGCCTATATTGTGCTTTTGTCTACATCAAATAATGATTGGTACAAGTGGTTGAGTTTTACCTACATTAGTCAGTTGTAGGTAAAAGTATTTTTGAGATTTACCTACACTAATTCATGTCCGTAGGAAAACGGCGTCTGTAAACATAGGTTATTTTTCTTGTAGTGGACAATATATTTAAAATGAATTATGTATGCATTTTAGGTGTGTTAGAGTTGTAGGGGGTTTTGTGGTGGATTGATGGGAAGAGTAAAATTGAAAAAATAATATAAAATGGAAATAAAAAATAAGAGAAAAAAAAAGGTAAGATTGAGAGAGAAATAAGATTAAAAAAATGAATTTCGTAAACATCAAAGTTACCCCAAAATCTGATAATTTCCTTCGAATTTGATTTTTAATTAATTTCTTAAACAACCTTTTTGAAGTTATGGAGTTGTGATAAACTTGAAATGAAAATAAAATGTTAGAAAAAAAAAATTAAAATGCATACATAAACAATTAAAAGAAATTAATACCATGTAAAAAATCTCACATTCAAAGGATAAACAAAGAACCTAAATATAAATTAAGGAAGTGAGGATAAATTAAAAGATAAATAAAAAAAGATTGAATGTGATTAGATGGGATACTTGAAACTACATGGAACCATGATAAACAAAATTGCAAGTGTTAACCATTCAAAAAGATAAACAAAATTGGTTGGCCTGCACCATTAAAAAAATTGAACAAAAAAATGAGTTTTTTCTATTCATTTGTTATAGAAAAGGGAGGTTGAAAAATATAAAATTGTATTGAAGCAAGTTGCTCAAGTGAAGGGGTAAGATGATTTTACATAGCATATTTAAGTCTGCATATTGAGTTAAAGATCGAGTTGGATGCAAACAACCATACAACAAATTCAATATTCAAGGGGTGAAGGGATGAGTTAGTAGGAAAATTGTTCGAGAAGGGTGCAAAGGTGAAGACAAAATGAAGGAATAAAGTTAAGTTGAAGAAGTATGAAAATATAATTAAATAAGTGACACAGTTTCTTTGTATCCATAAACCATATTGGCCTTCCTTTGCACCTTCACAGCTATTGCAATGGCTTTTAACACCATCATCCAATGCAGTTCTTCTTCATCTCATACGATCAGGACTACATACGACGTGTTTGTCAGCTTCCGCGGTAAAGACACGTGCAACAACTTCACTGGTTTTCTCTTTCAAACTCTTCGTAGAAATGGCATTGATGCCTTCAAAGATGATGCAGTTCTCAAGACAGGCAAATTCATAGTACCATTGATGCTATTGGCCACAAACTTGCACACATCTGCAATTGCACTGAAGCATCCCCGAGTCATGTTCTTCCAATTTTCTATGATGTTGATCCATTAGAGGTGCAAAACCAGAGTGGGTATTAAGAGATAGCCTTTGCAAAACACGAAGAAAGATTCAGAGAATTGAAATCGCAGTCAAATGTTTGTATGTGAGTAATTCTTCTTTTATCATGTAGGCATAGTTGGTTATAGGGTTGTGGTGTGGAAGTTTTGTTTCACAGCCTAAGATGGTGATAGTTGGTTACATAAGCGGTTGCAATGCAAGCAAGGATAATAGGTAATAATTTTGTGATTAATTTAAGGACAAAAGTGTCAAATGAAATGTGGTCGTTGAAGAACAATTCCTAAAAATAATATCATTAAAAAATAATTCTTACAAATTCTCTCATTCGAGATAATTATTTTAATTTGTATAGAGAGAAGATTGATATATTTCAAAAATATTATTTATTGTGAACTTTGATTATATTATAGTTCATAAATTTTTAAATATTCATTATGAATTATAATTGTCCTCTTGCATATAATTTTTGGTGAATAGATTGTCCTCTTCTATATTGGAATAACTAGAATGAAGGGATTTGGGAGTTATTCTTCAACTAGAAAAATTTTAGAAGTTTTTCTTTTAAGAGAACGTTTTGGGAGTTTTTTTTTTCAAAAAGAGCTTTGGGAAGTTTTTTTTGACATCTTATCTCTTTTAATTTAGGTCTTGTTTGGGGTGGTTTTTAAGTTTGAGTTTTAAAAATTTTTAAAATAAGAACCAATTTTAAGTTTTAGTTTCAAAAAAATTTTAAACCATGTTTTAAAATATGATTAACTTTAAAATAAACTTATTTTCAAAGTTTCATATTACATTAAAATTAGTTTTCGAGTGCTTTTGCTTGGGGGTGACGACAATGGTGATGATGTTAGCAGTGGCGGTAGTAGAAATACTAGTGGTGATCGTAGTGGTAGTGAAGGTGATAGTTGTAACACCCTCTACCCTAACATACATATAAATAAGAAAAATATATAAAAATATGGAATTAACTAAAATGATTTTATTCAATTAACATAAAGAAGTTCATGTGAGTAAAAGGGTTACATTCACTTTAATATTATCAAATAAAACTTATTAAAAACATATCTGACTCAGAATAAGATCGTCAAAGTTTACAAAAGAAATTTTGCTAAATCAGTGAGGTAAAATAAAATAACATCATACAATTAAAATAAAACATATCCTCAATGCCACATCCTATCAGAGCATTGTATCCCAGTATCCTCTAGCACGAGGTTCTTTAAAGTCATCTACCTAATCATTTGCTTTCACGAACACAAGGTTCGAGATCATCACAGGATCTAAACACAAATAATACATAGGGAGTGAATTATTATATTTCTAAAAAAATACAAATAAACAAAGACATGATCAAAATAAATTATAGAAGTATTTATAACATAGTTCAACTTAATACAATTCACGTCACTTCACCACTTTATCATTTAAAATTCATTTTTCAATCATCAATCACATTACACATGAATCACACACTCGGATTAAGACGTAATAGCACTCATTATTTTCATAATAAACAATTAGCAGACGTTATGCAACAATTATACTAAGACTCAAGTCTATATGCAATGTGGTACCATGTCATTGAAAAACACACTCAGGCGTTTAGGAGTACATAACAAGACACACCACACAATAAGTATATGTCAGGTCACTCTCACTAAATAAAATCATAAGGTGACCAGTCAGGGTCACTCTGTTTTACGAGAATGCTCCAACCATATGGGATTAACATAGACTTAAAGGAGCACTCAAACCAAGTGTCTTTACGCCCAAGGCCTAGACTCCGAAAAATCCATTAGGGTCTCACCTTCCTGATTCATGTCCAACCCCTAAAATAATCTTTGCACGTTGACACTGCTCATGAATTATATAATACCCATGATCTCACACTCGTGTTTCAAACAAGTTTAGCACATTTCACTACAATTTAACGCTTTAGGTTCCTAACTAGGAATCCTACATTTTCCCTTTAACGCTACACATAAACACTTTTCTCAAGGTAAACACCAGTCAAGTTATTGTATAATTCACAGCTCACAACACAAGTATTGTCACATCAAGTGTTAACCACATACTTATTCACAACCAAATCTCATGTCCATAATTTAACATCTCATAATTTCACAATCCACCATCGCATGTTACGTGTATCTCACAAATTAACGCATGTTCAACTTTGCACTTACACTCAATCTCAATAACAATATTATGATCTCAATGCAACATATTATCTCACAATTCATCACATATTCAATTCACTTACACACAATTTCATGATCTCAATATGACAATATCGTAATTATAATCATACATAAAGAATTGCAATACAATAAACATCCCAAAAAAAAACCCTAATTTGATCCACTAAGGATTCATACACATGTTCATTTTAACCCCAATTGCAATAAACTCATCCCTTAACTCTAAGTGGGCTCACGTGTGTCGTTCGACAATGATAGCGGTGTCTCTAGTAGTTCCCTAAGATTCCTTAAGCTTTTCCCCTGTTTGCTCTATTAGGGTTTTCATGCGTTAGAGAGAAAAGGAAAATATGGTAGGCTCCATTTTACTGTCAATGTGCGGTACCAAATTATCTCTGCATAATCATTATTTCGCAAATCCCAACGGTGAGAATGTGTGAAAATGGGTTTCGAAGGTGGTGACTAAATTTCAAGATGATCCAACGGTTGACAAATATGGTATCATAGTTTTACTAGGACAGCTTTTGGGTATCTACGGGAAAAGGGAAAGCTCGGTGCGAGGGACATTTCTTCCATCACAGACAATATCTCGAAAATCCCAATGATAGGTGTGTGAAATTAAGTTCTGAACCACACATTCAAATTTCACGACGATCCAACGGTTAACGAATACGGGATCATTGTTTTACTGAGACAGGTTTGAGTGTATGCGGGAAAAAGAGAGGGTTTTGGGAGGGGGAGAAGGGAAAACAAATTTGAGAGGAAGAGAAAGCATAGAGACGTACGGTCAGTCTGGAAACTGACCTAATATGTCTCTATTTATAGCTAGGGTACTCTCAGCCTATTATTTACTCTATTTTTCTTTATTTTTATTATTTTATAAAAAGGAACTCTATTTTATTTCCTATCAAATGAATAAATAAAATATCCTTTTTATTTTCCTTCAAACCATTATTTTAATTAATAAAGTTATTTCTCCTTATTTATTTAATTATAAAAACCTCATCATTTTTCTAAAATTCTATTTATTTATAAAAAAATTCTTTTTAATTTATGGGGTGTTACAATAGTGGTGGTGGTAGCGATGTTGATGGTGTCGATGACAATGCTAGTGGTGGCAACCAATGGTGACGACAATGATAGCAGTGACAGAGGTGGTATTAGTGGTAGCGATGGTAGCCACGATGATAGTAGTGGTGTCAATCATGGTGATGGTGTTGGTAGCATTGGAGGTTGTGGTGATAGTAATAATGTCGGTGGTGTCGGTGGTGATGGGGGTGGTGGGGGTGGCAACATTAGCAGTGGTTGTAACAACAACGTTAGTGGTGGTGGCAATGGTGGTGGGGGTGGCGGTGACAGAAGTGGTGGCAATAACAATTATGGTGGTGGTGGTAGTAATGACGGTGGTTTCCGTGATGGTGGTGATGTCGGCAACCAGTGGTGGTAGTGTGGTAGTGGTGGTGGTTAGGACGATGTTGGTGGTGATTATGAAGACGTTGGTGGTGGTTGTGGTGGCGGTGATGAAGGTGGCATTACTAAAAAAAACTACATTCTACGACAACGAAACCACGACAATTCCCAAAAATCGTCTTAGAATGTCTTTGCGGTGACAATTTTGTAATATGGAGAACTTCAACGACGATGGTTTCATAAAGACCGTCTTAGAAAGTCACTTTCTAAGACAATTAATTATATAGCCGTCATGGAATGCTTTTGAAATTATTTAACTCTACGAGTGAATCCCTTTGTCTATCTCTCTCACGCACAAACTCATCTTCGGAACTCGAAACAACGCCACATTCCTCAACACCATCATTATCACAGCTTTCCACAACACCACCACCTTTCAAAACCACCAACACCTTCTCACACCATCGACCGCATGCATCCACATCACCACCATCGATGTCCCCTTCGGACAGGGGAACAACTTCTGCCGCGCTGATTGCTCTCAGGTGCTTCGTGAGGCCCCTCGTGATGGTGTTAAAGGAGTCATCACAGGCTCAGTTCCTAACGTCGAAGCAGTAGCATGAGAGGAGGAGGGAGCTGGCGTGGAAGTCAGTGGCCACGTTGGCGAGCCAGGTGGTGAAGAAGCAGAAGGCAATGAGGGTTTCGTGGTGGTATCTACAAACAAGTTGTCAGTAAAGTACACCAGCGTCAACCTTCACGGCCACAATGTCAGTGTCATTCAGGCAAACAAGCTTGCTCCTACCCAGCGCCTCATGTACTATTTCAAGATTCATGTCAAGGATGCCAACGTTCAAGGCCAGATAACAATTGGATTCACTTGTGAGACCTTCAACATGCAAAGACAACTAGGGTGAGTGAGAGAGTGAATGTATGTCTTTTCTTTCAGTTTCAACCCTAACCCTAATCTTATTCCTATTAATTCTTGTTAGGTGGGACGCCAATAGCTAGGCTATCACAACGATGATGGTTTGCTCTACCATGGACATTGCAAGGGGGAGGTGGTTGGCCCAACCTATACATCCAGAGACGTAGTTGGTGTTGGAATTAACTATGCTGCACAGGAATTTTTTTTCACGTACACACCAATTACTCCTACTCCTCCTTTATTTTATTTTTAGTTTTCTAAATTATTAACATTCCTTCTATGCCATTAAAAATGGCCAAGTTGTCGACTCTATTTATAAAGACATGAAAGGCCCCATTTTTCCAACCATTGGTGTTCACAATCAAAACGAAGAGTATATGTCACTTGTACCACTATTGCATTCTTATTTGAGTGTCCACAACCATGGTTTCATTGTATCTAAATCCTTTCTTTTATTATCAATACTACTTACAAACTTTTTACTCTCAAATAGCACACTCTTTTTATCATTACTTGAGGTGTTTAATATTTTAGAAGTGTGTTTCATTTATCTCTGACAGGTGCATGTCAACTTTGGGTAGAAATCATTTACTTTTGACCTAAAGGTAAGACTTAAGAGCTTTTGTTTTTTCATTATTCATCCCTTAGTTAGGATGCTAATTAGATGCTACAATAGGGTAATATTGATTTTAGTTTTCACTTTTTTATTTTCCCCCTTTGGCAATCACAAATATGGATCAGCAAAATCGCAATCATAACTAGTTATCATTAAGACATTAGTGTATTGAAAAGTAATGTTTCCATAGTTGTTTTCAAATTAAAGAACTATGAATTTTACTTGTACGGACTACAAGTAATCAGCTTATGAAACACTGGTTTGGTATATTAATACTTACCCACGAAAGTATTAACAATATTGCTGTCAATTCGTTAGGTTGGAAACGTGAGCTGATTATATTTGATTAAATAATTTGAATGATTATTTTACTCTAACCAGGCACACACGCACGCTCTAATACCCACTGACATAGAATTACTATGGAACAAAAACAATAAAACAATTTATCTGTATAATTAACTTTAATTAATAAATATATGCCATTATTTGCATATTTAGGTTTCCTCTAAATTTGGCCCTTTTAAGATTTTGAAGATTTTTTGTCCCATGAATTTTCAAAGTGAAATGACAGTCTCTATTAAGTTTCTAAGCATCGAATAAATAATAAGGTTCTACTTAACATTGAAATTATTTATAATATATAAAATGTTAGAAAATGCATGCTTCTTGTAGCGCTTATCTAATTCACAATTTAATACTAAGAAAATCATGATAGTATGGAATCTCTTTCGAGTAAATGTTGAAGAGCCTGATGCTAATTATATATTATGTTAACCTTAAACATTTTCCACCATCCTCACCTCCATATACCCCACTTATTGCTATCTTTGATATAGAAGATCTTTCCATGTAAAGGGTGACTGGATATACATGTCTTTTTTCTCCACTTTGTTTTATTATCATGTCAAGTACGGATTTAAATATTCCGTCTTCTTTGAATGTCTCCTTTCATGTCCTTTAAGAGTGCGTTTGGATAGAGAATTTTAACTGAGGAAAGTAATTTATCAGAGAATTTGAATTTCTGTAATCTAGAATTTATTGTTTGAATATTTTTTTGTAAAGAATTTAAAATTTTGGAATTTTAAAACAGAATTTTAAACCACTAAAAATCTAGAATTTTAATTTCCTTTCAAAAGGTGAGAAATTGAAATTCTCTTCTTACCGTCTTCTTCAAGAAACAACGTTTGAGCTCGTGGAACATCGATCGGGTGTGAGCGTAGAGGAATACGTATAACTGGCACACCAACCATTTTTTTCCATTCATTCTTTTTCACCCTCATAATTTTAATTTTTTTTATCCAAACACAAAATTTTAAAAATAAAAGAATTCCAATTGAAGTATTTGAAATTCTTAAAATTTAAAATTTCTCAGAATTTTAAATTCCCCTATTCAAACACACTCTAATAGAAAATTAACACTTTACTAAAAAAAAAAAAAGCTAACAAATAGGATAAAGAATATTATTTTTTTGCTTTCATTCTTCTTAATGGAAATATAAACAGGGATTTTGAGCAACGTGCTCTAGATAAACTTGTTGATTTGTTTATAGGAAAGAAATCCTATTGATGGCCCAATGCCTCATCTTGATACTCGCTTATGCATGCTCTTGTGTGTTATACCTCTTGTTGGCGATCTTATTGAGGAGGAGGAGGAAAGGAAACCGGTTGATGAAAAAGACAATGGTCCTACAGATTACTGGAAAGAGAAAAAGGTTGCAGGAAAATGTCGTGATGATTTAGTCTTAAGTCTCCAGGTATTGGGTGATTATCAAAGCTTGCTCACTCCACCTCAATCTGTTCTAGCTGCTGCAAAAGCAATGCTATTTGTTTCTGGCATCACAATAGGGAGTGCATATTTTGACTGCCTCAACATGACAGAGATGCCAGTTGACTGTTGTAAGTTAGAACAACTTTTCTAAATTTCAGCAGTGCATTATTGAGGATGATGTTTGCATTTTCTGATTCTCTGTGTGATTTTCTTCCAAATTTGGAAAAGTATATGCTTCATATTTGATATTTCACATGCTGTAATGAAGTGTAACAAACAAAGATGTGTATGATAATGTTTCTGATTGCTGCAAAAGTAATCTCTGTTATCTATTTTACATAAATCTACACTTTAAAAATTATACTAATTATAAAGCAGCTGGAAAGTATAAAAGTAGAAATGATCTTATTTGGCTAAATATTGTAATAAGCAAAATCATTACATAGTAGAATTATGTAAAATCATGACCCGCTCTTTAAGGTTGTCCTGTTCCTGTAATCCATTTAATTTTTGGTCTAGCAATTCACTTTTCCTATAATTGTTGATTTTGTATTTGATATTTGGTGGTTAATTTGGAGCTACCATGAGTACTTGAAGCTGAAAGCAAGATTTGAATCTCTTCAAAGGACCCAAAGGTGAATTTCATATAAAAGTATATTAAAAGCATACAAAAAACTCCTGATAAAATTAGTACTATATTAAAAGCTTATAACCTAGCTTTGACCATTCTTAAAAAAATTGTGAGTAAAGGTTTGAGAAAATTTTCTTGCAGCCAGTAAATTAGTTATCATCATTGAATTTTCATAATTTTGAAAAATGATGTACCATTTGCACTTGTTCCATGTTGCAGAAACCTTCTTGGTGAAGACTTAGGCCCATTAAATACCAAAGATCTTGAGCAGCTTGAGCACCAACTGGATTCATCTCTTAAGCAAGTGAGGTCCACAAAGGTAATAAAATATCAATGTTTCATTATTTTTTTCTTCAGAAAATTATACATAGAAAGCTCATTAATGTGGTACTTATAAGTTGTTGCATTGACCCTGGCCACATGGCTAATGTAGTTTTCTCCAAGTGATTTCACATGTCTCTCTTGATATTTTCTATAACCTTTTATTTTCTAGATTAGGAGTTCAAATAGTTGTATAACAAAATTAACAAATTATCGTTAGTGAAAATGGACACGGTAACGCCCTGAAATTTCAATAACTGAAAATATATGTTTGATGTATTTCTTGTATTATTTAATTACTTGATTAATTTGGATTAAGTCGAACTATTGTGTGCATTATCCTTGTGTAACTGCTTGGTGTAGATGTTAGGTTATGTGGAGTTTGAATGATGTGCATTGGAACAGCTCGCTTAGCGACACTAGCTCACCAAGCACAATTTCATCCAAAGGAAATAATTCACTCAGCAACACCAGCTCACTAAGCGTAATTCCAGCCAGAGGAGAAATTGCGCTTAGCGTGAATGTCTCGCTTAGTGGCAACCTTCTACAAGTTTAAGTTAAATTTTGCTTAGCGAGTAGGTGTCGCTAAGTGAGTCTTACAGATTATAAATACAACCAACAACGTGAAAAACACAATTTTTCCCCACTCTTCTCCCCAAACTCTCACCCAAACCCTAAACCCACCTCCTCATCCCCCTCCCATGGCCACCGACGATCACCACAAGCCGCCACTGCTTGCCGCTGAACCACCGCACGGAGTGGAAGCCTTTGATCGAAGCGGAATCTTCAAAACCCAACTCGTGGATTCGGTAGAGAATGGAGCCCTAGACCCTCCCTTCGCGGTTTCTTCGAGCAAACCATGATTTTTATGCCTTCTCCTAGTTAGATTAAGTCTATCATTGTATCTCTTGTGATTTGGTTACTGTTATTGGATGTTTATACATATCCTTTGAACAACCCTTGAAAACGAGACATTGTAAAAGTTGTATTTTTATAAAATTGATTTCATTTTTGTGACTTTTGTTGAACCCTAATCGCTTTGACGTGATAAAAATTTCAAAATAACATCTCTTTGATGTCGACCCCGAAAACACCATTTTAGCCCCTTTTAAAATTGAATGGATATTTGATCCCAAATGTTAAAATTGACCTTGTCTTTGAAATCTATATTGAATTGCCTTCTATTTGGTATATAGAGCTCTATGTTTGGACCAACAGACGTGAACCTAAGAGAACTTCAAACAATGCTATGAAGAGCTAATGGGGAAATATAAATAAGTGTGAGGAGTTTATGGCTTGTTTAAAGCTTTTGATGCCATAGTTGGGGTGTGGGGACCCAACTATGGGGTTGTATGTTTGTCCCTATTGCATGC
This sequence comes from Glycine soja, assembly GCF_004193775.1. Lineage (NCBI taxonomy): Eukaryota > Viridiplantae > Streptophyta > Magnoliopsida > Fabales > Fabaceae > Glycine > Glycine soja. The sequence goes on from NC_041005.1 coordinate 14,799,781, forward strand.
TAGTTTTCAAGGAGAAACTGTGTTTTAAACTAATGGGTGTTGGATCAAGTGGCCTCGAAATAATTAAGAAGGGGGGTTGAATTAATTATTAATGAACCTTGACTAATTAAAACTTATCCTTCTTAATGTTACTAGATTCAATTAGGCTTTACTACTAAGTTATGTAACTTAAACAAAAGTAAAGCGTAAAAGTAAAGTACACAACGGAAATTAAAAGTGTAGGGAAGAAGAAGACAAACACAAGAATTTTATACTGGTTCAGTAACAACCCGTGCCTACATCCAGTCCCCAAGCAACCTGCGGTTCTTGAGATTTCTTTCAACCTTGTAAAAACCTTTACAAGCAAAGATCCACAAGGGATGTACCCTCCCTTGTTCTCTTTGAACAACCAAGTGGATGTACCCTCCACTTAAACTGATCCATAAGAGATGTACTCTCTCTTATTCTCAGTTACAATAACCCAAGTAGATGTACCCTCTCCTTGTACCACAAAGGTTGTACCCTCCAATGTGTTAAGACAAAGAATTCTCAGGCGGTTAGTCCTTTGAATCTTTGTAAGGGGAAACAAAAGATATCTCAGGCAGTTAGTCCTTTGAAATCTTTTGTTTAAGGGAAAGGGAAGAATCAAAAGAATTCTCTGACTGAGTCCTTTGAATTCTCTTGGAGAGAGAGAAGGGAGACACAAAAGAATTCAGGCAGTTAGTCCCTTGTTCTTTTGAAAAAGGGAGAAGAGAGACACAAAAAGAATTCAGGCGATTAGTCCTTGTTGAATTTTTTTTGGCAAAGAGAGAAGGGAATGAAAAGATATAACACACTTTTGTTTTCTGCAGAATTTTCACTTGCAGAAGAAAAAGGTTTGGGAAACAGAAAACTTAGAAAGCTTTTTGACAAAGGAAGAAGAAGAAAGATGAGAAGCAAAGGTTTCAAGATTTCACAAAAGTTGTTCAAGAAGTTCTAGTTTTTCTTGGAATGCAAGTCAAGGTCTTGCTTTTATAGACTCTTCATGTCTGGTCAAGAAAACCATTGGAAGAGTTATAACCTTGAGAAAATCTTGAGAAAACCATTGGAAGAGTTACATCTCTTGACCTTTTATTCAAAACTTGTCACTGGTAATGTGAATCCCAGACATGAGTTTATATGTATATAAACTCATGAATAAAACTAAATTATTATTATATGTGATTTATATTGAATGAAGACCTGAGAATATGAATCCCAGGCATGAGTTTATATGTATATATGTGGAATATGATTGTTTGTGATGGTGATGACATTGAGATGAGATGATGTTGATAATGTCATTGAGATGAGATGATGTTGATGTTGATGTTGATGATGACATTGAGATGTGATATTATTGATGTTGATAATGTCATCGAGATGAATGCATGTTGTGTATGTACATGGGGGGTATAGTAACCTTGTCTGAATATCCCTGGAGAGGGAAGGAGATTGTTTAAAATTTTTAACTACCCAAGGTTAGTGTATTGTTGGAGCCCATGTTTCATACTGCATAGTTGCTTGGAAAAAGTATAAACTTGTCAGTAATTACCTTTGGTTCTTCATGAGGACAAATCTTGGTACTTATGGGGTATTTCACTCGATTTGTAACTTCCTTGAGACTTATACTGGAAGGAAGTGGCATGTGCACGACTGGGTGACCTCGACAGTTGCTGCCAAGTTTTCCTTAGTGAAAGTGTCATACGGACACGTTTAGGCTATTTTCTTTCAAATTGTACCACATTGCATTTGAAAGTTAAGTTAGGTGCATGCATCATTTCGAGCATAATTGATTTGAATTGCAGAAAAGTTTATGACTAGTTTGTTAAGTGTATGTTGAATTGATAGATTATTGAGAATGATTGTGATTATTTGTTATTGTTTTCTTTCCAATCAATGTATCTGATAGTCATTAATCTTTTACAATAAACTACCCTTGCATTTTGTACCGTGTGATTGGTGCCTGTGATGATCTCGAGCTTTCATTCGTGGGAGCAGATGAGCAGCAGTAGGTGTCTTTGGAGGCAGGTCTTTTGTTGGAGTCGCCAAGCTGACGTGATAACGTTGAAGTTTCTTTTGGGAAAGTTGTGTTTTGTTATTAAAATCTTCCTTAGTTGATTCCTTGATGTTTTTTATTGGACATGTAAATTCCAATTTTAAATCTATGTAAAAATTGAAGTATACCTTGACATGTGAATGATGCATAGTGGTTTAATATATGTATATCTATACATATTTATACGTTATTTGGTGAACGTATATTGTGAAAAAAATTACCACTGTTTTCATAATCAAATTAATAGAACTTTCACTTAAAATTAAAATTTCGCGTTTTAAAGTGATGATATTGTAGCGACGAGACGGGTTGTTACAAACACCAACATGATTTTCTCTTCATTATATCTAACACATTTTTATAAGCCAAGAAGATGAAATTGTCAAGAAATTGCATGTGTTTTCATTATTGAATTTTTTTTCTTCATATGTTTACAAATGCTAATTTATGAGTCTAAAGTTCCATTATGAAAAGCTAACTATGATACTTGTGATACACTGTATGGAACATTATGCAGACTCAGTGAGATGCTGGACCAGTTAGTTGTTCTTCAGAATAAGGTAAATAATGTTATTAGCATAACTATGGAATATAGAGTAAAGCAACTTTGTGTGTCAGTAACACTTTCAAGCTATTGTTTGATACAAGAGCATATGTTGGTGGAAGCAAACAGATCTTTGACCGTGAAGGTAACAAACATCATACCATTTTCCACCAAATTCATCCCACGACAAGCAAATTTGGCAATATGACATCTTAGTGTGATAATTTGTTATTTTTTATCCCCATAAATCCATTTGGAAGTACAACCTTGCATCTTAATTCTTGGTGAATCAGATTGGAATTGGATATTTGGAAGTTAAAGTTTTCTAGTAAATAGTCCTTGGATTAGTCTAAGAACTGATTTCACAAATGAATTTCTCCAAAAAAAAAACCTTATCATAAGTTTCTCCTTCATTTTCTCCACTTGTCTGCTCGTTTAAAAATGGTTTTAAGTTTGGCTCCTTGAGTTGAAAAAAATTCCAGATGTTATTGAATGGTAGTTGTAACTTGTAAGATTATGCACAAATCCTAGGTAGTTAGGTGATTGAATTATGATACTTGCTTATTCATTATCAATTCATCATAGTGTGCATATGTGTTTGCTCTTTTCTTAGCTTGTTTTGTGCCACTCCTTACATAGTTCATTGATTTAAGCATCTATTATTTGCTGCTAAAAATATAACTGATTTAACAGATCAGGTGTAACATCCCATTTTTCGTAAACTAATTTAAAAAGGATTGTTATTTGAAAATAAATAGAGTTTTAGAAAAATGATGAGATTTTTATAATTAAATAAATAAGGAGATATAACTTTATTAATTAAAATAATGGTTTGAGAGAAAATAAAAAGGGTATTTTATTTATTCATTTAATAGGGAATAAAATAGAGTTTGTTTTTATAAAATAATAAAAATAAATAAATAGAGTAAATAATAGGTTGTGAGTATCCTAGCTATAAATAACAAAATGTTAGGTCAGTTTTCAAACTGACGATAGCTTCTCAACCTCCTCTTCCTATCAATTTCTTTTTCCCTTCTCTTTCTCCCAAAATCCTCTCTTTTCCCGCAGACCACAAAACCTATCTCAGAAGAACAACGATCTCGGACTCATTCATCATTGGATCGTCATGAAATTTAAGCACCAGGTTTGCAACTCAATTTCAAGCATCCTCACTATAGGGAATTAGGAAAAGATGTCGGAGTTGAGAGAAAAACCCTTCTATCGCAACTTTTCTTTTCCCGCAGAAACTCAGAGCTGTCTTGGTAAAACTATGATACCGGACTTGTTAACCGTTGGATTTTTATTAAATTTTGCTATGTGGTTTGAAATTTAATTTTGCACACCTTCACCGTTGGGATTTGAAATATAATGTATGTGGAGCGAGAAAAATGTATCTCACATTGGATCATGGAATAGAGGCTTCAATCTCTTCTCCTTCTCTCTGACGTTTGGGAATCCTATCAGAGCAGTCGGAGGAAAAATTGGAGGAATCTCAGGAAACTGCTAGAGATGTCGCTATTGTTGTCACAATGCACACGTGAGCATGTGTATGGATCCTTAGAGGATTAAATTTAGGGTTTATTTTGGGATATTTATTGAATTATAATTTTTCCTTTACGATTATAAATGCAATATTGTTGTGTTTTACATATCAATTGATGTTATGAGGAGAATCGATTGATAAACTTGAGTGCTCTTGATGTTTTTGTATCTTGACCTATGATTTTGATTGATAGATTTTGATATAATTGTGTAAAATTATTTGAGGGGTTATACTTTGCATGTTGTGATAAACCTTTTGTATAAATTGTTATATTGAGATTATGAAATGGTGATTCAAATTGTGAGTATTTGACAAATTGAATCTGTGATGAATGGTGAAATACATGTGTATTGAATTTTGAGCTATGAACTATGCAATCACACAATTGTAAGACCATTTAAGGGCGACGAGTATTGTGATGGGATTCACTGGGGGAGCCCGGCGAGTTAAAATGATTTTGAAAACAATTAAGTAGTTGTGTGTATTGCATGGTTCATAGGTAAAGTGTATATGATTCATGAAGTGTGATAATGTGTTAAATTGATATTATACCATTGTGATTGAGATCGAGTGTATTTGATAAACTGAATATGCACGTGATTGAAATGTTGTGTGCATTGAGATGTTGTGTGCATTGAGTTACGAACTATGAATTGTACAATAGCACGACTATAAGATCCTTTAAGGGCAACGAGTTAATGTTAAGACCCTTTAAGGGCGACGAGTTAATGCTAAGACCCTTAAAGGGTGACGAGTTAAAACTATTTTGAGAACAATTGAGGAGTCATGTGTTTTGTACCGTTCATAGATAGAGTCTGTGTACAAAAATCTTTTCTGGGTTGGACCTGAATCAGGAGGGAGAGGCCCTGACGGACTCTTCGGAATGTAGGCCTTAGGGGTAAATACACCCAGTTTGAGTGCTCCTCTAACCCTATGTTGATCCCATACAGTTGGAGCATTCTCGCAAAATAGCGTGATCCTGACTGGTCTTCCTATGATTTTACCTAGTAAGAGTGATCTGACTTGCTAGTGTGTGGTTTGTCTTGTCATGTACTCCTAAGCACCCGACGAGGTTTTTCACTGACATGGTATCACATTGCATATAGGATTGAGTCTTAGTGTATCTGTTGCATAACGTTTGTGTATTGTTCGATATTGATTGATTTAGTGATATTCTGTTTTGATCATTGAGTACGTGAATGCTGTGAAAACGAATGAGACGTGTGGTGTTGTGATGTGATGTTGTGCGACAAAGTGATGAAATAACGTGAGCGATGCTTAAGTAAGTTGTATTTTGTTTATATGATATTTATACATATATGTTGTCTTGTTTCTCTCTATTAGTTAGGAATGTGATAACTCACTCCTCGTGTGCTATTTGTATTTGGATCCTGTGATGATCTCGAACCTTGTGTCCGTGGGAGCAGATGGTTAGGTGGATGATTATGAAGAACCTCATGCTAGAGGACACGGGAACACAATTCTCTGATAGGATATGACATTGGGGTATAGGTTTTTATATTAATTGCATGAAGTCTTGGACAGCCTTGTTTTGAGTCGATATGATTTATTATTTATTTGTACAAGTTTTATTAGGATGTTAGAAAAGTGAATGTGAGCCTTTTACCCTTTGGAAAGGCTTGTATTTAAATGTGTTTTAAAAAATTTTAATTAATTTTGATTTCTTACTTCTTTTATTATTAGAACATATATGTGAGTGGTAGAGAGCGTCACAGTAGGGGCTGAAGATTGCAGTAGAAATCTCTATATTCAAGAGGAATATTTCATTTGTGTAAGTGGTTATTTATTTTGAAAAACAAGTTCCTAGTTAAGAATGCTGACAGGGCTCAATGAGGGGTTGAGGTCATGACATTGACAGTGAGATGAACCTCATTTTTGCATACAAAAACCTTGTCAGAACTGGTTTTTTATCCTTTGATAGTGATTTTGATTTTGCAATCTTATTTATTCAAATTATGTACGGATAATTGGAAATGGTGATGAACTCTTCATCACTATTTCCAATGATATCATATCATGTTGTCATGGTAGTAGCTTAATTTAATCTTTCATAAAAATTGTACCTGCTTTAGCTTCCTGGAGCTGCTCTTCTTTATGGGTTGTTAGCTAAACTGAATGTTGTTAAGTAACTTTATAACTGATAATATTAATATATAAAACCAAATGATTTCTAAGTTAATTTTGGGTAATGAATAGTACCTGATTCTATACCAGCTTGTTGTTTTTTATGTTCACTTGCAGCGGATTCGCTAGATTTGCTTTGTAACAGTTGTTACAAGTGAGGATTTTATCTCCGTTTACTGATATAATATTATTGTCCTTAGTTTTAATGTGATATTACATTAGATAGGAATAGAAATATTGGTGCCCAATGTTAATTCCACTTTTTTTTTTTAGAATCTGATTGATTGCATCAATTTAACTTGAAACATCAATTTTTTAATGGTAGTTTAGTATCAGCATGAGTAAGGATTGTGGGGCAAAATAGAGGGGGGCCTAAATGTCGACCAATCGATGAATCTTCTTTCGTAGAGAAGGCAGTGGTAGTGGAAAGCCTCCCACAATTCTGGGCAGATAAACACCAACCTACTTCACTTAATGCCTTCATTTGCAACAAACAAGAAGCTCAACTTCTGAAGCAATTGGTATGTCTCATGGCTCTTATCCTCATATTTTGCTTCAAGGTCCCTCTGGCCCTGGGAAAAGGGAACTAGCAATGGCTCATCTTCGAGAAATATGTAGGGATGCATGCTGTAAGGTATGCTTCTTCCCATAACTATCCTTTTAGTTATGTTTTGTATTTCTAAGCTAACTTTATGAGACCCTTTTGCAGCTGTCTCATGGTTTAAGACATTTCCCTATTCAGATAGAGATTTCTCACTTTCCTACCTATAGGTTTTGATATATGATAAGTACAAATTAAAAATCCGTTTATTATTATTACTATTATTATTATTTCAAAAAGTTGCATCTCCTATAGTATTTACTACTTTGACAAGACCAAAGGCTTAAGAAAGTATATGTTCCAATAAGATTCCATTCTCATCACATGGAGCTCGATGTAAATAAGTAAATTCAGAACCAAATGCTAAATATGCTTTAATGGATTAACCAAAGAAATTAGCAATATATATAAATTGCCCCCAAAGTCAGCAATATTAATTTCAAGTCAGATTTTAAAGGTTAGTAGCTTACATGCATGCTTATTTTACTTCCTACACAGGTTGATCCTTTAATGTGAGTCTAGCTAATGTGGCTGAGTTTTTTGTTGATTTTAGTTATAGTTCTTTATAACATCCAACACATTATCAAATGGATCATAGACCATATTCTGATATATGCAAACATTAGTTCTCTGCTGGAAAGATGATGCAGACATTATTGAACCTAGTTATCCAAGATGATGTCGTAGAGATCCTAACTAATCCATCATTTTCACGGGAAGAAACTCCTTTTTCTACCTTATGTTCTGTAATAGAGAGTTAGAAGCTAACAACATGTTATCAGTTGGGTTCTGAATACAACTAATATGCTTTACTTTTGAATACAACTATCTTAGTTTCCTTTTCGTATTCAATTTTTGTAGCCAATCCCATTGATAACAACTCTGTAGTTCACATATATAATATATACGTATGTGGAGAGAATGTGCATATTTATAACTTTTAATTATATTTAAATAAAGATAAAATAATTTAGGTTTATATTTTACTTTTAATATATTATAAACAGTGATTTTATTTCCAAATAGAAATATTATATTTTAAAATAATTAATTTATAAATAATAAATTCTACTTTTTAAGTCGGTTCTTTAAAAAATCGTCTTAGAAAGTGAATTTTCTAAGACAGATTTTGTGTGAAATCGTCTTAGAATCCTCTAATTTAAAATAAATTTTTAAAAAAAGAAGACATTCTGAGATTGTTATTCAAAAAAAATATCTTAGAAAGTCTACTTTCGAAGATAATTTTTGAAAAATCATCTTAAAATTCTCATTTTAAAATTTAAAAAAAAAAATACTTTAGAGACGATTTTTCATAGAATCATCTTAGAAAGTTCATTTTCTAAGGCAGTTTTTCTCAAAAATCATCTTCGAAGCATCCATTTTTTTTAGAAAACATTTTCTAAGATGGTTCCTCGAGAAAAATTGTCTTAGAAATTGGACATTCTAAGATGGTTTATGGGAAAAACCGTCTTAGAAGGTCCACTTTCTAATATGGTTTTTCCTAGAAATCGTCTTAGAAGCATCCATCTTTTTTTTTTTCAGAAAACAATTTCTAAGATAGTTCTTGACAAAACAGTCTAAAAAATTGGACCTTCTAAGACAGTTTCAGAACCATCATGGAAAGTAATTTTTTTAGTAGTGTGGTATTAGTGGTGATGGTGACAATGATTGTGTGGTGTTAGTGGTGTCGGATGTGACAGTGATAGCGGCATTAGCGGTAACAATAGAGTGATGATACTGGTGGTGACAACAACAAAAATGTGATTGTCAAATGTGAAAAATGTGTGTTCTTTTTGTCTTAATCCTCTGGTTCACCAGAGGGAAGGGACCTTAACTAATCCTAAGTTTGATCGGAAAGTAAGTGAAGTCTAGTTAAGAATTATTTTCGCCAAGGATCAAACTTGGTTACTACCTAAATGATTCGACCTAAACTTCAGCATATTAACCACTTGTGCACAATCACTTGGTGGGAAATGTGTGCTTTTTAAAACTAAACCAAATTAACAAAATCTTTTTTTAAAAAAAAATGAGTGCAAAAGTGTTTCAAAAATGATTTAAAAATCATTTCAACTCTAATTTTACCAAACACCTTTTGTTTTGAAAATTTCATTCAAACACTAAAAACTCACACCACTCCAAATGGGCCCTTAATTTTCAACTTTGTTTCTAAATTGAATTTTAATATTGTTTAAAAAATGATCAGATAGTCAAAAATAGTCTTCTATCACAATATAAATTGTTTATCATAAAAATAAAAACATAATTTATATGTTCAAAAATAGTTATTTCTTATGAATTTTAATTATAATATAATTTATATATTAAAAAATATTTAATTATAAATTTTAGTTATATAAAATGAACATTTATCATGTGCATTACATTGGCTAAAATACTAGTAAATATAAAATTAAATGTTTATCTTATGCAATACATAGATTAAAATACTAGTTTAAAGAAAGGGTTAACCAAATTTTTAGTCTCTAAACTTTTTGAAATTCGGTTTTTAGTCCTTAAACAAAAGTTTGATTGGTCAAAGTCTCTAAATTTTTTCAAAATTCGATTTTTAGTCCCTAAACAAAAGTTTGACTAGTCAAAGTCACTCAATTTTTTTTATTAAGATTTTTAGTCCTTGAAATCTCATTAAATAAATAAAAATAATGGGTTTAAAGTTTTGTTTAGGAGCTAAAAACTGAAATTTCAGAAAGTTTAGGGACCTTGTTCGGTCAAACAAAAGTTTAAGAACTAAAAATCTTAATGAAAAAAAGTTGAGGGACTAAAAACTTATTTCTAAAAATTTAGGGACCTTGATTAGTCAAACTTTCATTGAGGACTAAAAACCGAATTTAAAAAAAATTTAGAGACAACAAACTTAGCTAACTCTTAAAGATATTGAATTTATAAATTTTAGTTAAAGAGTAAACATTTATTATAATATATACTATAAACTTAATAATATTTGTTCATCATTATTACACAAATATCAAATCATGAATAATTAAAAAGGGAGTGACTAGTTTAGATTTCATGGTGTTTACAGGAGTGAGAAAAAAATAATAAGACTTAATTAGAATTTACAAAAATTAATATATATATATATATATATAACCCCTAAGGTGTCTTTTACTAAGAACAATCGAGCACAGAAGTTGACAATACTTCTGATAGTCACAAACTCTCGCATCACTCAAGAATCATTTATAAATATCATCTTCTCTCAACTCACTGAAATGTCTTTTATTACAAATAAAACCGTGATGATCAATCAAATACTTAAGCAAATAATACCTCAAATATATGGACATGACGAAGCTAGCAAACTTGAGGTTATTATTAAAAAATATATGAACTTATAACAGTTATGTTTAAAATATTATTTAATTAGTTAATAATGTGAAAAACTTTAGATGGATAGTATTGCATAGCTATGATGACATAAAAGCTTGCTTGCTTGGAGAACTTCTTTTCTTCTTCCCATTCGGATGGTGTAGTGTCGTCTGTCAAGAAATTCTTTATGGGAGTGATCCAGTTATTATGTTATCAGTCTGAGATTTTATTGACCACGTCAATGAAGACCAAAGGTGATACCAACATTTTGTTGGGATTGAAGGTGTATAATTTTAAATTTAGTTTTTCATTAAAATACTTGAGCCGAATAATCTCCATCCCATGAATTTCTAAGATTTAGAGGTTTACATTTATTTTAGAGAGTTCCCTCTTGATCACCCAGCGTCGAACTTGACGACACCTCTATCATGTCCACGCAAGCAAAATTGGAGCAGGGTCTCGATGCTAGCCAACAATGAAAGGATTTTGAGAGATATTTTTCTCATGCTTATGGGTCATGTTTTGCCGTGTGCACCTTTTTATATAAAAAACATGAGCCCACATTAATCCATAGAATATTTGATTAAATCAAACTTAACCAAATATTTTATCAATTAATTAGATCGTATCTTATCAATTAACCTCTAAAGTCCAGAGAGTGTTCAGTACGAAGGGCAACACTTCAATTCCGTGTACACCATGCATCATCTCAGTTCTCACAACATTTGATCACTACACACTGACACTCTGCCACTCGCATTTTGCACTGCACACAGATACACCATCTCACACTACTTACATGCTTTCAACTTTCAAGAATGGAGTACTAATTCTATATATATATATATATATATATATTGTTGTATATCACTAACTCAAGTTAGAGTAATACTAAGCGTATCAGTGGTACGTCGTGGTGAAGAAAGGAGGCAAAGTTGGAGGGCATGATTTGATAATGAGGATTCATGAGGGTTCATGATAACATCATATACCTTAAATAAATCTAAGAATTGATAAATGTGGTGTGCCATGGACCACCTATATAAAGAAAGGTGGTCTACTTAGAATTTATATTTAAAATAAAATATATAAAAATAAAAAATAATTTTAAAAGATTAAAAATATATGAAAAGTAAATAAATTTATGAAAGAACGAAAAATGAAATATACGAAGTAAAAATTTAAATAAATACTTATTCTATTTTTAATTATAAGATTATTTTAACTAATTTATGTTTTTTTAAGAAAAATAATTAATTTAATTAATCATATTAAATCTCTCAATTAATTGTAGTATCATTTTAAAATTAATTTTTTATTTCTTTATCTATTTAATTGTTTCTTATTAGGTTTAGAGAAAAAATAATTAAGTAAGGGTACATAAAAAAAATAATTAATGTAACTAAAAATTAGAAAAAGATCTTATAAAAAGGAATAAATAATTTTTTTAAAAAAAATATAATTAAAAATGAAGAAAATATTAAAATAGTGAAATAATTTTGAGTTTGTTTGACATGTCAAATAAACTAATTTTTCAGTTTATTACACTACCTTATTTATAAGTTTTTCTATGAAATTAAAGTGTTTGGTAATTAATTGCATTTCACCAATTTCTAACTTATAAGTTTTTTTAATGAGTTTTTTTAAGAGAAAATCTTTCTCCTCAAGCTAAGTAGGATAATTGTAGGTGACAAAATTTTCTTTCCAAATATTTAATATTGTACTGCATATTAAGGACTCAAACTTAAAATCACTTTTAAGTTCAAACAATCTCATACTAAGCTAGTTTATCCATAGGCTTGGTAGTTACTTTAGTAATTGTGTAACTTATAAGTTTTAAATTTTTTTCTTATACTATTTATCTTTATTATTTCAATATACTACCTTTTTCACCCTCACTTTTTCTTAATATCTAAAGTGAAAATATGCATAAATGAAAAAAGGTAAGTTGTTTTACTTATCATATTCTCTTTTTACTATTTTTTGTTTATTCTTTCACATAATACTATTTATTTTAATTTTTAATAAAATACTTGACCTTTTAAAAAATTAACAAGAATTTAAAATTAGGAACAAATCTAAAACTTTAATAACTTAAAAAATACATTTTTCTATAAAATAAAAATAAATTTATATAAAAATATACAAATATATCTTTTTATGTTATTCTACATTTATTATTTACTGCAACAACCAACTTTACAAATAATTCTAATTGAATAAATAAACATATATTCTTTTATGTTTTCAACTTCCAACATATGAATTTTAACTAATTTATTAACTTTGAACTAGTTTTGTCCAACGTATAGTGTTTGGGGACATTTACACATACTATTTTTTAAGCATATAAAAAATTATAAAGTTTGATATTAATACAAAATATATTTTGAACCAACATATATTATAATTTTTTAACGCAACCTACTATGTTGTTGAAAGGCTTATCTACAAAAAGAGAGAAGGAGCAGTGTTGAGCTATTGTGTGTGTGTGTATATATATATATATATATATATATATATATATATATATATATATATATATATATGTATTATGGGGATATGAGCTATTATAAATATAAGTGTGGGCAACACATAATTTTCAATATACAATTTAAAATTGGTTAAAAATATTATAAGTGAGACTTGTAAAATAAGTAAGATCTATAATATATTATAATTTGATAAAGTTTCATTAATAATAGAGAGGATTTTCTTGTAGTTTAATTAACATTTCTCTCATGAATATACACTTATTTTCTCTTACCCTATTTTCACCTCATTTTTTTATCTTTATTTTCATCACAATACTTATACATTTATGACTTTTAGCTTTTTCTTTAACATCGACATAGACAATGACCATCGCCCAAATAATGTTTCACGAAGACCTAAAAGAACTAAAACAAGAAAAAAGCACAAGGCCAAACCAAGGGGATGCTAAAAGTAACCTACACTGTGCCAAAGAAAGAAAGATAACCTTAGGAGTCGCAGGCTATGACAAAATAGTTTCTCCTTAACACAGAAACATATCAGAATATTAATTATCTGTCAACGAAAATTCATTTTATTTAATTATCCACAACTACGAACATTTATTTTCAATCCATTACTTTACTCCACATATGTCCCACCAATAGATGAATTGAATGTTATTCATAACTGTCCAAGTGATTTTTTATCATCTAAAATTTCAACAATCAAGATTTTTGTCTTTGCTTCTTTCGTTGTGCATAAACTAAACAAGTAGTCATGACTCATGTGTGCACAAAGACAAAGACAAAGATACCCTTAGAAGTTAGAACGTCCAAACTCATTGCTAGCAGATACAGAAAAAGCCATCAATTAAAAAATCAAAACTCACTTATTATCAAGTGAAAGAATGAGGAGGGCTAGGAGGCAGAATAAATAGGTCAATTCTGCTTCAAAACTCGTGACAATTAGATATTGGTTGTCTCTGCTCAAATCCTGGCTCAAGTCACACTATGCTTTGGCCCTGAAAATGAAGGTAAAATACAACTTTTATAGGCAATGTCAAGATGTACAATATTATTGAGTAAAACATACAATTTCATACCCAAAAAGAGGAACTTGAGTTGATCAAGTCTGTGAAAAATGAAAATTTCTCCCCAGATCAGTCAACTTCAGGACAAACTAGTCCTTCTCTAACAATTTTCTTAAATTTGTCTAGTTCGTGATACTTTAGTTGCCATATATTATCAAGTTCACGTTGAAAGGAATAATTTGTCGAGTAGTTGCTAAATTCAGAAACCAAATTACATACACACAATTTTAGGAAACAAAACAAAAGTTGACTTTTGAGAATGAAATTGTATATTTACTCAATTATATATTAAATAATAATTTTGATACATTAGAGAATCAAACTCACAACAAGATCACTGGAGCCTATGGTAGCAAAGACCATGCTGATCAAGTCCTTGCCCATGGACCATGGTCCATGGCTAACAAACAGAACCAAAACAAGAAAGGAATAAACAGCACCTTACAATAAGGAATTTGATATGGTTGGAATTTTTGAGAGAGGGATCTTACAGAATTGTTTTTCTTTTTAACAACAATAAAACCCACCAACACTGTGTGGTGGAAGCATCTATATATGCAACTGATAGAGGTAGTGGAAGAAATTTCTAACAGCTTTACACCACCCATTTCAATTTTGTGGTGATGTTAGAGCATGTAAAGCTAACAGAGTTACTTGGCAACTGATGGCAAGGACTAAAACACAAAAATTTCTTGTATAGGAACTAAAAGGTAGAGTTTCAAGATATAAGAGAAAAATTGAAAAGTCTGGGCAAGTGTAGGGAACAAATAAATAATTAACCTTGTTTAATTTTTAACTTGATTTTCCTGTGCAACACACATGTGACATATTAATAATTTTCAAAGTTTTATTTCTTTAATTTATTCTTATAAAATAAAATAAAATATTTATTATTGATAATAAATATCAATTAGGTTCAAGCTTAAGCAAAAATGATGGTAATGATTTCAAGTAGAATCATTATACAGGTTATAAATTTATTGGAGAAAGAAATGAATACAGAGGGATGATGTACGATTAAGAGATAAGATAAACTACCTTAATAAAGAGACAAAAGAGGTAAAAACAATCAAGCTCATCAATACAAGAGAGTTGATTATGCTTAACAATATAGAAAGTATCACTAATTTTAATATCAAGTTCTTTGAATTAGATTATACCACACCAACTAACCTTTCTATATAGGAATCATGCTCTGTACTAACAACTATGGCATCACCAGCTACAATGTGAGATGGTACCTGTTTCATACAAAACTCATCTCTCAAATTTTGTTAACCTCATTGTAAAGGGACATCAAAATAAACCCATGTACAATAAGTAACAAAAGAAATTCCCACAGAAATAAAGGTTGACATTTAGAAGAAAAAAATATAAATGTTGCTTGTAACTATTGCATGAAATAATTAGATTTTCAAGGGCAGGTACACATTTGAGTAACTTTTTGCCAATTATTTACGCTATTAAATAAGTGCAGTATGAAAAATAAAGAATCATTTGACTTACTTCAACTGTAAGGCCATTGTCCAGTACTACCTTTTTATTCCTTAAATCAAGAAGGAAAAAACATTAGGGAAGAATGCAGATTATGAAGAAGCTTAGATGTTCCATCTAAGAAGTTTACTTTAATCAATGATATGTATAACAATCTCAGATGCAAATTACCAGTATGTAAATATTTACTGATACAGAAACAGATAAATAATCACACACAAAAATAATCAGCATCCTCCCACAAATTGAGAACTAAGCTTTCTAAGAAATATTACTAGTGTATGACTTAAAATGTAATTTATAACTAGTTATACTTATTGTCGATCAGATGGAGCAAGAGAGCAAACAATTTAGGGACTAATCTAATCAAATATTTTGGATGCCTAAAACTCCCTCTAAGGTCAAGGCTTCTGTATGGGCAGAATTACTTAATAAGTTAAAAAGAATTGATTTGATACAAATTGAAGATCTCACACTACTCTCTCCTGTGACGTGTGTTATGTAACAACCCAAGCTCTATAACAGTGGAAAATTATTCTTCAACTGTGAAGGCAGATAATTTCCTTCAAATTAACCTTTACAGACAATTTCTTTCCCTTAAATTTGCTTTGGGTTTGGGATAGGATTGTGTTTTTATGTTATCTTTGGTTGTCTGCCCATGGATGCTTTAAGGGAGTTACCATTTTCAGCAATCAGAGAGATTCGGTTGTTCTTTGTGTTTTCAAAAGTTTAGGCTTTAGAGGACACCTTATCGCAATTTTCAAGTTCCCACTTTCATAATACTTTCTTTCACTTCTTTTTTATTTTTTTGAAAGTCCTTCTCTTGTTACAATTTCTTTTCTGTCAAAAAGAAATTTGCACTTGGGAATTGAACTACAAGAAAACCTAAAACAGGTAAAAACACTTCCTTCTTCTGTCTTGTTTTCTTGCTTTCTGGGTTTACATCTGCTACCTAAGGTGGAAATTTAGAGGAATGACAAAAAAATGCGCTTATCCCAGCAAGTCTGTTCTTTAATTTGATGAAGATTGCAGCAGTTGACTGCGAACATTTACATAGCATATGAAAACTATGAATGAATGTAAAGTATGGTACACCTATTGCATAAACAAGAATGATTTGGGACAACCATGAGTTTTAGTATGGATCAAAGCTAAGAATCCAAAAAAAAAAAAAAACGAACGAATGTTTCTTGTACATAGGAAATAAATCAATAATTAATCCACAAGCACTAAAATAAAGACTAAGGTTGAGAAGGAGGAAAAGAGAGATAAAATAATATATATATATATATATATATAGAAAAGCTGTGAATAATAATACACTCTGATTAAAAAAAATGGTGTAATACAATAGAGAAAACACTAACCGTAATTCATACTGATAGTAAAGTCCTAATCATAATTAAACAAGGAAAAAAATCATGAAATATGGAAACCACCAATAAGAGATTGTCTAAGAAACTCTAAAATATTATGACACAATAATGATATTACGATATATTTAGAAAATCTAACAAAGATCTAACTGGTTGGTGTTCTAGGGTATACAAATCAGTACCCTCCAAAAGAAGGTTGAAGATTAGAAACTTATTTCAAGCCAGAAGGGAAAAATGATCAAGAAAGAAGTCTGGACAGAACAACAAATTGAAGAAAATATGTCAGAAATATGCATGGTTCCTTAGGCATTACAAGTTGCAGAATGCAGCCTTGAACTAACCTCATTATGTAGAAGATAAACACACAGAAATTAGGTAATATGTTTAAACCAATAAGAGAGCGGTTTGTAAGATAATATGCTAGCATGTTTCATCAGAAAATGTTACAAGACATACACAAAAATAAAAGGAGAAAAATGCAATTGGGAAGATACAATATCAAGTATATTCTTTAAGTACAAATAGTGAATAATGACACACACCTCGAAGTGGCTGCAATGGCTTCCTTGACAATACATGTTACGCGTTTTGGAACTGATGCAGATAAAGGTTTGTCGTCATAAAAATGTACCTTAACTTTCATTTCATCTGCCAACCAAGCAACAAAATGATAATCAACTAGTAATAGAAGGCAAGATTGAACCAAGTCCTAGTTAGATCCATGAAAACAAAAATTGATACTTGGTGACTACCAAAGGAGAGTAATTTTATTAGAGAAAATACAATGAGAAAGGAGAATAAGATCCTCCTAAACATAACTAAAGCAAGAAGAGAAAGGGAGTGGAAGGAAAGAAGAGTTTTGAAGGCACAAAAAAGTAGCAAGCGAACTTGTCCATAAATGTAGAGCCACTAATAGGCCATTAACACAAGCATATAGGAGAAGGAAAAAAGGGGAAGAGGCGGTTGAATCAGGCCAAGAGGGGCAAGGAACAGAGTCTGGTAGAGGAAGTTGGGAAACAATTCAAATTTGTAATTTCAAATCTCTAGGATTATTGTTTATATTTAAAAAGATATTATCTTATCTTTAGGATTTGTTTAAATTTTATTAAGATATTATCTGTAAATTAGAGATTTGCTTCCCCTTTTAACATTAAGATGGGTCTATAAATAGAGGCCCTTCAGATGAGAAGAATCACCCAGCCTGAAGAAGGGTCACCACCCTTAGTGAGAAAGGAGGGTCATGTGAAGAGAGGGGGTTTACAAGCTTGTCCAAAAAACTTGTGATGAGGTTCTGGATGTAGGGATGAGGGCCTGAACCACGTTAAACAAATTTGAGGTCGTGGATGTAGGCATGAGAGTCTGAACCACGTTAACAATATAAATTGTGTGGATGTAGGGATGAGGACACGAACCACATTAAATAAATTTGTGATCTTTTTCTATTTAATCTTATGGTGTTGCCTTTTGGTTTGTGGTGTGTTTTCTCATCAATATGAATAAAGAGATGTCTGTGTTTTCCCTCAACAGAGGAGAGAGAGGGGTAAATAAAAGGACAAGTGGCATGAGAGGAGTGAATAAAAGGGATTCTGCTACTGATTGAGAAGAGCAGACATAAAGGAGGAGGAATGGAATGGCAATGGATATTCACGAATTACAATTGGTTGGCAGTCGGGTAGCCTTTTGACTGGGTTAGGAAATTTCTTGCTGCAAGTATTTTCCATTTGTATTTCAGTTTTGTTCATCTAAGGAGCTGAATTCTGCTAGAGAAACTCAGTTCCCATCAATCCAATCTTCTCAAAATTCAGTCTTAACAGCAACAAAGGAAGGCTACAAATGCAAACTTTTACAATAAAATATGTGAAGAAACCACAGATGAGTTGGAAAATGAGGGGATGACACTATATAAAATTATAAATACAGCAGAGAACAAGGGTGAAATAAGAAAACTAATGATAGTGATCAAGAATGTGATTAAAACACTACATTGACTAGAACAAACTTCAAATGTCTTGCATCATGGTAGCATTGAGATGACAAAACACAGAGGAGATACTTAATGGTTACAAAGCTATAGAAGACAGCTCTGAACCCTAACAACAGCAAGTGGTTATCTAAGACTCCAAGTTAAGGAGAAAGTCAACACTTGGCCATGCAAAATTCAGGGAAACACTTGCGAGCCAGTCATCACATTCATTATGTAGCAATTGAATATTGAATTTGATATCTACACAAAAGAAGGTGGAATTTCCAATAATTCATAAAAATTTATTAGCATTGATGACAATATGAAAAAATAATTGTTGGCACATTAGTAGGTCAACAAAATAAATTGGCAATCGAAAAGCACTAAATGTTCCATATAAATTGTTATCTTAGTATCCTTTAGATTATGAGCACCAAGCACAGTCGAAAAGCTCTATATGCTCCATATAAATAGACAGAAAAAGAGCAGTAATCAAGGATTGAACAGTGTTAATTTTTATCCACCTCGTAGATATAAGCAATCCTTGTTGAACAAGTCCTTGGAAACTTCAATTTGATCCAATGTGTCAGGGCTGACCACAATTACAAAGAGAAACAACATTAATAACTTTGCTCAACAAGAATCTCTTACCCCCAACAGCTTAGAATGATATACTGACAGCAAAATAGGATGAAAGATGTAAAAACTCACTCCATCAATACAACAGTTCCATCACTATCCATGCACATAAACATGAAAGTCTTTTCCTGAACGTAGACCCCTGCAACAGGTAAGTATTACAAATCAATTATCACCAGGTGTGAAGACCCTTAGCAAAACACTAACTGGAAAAGGCAGATATTGCCCCACATCTTTCATTTAAATTAAAAGATGTAAGTGTGGAAAATGTACAATCTTCACACAGATTATTGGATTTGAGAACAACACACTCTGCTAGACACCTTAAAACAGAGTCTAGATTTATTCTGATTATGTACAGCTGTATCTCTGAATTGGTTTCCCTATTTTTGTAATTACTCCTTGATCTAGTTTCCCTATTACGATAATTACTCCCTGATTGGAATGATCTCCAAGCGAGAGAAAGAGCTTGCAAACAGAGAAGAAAGAACACTTATGTTGTAACAAAGAATAAAGGACAGAATAATCCTTGCAAGGGCTTCCCTTTAACAGAAGTTTTCCCCTTTTACAACCAACCCACTGCTACATTTACAAACTAACAAATCTA
Organism: Glycine soja; assembly: GCF_004193775.1. Taxonomy (NCBI): domain Eukaryota; kingdom Viridiplantae; phylum Streptophyta; class Magnoliopsida; order Fabales; family Fabaceae; genus Glycine; species Glycine soja. The sequence continues at coordinate 14,819,641 of NC_041005.1, forward strand.
CCTGACTCTCTTCTACCTCTCCAACTATCGAAGCTAATTCCATACTCCTGAGTCCTGAATATTTTAAGTGCCCAACAACCCCACTTGCATAAATATTCCAAATACTCTGTCACTCTCTGGGCCCCTATTAATGTCATCTAAATGTTCAAACATTGTCCTCAAGGTAAGAATTGAGGATTTCCCTAGAAAATGCATGCATGGGTTGTTCTTCATTAACTTGCTTTGCAACATAAAAATAGAGAATCCCGGCCATAGCAAAAAGATACCAACAATGGTATTAGGATTAACAACTAAATCTACAATTACTCAGAAATTTGCATTTAAAATGTTATATATACAAGGACATACTTTCAACATCCTCATCGGTACCCATTCTTTGTGTTACCTTGTTTCCCTGGTCAATGTCACGAAGTTCTACCTATTATCAAAAACTTTTGGTTAGGAACGTAGTTTAAAGTAAGAGTCTAGAAGTTACAACATACAACTATATGTGATAAAAATAGCACAAGTAAGAAAGGCATTGGGCAAACCATGCAAAATAAGATTTCCTTTAATCATGGGTACTTCCATTAATAAAACTTGGCAGACAAGTGCCATCATCTAAATATATAACAAGGGATTTTTCTTCTTTTTCTTTTTATAAAACCATGTAACAAGTTTTTATACACAACCAAATAAGAAATAGCATGTTAGGATAAAAAAATCACAACCTAAATCAACACCCTCTTAGGAAAGCAACATTACTTAAATCAGATTAGTTATCTGTTAGTGGATACATGACATATGTGCTTTTGCACACTATTAGCTGTTGTAGTAAGTTCAGTAAATCTGTTTGTAACAAACTGGTTCAGAAGTGGTTGCATTATCAGTTGACACAACTGTCTGCCAATGTCTCAACAGTTTCTATATATTCTTAAGCTCAATGCAAGGATAGAGAAAATAACAATATTTAGATTCTCAAAAATATTCTGTTTTTCTCTACTCTTTAATCTTTGTCTTTCACTTTCTTTTATTTTCCTTCATTTTCTCACCTTGTAACAAAATGAAACACTACAAATCTATGAGATTCTGTCTAACATCTATGGTAAGGTCATGAAAAAATATTACTTTATCAGTTAGTAGTTGATAAGGAAAACTGTTTTCCTGTTACTTATGTGTTATTTTTTCAATACAATCTGAGTGTGTACATAGCAAACAACTTCATATATACTCCCTCCATTCCTTTTTATAAGACCCTTTTCAAAAAATTGTTTGTCCCTTTTTACAGGATCCTTTTCTAATTTTCTGTTGCATTAATTATTTTTTCCTGAAGTAACCATAATTAATTAACAATTTTTTTAGCCAAAAAAATAATGAATGCTAAAATTAATGAGATAAACTCTTCCTCTCTGTCTCTCTCTTATTAGGATTGGAGAAGATGAGTAGCAATTAGGTAAGAAGCAATTAACTAAGAGAGAGAGATGATTAATTTCAGAAAACAATAAGGGTAACTCCAGAAGAACATTATAAATAATTGACAAATATAATGTCACTAACTAAATTAATCAATTTTCTTAAAGGGTGTGAATTAGTTGAAAGAGTCTTATAAAAGGGGATGGAGGGAGAGCATCTATAACATTTGGGTTCAAGTAAATGTATACATAAATCAATAGAAGTCTTTTTTAGTTGGACATATGTGGTTTCATTATGGAGAATAACTTGTTAGCGTCCAAGCATTTATAAAAACAAAAAGTAGTTAACTATGACTACATCAGTAAATTGTTATTGTCTATATACAACTCATTTTCTATTCACTTTGTTTGCCACCTTTTTTATAAACGGAGTAAAATAAGAAAGTTCTCAGAATTATTGATGAAAGTTTCTTATGCCAAGGAGGTTGTGCAGTATACAGGGCATACTATATTGCGCAACAAGGAGTTGGTTCTATGTGTCAAGTTATATCTCAAAGAGGGTGCAGAAAATGTGCAAAAAAACGGTTTTCTTAGACACAATGACCAAATAGCCTTCCCATTAGTTGCCTTTAAAATAAATACAATAATAATTGCAGACAAACATTATGTGATAGTGTTCACTATGCTAATTCTCTTTTCCTTACTTAAGGAAGTTGAATATGTTGCATCTGTGCACATAATACAATATTCTATTTCGAAAACAAATTGAGGAAAAAGTGAATTAAGATAAGGAAAAAGTTAACCTTGATTGTGGCTTTTCCTCTTCCTTCATGAGAGTGATCTACTTTAAGAACCTGATGAAGAGGAAGTGATGGATAACAAGACTTAATTGATACTATTTGACAATATTTTGGTCGAGTAATAAGTAGTAAATACCTCGTAAAAGTGCCCTGGAAGCAAACATGTCCAGCACAATAAGAATGCAAAGTGAATTTGTTAGAAAGCATAACATAACTACACGTGCCTAATTGAATCATATCATCAGTGTAAAATTCAATAACCCAAAAAGCAAAGGAACCTTGTTTTCCAATGATATTTCCGACTTTAATCTGCACCATATGAGACAATAATTATCTTAAAATTCATACAAACAGTTGTTTGTAATTGAATAACAGTGTAGTGCATGACCATTAAACTCAAAGTTAAAAGATGCATACATACATCAGAACCAGATACTTTGATTCCGCGACATTGAGAGGCAGACCATGGAGAGGTGAACAAGTTGGTAGCGATGGAGGAAGCAGAAGGTGGTGACGGAATGAATGGTCGCGGAGAACAAGAGGAAGAATGAAAATAGGATGAAAGTCTGAAAAGAGACTTGGTGTTGGAATTGGAAAGCCTATGCCTCAGCAACAGAGCTTGCATTGTCTCACTTTACTTTGGTCGATCACAAACCCTTGAACAGGTTAGAATGCAAAGGAAGGCACAATACCTTTTTCCAGAAAAAACTGATGCCAAAATCTGTGACTTTACTCAAAGTAAAAGTTAAAGAAATTGTGGCATTAGTCATTGAACTAAGAATGCAATGAATAATGGGTTTATAAAACTTTACATAGCTTAAGACGGAATTCAGATTACTTCAATGTTGCAATTGCAGCATATGCCTTAGTAAGTGAACCTGAAACATAAGAGTAAAGTAACAATCACAAACCAATCAGAAAGTATATCTAAATTCTCAATCATGAAGCAAAACAGAAAATAGAAGAAGAAAAATATAAATTAAGAAGAGAAATTGTTACCTGAATACGGTGCGAAACCGGAAATGACAGAGCTGCGAGATGAAGGAGAAAGATGGGACTTACGGCGTTTTTTCGATTTATATTTAGCTTCTTTAGGTCGAAACGACGTAGTTTTAAGGAATTTTAAAAAGTAAATAAAAGAAGCATCGGCCTTTTTGTTTTACTTACATGCTGTTTAATTACCATTTTGGTTTTTTAATTTATTTTTTTATGTTTATTAAATCTTTTTGTTTTTTAAAATATTTAATTTAGTCTCTTAATTTATATATTACATTTAATTTGGTCTTTTATTACTTTTGAAAGTGTATTTACCAAAATCTGGAGTTATCTTACATCAGGATGTACATAGTCAAAGTGGGCTCCACAATCTCGTACATCAAACTAAGAGTATCTTTTGTTAAGAGGACAAGAGAGGAGACCTATAAAACAAAGGACTACAACGCTCAAACAAGTACGTGAGTTAGGTGAGAATGAGTGAGTGAAAAAGGTGAGATAGAACCTGATACTTATAGAATGGAGTAGAAGCTGCGAGTCCTTATTTGTAGGAGTTGTTATGGTAGTATAATAGCACTTGCAGATAATTACTAGCTAGTAGATAATAGTTAATAGATAATTGCAACTTACAGATAATGTGTAGCTTATAGATAATTGAATACCTACCATGAGATAAAGAGGTTATAACATTCAAATAATGAAATGGTTAGAGATAACCTATCGGTTTGGGAGTCCAGCTACTAATGGCATGACACTCGTGCTCCTATGCCACGGATGACATGTGTATCAAAGTGTCATGTAGCTTGTCACGTGTATTTTGTGGAGCCTGGACAACACATAGGCCCTTAAGCTCTGAGCCGGCTTTTGGGCGAAAGAAGTTGTCCCATGTCGAGAGTAGACTATATTGACAAATAGGAAGGTCACGAGTGTCGAGTCCCTAAACATGGACAAGTGTTGTCCAGTGTTGAGAATGATAGCCTCGACAGGTGCAAGAGTTACAAGTTGTAAGGCTTGTCAAGCCCCTTAACCTGGATAAGGGTTGTCCGAGCTACTTCTATCAAGTTTCCGGGGTGGACATGCTTTTGGTTTTGCAAGTGAAATCAGACATGTCAAGTGGGTGGAGTCTCTGTATTTGAAAATTTTGTTTTTTTCTGACCGTTTGAGAATGCATTGAACACAAGCATTTCATTCGTTTTTTGTTGTGGTCGAGTGCAACACACATGCATTGCTCCTGCATATGTGTCACTCATGGAGTGGACACGTACTGGAGACACAGTACATAGGTGAGTGGGGCTCCATCATGGTGCAAAATTTTAGGGTGTCATTTCAGCTCCTGCCAGTTACCAAAAAGTTGCGCCTCCACTTTATATGGAGTGGACGTTTGATTTTTTATCACCACTATTTTTGAATTTTTGCTTTCTCTTTCTCGAAATTTCTTTGCGATCGTTGAGATTTCCCTCTTCCTTTGTTTGTCTTCTTCATTCTTTAAGGTACATTCCCTTCACCGATGTCTTTCATCTCCAACTTTGCCATGGGCATGGGCAGCAGTGACTCCAGGTTTTGTGCCCCTTCTCCGGGTTTTGATGAACCTTCCTTGATACCTGTCTTGCTTGATAGCTTATTTCACTTGTGTTGCTTAATAACCATGTTCATATCTTGGAAATTCTGCATATCTTAAGGAAACGCTTTTGGTTGAAAGCATTGCTTGCCACTTGTGTTCATGTGATTGAATGCTTTGGAACAAACACAATTTTGAATAACCACTATGATTTTGTCACTTGAGGATAAGTGAATTGTTCTTTCTTTGCTTGAGGACAAGCAAAACTGTAAATTTGGGGGAGTTTGTTAGTCATCATTTACGACTAACTTTTGTATTGAAAAGTTTCGTGAAATTTATATCTTTTCCCCAATTTATGGTTCTTTTTGTAGGTTTGTTCATATTTTTATGTTTAGTTTAATTTCACTCAGTAGATATTCCCAATATTGTGAATTAATGTGGTTCAACTTCAGTTCAGGCTAAAGGATGAAGAAGAAGAAGGTTGAAGCAGTTGGTGTCTCGCTAAGCGAGGCATATGCGCTTAGCAAGTAACATCTGCTAAGCGAGGCACTCAGCTCGCTTAGCGAGTTGGGAGAATCTGAAAGAGAATCTTCCCTTCATGCACACGCTCAACGCGCCATCAGTTCACTCAGCGAGCCATTTGTCTCTTCTCGCACTCAGCGTACCCATCTCGCTAAGCGAAAATTCACTAACTCGCGCTTAGCGAGAAAATGGCGCTAAGCGAGCCTTCAGGATCAAAAAGCCCTTAAAAGACTGAAGTTGGCAAAAAAATGAGAAAGTTTTGGGGAAGGAGAGACACCACAGAGGAGAGAAAAGCTTGAATGAAATGCCTCAGCTTTCAAGAGGATTTTAGGTTTAGGAGTGATTGTTAGGTTTTTAGAGGTGGAGGAGACATCCCCACCACTTTGTAATCTTAATTTTTCCTCAAAAACCTCATCTTGCTGCTGAAAGGTGCTAACTTGCAATGGAAGGCTAAATCCCTTGTTGAGGATTTCTGCTGAGCTTTGATGTAAAACTCTTCACTATCTATTTAAAGTTGTTTTTATGTGTTCATTGCTTCTATCTGTATTTAATTCTTGCATGCTAGTGGCTTGATCACCCATTTGTGTGTAAAGTTAAGATTTTTAGCATTGGGAAGTGCTTTAAATCGTTAGAACTTGATAAAGCATGCTAGAGAACTATATGTCTGGAGACGAAGTGTAGGGATTTAGTTTATAATATGTCGTAATCTTAATGCAATTCGTTTAGGCTAAGTTCAACGAGGAATCTAGAACGAAGTTTAAATAAAATTAGACTCATTCACTAGAGGGATCTTGGTTTGAGTAGTTGTTTCCGACATAGAACACATAAACAACCTTAAATAGAGAAAAATACTTAATAACATCAAGTAGGTTCAGTAGAAAGACCCAACATTTTTAATCATCTGTTTATCTCTCACCTTTAGATAGTTAATTTTGTAGTTAAATTATAAATGTAAACATGACTTCTTTTTATATTTATTGGCTTTATACAAATGTTTACTCACTGAATGAAAGCTCTATGAATGAAACAAGTTTCCTGTGATTCGATACTTGGTTCTTACCGTTTTATACTACTTGTGTGGCTCAGTACACTTGCTGATTAGTATCGCAATTGGGAGAGTGCGGAACAGAAGTGAGACCTTGACGGTCTTATGTGAAATAGAGAAATAGATGACATGAAATCATCTTAGGTTTGATTTGAACATGGTTAAAGGTCTTGTCACTCATCTGGTGATGCTTCCTTTGGCTTTGTGGAGCTTCTCACCTGAGGTCGATGAGGACTTAGTATGATTTCCACCTGGTTTAAGGTCTTGCTGACCAATGTGGTGGTAATTCATTTTGCCTTATGGAAGTTGGACCATTGGCTATATTCATCATAGTTCCAAAGGAGTGAGCTTACCAAGGGCGTGCCTTGGATTTTTGTACGAGTGTGTACCAAGGATGGACTTGGGTTTCTAGTGTTCCTGTAGACTTGTATTCTTGCACAGATAAAACTTAATAATAGGGAAACGTACAAGGACAAACCTTGCGTACCTTAGATTTCAGCGAATGCAAAATTTGGCAACAGAGAGGCTCATTAAGGGTGGACCTTGAGTTTAACAAGCTTTGGACCATAGACGCATTCGTCTTGGGTTTTGGCAAGGCTCACCAAGGGTGGACCTTGGGTTTGACAAGCCTGTAGAGATGTATTGAGGCTCACCAAGGACGAACCTTGGGTTTGACGAGCCTTTGGAGATACGAGACTCACCAAGGGCAGACCTTGGGTTTGACAAGCCTTTGGAGAAGCGGGACTTACCATGGGCGAACCTTAGGTTTGATGAGCCTTTGGAGATGCGAGACTCACCAAGGGCAGACCTTAGATTTGACGAGCCTTTGGAGAAGCGAGAGTCACCAAGGGCAGACCTTGGTTTTGACGAGCCTTTGGAGAAGTGAGACTTACCATGGGCAAACCTTCGGTTTGATGAACCTTTGGAGATGCGAGACTCACCAAGGGCAGACATTGGTTTTGACGAGCCTTTGGAGAAGCTAGACTCACCAAGGGCAGACCTTGGTTTTGACGAGCCTTTGGAGAAGTAATACTCACTTAGGGTAGACCTTGGGTTTGCAAAGCCTTTGGAGATGCAAGACTCACCAAGGATGAACCTTGGGTTTGATGAGCCTTTGGAGAAAAGACCAGGGACGCGTCTGTCTTGTGTTTTGTCAAGGCTCACCAAGGACGGACCTTGGGTTTAACAATCTTTTGTAGAGTTGACACAAGAAAATTATAAAAGGTGAAGGGTTGTAGAATTTTATTCAATGTAGTCAATTGAGTTTGAATTGCCTTTTTTACCCTAGATGTGCCTCTTTAAAACCTCCCAAGCCAAAACCCTAATTTTTCTCTTTTGGGACAAAAGACTTGAGTAGGAAAAAAAGTACAGCACTCGACCTTGCAGTAGGTCAACTGAAATAGATCTTTAGATGGGTAGCATTCCATGTTCTCTAAATTGCTTTACCATCTAGTTCTTGTAGCTTGTTTGCTCTGTTGTCTAGGCTTGATACAACTCTGAATAGGCCTTCCCAATTGGGTCCAAGCTTTCTCGCTCGAGGATTTTTTCTAGCTTTATCTTAGACTCATCATACGAGGTCACCAGGTTGAAAGGCTCGAGATTGAACCTTTGTATTGTATCTTCTTGATGCTCAGAGCTTGGTGGTCTCTTCTTTGATTCTGATCATCTCTTGGACTTCTTCCTTTGTCTCTAGTTCCACCCACATGTTCTCCTCATTGTGTTGTTCCTATAACAACAACCTCCTTGTCGATGGTTCCCCGACTTCGATGGGGACCATGGCGTCTATGCCATATGTGAGTCGGAAAGGAGTTTCATTGGATGTTGTCTAGGGTGAACAATGATAAGCCTAGAGTATACTGGGAATTCCTAGTTCCATAGACTCTTAGACTTGTCGAGTCTAGTGCGCAAGGCCTTGAGGATGACTCTATTGGTTGTTTCTACCTGACCGTTAGTATGGGGATGCTCGACAGACATTACGAGGTGCCTGACACCAAGCCTTGCCAAGAGTTCTTCATAAGCCAAAGCTTTGAATTGAGTGTCGTTGTCGGTGACGATGGTGTAAAGGAGGCCATATTTGCATATGAGGTGTTTCCAAGTGAATTTTTCCGCCTCGCTAGCTAAGATTTCACATAATGGCCTTGCCTCAATCCATTTGGTGAAGTAGTCGATGACAACTAGTAAATATTTGGCTACTTCTGGGGCTTTTGGCAACAATCCCAGTATGTCCATTCCTTACATAGCGAAGGCCCTAGGGGAGCTCAAACAGCGAAGATTGTCAGGAGTGATGCGTGGAACATCTGCAAATTCCTGGTATCATCTGCACCTCTTCGTGAAGTCGAGGGTGTCTACCCTGAGTGTCGGGCAAGTCGACTTCCATCCCCCAAACTGTTAGAAAACAAAAGTTCTTTTTTTTCATTAGATCCTTTTTCTTTTCATTAGATCGTAGCTTAGATTTGTGCCAAGGTTTGAGACGAAAAGGAAATAATATCTTTATCTGAATACCATCTGTTAGCCATTTTTTTTGGAAATTCTCTTTCAGATAATTGAACACCATTATATGTGCATTTAATATACATTTCTCTCTTCCAATCCCTAAAATCTTTCGACCATTCGGGAAATTGAAAAAATAGTATACGAGCAATATTTTGGCCAATAGTAGCTGGCGCGCACCACTTTGGTTGCAAGGGAACATCCCTCAGTATGAAGGCTGCAAATCCCTTCATGAAGTTTTCTTATGACATAGTCTTCCTGTTGGTTGTTTAGGCATTTAAGCAAAGGTGTTGTCAACCCTCTTTTGAATAGTTCACCCTCAAGGATGACGTAGTAGCTAGCCTTCTGTTTCAAACATCAGACTTTATTCTCATCTGGTGGCAACTCTCCTTGAATAAAAAAATTCTTATACAGGGTCATCCAGTCTTATTCCTCCTCTTTTCCATCCATAACCTCCTTAGTGTCTATGGTGGGAGTTTGGTGTGTCTCTTGGATTATGGTCTTAAGATGCCCAATCATTTTGGTGCCAACCATCTTGGAGAGCAAGTCTACTCTAGTGTTACTCTCCTTGGGTATGTAGTACATCTCAAAGCATTTGAAGTTGTCAATGAGAGTTTTCACAATGTGGTAGTACTTGAGCAACATTGTTTCCTTGGTCTGATATTTGTTTGCAACTTGCCCCTGGATAAGCTACAAGTTAGTGTAGCACCTTAGCTTTTTAGCCCCAACTTCTTTTGCTAGTTTTAGACTTGCTATAAGTGCCTCATACTCAGCTTGATTGTTTAAGGCTTTGAAGTTGAGCTTGAGGGCTTGTTTTGAAGTGACGTTGCCAGGGCCTTCAAGGATAATACATGTCTCGCTTCCCTTCACATTGGACGCATCATCAACATAGCGGTTCCACTAGACTAGGGTGGTTTGATCATTTCCAGCTAATTATGTCAGAAAAACTGTCATGAACTATGTCTTCATGGGACCATGAGGTTCGTACTGGAGATCGAACTCCGAAAGTTCTACAAACCATGTCTTCTTTTTGAAATTCTTTTTGCAACTATTTATATTTAAAGATATTTTTAAAATATTTTTAAAATATACAAAATTATTTTACCAAAGAAATAGTATCTAAGCAATAATTTGTCATGATTGGTTTTTATTCTTACCTTTCATTTTAATTTATAAATTTCAAAATCAAATTAAGATTTATTTTGACATTGAAATAATATTTTTATGAAAAATATTTTAAATTAAAAAAATCAGATATTGAAATTTTTATATTTAAAAATAGGTAATTAATTTATTTCATAAAAAAATAAGAATAGTTACACAATGTTTTTAATATTTTCTTTTGTTCCAAATATATTATATTTATTTAATTTGAAATTTTCATTTAATTATTAGAAAAATATATTAATAATAATTTATATGACATTTTATTTTCATTTTTTATATTTTTTGCATGAACTTTGAAATAAAACTGATAAATATTCTTTTATTGTTACAATGTTACTTTCTTGCAATATAAAATAGTTAAAATATCAAATATTAAAAAAAATTATTTACCCTTAAAATTGTGAAATTCCTTTTAATATTTATTATTTGAATTGAAATTGTAATTTTGGAAGATATATAAATTATGATTGAAAACTTGTAAAACTAGATTAATTTATAAAGAAAATATTTTGATAATTTTTAAAATAATCAAAATATAAAAGCAATGATATATGAAATTTAACTTTTAAATTATAAGAATTATTTTAATTGATCGAAAAGTTTTGAGTCTAATTTGTATATTTTTTAAACTATACCTATGACTTCTTAAACTTTTGAACATTACTAATAATGTTGGTAAGCAAATCTTTCAAAACTTATAATAAGAGCTTCAAATTTTCTATATTATTATAAAATATACAACTGAAACCTAATTTTTAAATTTATATTGTTATTGTGATTTTCTATAATTTATTAATTAGACGATTATTCTTAAAAGAATTCAGCATATGTGTTTTAATAAATGTGCACTTGATGCTGAAATTGTGCATTATAGATACCTATTAGGAAGAATCATAGAGAAAGGAAAACCAACAGAGTATTAAAGTGGAAAAGCCGAATCTTGAACAACTTAATTACTAGAACTCAATTGTATGTTGTTGTTTCTATTTTTACTTGGACGCCTGGGATGTTAACTTGACAATTGCTGCAATCACATAAGCAATGTTTCAAAATGTAGCTCTTAAATACAAATTGTGATTCATAATGCCTCGATGACTATCAGTTCCACCATCCAAGCACAACAAAACCACCATAGTGCCCCGCCCTGAGACTTAAGCACTCCTTCAAAACACAGAAATCCATCAACACCAAAACACAACTATGGCCTTAATAGAACACCGATACCATGGTGGATGTTGCGAGGTGCACCAGCCATATTTCTTGTGCACCCAGCAATAAAATTTAATTTCAAAAATGTCCTTCTTACTTTCTTCTTCCTTTTAAGTTTCTTTTTTTTTTTTACAGTAACACATTCATTCCTTCGTTTTCTCAATTTCTTGTGGTTTCATTGTCGTGAGAGGTGCATTGTGTCGCTTCGGTCAAGGTAAAAGTATTACGGAGGTGTGCCGATGGTGGTTGTGGCGGTGGTTGGTTTGGTTGTCAATACGTCGAAGATATGTCGGTGTTATTTTTTTCCGTAACATACGGATTAAAGAATCCGTAAGTTATATAAAACTTACGGATTGATTAATCCGTAAGTTTTATTATAACTTACGAATTAGTTAATTCGTATAAGTTATACAGATTACATAATCCCTATAACTCATACGGATTAAGTAATCCGTAAGAGTTATATGGATTACCTAATTTATATGAATTATATGGATTACGTAATCCGTATAATTCATACGGATTAACTAATCCGTATGAGTTATAAGGATTTTTATTTTTTAAAATTAAAATAAATATTAAATTTTTAATATTTTTAAATTATAAATATGTTAGTATGATTGTTAAAAAAATTAAATTAGTGTATAAAAAAATTATTTGTTTATTTATTTATTTGAAATGTAATTCGTATTATTGTTTTAAATATTTTTAAATAAGTGTAGATTGATAATTAATTTGTAATTATTTATTTTTATATTTTGGAAATGGTATTAATTGTAAAATTTACACTTGTAATTTATGTATAATTTATTTGAGTTGTTGTGGTCTAAAATTGATTGTTTTGTATGGTCATAATTTCATGAATTAGAATTAAGTTGAATAAAATAATTTTTTTTACTACGTATGGTTCGATTATAATTTTTTATGCATTATATGGTTATGAATTGTAAGTAGAAAAAGTTGATGTTATTGGTTTTTGATATATAGGGTTATCAATTTTAATGTTTTATTATCCGTATATGCAGTAAAAAATTACGTAGGATTTTGTGTGATAGTATATGTAGGGTGTGGTTAGGGGTTGTTTGTTTGTGATATTCAAACTTTTGAATGTGTTGTTAAGATGGACGAAGATCAATGGATGTATGACAATATAATGTCTGAAGAAGTTGATATGAATGAACAAACTGAAGACGAAACTAGTGTGAATGAAGAACATATTGATTGTTTCGATGCGTTCAATACTTCTCAGGTATTAATGTGATTTATTGTTATTAAATTAATAAAATGAATGTCCCTTTGAAGACTAAACTTATGTGGATTGCATTGTAGGTGTTTGCTACCTGATATGATGTTTTGAAGTGGGAGGAAGGACTGGTATGAGAGGAAGGACTTCATTTGTCTTAATTAGTTATGAAAGGAGTGGTCAGTATAGGTCTAGAAAAAAAAGATTTTGTAAAAAAAGATATTGATAGTAGGAAGTGTAGGTGTCCCTTTAAGCTTCGTGGGAAACCAGTGGTTGGAGGCCAAAGATGGATGATGAAGTTAATGTGTGGGAGTCATAATCATGAAATGACGAAGTCATTAGTTGGACATCCATTTGTTGGTCGATTGACTAAGGATGAAAAGACAATTATTGCTGATATGACAAAGTCAATGATGAAACCAAGCAATATTCTGCTAACGCTGATGGAGCACAATGCCAATAGTTGAACAACAATCAAACAAATATACAATGCAAGAAGTGCATATTGTTCTTCCATAAGAGACAGTGATACTGAAATGCAACAACTAATGAAGCTTCTTGAACAGGATCAGTATATTCATTGGCATAGATTAAAGGATGAAGATGTTGTATGCGATATTTTCTGGTGTCATCCTGATGCAGTGAAGTTATGTAATGTCTGTAATTTGGTATTTTTGATAGATAATATCTACAAAACAACAGGTACAGACTCCCGTTACTTGACTTTGTTGGTGTGACACCAAAAGGGATGACATTCTCTGCTGGTTTTGCCTATTTGGAAGGAGAGCGTCTAAATAATATGGTATGGGCTCTAGAACGGTTTCGAGGTCTTTCTCTAAGACATGATGCTCTCCCTGGAGTTATTGTTACCAACAGAGACATAACATTGATGAATGCAGTGAAAACTGTATTCCCTGAGTGTACCAACTTGTTGTGTAGGTTTCACATCGACAAGAATGTCAAGACAAAATGTAAATCCCTAATTGGTTAAAAAAATGCATGGGATTATGTCATGAATGTTTGGGGGAGTTTGGTTGATAGTCCTTCCGAGCATCAGTTTGATGATTGCCTTAAGAAGTTTGAAATTGATTGTTCACCATGCCCAATGTTTGTTGACTATGTCAACCAAACATGGACAATTCCCCACAAAGAAAAATTTGCTAAAGTCTGGACGACTAAGGTGATGCACTTAGGAACACAACAACAAACAGGTATGAGAATTTGATTTTTTTATTAGGGTTTAGGAATTAATGGATTTTAATTCTTGTATTTGTTTATTATTTTTTGTGTATTTCAAATGCAGGGTTGAATATCATCATTGGGCTTTAAAATGACTATTACAGAACAGTCTTGAAGACCTATGTAGTGTTTGGGAAGCCATGAACAACATGATCACGCTACAACACACTGAAATTAAGGCATCCTTTGAGACAAGTACACATATAGTTGGACATGTTTTTAAAGTTACCTTATACAAGAGGCTACTTGGTATGGTATCAAGGTATGCTTTAAATCAGATTGCTACTAAGTTTGAGCGTGTGCATTATGCTAGCAAAAACCCTTCTTGTTGTGGATGTGTCATGAGAACTATTCACGGTCTTCCATGTGCATGTGAGCTATCCAAATATGTTGTTGGTACCATACCACTTGAGACAATCCATATGTTTTGGCGGAGACTAAGTTTTTCAGACAAAGGGTTATATGAGCCCCAAGTGACCATAACCGAAGAGATGAAAACCATATCTAAACAATTTGAAGAACTTGATGTTTGTGGCAAAGTTACTCTAAAGAGTAAACTCCGGGAAATTGTCTACCTTGATCTAAACTCTATGTGTCCTCCTCCAGAAAAGGTCAACACCAAAGGTACTTAGAAGAAATCTATGACCAAACATCAAAGATCAACAAATCGTGATTCGTCTTACTAGGAGTATGTTGATGCTTTACATGCTGTGCAAAATAGTAATTCTTCAGTAAAGCGTAGTGCATCACCATCTGACCAGGCAATTCCAAGAAGGACCATGCCAATGTTGAATCTATTTCATTCGTTCATTCATGATTCCATTGAAAAAACTGTCGATGTCAAAGAAGACGATAACTATGGATATTGTGCAATTGATGCCTTATTAGGTATGGGTGAAGATTCATGGTCTTTGGTGTACAACCATTTGCTTAAAGAACTTGCCAAATGGTCTGATGAGTATATCAACCTCCTTGGTGGCATAGACAAATTTGAGGAATTAAAGAGGTCTTTACTTGTTGATGGATTATCCATGGTATGAAATTTATGTTTTGTTTTTTATTTAAAATTTAGTTTAAATAAATGTGATTCATATAGCTGGTTCATGCAAGTTACTATGGATAAGTGGATGAATATAACTGACATGGGATATGTCATTGCATCAAGGTTTAATGTTATCCTTGTATCATTGTCTCTGCAAAAAAGCATGACATTTTTTCCTCTTAGAAGTCAACCACCAATAGATTCTTTTATGCATCGCGTAATATGTATTGGTCACGTGTATGACACTTATTTTGTTCAGGTAGATTCATCATAATGTTGTTTTTAAATTTATGAAATTAATTGTGTTATCATAACTTGAAATTATTTGTGCATGTGTAATAGGTTTATTTAAGAGATCGTTATCCCTTATCGCCTCTAGCTTTGTTATGGTTTAGGAATTGTCATCTTTAGGCAAAGCAGTGACCAATTCCATATATTAGTAGAATGTAAGAGTACAAAAATTTGATGATGTTGATTTAAGTGAATAGTGAACATTTAGGTACCTATGACATTGTCATGTACTACAATAATATATAGTTGTTTCATTGGAAATTCACGTAATTATGTATTATACGTTACGTTAAAATGGATTAGGGCTACTATAATACCTAGGGTTTAGTGTTACGTACGTTGTTAGAGTTAACTGTACGTGAAAATTAGGGTTTAGTGTTATGCTTTAGGGTTAAATAATTTACGTTTGTCAATAGAAATATAAAAAACAATTCAAATAAAATTGCTAAAAGAAAAATGTTGTCAAATAAAATAAAATGATAAACATAGTCTATAAATTTTCCTAAAAAATTCTAAATTTCTTCATGCGTGATCCGTGCATCGCCTTTGTCGCGACCGCACATATACATTGTGATCCATAGTGACACCTCTAGCAATCCTTAGGCAGTCTTGCATGACATTGTATGTTTCTGTGCCTCCAGTCATTATCCTTAGGTTGAGCAACCGCTCCAACCTTTCAACTATTGCTTGGCAAGCCTCCTATGACATTCACAACAACAGATAAGGTATAACCATATTGCATGTTTAAATTAAATGAAATTAAGAGTAAGATGAATATATATGTTGCCACTGCATGTCTAGGATGCTTCATATCAGAAGGTGCATGGACAGGTGTTTCCTCCATAGCTGTTGCTGCCATCGAGTACTGAGGCATATCTGGTTCAACATATGTTTCATCTTGCATGACAGGTGGATGTTTGGGTGGATCCCCGGGTTGTGTCGACCTCATGAATGGATGCGAAATCATGTAGAACCAGTCCAAGTAGTCCGGTGCACATTGTCCAAGCACAACACAAATCTGGCCCACCGATTTAAGGTAGTTAGAGAAATACATCCATTTGTCGTCAATATTTTCCAAGCATAATCTTGAACCCGGAGAGTGTGGAAGAATTGTCTAAACATACACAAACTGCCACACAACCTTCTCTGGTCGGTGTATGACAACAACAGGACCCCATCGGATATGTCTAGAAAAACATGAAATCGGGTCGAAGTCTCTAACTGCACCGTGGTTAATGTAAGGCATCCAGCAAACATCAGCAATTGTCAGTCAATCTAAATGCTTCTGATACGTTGACGCTGGTAATGCCTTCGTAGAGGTCTAGCAGCAAACACGTGGTGACCTTTCATCATAGTCTTCATCCATAAAAGCCTCAGCAATAGATGAAAAATGCTCATAAATCTAACATTACACAAATTTTAAAAACAAAAAAATATCAAATCAAGACATAAAAAAATTAAATAAGAGTAAATGACAAGTACTTGTAATAGTGTGATATATCCAGCAAGTTGTCTGTTGTCACTGTTACAAGCATCATTCAAATTATCGTACATATGCACTAGGGCAACATCTCCCCATGCGTAGCTTCCACTCTGACTGAGGTCTCGAAAAGCGCCCAAGAACACCACATGCACGTGTGTTGCACTCTTGTTAGCAAAAAGAGTGCAACCTAGCAAATGTAGTAGATAAGCTCAAGCTGCTACAGTCCACTGTTCGACCTCACACTTGCTATAATAAATATCTTGTAACCAAGATAGTCGCACATATGCCCCATGACACTATACTGTGTAACATCCCAATTTTTGTAATCTAGATTAAAAAGGATTGTTATTTATAAATAAATAGAGTTTTAGAAAAATGATGAGATTTTATAAATAAATAAATAAGGAGATATAATTATTAATTAAAATAATGATTTGAGAGAAAATAAAAAGGGTATTTCATTTATTTGTCTGATAGAAAATAAAATAGAGTTTATTTTTATAAAATAAATAAATAAATATAGAGCAAATAATAGGCTGAGTACCCTAGGTATAAATAGTTATGTTAAGTCAGGTGTCTCTTTTTGGCCTCGTTTTCGTTTTTCCCCTTCTCCTCTCAAAACCCTTTCTTTTTCCCGCAACCCACCAAACCTGTCTCAGAAACATGACGATCTCGGACTCGTTCACCGTTGGATCATTCTGAAATTGGATTATCACGTTCGCAACCCAATTTCGAACATTCTCACCGTTGGGAATTTCAAAATCATATCTGATCTGAGAGAAAAACCCTTTGCATTGTAGCATTTTAATTTCCCGCAGAAATTGAAAACTATCTCGGTAAAACTACGATCACGGTTTCGTTAACCGTTGGATTTTCATGAAATTTGGATATGATGTTCGAAATTCAATTGCGCACACTTCCACCGTTGAGATTGTTGAGATAATATTCTTGGACGGTTAAAATGGAATCGCATGAAGACAGTACAAGTGGAGGATTCAATCTCTTCTCCGTCTCTCTTATGTTTGGAAATTCTATCGGAGCAGTCGGAGGAATAATTGAAGGAATCTCAGGGAACCGCTAGAGATGTTACTATCGCTGGCTGAAGACACGTGAGTCTGCTCAGAGTAAGGGATGAGTTTATCGCAATTGGGGGTTAGAATGAACATGTGTAGGAATTCTTAGAGAACTAAATTTGAGTTTATTTTGAAATGTTTATTGAATTATAATTTTTCCTTTATAATTATAAATAAAATATTGATGTTCTGATGAGAATTGTTTGATAAATTGTGCTCTTGATATTTTTATAGTTTGACCTATCATCTTGATATAATTGTGTAATATTATTTGAGGGGTTTTAGTCCCGAGGTGGTGATAATCTTTTGTATAAATTGTTATATTGAGAATATGAAATGATGATTCAGATTGTGAGTATGTGGTGAATTGAACACGTGATGAATGATGAAATACATGTGTATTGAGATGAGATGTATGTATTGAGTTGTGAATTATGAACTGTGCAATTACACAATTGTAAGACCCTTTAAAAGCAACGAGTATTGTGATGGGATTCACTGTGGGAACCCGACGAGTTAAAATGATTTTGGAAACAATTGAGTAAATGTGTGTATTGCATAGTTTATAAGTAAAGTGTATATGATTCATGAGGTGTGATAACATGTTAAATTGAGATTATACCATGGTGATTGGGATTAAGTGTTTGCGATAAATTGAGTATGTATATGATTGAGATATATATGTGCATTGAGGTGTTGTGTGCATTGAGTTGTGAACTATGAATTGTACAATCACACGACCATAAGTCCCTTTAAGGGTGACGAGTTGATGCTAAGTCCCTTTTTGGGCGATGAGTTAATGTTAAGTCCCTTTAAGGGCGACGAGTTAATGATAAGACCCTTAAAGGGTGACGAGTTAAAATTATTTTGAGAACAATTGAGGAGTCGTGTGTTTTGTACAGTTCATAGATAGAGTCTGTGTGGTAAAATGTTTTCTGGGTTGGACCTGAATCAGGAGGGAGAGGCCCTGACGAACTCTTCAAAGTGTAGGCCTTGGGGGTCACACGGTTTGAGTGCTCCTTTAAGCCTATGTTGATCCCATATGGTTGGAGCATTCTCGCAAAACACTGTGACCCTGACTGGTCTCCCTATGATATTACCTAGTGAGTGACTTGACTTACTAGTGTGTAGTTTGTCTTGTCATGTGATAACTCACTCCCGATTTGCTGTTTGTGTTTGGATCCTGTGATGATCTTGAACTTTGTGTTCGGGGGAGCAGATGAATAGGTGGATGACTATGAAGAACCTCATGCTAGAGGACACGAGAACACCACCCTCTGATAGGATGTGACATTAGGATATAGGTTCTATATTAATTGTATGAAACTTAGATGACCTTGTTTGAGTCGAGATGACTTTATTATTTATTTGGACAAGTTTGAATATGATGTAGAAGAAAGTGAATGTGAGCATTTTACCCATTTGAAAGACTTGTATTTAAAAATGTTTTTTAATTAATATTTGAATTTTTATTCCTTTATTAATATATATATATATATATATATATGTAAGGGGTAGAGGGTGTCACATACTGTCTCAGCTCTTACTTCATCTCCACTGACTTCAAGTAACTCCACTAACACCAACACCACTTCGTCGACATGAAGTCTTGAAGCTGTGGAATGCGCCTGTGATGGGCAGATGAAACAAAGAGGTCACATCATCGAGGGTGATGGTGACCTCTCCTACTGGAAGATGGAAACTGCTAGTTTCCTTATGCCACATCTCCACAAAAGCCAATGTAAGTCCCCGATCGCCAGTGTCCAATGAACATGCGATCAAAGGACTTAATCTTGTGGCAACGACTAACCCTTTAATCTCAGCAGCAGGCCTCCCAAATTTCTGAACCTTCCTTTCATGGGAGAATAGCTTCAATTCAGGGCATTCCTAAAAAAATTTAAACAATTTTAGCAATAATAACAAATACTTATTGAAATATAATTTATTTAAAACTATAAATATTTCTCCATTCCAAACAATGACTGCAACAGGATTAGCATAGGCAGTCAGAATTGATGTGTCATGCGACCTGCTTGCAAAACCATGGGCATCAACAACTGCTTCTTCAAGTTGTTGGAAGACCTCTTCAGCTGTGTCATCCACGTGAGGAACATCCTCAGCAACAGCGACAACTTCCCGTTACCTACGTGCGGATGTCGTGGACCTTCGCCGCTAGGGAGCTTCATCTGAAGCACGATTATCTTCTCTCCCAAGGACTCTTCCTATAACTTTTCCTAAAGCATGACCTAAACCTCTAATTCTAATCACAATCTGCAAATTTGGACATACATACAAATTTATGTCAAAATTCAAACATTACTTCAATCAATTACAATACAATCATTCATAAATTAAAAAATTATTATTATTATATATATATATATATATATATATGTATATATATATACATACATTACTTCAATCAATTACAATACAATCATTCATAAATTAAAAAATTATTATTATTATTATTATATATATATATATATATATATATATATATATACATACATTACTTCAATCAATTACAATACAATCATTCATAAATTAAAAAATTATTATATATATATATATATATATATATATATATATATATAAATTTTCAAATTTTATTTGTAATTAATTTTATATAGTGAATTAACTTCTTTATTAAAAAGCAACTTAAAAAAAATAATATAATTAATTAATTACATAAAAACAAATATATAATAATTATAAACATATTTATAATTAAAAATAAAACAATAGATTTCTCAAAAAAAATGAAAATTATGTATTTTTATTAAAATATATTAACTATTTCAAAACAACATTCTAAATAATATATTTACAATTAAAAAAATAACTATTTAAAAACATAATTCAAAATAAACTATTTTTATTTAAAAAACAAACAATATCTATTTAAAAACAAAAAAGATTAATATACTTACAATTAAAAAAACTATTTAAAAGCATAAAACAATAGCTTTTTCAAAACAAAAATTAAAATAATCTTTTTTTATTAAAATATATTAAACATTTCAAAACAACATTCTAAATAATATATTTAAAATTTTAAAAAATACAATAAATATTTGAAAACCTAATTCAAAATAATTTATTTTTATTTAAAAATTAAATAATAGCTATTTAAAAACAAAAATAAATTTAATATATTAACAATTAAAAAAATATCTATTTAAAAACATAATTCAAAATAAACTATTTTTATTTGAAAACAAACAATTTCTATTTTTAAAAATAAAATTAATATATTTACAATTAAAAAAATTACTATTTAAAAACATAATTGTAAATAATCTATTGTTATTTAAAAATAAATAATATCTATTTACAAAAAAAAATTAATATATTTATATTTAATAAATAAAATAACTTTTAAAAAAAATCAAAATAATACTTTTTATAAATAAAAAATATTTACTATTTTATAAAAATAAATAAAATTAATTTATTGATATTTTTTTTAAAAAAAATACAAATTACATAATCCGTATACGTTATATGGATTAAGTAATCCGTATAAGACATATAGATTAGTTAATCCTTATGTGTTATACGGATTACTTAATCCGTATATCACATATGGATTTATATAATCCGTATGTTACACGGATACGAAAAGCGACATTGAAAACCAGAAAAAAACTTACCTCAATGGCAAATACCACGACGATGGTGTGGGCGACTGTAACAGAGCAAACAAACATTGACGAAGACGATGTCGCGGCAACAAAAATGCAGAGATGGTGGAGAGAGGAAGAAGCGTTGTGGCAGAGGATTACGAATGTGCCATGAGGGAGATGAAATGGAGAGGATTTTTAAAATTTAAGTGAAGAATATTTTTTACACTTCACATAAATTGCTGGGTGCACCTAGCAGTAGCCTGAATTGGAGCTTACTTTTGAGTGCTGTTAGGTGCACCCAACATTTTTGCTGGTGCACCCAACAAATTTTCTAAATGGCAAAAATGCCCCTAGGTTTTTTTTCCTTATAAAAACTTTTTTTCCTGCGCTACACAACTGCCATTTTTGTTCACTTTTTTTCTCTGTTTTTGTGCGGAATTGTCTCGGGTTCGTTGGTTGTTTGTGAACGGTTAGGTGCGATGAAGGTGAAGGTGCGTTGCGGTGGTCGGCGGCGGCAAACGAGGTACGCAGAAGGTGGTTGCGTTGTCGCAGACGTACGGATCACTTACGAATCAACTTGATCCGTAAGAGACTTATTTTTGGTATTTGATGTTTTTTGAATTTAGATTCCTTTTTTCTTTTAAATTACTAATTTTTTTGTATGACAATTTTTTGTTTGAGTTGGTTAGATGGGCGAAGATGAGTGGATGTATGAAATAATGTTTGAACGAGCGGATATGGATTATGAAAATGCATAAGCATGTGGTGCGAATGAACCACATGTTGATTGTTCGGATGCGTTCAATACTTCTCAGGTTATAATGTTAATGTTTGTCACAGATTTAATAAAATGAATACTGGTAGAATACTTAAATTATGTGGATTGCTTTGTAGGTGTTTGAGTGCCGAGAGGATGTTTTGTGGTGGGCTCGATCTGTGGCTCATGAAAACGGATTTGTGGCGGTGATTTTAAGGTCGGACACAAACACAGGTAGTAGAGGAAGGACTACGTTTGTGTTAATTGACTGTGAAAGGAGTGGCGAGTATAGGTGTAGGAAAAAAGAATTTATCAGAAGAGACACTGGAACTAGGAAATGTGGGTGTCCCTTCAAGCTTCGTTGCAAGCCAGTGGTTGGAGGAGAAGGCTGGATGGTGAAGTTGATTTGTGGAGTGCATAATAATGAATTGGCCAAGTCATTAGTTGGACATCCATATGTGGGGCGATTGACTAAAGCTGAAAAAACACTTATTGCTGATATGACGAAGTCCATGGTGAAGCCAAGAAACATTCTGCTAACTATGAAGGAACACAATGCCAATAGTTGTACGACCATTAAAGAGATATACAATGCAAGAAGTGCATTCCGTTCTTCCATAAGAGGAAGTGATCTTGAAATGCAACATCTGATGAAGCTTCTTGAACATGATCAGTATATTCATTGGCACAGAATAAAGGATGAAGACATGGTTCGTAATATCTTTTGGTGTCACCCTGATGCAGTGAAGTTAGTTAACGCATGTAATTTGGTGTTTTTGATAGACAACACCTATAAAACAAACCGGCACGCGAGGAATCCTCGTCGTAGTCCTGATCAACAGTGGACTCCACGACTGAGAGAAAGTGCTCGTAAATCCAGCACTACAGATATAACATCAAAATGATAAACATTAATAATGAAAGTCTAACAAAATTTAAAGTTGAACGTTGTTGAACCTCAACGAATGAAAAACATGTTTGTTACCTGTAGTAGTGTGATGTAACCGCCAAGCTATCGGCTGCTGCTGATAGAGGCATCGTTTAGCTGGTCGTACATATGCACCAGAGCAGCCACTCCCTAGGCGTACCTCCCAGTCTGACTGAGGTCACGAAGGGCCTCCAAATACACAACATACACATTGGTTGCACTCTTGTTAGCAAACAGAGTGCAACCCAGAAGATTTAGAAGATATGCGCGAGCCGCAGTTGTCCAATGACCTGCCTGGCATCGACCCTCATATATATCACATACCTACTACAAGCGTACATACGGTCCACGACACTGCTCTGTCTCAGCCTTGGTAGCCTCTACAGAGACCATCAATAAGTCCACCAGGATCTAAACCGCATCATCCACGTGCAAGGGCTGAAAGGCGTGCAAGTCACCAACCACGGGCAGATGCAGAAGTGAGGAGATGTCGTCCAGCGTGATCGTGAGCTCTCCCACAGGGAGATGGAAACTAGACGTCTCCCGGTGCCACCGCTCGACAAACGAGGACAAAAGTCCCTGATCGCCAGTGTCTACCGAACACGCGATCAGAGGACTTAGTCCTGTCCCAGCACTAGTCCCTCAATGGCAGGGACAGACCTGCCTAAACTATGGACCTTCCTCCCGTGAGAGGATAACTTCAACTCAGGATGCTCCTGAATTGAAGTATAAAGGAACACAAAATTCGTTAAAATCATCATTTAAAGGAAAACTAATTTCAATCATAAAATATAATTAATAAGTAACTAAAAATAAATATTATAAATACCTCTCCCGTCCATACACTGCAAGCAACGTGATCTGCATACTGGGTCAGCACGGATGGGTCGCTCGGACCACCCGAAAATCCCTCATGCTCATCCTCAGCAGCCTGCGCGCCTGTGTCTGCAGGAATGTCTGCCCCAGTGTCCTCTACATCAGTTGGTGCCATCGGGTCATCTGGAAATATGTCAGCCTCTACATCTGGCGCATGGACCACTGGCTCATTGTGCACCGCAGTCACAGGGACTCGCTGCCTCCGTGCGGATGCAGTAGGCCTTCGACGCTGCGGAGCATCATCAGAATCATCACGATCTCCTCGACCCACACCTCTGCCAGTAACGTGACCTAAGGCACAACCTAATCCTCTGGTCCTAACCATGATATGCAAATGAGTACTGCAAATTCCATCACTGATTTCATTCTCTCAAATTTCATTGGTCTAACGCATATAGTCATTATGTTTTTTCAGGCACTACTTGGTAGAAAAAGGATATTCACTTTGAAATTAAGATATATGCATTGCTTATAAGTGACACTGATTTGGAAAGATGAGAGATTTGGGAAGCAATATCCCCTTCAAAGTTAGAATCAGACAAGTTGACATGTGTGAGTCTCACAAACCCACCAAAGCCAGATGACAAATGAGAATGATTAAAATCATTGAAAGCATGGTTGAGTGAGTGATTAAAATCATTGAAAGCATGGTTAAGTCAGTTTAGGATTTTAGAAACTTTCTCATATGCTAGTTCAGGATATTCAAATTGACCACATTTTGATGCTGACTACCGAGTCATTATCGTATTGGCAACATTATAGCCCTGTACAAGTTTATGTTGACATTGAAATACAAGGGAATTTACCTCAGTAACTCTTGAAGAACAACATGCACGCAAGCACACACACTTGAGTTATAATTCGTCATACTGACACACTCACATAAACTAGTATATATCAAGTCAGGGTCAGAAAGTTGATCTACTATTGAAACTACTAGCTAAGCAGATAGATGGTTGAGTTGAATAATGACATTGCCATTTGTGAATATTTTGGTCACGTCATGGCTTCTTGTACATGTTTCTCTGATATTTGGTCATGCTAAAACATTGAAATTTTACCAAGCCTTCTGTTGTTGCAGTTCGTGATTGTTTCCTTGACTGGATAGGGTGTACTCTTCTATAGCGGTTATAAGTTCTTCACTAGAGGCAAGGGCAAGAATGAAGAGGTACATAAGTTAACATCTATAGGAAAATGTTTGGTATGAATTTTTGGGCTGCTTCTCACACTCTAGAACTTTCTCACGAATTGAAGTTTGCCATGTCTTGCTGCAGATAGTTGCAGAATCAAACAAGGCTTGAGTTTGCTATAACATCTGCTAAGAAGTTGCCCTACTTGACTTCAGCTCTCTCTAGTTGTGATTTTTATCTTTGTAATAATGGACTAGTTTTAGTAGCAATATATGGTTTGGAATATTTGGATAATTTCAGACAAGCACTAGGTATCTTTTGGAATTTGTTAAATGAAGAAAATTGTCAACATCTCAATATAATCATAATTCATGCTAATCAATATATACTATTTGGATAATTTCCTGAAAGAGGATATATCTATATATAATCATAATTCATGCTAATCAATCTATACTATTTATCTATATGTCAACATCTCATTATTTACAACCAAATTGTGACTAAGGTCAAAACAAATTGTGACAACAATCTAATAAGAATGATCCAAATTATAGGCAATATTTACTCTTCTACCAAAGTAATACTAAACGTTGAAAAAAAAATTCATCAAATATATCAAGTACTCACGTTGTTCAGAGTTCAAATGAACACCTTGTGACAAAGAAATAGCCTTGATGAAGTAAGCTGCAAATTTCAGAAACAAAAACACATAAAATTCAGAGTTAGCAATTTTTAAAATGCAGATTTAGACAGTTTACGGATCATGTTGATCATAAAGAAACTTATAGATCAACTTGATCCGTAAACCGTGTCTACACAATTTACGGATCAAGTTGATGTTCTTTCGGATCAACATAATCCTAAACAACCTTACGGATCAACTTGATCAGTAACGTTCACGTTCAATCTTATTTTTTTAAAAATGCTAAATATTACAAAAATAACAAAGTTAAGTATACTCTAACAAGAAATTGCTTGGTATAACTTCATAATTAAAAGGGCTAACATATTATTGTTTATGATATGTAATTATTTTTAAAAATAATGAATTAAAATTTTATCAAATAACTATTTTATCAAATGTCTATAATGAGGAGGTGGATGCATCACCAAAATGAGCCAAGGCTTTTCTTAACCATTCTAACTACTCACCAGGAGGCTTTTTATCAAATGTCTATAACCAGGAGGCTTTTCTTAATGGTTTTTTCTAACTAATTAAATTTCAATTTTAAAATTAGCCCATGTTTTTTCTTAATGGTTTTTTCTAACTACTAAATAAATTTCAATTTTCTCACAATTTATGTAATATTTAACATTTTTTAAAAAATTAAGATTGACTGTTAATATAAATTAATACAAAAATTTCAATTTTCTCACAATTCATCTAATATTTAACATTTTTAAAAAATTAAGATTGACGGTTAATATAAATTAATATATAAATTTCAATTTTACGGATCAAGTTGATCCGTAAGCTTCTTTCGGATCAACATGATCCAGAAAAGCTTACAGATCAACTTGATCCATAACTTCTATTGCTGCAAACAACGCCGACGAACTCAACGCAACGATGCTTACCTCGACAATGGCGACGCGTGGAGGCAGCAACACCATCGACGCGGTTGCACAACGAAACGCCGACGAAGAAGACGAAGATGGGGAACAAATGCGCTGCGGCTGATGAAGACCGTGGGTCAAGCTTTTTCGAGACAAGCCTAGACTAAAAGGAAGAAGAACGAAGGTGAGGAAGAAGAAGCAGAATGTGGGAGGGAGGAGACCAAAAGCTTCAGTAACGAGGAAGAAGAAAAAATGGTGAGGAAGAAGAAGCGGAACACGGGAGGAAGGGAGAGAGACGAGAATGAACCGTTTTTTTTAAATAATTAAGCCAGGGGTAAAAATGTCTTTTCCCCTTAAGTGCTGGGTGCACCAGCAAATATGCTGGGTGCACCTAGCAGGACTCCTTACTTTTTATTATGAGCCCATTACCCATGGAGGCCGAAATAGTAGTAAAACCTAAACGCAATCCTAACCGTCCAATTTAGGTGTTGTATGAGTCGTAGCCTACTTTAAAAAGCAGCACAAACCCTAATTTGTGCCTCCGTCACTTTTCTCAGCTGCTGTTCCTGCGCGTGAACAAGCCTCAGGTAGCTCTCACCTTTCTTCTTCTTCTTCTTAGATGCTTCAATGCAAAATTGTGTATATTTCTCATTCTAGATCTTAATTACGCTGTTACGTTTCTAAGACAGTGCTCGTTATATTCTTGTTTTGAAATTTCGCGTCTTTTTTTGCTTCTGAAAGTGGATCGCTCTCCTGTTTTTGTTCATTGTTTTCTGGATTAGTAGTGCTTGGGGTTGAATTAGAGGTAGAGCTATCGTATTTTTCGATGTTCTGTTTCCCTTGTATTTGGTTTTAGATTTGTATGTTTGAGCTGTTATTGTTTTGGAAGATGTAGGACTCTGAAAATTGCTTTGATTTTCTGTACTATGTGTGATTATGATTATACCAAGATATATTCCCGTTAGTGTGAGATTAGCCTCTTGAGTTGTGTGGCTAAGCTTGCTCTCTGGAAAGATGTTAGCTGATAACTGTGCATGTATTTAGTTAACGAGACCATCCAATGTTTTATGAAAATGCTGCAAAATAACAATTTTCGTTGTATATGTTTAATGATTTTGAATAAAGACATGCTTTTTTTTTATTGTGATGTTTGATATATGTTGTAAATTATTATAAGCGTTCTGGTCTATTGTAGTTGAATTCTTCTTGGTTTTCACTGCCACCTATTTTTTTAGGACATTCTGATATTGCATTACTTTTCGCCTATTGAATGTATCAAATGTGGTTATTGTATTTGTTGTTTGTGATTGATCTGCTATGGTTATGCTTTCTTGTGCTTATCCAATTACCTTATTACATAATCTAACTTGTTGTCGTGGATGACCTGTTATGTGTAAGGTAAGCCAAAGCCATGGTTAAGCATAACAATGTTATCCCCAATGGACACTTCCGTAAGCACTGGCAGAACTATGTGAAGACCTGGTTCAATCAGCCAGCACGGAAGACAAGAAGACGGTTGGGTAATTTAACATATTTTCTTGTTCTTTTGAAACTTCTTAGTAATTTCTGTGTTAGTCTTTTGTGGTAAAAAGATCAGCTTGAGTTAGTATTATGGTTACTTTTAATTCTTTGACATGTTATTGCTGTATTCTTCAGCTCGTCAGAAGAAAGCTGTGAAGATTTTCCCCAGACCTACAGCTGGACCTCTTAGACCCATTGTACATGGTCAAACTTTGAAATACAACATGAAAGTGAGAGCTGGAAGGGGATTTTCCCTTGAAGAACTCAAGGTAATACTTGTATCTCCTATTTTAATTGTATGTAGTTATTATCCAGCTTGATATTTATAACTCCATGCCACATGAGTTTTGAGGTACTAAACCCAAACCTCCGTGTATCATTTAGTGTTTCACAATGGAAGAGCATGTAATGTACTAAACAGTTAACACATTAATAATTAGTTATTTCATTAGAAATTTAATTTCTGGGAATGTCCTTATTACTTGTGGGTTTTTAGTTCAATTCTTCCTGTTTTTTAACTTGAAGATAATATTACCCTAAAATTATTTTAAGCATTTATTTATTATAAAATGAAAATATGCTAAACATGAGTTCTGCTTTTAGATATGTTTCTGATATTATGTATTCTCTATATTATGCCATAGGCAGCAGGGATTCCCAAAAAGCTTGCACCAACAATTGGTATTGCTGTTGATCATCGCCGCAAGAACCGTTCTTTGGAAAGTCTGCAAGCTAATGTGCAGAGGCTGAAAACATACAAGGCCAAATTGGTTGTGTTCCCAAGACGGGCACAGAAGGTTAAGGTAATACAGATGTTCAATTATCTGTTTTGATTGTGTGGGCATTGTCTTAATTTTGATATCATCATTTCTGGTGAAAGGTAAAAAGGAATGATGTTTGTGTGAAATCTGACTGTTGTTTTATTGTAGGCTGGTGATTCTACTCCCGAGGAGCTTGCAAATGCAACGCAAGTCCAGGGTTCTTTCTTGCCTATTGTGAGGGAGAAGCCAACTGTTGAACTTGTAAAGGTTACAGATGACATGAAGGCTTTTAAAGCTTATTACAAGCTTCGACTTGAACGCACAAACAAACGCCATTATGGTGCCAGACTGAAGAAGGCTGCCGAAGCTGAGAAGGAAGACAAAAAGTGATGACCTTAGAAGTCTCTCGTTTGTAGTCCATCCATATAATAGTTGTTGCAAGACAATTTTTGCACGAGATTGATTAGCTCTATTCAGAACATGTTCAGTCTAAAACATGGATATTTTCACCCATTTTTATTGTGAACTTTTATTCAAGTTTGTTGGTTTAACTAGCATTTTGTTTTGTCTGGATTAATTTGGCAGTATTGTATTGATTTTGTTCAGAGGCTGTTTTCTAATTGCTGTTGGCATAGTTATTAATTTATTAGTGATTATGGGATAATAGTTAGTCTCTTCTCTAACTCAGCCCCACCATAATGGTGGGAGGTGGATAATTTCTGCTAGGTTTTTAGACTTCTTCCCACAGAAAGAGCTTTAAATAGGCATTCCTATCTGCAAAAGTATAATTTTTCTGGGAGAAAATAAACTCAACCCAATTGTGAGATGGTAGATGCATCCAATAAAAAGGCGAGACTTCATAAATTATAAAATTGATTGTTTACTCAAATAAATTACATTTTATTTTTCAAGAACAATTTAAATTGTGTTGAGATTTTTTTTGGTAAATCATAAAATGATGTTGAAATTAAATTTAAAGATAGAAATGAAAGAGATTGAAAAGGAGAAGTAATTGAATTAAGACAGTCACCATCAATGAGTTGTATATGGGGTTTGTAGTCAAGAACTAATTTTTATGTGTTAATTATTAAATCATTTAATTTATATTTGAAAATACTAGAAATTTTAAAGACAATAATTTATAAGAAACTTAAAATATGACTATACTTGATTCACCCTTATTATGGCTTAAAATTACTTTAAAATTAGATCTCAAATCCAAAACTCTAAAAATAAAATAGAAGCTATTTGACAATTTTATTTTTAGATCGATTGCTTTAGGATAAAAGAAAGACTAAATGTACAACTTATTTTTCAAAAGTTGCTTCAATTATTTTTTTTTCAAAAAAACAAGCTATTTCTCCTTTTTTTTTAGGAGTTTTTTCTGTCTCGGAAATGTGTTTGATGATTCCTATTTTCTTTTAATATTTTTAAAAAATTGGGTCCAATACCACTAAAGACAGCAAGCTTTTTTTCATAGACTAATATAGGAAGTTACCTGATCAAAAAAAGACAAACTGATAAAAAAAATAAAGCAAGTTATAGGGGTAAAAGTTCATAAAATAAATATAAATTAAACACTGAACCCCTCAACATTAAAGAATTAATGAGAAGAGAGAAAGAGAAAGAAAAGAGAGATTCTATAATGTGTGTAAATGATTCTTAGTTTATAAAGAGTTGCAACTCAGCTAGTTATATAGAAGTGAGTAGCTTGCACTAGAAGATAGATCCTAACTAACGCCAATTGCATTACAGAATGACAACTGATAAACTAATTTTAACAGTTGCGCTGAGTCAGAATGCTGACTCAACTTATACTCCATCATTCCCCCTGCAATCTCAGAGTGCTCTGAAGTTGAGAGAAAGACAACACTTGTAGATTGGTCAAGAAAATTCAGTCAAGCTGGTCCTTAGCTGGAACATGAGTAACAATTAGAAACTTGTCTAACACCTTCTATCATACAAAAAAGATATCAAGTTCCATGTGCTTGGTTCTTGAGTGCAGAACAGGATTATGACTGAATAAGTGCTACAGTGCTAAGATTATCACAACATATAGTAGGAATGTCAATTTGAATTTGAAGCTCATTCAACAGTGACTGAATCCCAATGATTTAAGCAGCAGTAATAGCCAAGCTTTTGTATTCAGCTTCTACACTTGATCTTGCTACCTAAGTCTGCTTCTTTGACCACCAGAAAATCATTTGATCTCTCATGGGTCTGGTTGATGCACCCCATGTTTGTTTTGTTTTTCTAATCTTTTTTTATTAACATATTCTTGACCTTTTGTTGTTTTGCTGGATAGCGTTTGTGGTGCCAACCTAATTGGGATTGCTTGCGCTGTCTGTTTGCATCAATTGGCCTCTTTTGATTAAAAAAAGTAATAATATGATCACAATAATGGACACAAGTTGTACAGGGAAAAGGTCTGGACTGGTTGCGCGTGCTTGGAGCAACACAAAATGCATTTGACGACAAAAAAATAAAAAAATAAAACATGTTGAATTATGACCAATTCCTTTCTAGAGAAACTAATTGATCATTGTATGATTCTCATTTCCCATACGCCTTTCTCCTAATTGTTAATGCTGTGTGTCTAGAAACAAATTATTCAGACTAGAAGCTAGTTAGACATTTAGCACAAAACAGTACAGAGTACAAACTTGAGCAGCAACTACAAGACACTTATAGGAAGCATTTTGTTGGTGACAAGAGAAACAACTCTTCTGCAAACAAACATAAGATACAGCACCTTATCAAGAAGATTGAATCAAGAAGATCAATCAAATGGTTTCAATTACCCTTACACAATTGTGTTGCAAATCTAAATCCACCTCTTGGGTGAAAAACAAATGAAATAAACTTTGTGCAGCTGGTGTGTAGCTCTGCCCCATCAGAAAATTATAGCATAACTGTATAAGATTGTCTAATTTACAATCTACAACCAGTGACTGATCAACAAAACTGTACAATGTAGAATTAGATGATACTTAGTTCAATATTCAGATCCCATATAACCATAAGCATGAAAACAGTGAGGACAACTAAATAGTTGCTCATGTAGAGCTGAACCACTTTCAAATATGACACAACACACTTGATCAAGTCACAAAAATCACTTGATCAGCCTCCAAACAATCAACTGAATTGATGTATCTTGCACTTGCATATTTCTCATTCTTTAAATCACTTTCTGCAAATACTACAGAATCAATGATGAAGCTGACAAGCAATCATCAGTTTACTTCAACAAAGTAAACTCTCAAAGAACCATAAAAGAAGTGGAGTTTGAACTAACTTGCTGCATGAGCTCACAAGGTTACAAACCTAAGGAGTTTTTGAAATGACATCAAATTAGTGTGTGTAGCATTTGTACAGAAGCATTTAAATTATGTTTAGTTCTATTAATGAGTCTGAGTAATATACAACTAAATTTGAAGTACATTGAAACACCTACTTATATGTAGTTGTGGTGAATGAAAGTAGTGCATGTGTACGGCCAAGCTCTTCCATTAAAAAGCAACATTTAAAGAGAAAGGCAAACAAACAACACATTTAAAATGTGAGAATTTAGTAGAAAGTGGAATTTGATCTCTGCAATGTTTTGTACACTAATTTTTTTGCCACACTTGGCCGACTTGCTGTCTCAAACTTGAGAATCACTAGACTAAGTTGTTTGATATTTGTAGGACTCCTAGAAAAGTTGTTGTAGAATTCATTGACTGCTTTTACAAATTCCAAGTACTACCCCTTATTAGATGCTCAGAAAAGTATTCGTTTTTCTCCTGTTATCGTAATATTTAAACATTGAATCTACGACATGATTTTAAACAAGACTTGGACTAAGAAATGTGAAAATACTTAGCAAGAGAGATTTATTGAAGGTCGCTATGAAATATATGCACTCACTGCATCAACTTATCCTGTTTGAGTCCACTTTTTTTTCTTATGACTCATGTACTATGTTTTTAATCACTAATTTTTATATTTCATTTGAAACTAGTAGCTAGCACGCACCACTTTGGTGGCAAGGGAGCATCCCTCGGTATGAAGGTCGTAGATCTCTTCATGAAGTTCTCTCATGACATAGTCTGCCTGTTGGCAGTTCAGGCATTTGAGCAGGGATGCTGTTAACCCTCTTTTGAATAGCTCGTCATCAAGGATACATAGTAGCTAACCTTTCCTTTTAGCCGCTGGGCTTCGTTCTTGTCTACTGGCAACACCCCCCAAATTAGGAAATTCTTGTAGGGGGTCATCCAGTTTGGTTCCTCCTCTTCTTCGGCCATAATTTTCTCAATGTCTATAGTGGGAGTTTGGAGCGTCTCCTGGATGATAGTCTTGAGGTGACCGGTCTTTTTGGTGCAAGCCAATTTGGAGAGCAAGTCTTCTCTGGTGTTGCTCTCCTTGGGTATGTAGTACATCTCAAAGCATTCAAAGTTGTCAATTAGAGTTTTGGCAATGTGGTAGTACTTGAGCAGTACTTTTTCCTTGATCTGGTATCTGTTGGCAACTTGCCCCTAGACAAGATGCGAGTCTGTGTAGCATTGTAGCTTCTTGTTAGTTTTAGATGTGCTATAAGTGCCTCATACTCATCCTGATTGTTAGAGGCTTTAATGTTAAGCTTGAGAGCCTAATCTAGAGTGACATTCCCAGGGACTTCGAGGATAATACATGCCCTGCTTGGATTCGCTGTCCACGTAGAGGTTCCACTAGTCTGGGGTGGTTTGGTCATTTCTAGAAAATTCTGTCAGAAAGTCTACCATGAATTTTATCTTCATGGGGCAGCGAGGTTTGTATTGGAGATCGAACTCTGACAATTCTACTAACCATGCTACCATCCTTTAGGCTTTTGCAACACATGTTTGATGGGGTAGTTCATCTTAACTACCACTTCGTGACTCTGAAAGTATGGCCTGAGACGTCGGGTCGAGGTGATGAGTGCTAGTGCCACCTTTTCTATCATTTGGTAGCACTTCTCAGTGTCATGGAGTATGCGACTAGTGAAGTAGATGGGAAAATGATGCTTCCCTTCCTCTTGTACGAGGGTTGAGCTAACGATTGCGTTAGCTACTAAGAGATATAAAACTAGGCATACTCCTGCCTTGGGTTGACTCAGGACTGGCGGTGTGGCAAGGTCTTCTTGAAGGTTAAGAAAGCTTGTTTGCAGACCTCGTCCCACAGGAATGACTCAGTTTTCTTAAGCAGTTTGTAGAACGGCTTAGCCTTTTCAGTGAGCTTTGGGAGGAGCCTAGACAGGGATGTCAGTCTACCATTCAACTTTTGGATTTCCTAGATATTGGTAGGACTGCGCATCTCTAATATAGCTGTGCATTTGTTGGGATTGGCTTTTCTTCCTTGACTTGGGATCATGAAGCCGAGGAACTTGCCTCCATCGACCCTGAAAGTGCATTTTTCCAGGTTGATGCGTATGTCGTATTTGCGGATTTCTCTGAATCCCTCTTCCAAAACTGCCACGTGTTGGGATATGCTATGGGATTTGACGAACATGTCGTCGACCCATACCTCAACATTTTGTCCGATCTACTGTTTAAAGATTTGGTCCATCAATCTCTGGTATGTAGTGCCTGCATTTTTCAGGCCAAAGGGCATGACCCTGTAGCGGAAGTTGACATCTTCAGTGTGAATGCCATTTTATCTTCGTCTGGGGCATGCATCTAGATCTAATTTTATCTTGAGTAGGCGTCCAAGAAGCTTAGTACTTGGAAACCAGATGCTCCATCGACTATCCTATCAATGTTGGGCAAAGGGTATGCATCTTTGGGACATGTCGTGTTAAGATCGGTGTAGTCGGTGCACATTCACCACTTTTCGTTTGCCTTTCTGACCATGACGACGTTGGCGAGCCAAGTAGAGTACCCGAATTTGATGAAATTAGCTTTGAGGAGCTTGTCTACTCTCTCTCTAATTGTTTTGTGTCATTTTTCTCCCATCTTCCTCTTCTTCTATGATACCGGTTTGAGCTGAGGACAAATGGCGAACTTGTGGCAAATAATGCTGGGGTGAATTCTCGGAATGTCAAATGGCTGCATGCGAACAAGTCTGTGTTTCTATGTAGGACATTAATTATGCGTCTGTGCTCATGGTTGGTGAGGTCCCTGCTGAGTTGCGTAGACTACCTAGGTTTGGGTTTGAGCTACAGCTTAACGAGTTATTCAATAGGCTTTGGCCTCTATCAGAAGTGTCGTTGTGCGAATCTACATCAAATACATCATCCAGGCTTGCTTGGTAGACGGTCAGGGTTCGGACTTAAGACCTTTTGCCGATGCTCATGACTTGAGTACCACCACCCGCTGTGGGGTAAGGCCTTAGAGGCTCCTTTGTGGGAGGATAGGGTGCTACTTTTAGGATTTCTGTGTAGCACTATCGTGCCTACTTTTGATCTTCCTTGGCAGTCATGATCTCTCACGTCAAGGTGGGGAACTTCATCTTCAGATGCAGTGTGGAGACGATGGCTCTGAGCTCATTGAGCGTTTTCCTAATTGTAAAGCTCCTTAAGAGTTGGCCTTGATCAAAGGTGGTCATTAGGTCGACATAGCCTTTGGTCTTTACTATTTCTCCTGCGAAGCCAAGGAGTGGATCAGAATGAGGTTGGACGGTATCAGACAAGACTTCGAGCCTCTAAAATGTTTTCCAATATAAGATGTCAGTAGAGCTGCCCTAGTCGATGAGGACCTTGGACACCATGAAGTTGGTGATTATGATGGAGACAACCATGAAGTCCTTTGGTTGATATCCTTGAAGTCTCTATCGGTGAAAGTGATTATGGGGGTGATAGGTCGACACAGTTGATGTCGATGTCCCAGATATCATGGAAGTGGCATTTGCGGGACTAATTTGACTGCCTTCCATAGGAAAATTCATCCGCAATGGTGTTGATTACACCTTTAATTTGTTGGGTGGGCTCATTTTCTTGTTCCTGCAGAGGTTGTTACTGGCGTCTTTGATGGTGGTGTCTCCATCTTCCTCGATCTTCTACTTTGTCTCTTTTTTTGTCGACATCGTGGTGTCTGTGGTGCTCCTCTTGGTGTCCTCCGGGTCTTGCTTGCATTGCATGACTATTCGACCTTTTCACGAACTGGGCTAGGTACCCAACCTGTATGAACTCTTATATCTTGTCTTTTAGGGCCCAACAATCTTCTGTGTTGTGATCGTAACTACGATTGTATCTGTAGTATTTTGTCATGTATAACCTTGGCATAAGAGGAAGTGACAAAGGTAGTTTTATGGGTACCTCTGGGTTGAAGGCCTCCTTAAGGATTATAGTGCGGTTGGCTGTTAGGGGTATGTATAGCTCATACCCGGGCCTTTTTGGGAGAGGCTAGCGCTTGAACGGCTTGTGTCTTTTGTCCAACTTGTGGGAGTCAGTCTTGGTACGTCCTTCTCTCTTATCGCGCTTTTGTCCAACTTGTTGGATCTCGTTTCTTCACTTGGACATCTCTTCCATCTGGATGTAGCCTTTAGCTCATTCGCACAACTCATCCATGCTACTAAGGTTTTTTTGCACAGACTATTTGCAAACTTACTGAGTTGAAGGGCGAGGAACATGGAGTGTAATGCTATCTCTGGGTTGATATTTCAAATCTAGATAGCAATGCGTCCAAACCTGTCCATGAATTTTTGGAGAGATTCATCATCTTCTTGTCGTAGGCTGGCCAAAGCGGCCGATGTCATACGATGTGACCAGTTGGTTGCATATTGCAAACTAAAACGTACGACAAAAGTGTCGAAGCTATCAATGAAACTTGGAGGGAGTCCACCATACCAGGTTAATGCCACCATTTTGAGAGATGTT
This sequence comes from Glycine soja, assembly GCF_004193775.1. NCBI lineage: Eukaryota > Viridiplantae > Streptophyta > Magnoliopsida > Fabales > Fabaceae > Glycine > Glycine soja. The sequence goes on from NC_041005.1 coordinate 14,856,162, forward strand.
GGAAAGACACAACACAAGATTGTGTTGTCATTGGTGTATAGATTCGTTTTTGTGAGGAAAACGTCCAGATGTTCATCTGGATCAGTGGTTCCATCGTACTGCTCTAGGTTGAGTGGTTTCCAACCTAGGGGTATGTCGACTTCCATGATGCGGTCGACAAAGGGGTGTTGACGAGTAGTTCACCCTTCAGGATGGTGTATATGGGAGAGACTAGGATCAACTTAAGTGTTGACTGTGTGTCGGGGGTGTGATTCCTCTTGAGTGCGCTCAGGCAATGTAAGAGCAGAATACTCGACACCCTGTGGGTGTCTGACACGAGCCTCCAGCTGATCATGGTCAGCCTTTAGCTTTCTGAGCTCCTTCTCATGGTGTCGCTCCATCTCTGCAATGCAGTTTTGAGTTGTTGGAGAGTATCGGTAACCATCATGGTTGCTGGAGGAGGATTGGAGCCTTTGAAAGAGATCTCACGTCTAAGGCCAAAATAGGTGCTAACCATGGGTGGAAAAAAGAGGTCGCGGGGTATGTTTTACCACGGCCCCACAGTGGGCGCCAAATGTACTTACCAAAATGTGTAGCTGTTCCATGTTAGGGTGGACGCAGCTAAGGTGCGTTCCTAGATCTCACACGTCGGATGATAAATAACCTTTGTTAAGAGGACAAGAGGGAGGACCTGCTAAATAAAGGATTTCGATGCTCAAGTAAGTACGTGAGTTAGGAAAGTATGAGTGATTATGAAAAGAATGAGATGAAACTTGATATTTATAGAATAGAGTAGGAGCCATGGGTCCTTGTTCGTAGGGATTGTTATGGTGACATAACAACCCTTGCAGATAATTACCGACTTGTAGATAATAGCCAATAGATAATGGTGGCTTATAGATAATTGTATATTTGCCACGTGATAAGAAAATTGCAATATATTCAAATAATAAGTTAGAGATGACCTGTCATTTGAGATCCCGACTATTAAGGACATAACGTCAGTGCTCCCGTGCCAGGATTGACATGTGTCTCAGAGTAACAGATAGCTTACCATGTATATTTTTTGCACCTTGAAGAGTACAATATATATGCAGCGGCAGAGCCGCACAGGATCGATCAGGAGGGAGAAGATATATGAAATTAAAACTTTGATTTTATTGAAACGGAAAGAAAAACTTACAAAGATTTTTTCTTAGCAGAGCTTCTCTCTCTAAAATCTCAAATCTAACTATCTGAAAGGGTGCCTCACAACTGAGCCGAGGACTCCTTTTATAGCCAAATTGTTTTACTGTAGCTACAGTACCAGTTATGTGACCGAAACTATTTGAATAGTACAAGTAAATTACAATTAATCATCATTTAAAGAAATACCAAAATAATCATCTTCATTTTGGTAAAATGGGTCTTCTTCTTCTGAGGAATTGTTATCTTCCTTTTTTGAGGAAGAGCTTTCTTCTTCTTGTTGAAGAATTTGTAGGACTTCTTTCAAATTTTGAGCTAGACTTTCTTTTGATTTGGAGCTGGCTAGAAAAGCAACTAATTGAGACTTTTGATTGAGAAATAAAGAAGTCTCTGTATTAGCAACTTTCAGAAATTCCAGATGGGCTTGAAACTAGATTTTTACTTGATCTGGTGCTACTTTAGATATACCAAACTGATTCCACCACTTGATAAATGCGTGTCGCTGCAGTAATGGAAATTGCTTGTTGTTTTCAGTTTTTCTATAACTATATTGCCATGAAAATATCCATAACAATGCAAAACTGGAAAAATACATCAAATCTGAAGGGATTCGTGATTCCTGAGAATTGAACATTCGTCTGAATTGATCAAACCCTTGTTGGACTTGCTCTGGATATACCTCAGAATTTGGTCCAAAGAAATCCCACCATTGGAGGGACCAATTTGGAAAATTATAAATTGTGTTAGTTTTGAAGTAAATCAACTAGGAATGTTTAAACTTGCTATTTTGATGCCAGAATACATTGGTCCAGGCATTTACATAATCCCAGTAGGTGTAACCTATAAGGTCAAACGGTGTAGAAATTTTTTTGGGTTGATTCAAATTTGTTCCAAATTTTCTAGGTTGTAAAACCTTTAAAATCTGGATAGTTGAATAAGTATTCAGATTTGGGTCATTTGTGTCTTTGAAGTGTTTAATAGACACTGAGTTTGTGTCTATTAGTATGAACTCATAAAAGATTTTTGTTTTATTTGTGGCGGTGCGTTTGAAATGGAAGCCTGGTGGAAATGCCTTGGTCGTGGCTTTGAATGGATTTTTGTCCCAGAATTCTGGCTCCATATGCAAAACAGTTGAAATTTATTTTTGTAAATGTAACTGTTAGTAGCTTTTGGTGCTGGTGTTTTTTGTTGGGATATAGTCTGTTTCCCTTTTGGATTAATTATTTTGGATTGTTTGGAATTTTGGATCATATTTTGTAAATCTGTTTCAGAATCTTCATTAGATTCTGAGGCAATGTTTGCCCAAGTCTTTTTGGCTAGTTTGGCTAGACCCATTTCTTGTAGGGCCTAGAGTGTTTGTATTGACCAAACATATTCGGCCTTTGTTTGTTTTGTGGTTGCAGGTTTTGGGTGTTCCTATATGGATGACTCAGGTTTGATTGTAACTATTTGGGTCGATGACCCTTCATTTTTAGGTTTCTGGGTAGATGACCTGGGTTGGTGACCCAAAAGATGTTGAAGAACTCTTTTTGATGGTTGGCTCTAGTAGGGCCAACTTAAAACTTTTACCTGTGCTTCTGCCTCCCCTTAGGGAGGTTCCCGTTGCCTTAGGTGGCATGACCGTTTTTCTGTAAGGATTTACGGGTGAGATAGTCAGGTAGAGAATTTGAGGTGCCCTTGATGTATTCTATATCAAAATCAAAAACACTTAAGATTGCTTGCCATCTAGCAAAAATTTGTTTAGAGGCAAGGTTTTTGACATCTTTTTGTAAAATATCTTTGGTTGATTTACAATCAACTCTTATTAAAAAAATTTGGTTTAGTAAATCAGATTGAAACTTGGAAATGTACAAAACAATTGCTAAAACTTCTTTTTTAACAGTTGAATATTTTAATTGTGCAGAATTCCAATGCTTTGATGTGTATGCAATGACATGTTCTTGTTTGAGGATACCACCATAACCTATGTTAGATGCATCAGTTTCAACAATTTTGAATGCCTGCGGAATTGGAAGATACATGCATTTTATGGATTGGACTTTGAGTTTGATGTCTTTGACAGTTTGAGTATGGATGTCAAACCAATGAGGCAGATTTTTCTTCAACCTATCATGTAATGGTTTGACAATATTGTTTAAGTATGATACAAATTCTCTTACATAATTCAGACAACCAAGGAATCTTTGTAACTGGGTTTTGTCTAAAATTTGGTTGGGAAATTTGTCCGTGAATTCTATTGATCTATCTATGGGTATGATTGTTCCCTGGTGAATGTTATGACCAAGGAATCGAATTTTTGTTTGAAATAGATTGATTTTTGTTTTGGAGACAGCAAGGCCATTTTGTTTGATGACGTGAATAAAAGTTTGTAAATGTTTGAAATGTTGGTTTATATTTTGGGAGAAGATTTAAAAATCATCTATGTAGACGATGAAAAATTTTGAATAAGGATTGAAAATATCATTCATGATTTTTTGGAATTCTGAAGGGGCATTCTTTAGACCGAATGTCATGACATTCCATTTGTATTGCTCGAAAGGTACTGTAAAAGCAGTTTTGTACCTATCTGATTCTTGTATCTGGATTTGCCAAAATCTGGATTTCATATCAAACTTTGAAAATATTTTTGTAGAATTTAATCTGTTGAGTAAATATTTTTTATTTTGAATAGGATACCTAATCCATTGTAAAGCTTGATTTAGAGGTTTATAATTTATGACTAAATGAGGTGTACCCCGTTCAAGCTTTGATTGTTTGTTGACATAGAAAGCAACATAAGACCATGGGCTTTTACTCTTTCTAATTAAACCTTTGTCCAACAGATCTTTAATTTCCTTTTGGAAATATTGAAGAAGTTCTTCATTCATTTGGATTGGTCTAGCTTTTGTGGGAATTTGTTTTTCCCTAAAAATTTTCTCATAAGGGAGATCGACAATATGTTTCTTACGGTTCCAGAATGCATGTGGCAAGTCGAAAAAAAATTGTTAATTGAATGTGTTGTAACAGGTTTTGGGTTTTCTCTTTTAATTGGGGTTTTTCCAATTGTGACTGAATGTTATTAAAATAGATTTCTTCTTTCTAGAAATTGATCTGACTAATTTCTCTTCTATGAAATTTATGTTTCTTGTGATTGGTTTGGTAGAAAAATTAAATATAATTTTTCTTCCTAAATGAGTGGTAGTTATTCCTTCCTTGGATATCTGAAAGGGGGAATACGACTCTAATGAAGGGTATTCCTAGGATAACCTCATTCTTTAGGTTTTTTACCAGAAGAAAGTTTGAGTTAATCCTAAGACCTTGATTTTCTATGATTGCACTTGATAATTTGTAAATAATTTTGAACTTTGAGCCATTTGCTGTGCTCAATTTCTTTGAGGTTTTCTCAAAGAATTTTGTAGGAACTAATCCCTCTAAAATACAGTTTGAATATGCTCCCGTGTCAAATAAGGCCATTGTGTCCAGAACAAAATCATTAATAATGATTCTAATGTTTATATAGAATTTTTGGATTTTAATCTTGTTGATTAATCCCATAATCATTTCATCTTTTAGGTTTTTATTTTCTTCATTCCTCTCTATACTTTCAAAATCACTATTTTCTTCAAGATGAGATAGGATGATTTGATGAATTTCTTGTTGTTGACGAAGTTCCTTAACTTCTTTTTTCAAATTATTAATCTTTGTTTGGAGATCTTGGATTGTAGTTGGTTTTGCTGAAATATTTTCTAATCTTTTGAATATGTTACTAACATCGAATTTGTTATTTGTAATAAAATCTTTTGGTTTTGGTTTGGTTTCTAAAGATTTTCTCAGATTTTCTCAGTTTTTCCAAGAAAACCTTCTTTTCCTGGGGGTCTGGTATAGAATTGATTATCGTGAACAAGAGATCTTGTTCTCTTGTTAGAGTGTTTATTTCTTGTATCTCTTCATCGTCCGTAGACGACGGTTGGTCATCCTGTTGGATTAGATTGAGGTTTTCTTCAGAGGATGTAGAGGATGTATTTTCCGTTTCTTCCTCCGATGTCTCAATAAGTAGATTATTAATCTGTTTTTCAATGTGAGTATCTCCTTTTTGGAAATCTCTTTTTGTTGAAGGTTTTATTTTCATGGGGTTCTTTCCTAAGGTTTTGTTTCTTCTTTTGTTTTAGATAGATGGGTAGTCCAAATTGTTCACAAAAAGATCTTAAATCTCTCTTCGTTTGGGCCTTCTCTTTGGCTAATTGTCTTTGGATTTTGTCATCCTGATAGATTTTTAAGGCTATTTTTTGGACATACGAAATTAATTGCCCATAACTTAAACTCTCATATGGAATACCTCCATTGAAAGATTGGCTACAAATTTTGTCTCTAACCTTATCTCCTAATGATCTTGGAAGACCAGTTAGAAATTTTCTTTCCAAAAAGGTTGTTGACTATCTTCTCTAGTGTAGACTCTAGTTAGGAAGGCATCTCTATACCACCTAAAATCCGCTAAAGTTCTACACTTAAGAATTGATAACAATTCCATGGACCTATCTTTCCAAAGGGATGGGTCACCAATAAAGTGTTGGGCTATTGTAAAAATAAGTGTATTAATAGCGTCAGGAATCTCCTTATTATCGTCATTGGTAATAACTTTTCCATTGAGATTCGTTTTGACTGCACCATAAATTTTTGATTTTTCATCATTAGTGAGATAATTGTCCCACCATCCTTTTAATTGGCCGGAAAATCCTGCCACTAGGATATCGATGATTGTTTCCTCATAACACTCATGGGATGTCTGGTATGCTGTGGCTACCATGGTCATATCTTGAAGTGTATTCATGATATTGTACTCCGTTTAGGCATCTATATTCCACTCATAGATGTTATTTGCACTAAAGCTTTTTGAAATTACTCTTTCCTCTGTCTTCTAATAGGAGATCTGGGGCGGTTGGTCTTTGGTAACAAAGTTTAGAGGGTGTTTTCCAATGTTTAGAATTTATAGGATTAATGTCCTTCTCAGATACTGAACCTATTTCAGTTGTATTTTTTGAATTTTGGTCACTATCTTCATTAATAACATTAATTAATTTGGAGGTGCTTCTCGTTTTCATTTTTGATGTTTCTTCTGAAGGTTGGGGAGTTTCAGGGATGACCCTAAGAAAACTATCAAGCTTATTTAATAATTCACTATTATTGTCACCTACTCCTTCTATGAGGGATTTTTTTTTTCTCAGTTCCCTAATTTTTTGTTTTGCCTTATCACTAACCTTAAAAGGCTTGAATAAGGGTTTTTCTATAGGGATATATGACGAAGATTCTTCATGACTTTTCTGTTTAGGAGTTGCCTTTGTTTTAATGGATTCCCCTAAAACTTGTAGATATTTATTGGTGTAATTAGCTTGTTCCATTAGGCATTTGATGTCTTTGGAAGTTATTTCTTTGTTAACATCTTTTGTTTTGAACGGACTGGCCATGACAGGTTTATCATTATTGTCTTTGACTTTTAGTAGTTGGTATTGTGCTGTGGGAGGTAGTTCCGATTGGATTAACTCGCCATCCTTGATTTGCCAATTGGTAATGACATTAGTTGTTGAATCACCTATGTTATCTTGTTTCCACGGGTAATCTATGTTTTCTATAATGGTATAGGCATGAAACCAATCAAAGAAAAGGACTTTGATCTTGACTCTTTCAACAAATTCATAAAATTTGTCTTGGATTTGTTTTCTATTTGAACTCTTAAAATGTTCAAAAAACCATCTCCTCTGAGGTTCATTCTCTGGAGAATAGAAGTATTTTCTAAGAGTGTCCTTATTTGATGCAACCCTACCCCGCAAGGGCATTAGATAAAAGACTCTAAGAAAATTGAGCCAGAGATGCAAGAGAAGGCCCTAGGATTCTCATGAGCCTTAGGGTAGATTTCGGGCCCATAGGCTAAGTATGAGCCCGCTTATCTTTGTACATATTAGATTAAGGTTTCATTATTTTTGTGCCTTGTATTTAGAGCTCCATAATATAGGTAAGGTACCCTAGAAATGTAGGATTTTTCAGCCCTTGTATTTTAGGGCACCTAGACTAGTTTTTGTATTAGGGGTAGTTTTGTAATTTCACATGCATTAAGTGAATATTTGATGTGTGTGATTGAAAATAAATTTAATTGAATTGGGAGAAGCCCAATCCAATTAAATTTTAGAGGGGGTGGTGAGCATTTGTTTGCTACACTCCATTGCCACATCATATAGTCACACTTTGTGCATGTCCTTCATGCTTTACATGCCTCATGACACCTAAGCACACTTAGTGGAGAATCTTGGACTTGATCTTGGATTAGTGGGCTGAATCATAGCTAAAATTCACTAATCATAATTAGTGAAATTTTGGCTCCACAAATTCAATTTCAAATTCAAGTGAAATTTGAATAGAAATTCAAATTTTCCTTCAATTTTGTGTGACACTTAGGCTATAAATAGAGGCCATGTGTGTACATTTTTTCAACTATGATCATTTGAGAATTACACTTCAAAGTTAAGACCTCTTTTGAGGCACAAAATTTCATGCTCCTTTTCTCCTTCTCCCTCCACTCATCTTCTCCTACCTTCAAGCTCTTATCCATTGCTTCCTATGGTGGTGAGCTTCTTCTTGACTCATCTTCTCCTTGAAGTGGCATCTCCTCTCAACTCTTATTCTTCTCCATTCCGCTGCCATTAAATCCAATGCCCTTGTGGGGTAGGATTGTATCATTATCTATGCTAAAGTTATCAGATAACATCATAAGGTTCATGCATAGAAGAGCAGGTTAGAGATTGGATCGACTTTTGGTCGTCCTCTTGCTCTTGATTGTATGTTGTTCTAGGTATACTAGAAGTTGTGTCTAATCCTTGGAGGTTTATACTAGTAAACTGGTTTTGTGACACAGATCTAGTTAATCCTACAGGGATTGATCGGGTTCTTATTGAAAAAGACTTTCTTGCCGATTCGTATTCGGATCTTGAGGCTTCTATTCTTGAGGAAAAATAATTTCTCCTATTAAAGTTTATTTCTACCTTTCCGGAGTTATCTTGCTTAATTTGTTCTATAGTTGGAGTGGGCCGGGGGACTGATGATGTGGCCTTGTTCATGACCTATTTTTCAGGAAGAGTTACCTCGTCCTATTTTATGGTTCTTGGGAGAAAAAGATTGGACTTTTTCATATTAGTAATAAACAAAGTTGTCTCTCCTCTTTGTGGTTTTAGAAGGACTCGTGGTGCACAAGTGTTCATGACTTTGTATTGAATCCTATATATTAATGCTGCTAGGGTTGATCATTCTTTCATGTGAAGCCCATGAAAGTGGATGTTTAGGAACAAAGAGTCAAGAATGTTTCTGTCCATCAGACTCACTGTTTTGTTTGGATAACAATTGAAATAGACTGAACCTTGTCCCAAGCTTGTTTCTACAGTTCCTATTAAGGAATCTTCAAATTTGTTGTGCCTAATGTATCTAAGGCACATTAATACTGCGAGATCTATGCTCATATCAATTAAAGGCTTGATGGCTACTTGTACACATCCTATCTGTAGGTATTTGTATTTTCGACTGTGTTCAAAGATTGAATTTTTGGAAAGCAAACGAAATTTTTCCCCTATGTCTTGTCCTAAAGGAATATTATTTTCTACAGATTTGATTATGTAATCAAAATTATGTTTGTCTTTGATTGTCTCAGGGACATACAGTGAGTCCTGAGGGATTTTCAGAATACTTCAGTCATCCATATTTTGATTTATTTCTTCGAATCAGACCTCTTTATCGAAGAGATTATGTTTTGGGGCGACCTTGTGAGTGTGGTTTTCTTGCTCATTGAGAAAATTTAGGTTTCTAGAGGAACTGTTTAAGGATGATGATGAATTAGACTGAAAAGAAATATGGGAGAAGGAACGTAAAAGACGCAACATAATGATTTCATCCTCTAGTATCTTTGCCTTCATTTGGTTTCATAGATATAATTCCATAAGGTTATATGTTACTAAATTTCTTAGATATGAAAAATAAAAATTAACTCTTTTTTTTTGAAAAATAAGAACAATACAATTTGAATGTTACCCTTATAGCCACCAGTATATTATGTCTTAATATTTTACTTGAACAATACACATTAGCCTTACTGTCCTTTCTCATTCATAGGTCTTACTGCTACAGTACCATTCAACTAAAATATCAGACTGCTGTACTTTCAAGAGTACTATTCAAACATGTATTGTTTAAATCAAACGTACTGTACGTCATAGGAAAATATTCTCTGTACATATAATATTTTAGATCCATAAAATCAGTTAACATATGTCCTTATAGATACTATTCCTACTTTCCTATTAGGCTCTGATATCAGAGCTCAGCGGAACGAGATAAGTCGGACAAATAGGAAGTAAGAAAATAATATATGTCAATATGTATAAATTGAGATAAAACTAAAGATAAGGAGTGCAGAAAACTCTAAATGAAATTAGAATGCACGAAACATATAAGAAATAGAAACGACGACAGAGTCGAACAAAATCCATGAGGGAGAGAAGAGAAGAAACCGAAGCGGTGGCAGAGCTGCACAAGATCGGTCAAGAGGGAAAAAAAATATGAAATTAAAACTTTGATTTTATTGAAACGAAAAGAAAAATTTACAAAGATTTTTTCTTATTATCGGCAAACAAGGCTAATATTAAAGGCACAAGTTGTGCAAAGATTTACAACTAGATAGGTTCACAACGTGAAAGCACTCGGAAGAGTATCTTATATATACAGCAATACACTGCATAAAATAATGGCAAAGAAGCTCAACAACAACAAAAAAACATCACACAAACTAAAATAATGGAAAATAAAAGATTTTTCTTTTTCGAGAATCTCTTCTTTCAATAATCATATTTTTTTTCTTGAGCAAATTACATCAATATTTCTTAAAGTTTCATGTAATTATAAGTATTTTCTGCTTTTTTAACCATTACTTTTCGTCTGGTGTAGGAAATTATAATATAAGGTTTGGGGGATATTAGTGTAATGTTTTTAAATATATAAGGAATGTTAGTGTAATATTTTTAAATTTAAAAGGAGATTAATGTAGGAAAATAAAAAAAGGTGACATTATGTATAATTACACAAAATCTCAAAAAGAATGTTATTATAATTTTATCTTTTTTTCTTTTATAAGTCTCAAATCTAAATCTTACTTAATAAATTCAAACTCTCCTAGGCTTCAAAATCACTTTTTTTAAACGGTAAACCTATCCAAATAAAAACTGATTCAGATTATAATCGATTGAAATAATTTAACTTTTGTAGTTGTCCCAAATTAGGACTTAATCAACCCTTCCAATTCCTTTTTTTGCAAAACAAATCGTGATGATGATAATCAAGGCATGCTGAACCAACCCACTGCTGTGAATGGAATATAAAACTGCCCAACCAACAATGTACTGGTCTCAGTGACAGATTCATTGGCCCCATGAGAGGAACTCAAATAAAGATCAGTAGAAGGTGAGGGGGAACAAATGCGTCGAGGTCCCTTAACCAGCTAGAAAAAGATGGACTTACATGGCTGGGATGATAATTTGTGTTACTGTTATGTGCGTAAAAAGATAATTAATGATATATTTAAATTCTTGTTACTGTTACGTGTTAAAAGATAAATTAATTATACATCTTAAATTTATATTATTTGTTTTTTTACCCAACGTTATTGTTAAGCATGACAAGATAATTTGATTATATATTAATATGTATATAAACAAATTTATGCTACTGTTCGGCGTGAAAAGATAATTTGATAACAATAAACGGAATTCAAAGAGAAATAAATAAACAAATTAGTGCATCTTTGATGTGTGGTTAGAAATGTAAATTTGACGTATAAAAATAAAATGAACTGTAAAAATAAGAGTCCCTAAAAATTAAAGTAAGAGTCATGATTCTTGATGAAATTATTTTTGCCTCAAATTAAATTTTATAATTGCAAACAAAAAATGCTGTTAATTGTATCCAGCGAGGAAATTGATAGGATAAATAACCAAATTCTACAATTTAGGCCATAAAAATAAAAAATTTAAATTTAATTTACGAATGTAAAAAAAATATGATAAATTCATCATACAAATAATTTAATAATAAGTTAATTCCTAATCTTTATAATTTAACGTTAATTTGACCATTAAATAATATGACCTAAATATTAAATTGCCCTTAAATATCATAATTTAATAATAAAATAATTTTATAAATTTAACGATAAAACTAATTTATTATACTTTGTATATTTTTAAAAATTAAATTTATATTTTTTTATCTGTTAAGATTAATTTATGACCGCAACACGCCCTCAAATGACGAATTGGGGTTTACAAACATATTTTAAACGGAGAGAGAGGAATATAGTTGCGTTACGTAGACGCGCGTGAGGTGTGAAATTGTTCCCAGGCCCACACTCCATCCACTCTGCTACTACAAGTACGCTTCGAACGTAACGCTGATTAGCAACATCATCATCGTCATCTACAACTAGTAACAAAGATCCAACAAGCAGATCAATCTCTCTCTCTGTCTCCCAATCAAAACAGACATGGGTTTGAAGGTCTGTCTCCTTAATCTATGTGCTTTCATGTGTTTCAGCGTTTGTTTTTCATCAATCATTATATGTCTCCATAATAGATATAATTGTTGAATATCATGCATATCATTCATAGCATTCAATTTTGCTACTGCCTTGTGTTCTTCTATTATGATTTTTTTGTGGGGGGTTTCTGTGCTAGCAAATATGTTTCTTCTTCTGCTATGGATTTTCAGATCCGTGTCACTGTTTAATTTGTTATGGGGTGACGAATTTCTTGGGAATAAAGGGAATTTTTGTTGGTTTTGATTGGTGGGTATTGCAGACTCATCTTGAAGTGAAAGAGATTTGATGGGGTCTGTTTTGTGGCCTCAGAGGATGTAGTATCCTTTGATTTGTTGGAACTTTAGATTGAGTGGCTTCTTCCATAGTTATGCCTTACTTTTGAATAAAAGAAAGTAATAGATAATTGTAATTTCTCTATGTATTCATTTAGATTTTATTAGTAATTCATGTGGACAACTGTCGATTCAGCATAGTACCATAAAATGTGATCTTTGGCTTCAGTTGCTTTAGGGTTTGTAGCAGGAATCCCTTGATCTACTGTTTGTATTGTAGACTTGAGGATACTGATTAGGTTTTTTGGGGAATTGATTGTTCTTTTATGGATCCTCGAATGAATGCAGAAGCACATGCTCTCAAATTAGTAATTTAATTTGCAAAGGGAGATTATTATACTTTCAGTGATACTGGTTATATTAGTAAAGCAATGCTTTATATAATGCTTTTAACAACTATTTATTTGACCAAATTGTGGAAAGAATCCTGGTCTTCAAATGCTGTAATTGGCCTATTCTTTTGCCAGTGTGAAATTTAATTCATCAAATATGCATCCTAAATCTCTAGGAAGGGATGCTAATTCTGTACTCTATAATGATCATGGATAATTGTTAATGTAGTTTAGTATTTTATCAGAATCTTATTTGTGTGTATGTTCTGAATTTTGAACTAGCTTTATACTTCTATGCTTGATATTGTTCTGTCATAAAGAATTGACACTTGAAGCATCACACACTAATTGGGACATGGTCATGCAGGAGGATTTTGAGCAGTATGCTGAGAAAGCAAAGACTTTGCCACCGACTCAATCAAACGAAGACTTGCTTATCCTTTATGGATTGTACAAGCAGGCCACCGTTGGACCTGTCAACACCAGTGAGTGCTCTTGTTTAACCAATATCAATAAATCAATGTCTTTCTACTTTTGAATTCTCACTATCAATAGGTGGTGGTGGTTTTGTAATTCCACCCCTCTTTTCTCTATTAATAGGACTACCCTTATTCATGAATTTTCTGTATGATTTACAGGCCGTCCGGGAATGTTCAACATGAGGGACAGAGCTAAATGGGATGCATGGAAGGCTGTTGAAGGTAGATAAAAGCTAGGTTGATCAATATATGTTTTGTTCTATTACTTTTATGTTTTCTGAGAGACATCAAAACTCTTTTTTGGCAGGGAAATCCAAGGACGAAGCAATGAGTGATTACATCACTAAGGTGAAACAGCTGCTGGAAGCAGCCGGCATGCCTGCTTGATAACATTGTCATGCCTTGCTTTCTTATTCTGTGCTAGAAGTTCCCAACAGTTTGGAAATAAACAATTGCAGTGTTTGAAGCTTTTATTATCATAATCTTATTTATTTCTGATGATTTAGACATGTTGCTTTGAGTTCAGTTATCTGTATCACTATTATTTGAAATGCCTGTAGACAGATGCAGAGGACCTGAAAATTTCTGTCAACTTTTTACTTAAGTTGCTTGATTCGCACTTTCCCTCTCAACTCTCGGTGATATGAATCTAAATTTCATTAGATGCTTGAGTTTGTCTTATACTTGTTGTGTTAAACAAACTCCCAAATAGTGCATATGTATTTTTAACCACACTTTGATGATGTCATGCTTGTTGTACTGTGGCATGCAATGATTTCATCTCATCAACCACAAAGGTTACTAAATTTACTTTAACTCTAGAAGAGTCAAATCTCATCTCACGCGTAAATAAACCTGAATCCAACAGTGCTGTGTTTAGAGTCGCAGAATGAAACTTTCCTAGAAACAACAGATCAGTGTGGAGTTTATCTATGTTGGTATTGGTAGATACGTTGCACTTATATTTTTCCCAACTCTAATGAAAATTTTCATGTCTCCCGATGGAAGCATATCAAACACACTGAACCCATGTTTAATATAGCAGAGGAAATAACTGTCAGGAATTCTCACTTCTTACTCGAAAAATCTTACAAATTAAAATGAAAAATGGTCGTATAAGGACTAAATTTAACACCCCTTCAAAAGACACAACTGTAAGGACAACGTTTATAAGCAAAAACATAAACAAAATATTAGAAAGAAAACGCAAGATAATGTTGATAGTTCATAAGGCTCTTAAATTTAAAAAATAAAATAAAATCGGAACATCACCTTTCATTGGAATTGTTGATATTCCAGTAAATTATAGATAAATGCCACTGATACGATTGCATGTAGTCACAATGTGATAAAAAAAAAACTTTGTTGAGGTTACAATTTTCAGACCATTTTATAAAATCTTGCTTATAAAGTTGAGATGCTAAACAATTTTGCACCATAAACAAAAAGCAAGTCCATTTTCAATTTTGACGTTTCTGAATCTAATATTAGTAATAGTGTTTGTTATTTCAGGATGCATGAGATTTGATAAGATTCTGAATTTTGACTTGGTACCAAATATTCAGTTTAGTCACAATCCCACCGTTCTCTTGAGACCAGACATGAATGCAACCAGCATCCATGTTACACTGGTCCCATGCTTTCTGAACTTCCATAACCATACCTTTTCTGTCTTTTATTTAATCGATTGTAACGGACTGGATACAACGATGTGGCATATGATTATAGGCTCGTATTCTTTTATAAGTCACTAGATTTTAAATAATACTCTAGACCTGACACCACGTACGTAATACAACTATAGAAAGATACTGTGTATAATTAATTTTAAGCCGTTATAAGTGCTAGGTTTAGTTTGATGCATTGTGGTCCTGTAAAAATGCTTTTGTGAGCTTCTTTTCTTGATGCTTTATGATACAACAATGATATCCATATACCATACCATATTTCAGCCGTTATCAGTATCTCTGCTTCTTTTTCACCTCATTTTTTATTCTATTTTTGTTCTTTCTATTCTCGTCTTTTTCTCTCTTTTCCTTCCACCCCAAAATGGAAAACTATTATTTATTTATTTATTTTGTGAGAAATCGAGGTGGCCCTTGGCAGTTAAGTAGTTGTTTTGCTAGATGTAGGTTGGTATTGTTTAAATGGAACGGCATGAATAGTTGGAAAAGTTAAGGCACTTATGAGTACAGTGAGGATCTGGAATACACATAAATTCGTCATCGATCTAACCCACAACCACATGGCCAATTATATATACCGAACAAATCTTAAATAAACACACCAAAGTAGTTGGTACATAAAAATAAACTTAGGGATTTTATATTTTTGAAAATTATTATTAATTTGGTTTATGATTTGTTCCAGAGAAAGACTAGGATGTTGTGTTGAATTGTTGGTGTATCCAAGGTAGAGAACTAATTTGCTCCTGATGTTATTGATTTTGGCATGCTTTAAGTGGATCGATATTTAAAATCTTTTGAGTATGATCGTGCTCCACCCAGTGTAGCTGAGATGTGGTAGAAAATGGATAGATATCTGCAGAAAAGTATTTTGATGCTCAAGTTATAATTAATATATGTTTTTTCTCCTTTTGAAATTGAATTTAATTTTGTCCCTGTAAAATTTTTATCTTCATAAAATTATAATGTGTTATTTTTGGGTCTGAAATAAAATTTAATAGTATTTAAACTTATGATGATAATTGTTTATATCGATTAAATACCGGATGTAAATTGTAAATGTAATATTTTTTACATTGGTTAAATAACGATGCTCAAGTTAAGATTAATTATATATTTTTCTCTCCTTTATTTAAATTTATCACACTTTAATGCAATCATTAGGTGGGATCAGTCACAAGTACACAAGTCCATCTTTCACTCAAATAGCCAAGGATATGTTTGGTTTAAGAGGGTGAATTGAGGTGTTTAAGGAGTGAAAGTTGGGAGATGATTGTTTGTTTTGGGTGAATGTGCGATGCAATTTTTTTAAAATTGTGGGTCTCATGTGGGGTAAAATTTTCACTCCCAAATGAGATGAAAGGGAGTAAATTGTGTTGGCGGGTAAGAAAAAGTGACGTCTTTCCAAAATTGCCTTAGAGAAGATCTCTTGTTTCTTGTGGTTGTTTCTTTATTATTCTTTGCTTCTTTTTGGTGTTAGTGTCTCATTGGATTGTCAACTTAATCAATTATGACACTGAATTAGGTATGACACTGGATTGGAACATTTTGTCAAATTGACTACATAATTGATTGTCATGTTAGCATAATCGATTATGCATTTATTGAATCGTTCAAAATATGAAATAGTTGGTATCAGGTTTGTAACATAATCAATTATGTTTATATCATGATTGATTATGTGGTAAGATGAAGTTGCATAATTAATTATGTAATTTTCATAATCAACTAAACTAACAGTGTGATTCTAAAAAAAAATTGCCGCCTAACAAGTAGGAACCCTACGTATTTAATGGGAATAAAATTGACATTTATTTTATCTCTATTTTTTTAATCTTTTCTTTTTATTCTTTATCTACTACTAATTTAATTAAAAAAAATCGTTTCTTTTACACTTTCTTTCATCTCAATCAAATAACTTTATTTTCTATTCTCTTTCTAGTATCTTTCATATCTTTTCATTTCTTCTCATTCTTTATACTTTCATTCCTCTTCACCTGATATTACCCAAATCTTTTTTCGTCACAAATCATTTGGATATGTATTATTTCAAACAATGAGTTATCTATTTATTTCTTGACATAGGTTTTATAGGAGAGAGAATTTGAAAGACTATAAAATATTTGGAAGGATTAACAATGACTTGACATCAAATTACCCAATTGACAATAATGTTAGTAAATTCATTATAAGTATAAAAGTTATTTGAGAAAGTTTCGGACTTGAACTCGAAATCTATAATTAAATAAATTCAAAAATTCTTACATTAATTTTTCAATGAGCTGAGTGATAAAATAAATAAAATTATATATAATAACATTTAAATATTATGTCATTATATGTATAATTTTATATTATATATATATATATATATATTTTTTTTTTTTGGAATAAACTTTCAATCTAATGAAAAATTTTAAAAAAACATTATCCAAAACAAAATTTTGATCTATTAAAACATTTTTGTGTGGGGTTTGCTAACAACAACACGTACCACTTTTCTGTTTAGTTGGAGTATTTTTTTTTTAAGATAAAGCAAAATTTATTAAAAGATAGTATGAGGACAAGGAGTATCACTGCCCTTTAGTTTGAGTGTGTTAGTTTTTTTTCGATATCCGACTTGGACATAGGAATACCTTTTGTTGGCTCCATCTGCCGATCACTCACCAGAACAAGAATCGAAGAAGCCACTTCTCAGCATATAGGATCAGCATTTAGAGATTTTTTTTTCTCAGCAAAGAGAATTATCATAGATAAACAGCAAGAATCTTATCACAAGGTGTGAAACCAGATCCTTACCACCAACAATACAAATGGTAACAAGAAAAGCGCAAAAGCACTACAAAGAGGAACCATACATACGACCCTACAACAGTAAAAGCTTGAACAAAAAATCTCATCAAAGACGTTTCTTGACTGACAAAAAAAAGAAAGATTTCCTCCTTGAAAATGATAGCATTTCTATGCTCACACAACCGACATCCCCACCACCCTAGATACTAGACATCACCGATTTTCTTCCCCTTAGGTGACCACTATGTTGCCAAAAGTGAGATATACAATCCACTGATAGTAATAATTCAGATTTAATATATATGTGATAGTATTTATTGGTTAAATATTAATAGATTTTATTTATTAATTTACATTTATAGATGAGTCACATGTGAATGTGATCATTAAATTGACTCAATTAAAATTTTCTAATGATTAAAATCACCATAAATTGTCAATAGAAAATTCTCAAGAAGAGGTTTAATTGTTTTCTTTGACCTGAGATTGTCATAATAATTAACAGGTTATTTGTTATGTTTTAATTCCGGACACTTAATGCTTTAGAGCACTTGTTAAATGAATATTGAATATGATTATGATTAAATACATGTAGAATTAATGATTAATCAAGAAGGAATCTATCAACTCTTGGTAATGAGTTTGAACTCTATGAATAAAACTATATCATGGCTAAGAAAATTAAATAAAAGAAGAAATGAATTTCTTAAGTCATTATAAGTTAACTAAAAAAAAGAGTTTGACAATAATACCATACTCTAGAATTAACCTAGAAATGTAAAGATGAAAGAAATTATTGTATTATTCTTCTAATGGTTATTGAAAGCAAAATGTTACTTCATACTATCCAGATGTTAAGCAGTGTTACTAGATGTCTACCTTAACTAATGTATTAATTTGATTAATATATTACTAACTTAGTATTGAACCTACGAGGTCACACATAAACGAGTGTTCTAATCTCTATTTAGGAAATTATTTTAATATTTGATGATCAATTAAATTAGAGAATTTAATATAATCAAATGATTAATTAATTTCCTAAGTGGAATATTATTATATTTTTTGCTAACACAGAAAATATAAATAATATAAATATTTGGTAAAAGAAAAGAAACAAACCGGAGGATTTCATGTTTGTAATTTGGTTTGAAAAGCTCTTACTACAAGTTGGACTTGGTTTATTATTTTTCAAATTGCTAAATTGTTAGCAACAAAAAATAACAAGAAGCAATATTTTAAAATGGCTTAAAAGATAAGATAGCTATTTCGATTTTATCACAAATCTATTATCTTCAGCGTGCTATTAATACAACCCTAGGCTGCACGTTGAATAGACCAGTTATGACTTTTCTTCTCATTCTCTCATAGCACCAATTATTGTTCCACCTGTTAAAATTGTTAACGAATAGAGATTAGTCTCGATTGCAGATACACATGAAATCTTTACATTATTGAAAAAAATATTGCTTTAAGAGCTCATCCACAGGTACACATTTAATATGTCATCTATTTAAATGCAAAATAGATCTTTTTTTATTCCACTGTATGTTTTGAACACTTTTTATATTTCTTGACAAAAGGTTGTCCTTGGTTTAGAGCCTATTATGTGCCAGCTTCCAAATCAAGCATTTAACCTTAGATGGTGTCGTTACCTTCCACATTATGATGAAGAAATTGTTGTCACCCGAGCCTTGTCCCTCACACAATTAAGTAGCTCATAAACATTTTTAACTAAATAACCATGATCGTTGGTGTTGTTCCATTGCCATTCATCCAAAGCCCCTTCTCTCAGTTATATCCCACCAATAACCTCCCATAATTGTTGTACCAAATCAAGTTCCCACACAAACCACTCCCTCCTCCATTATAACTTCCAAGTCCCAATACTAAAAAAGGGCTTTCTACGACGCAGTTTTTACAACGGTAGTTATGTAACCGTCTTAAAAATATAGGCGGTGACATTTTGGTAATTTGAAGCTGCTATACGAAGACGGTGTTACTTAAACCCGTCTTAAAATTACTTCTTCAACGACGGGTACTACAACACTTTCGTAGAAAGCTCAATGGCATTTTTTTAAATTTAATTTAAAATTATTTAAGACGGTGCGAACTTGCACCGTCTTTGAAGCCAAGAGAGACAACGACGGTCATACTATAAACACCATCTTTAATTGGTAGACATAAAGTGTTTAATTAAAATTAAAATATGACCTGTGGCATGCACTGTTAGTCGCTTTTCACGACGCGCTATAGGAATTATACATATTTTCATGTTTAGCTTGATTTTATACAATAGATGCTTCCATTTTTGTGAATTAACGTTGAAACCACTTCAATTTCAGGCTAAAAGAAGAGAAGGTTCAAGTAGCTGGTGTCTCGCTAAGCGAGGGATATCCGCTTAGCGAGTAACATCCGCTAAGCAAGGCATACAACTCGCTTAGCGTGTTGGGAAATCCTAGAAGAGGATCAGTCATAGATGTGCTCACCCAGCGCGTTGCTAGCTCGCCTAGTGAGTCGTTTGTTTCTTCTCGCGCTTAGCGCGCCCAGCTCGCTAAGCCAAAATTCACTTACTCTCACTTAGCGAGCTAGTCTCGCTAAGCGAGCCTTTAGAAGCTGAAACGTCCAAGTAGCCTTTAAAACAAAGAGAGCCAAGGGGAGTTGAAAGGAGAAAAAAAAAGAGTAAAAAAATAGAGCCAAGGGAGAAGCTGAAGCGACAGAAATTGAGCCACCAAGAGAGTTTAGGTTAGAGGAGTGAGATTATGGTTCTAGAGGTTGAAGGAGACATCCCCAATCCTTCTTAGCCATTTTCTTCCACTTAAACTTTGTTCTTCCTTGTATTGATAGTTCATTTCTTGTAATGGAAGGCTAAACCTCTTGGTTGGGAAGTTCTGCTGAACCCTTGATGTAATATTCTTCCACTATTTTTTTAATGTTGTTTTTCTGTGTTCATTGCTTCTATCTATGCTTATTTTTACATGCTTGTGGCTTGATCACCCATTTGTATGTATAGTTAGGATTTTTAGCATTGGAAAATGCTTTAAAGCCTTAGAACTTGGTAGAGCAAGCTAGAAAACTGTATGTCTAGGAATGAAGTGCAGCGATCTAGTTCATATTATGTTGTAGACTTAATGCAACTCTTTTAGGCTGAGTTTGTTGAGGAAGAAAAGAAGACAAAGAGTGAGTTGTCCAGAGAAAAGAAGAAGGAGGTTGTCCTATATACAGGGAAGGAAGCACCATACCCTTTGGTTCCGTCCAAGAAAGACAAGGAACGACACTTTGCTTGTTTCCTTGATATCTTCAAGAGATTGGAGATAATTATCCCCTTTGGAGAAGCCTTGCAACAAATGCCACTCTACTCCAAGTTTCTTAAAGATCTGTTGACCAAGAAGGGCAAATATATCCACAGTGATAATATTGTGGTGGAGGGAAATTGCAGTGTTGTTATCCAAAGAATCCTTCCACCTAAATACAAGGATCCAGGGAGTGTTACAATCCCTTGCTTTATTGGTGCCGTGTCAGTTGGAAAAGCTCTCATTGACTTGGGGGCCAGCATTAATTTGATGCCTTTCTCCATGTGCAGAAGGATTAGTGAGCTGAAAATCATGCCAACAAGGATGACATTGCAACTGGCAGATCGGTCTATTACAAGACCTTATGGCATGGTAGAAGACGTTTTGGTCAAAGTGTGGCAGTTTACTTTCCCTGCAGATTTTGTAATCATGGACATTGAGGAGGATGCTGAAATCCCACTGATTTTGGCCCGTCCCTTCATGTTAACTACAAATTGTGTGGTGGATATAGAGAAAGGTAATCTTGAAATGGGTGTAGATGACCAGAAAGTCACATTTGATTTGTTTGATGCAGCAAAGCAGTCACTTGACCAGAATGTGTGTTCTAAGATGGACGAAATTAAGAATGAGATGGCTTAGATGGCTAGAGCCAACATTGCACAAGACCCTTAGAGGTAACATGCGTCAAGCTAATGACGTTAAAGAAGTGGTTACTAGGAGGCAACCCAACTTTTTCCTTGTTTTCTTAATCATTGTTTTCTATACATCACTGCATATAGTTAGGCTTCAACTTGTTTGTGATTGCTAGAGTAAGAATTCAGTCTCTTTTGTAAGATAGAAGGGTTGGAAAAAGCTTCTCTGAAGTTATGGATGAGGAAATAGCTAAGAAAATTTTTCAGTCATCCACTCACTTAGCTCGCCCTGTGTGCTAAGCGAATCTTACTTCGTGCGCTGAGCGAGTTGTCACTTGCGCTAAGCGCGCCAACCCCCACCCATTGGCTGAAGGGATCTCGCTAAGCGAGACAGTTGCGCTAAGCCCAAAAACCTCTCTGGAATTGCAATTAATGGAATTGGGATAAGCGAGCCAGCTCGCTAAGCGCAACCCAGTGTTTCGCTAAGCGCGTCTATGCGCTAAATGCTTATTACTTTTTGCCTGAACCCCCATGTTAATTGGGCTAAGCGGGTGATACCCGCTAAGCCCAAATATCTCTCTGGAATGGCATTGCGCTAAGCGAGACGATCTCACTAAGTGCGACCCCCACCACAACATCTTGAGGCATTTAAATCGCTAAGCCGGCCACGTCCCGCTTAGTGGAAGTTGCAAACCAATCATAGCTGCAGAACTCGCTAAGTGCGCACCTGTGCGCTAAGCCCAAAACCTTCTTGGGGTTTCTAATTCTTGAATTGGGCTAAGCGAGTTTGTCCCACTAAGCGCATGAGTTTAAATCCTGAAAATTCAAACATCACTGAGTACTCGATTAGCGAGTCACTCGCGTTGAGCGAGACAGTCAAAACTGCCAAAAATAAGACATAACTACCTTAGGCAGTTACTTTGTGCACAAAATTATAACTCCCATTTCATCATTAACATTCACCTGCATTCCTGCACTGTACATTTTGTTCTCTGCTTCTTTTGCCCTCATCTCTATTCATTAACCTCTACAATCCAAGTAAGTACCTCTTACTCTATCTTTTTAATTTCAGTTTTTGAACCCTAGGGTAGAAGACAATTTTGTTTGCTCTGTGATTGTGATTTTCTGTTGATGTTGTTGTTCATTGCTTAGTTGTTTGATTATATGTTGGTAGGGCTTTAGTTTCGTAAGTAATGTAGGTTCATTCATATGCTTTGCTTAGGTTTCTATGCTTGAAAGTGGCTAGGAAGTTGAGGCTTCGAAGCCCTAATTTTTCTGTAAATTTTGATGCACTCACTAAGCGAGCCTGCTCGCTAAGCGAGTTAATCAATTTTGGATGAATTTCTGGGTTTTATGATGAACTCGCTAAGCCGGCCCTGTCCTGCTAAGCGTGTTCATCATTTCTGTTTAAATTTATGCTTATATGTATGAACTCGCTAAGCCACTGCACTAAGGCTTAGCGAGTGTTTAAATTCCAAGTTTTAATTTTTGAGTTCGTATGAACTCGCTAAGCCGGCATGCCGCGCTAGGTGAGTTAGTTTAGTAAGGTCTAAGTCTTTGAGGCTTTTGGTATTCTGTTTGCGGCTAAGCGAGCCACGCTCGCTAGGCCACTGTGCCTCTGAAAGTCAAATAAGCTTGGGCTAAGCGAGTCAGTCTCGCTAAGCCCAAGGCAATTTAGTTGTTCTGAAAATTTGTTCATGCGCTAAGCGAGTCATACTCGCTAAGCGCAATTTCTTCTCTATTTTTGAATAAGGCTTACTCGCTAAGCCAATTAAGTTCCAGTGGTCAAGTTAGGCTAAGCGCCCACTGGCGCTAAGCTTGTGTAGTGTGTCACGCCACGCGAGCCTGTCTTGCTAAGTGCAATTAGCTCTCTGTTAGAGAATAAGGCTTAGCGAGCCATGCTCACTTAGCCAATGTGCTATGTTAGCTAAGCGAGGGTGTCTCACTTAGTCAGAGTCTTTATTTTTCTGTTGTCGCACTAAGCGCGCCCTATGCGCTAAGCTTATCATGTTATTTTCTGAAGGCATGCTAAGCGAGTCTGTCTCGCTAAGCGCCTAATACATTTTTTTGTTTTATTTTTCTACTTCCAGTCTTGAATAAACCTGTCTAATTTTCTTTCCTGTGATTCTTTTGATGCAAATGGCCTCTAGGAAAAGGAAATCAACCGCCTCTTAACCTCAAGAACCATATGACACAACAAGATTCATCTTAGAAGTCGCTTGGGAACGCTACGAGTAGAACGTTCACTCTCAGAACATCCTTCCAGAGAGGAACATTAACTTATATGTTACAGAGTATGATAAGTTCTGTCGGGAACTCGAGAGAATGCGGTGGCATAAAGCCTTGAACATGCAGCTTGATGGTCGCATTGTGGCCCTGGTCAAGAAATTTTATGCCAATTTATATGATCCAGAGGACAAGTCCCCGAGGCAAGTCAGAGTGCGGGGCAAGTTGATAAAGTTTGATGGGGAGTCACTAACATATTCCTGGAGATCCCAGTGCTCCAGAAGAGCACTACTCCATTTTCTCCAGATTTGTCACACACACCCAGACCCTCAGGAGCTTGCTTCCAAACTTTGTATTCCAGGGTGCGGTTTTGTTCTGAACGCTGAAGGAGCACCCTAGAAGCTCCTGAGGAAGGATTTGACTACCCTGGCGCAGACCTGGAGCATCTTTTCATACTCTAACCTCGCCCCCACCTCTCATATGTTTGATCTTAACATGGACAGGGCGAGGTTAGTCTACGATCTGGTGACCAAGATGGACATGGATGTGAGATCTTTCATTTCAGGCCAGATTTCTCAAATGGCCCAGTCCAACTCCTCTTGGCTTAGCTTCCCTGTCCTCATCACTGCTTTATGCATCGCTAGAGGAGTCATCCCAGACTCGTTGACCTTTGAGTCCCTCAACCCTGCCATTAATTTGGCTTATATCAGGAAGAATTGTTGGAACCCAGATGATCCTACGATTACCTTTCTGGGGACCCGCAATGCTAGGGCTCGAGGACCCTCAGACGCTTCTGCTCCTTCTTCTTCTGCCCCCTCTGCTCCAGCTTCTACATTAGCACCACCAGCTCCCACTCCTACACCTCCAACACCCTCCAGCACCTCCGCTCAAAGCTCAGACGCCATGGTGCCGATGCTGTAGAGCCTTCATTAGGGCTTATGCCTGGTGATGCAGAGTATCCATAACCTGGCTCAGTATTGGCCCATTATTAGCATGGGGGATTTCATGGCCCAGATGGCCTGACCAGGAGTCTATCCTTCTCCTTTGGGGGAAGGTGAGGCTCCTACATCCCAGGAGCCGTAGCCAAAGGCTGAGGTAGAGGTTAAGGAGACACTTGAAGACACCCCTGTTGCCACACCGATTGAGGCCACTAAGAAAGGAGACGACACTGCAGATGCCAATTACGTTACAGATATGGAAGCAGCACAGAGCACTTGGGATCCCTAGCCCACTCCAGCTCAGGATACATCATTGCCAGCTCAGGATGCTCTCTCCTCACCTCATGACGACCCTACACCGGGACAGGATGTTTGTGATTGGTTTGTTTTGGTTTAAATTTATATGCACAGTGGTTTGTTTTGGTTTAAATTTATGGTGTTTGTGATTGGTTTTGAATTTGGTTGATTGCATGACTTGAGTGAATTGCTTTTTGAACAATTTACATTTATATGCACAATGGTTTGTTTTGGTTTAAATTTATGGTGTTTGTGATTGGTTTTGAATTTGGTTGATTGCATGACTTGAGTGAATTGCGATGTTAAATCACATGCTTTGAATAAGAATGTGGTAATTAGAAGAGAAATAACATGAATTAGGGGCGTGAGTGAAATTGTTAGTTTGTTTGGTAGGTAAATAGTGAAGGTAATCATTAGCCATAACCCGGTGAGTTGTGTGAACTTTAATCGTGAGAGAACGACTAGCATCGAGTACCGATTTTTGCATGAATCTCTAAATACTGAATGAATGCATGATTTGGAAATGATGAAAGCCGTGATCGATTGAATTAGCCATTTAGCCAAATAGCTTACCCTGTTCATGAATGATGAATCGTTTGCACCCATTTTGAGCTTAAATCTAATTTACTGAGTTTAACCCTAAGCATGTTGAATTATAATCTCCATCTACCTTTCTTTAGGTTGTAGGAGAGCATTATGGTTCAAAGCAAATTTGTTCCAAATTTGGGGGAAGGTATTGGGTGATGATGATTGTGGTAAGACAAGCAACAACCACAGAAAATTACATCAAGAAGCAGCAAGTAAAAACTGCTAAAACAAAAAAAAAATAGTTTTAAGAATAAGCAAAGTTTATGTGTGCTATTGCTTAAGCTAAGTGTCTTCTATGATTGTGGCATTTCAATAGAAGCTGGGAACAAAAGGAAAAGAGGTTATCTAAGGATGAATACCCTCATAGAACCTAAGTTTTCCATCCTAGAAAAACCATGAATTGTTTGTAGCCCAGCCTCATTACAAGCGAAGAAAGTCCTTCAGATTCAAATCGTGTGCTTGTGATTGTATGACATGAGATGAAATGCAAAAGTTTAGACTTGTGTTGTTGTTGATTTGAAGAACTACCTTAAACACTTGTGCTTATAAGAGAAACAGTGACTGTGAGGATTAGGCTTGATGAACGTTCCTTGATACATGTCTTGCTTGTTAGCTTATTTCATTTGTGTTGCTTAATGATCATGTTCATATCTTTGAAGTTCTGCATATCTTTTTGAAGGGCTCTTGGTTGAAGTATTGCTTGCCACTTATGTTCATGTGATTGAATGTCTTGGAACAAACACATTTTTGGTTAACCACTGTGAATTCTGTCACTTGAGGACAAGTAAACTGTTATTTCTTTGCTTGAGGACAAGCAAAACTGTAAATTTGGGGGAGTTTGTTAGTCGCTTTTCACGACTAAGTTTTGTATTGAATATGTGCACAAAATTAGCGCTTTACCTCCAATTTATAGCTCATTTTGTAGGAATTATACATATTTTCATGTTTAGTTTGATTTTATACAATAGATGCTCCCATTTTTGTGAATTAACGTTGAAACCACTTCAATTTTAGGCTAAAAGAAGAGAAGGTTCAAGTAACTGGTGTCTCGCTAAGCGAGGCATATCCGCTTAGCCAGTGACATCCGCTAAGCGAGGCATACAACTCGCTTAGTGTGATGGGAAACCCTAGAAGAGGACCAGTCAAAGATGTGCTCGCCCAGCGCGTCGCCAGCTCGCCCAGCAAGTCGTTTGTTTCTTCTCACGCTTAGTGCGCCCAGCTCGCTAAGTCAAAATTCACTTACTCTCACTTAGCGAGCTAGTCTCGCTAAGCGAGCCTTTAGAAGTTGAAACGTCCAAGTAGCCTTTAAAACAAAGAGAGCCAAGGGGATTCGAAAGGAGAAAAAAAGAGAGTAAAAAAAAAGAGCCAAGGGAGAAGTTGAAGTGACAGAAATTGAGCCACCAAGAGAGTTTAGGTTAGAGGAGAGATATTAGGGTTCTAGAGGTTGAATGAGACATCCTCAATCCTTCTTAGCCATTTTATTCCTCTTAAACTTTGTTCTTCCTTGTATTGATAGTTCATTTTGTGTAATGGAAGGCTAAACCTCTTGGTTGGGAAGTTTTGTTGAACCCTTAATGTAATATTCTTCCATGATCTATTTAATGTTGTTGTTCTGTGTTCATTGCTTCTATCTATGCTTATTTTTACATGCTCGTGGCTTGATCACCCATTTGTATGTATAGTTAGGATTTTTAGCATTGGGAAGTGCTTTAAAGCCTTAGAACTTGGTAGAGCAAGCTAGAAAACTGTCTGTCTAGGAATGGAGTGCATCGATCTAGTTCATATTATGTTGTAGACTTAATGCAACTGTTTTAGGCTGAGTTTATTGAGGGATCAAGGACGAAGTTTAAAGAGAGTTAGGCTCATTCACTAGAGGGATCTTGGTTTGGCTAATTTCTCAGCATAAGAACACTAGGATATCATTAAATAGAGAAAAACACATAACAACATCAAGGAACATTTAGTAGAACGACCCAACGCTTTTTACTTGACTATTTTTAATTCTCAAACTTTGGATATTTAGTTTGTATTTAAATAAATTTTAGAACAAAATCCCAACTTGATATTTACTTAGCTTTCAGTTATACAAATGTTTGCTCACTGAATGTATAATTTCTGAGTGAAACAAATTCCCTGTGGATACGATACTCGGTCTTACCGTTTAATATACTTCTTGTGTGAATTGATACACTTGCCGACACTCCAAACACGCGCTCATCACTGTCATTTTCATCTTCTAATCCCTCGTTGTGGCACTCATCACTGTCGTGTTGATCGAAGCTTCCGCTATGCCATCTCTAGTCGTTTGTTGACCCCAGCTCTCGTCGTGCCATCTCTATAGCTCCCGTCGTGCCATCTCGAGTCGTCTGTTGACCCAAGCTCAAGTCGCTAGCTGTACCCAGGTATTTATATGTAATTTTATTAAAGTGAGGCTACACCGCTGTGTGTGTTGCTCAGTTGGTACATTTGCTTGTGCGTTCTTATTTCTCATATATGTTGCCTCTTTTTATGTAGAGTTGTCGATGTGGGTTTTGGCCTAAGGGTTAACCCTACCTAGCCCTATTTTGAACCCATAGGTTACCATTGACCCTTCACTTACAGAAAGAACAAAATTGCCCAAATCAATTTAGCCCTAGAGTATATGTGTGTTAGGGGGCACTAATGCATGGCTCAACTATGACTATGAACTAGAAAAACCAAAAGGTTAAACAAAGAGAAGAGGATGTTCTTCTTTCCTCCCTTATTTGCCTGTTTTTTCTGTTCTTTTCTTCACTTGTCAATGTTGTTTCTTCACTTTTGGCTTGCTACAGTGACTGTTTGATCAATGTAAGTCATTGCAGGTTATTATATAAATAAAAATTTAGTTACTTCTAACACATTTATTCTATATTTCTTAATCACCTTAGAGATTATGCATAGGCTTCATGTTTACATTGGAAAGCTTGATTTGATAATCATGAGTCACTCTGGTTTTCAAATTGAATATCATGAACTAGCTGACTTTGCAACTCTGAAATGCAAAGAATCATGTGGCTTTCAAACATTATGTAGCTTTGTGGTTTTCAACTTCAATCTTGTCTACCATGTGATCTTCTCAAGACTTTTCAAACAAAAAAGAAAAAAAAGTGTTGAGTTAGTTAAGTTGAGTATAGCAGTCACATTAGCATTTGAGAATCTTCTATGTATTTTTCTACTCATTTTCTAAGGAGTAGATCTAGGCTAGTTATTAGGAAGTGGGAACAACTTTGATGTATTTAATTTATTTGTATCTATCTAGGTTTGGTTTACAGTGGATAACTTGAATACAATGGTGGGGCTAGTATTACCAACATGTTAAGTGGTGGGCCAAGGAATTGGTCCATTTCTGAAAATTAAAATTCCTTATTTACCCACTGCCTAATAAATTTACATAGCAGCCTTATTGCATCTTTGCACAAGTCTTTGTATTCTAAAGAATGTTTAATAGATTTAAGTTATTATTTTATTGAGGTTTAGCCCCACAAGTTTTCATTATTAATCAGCACACTTTTGTATCCACATGAAGTGTTAAAAAAATATATTGTAACTATCTTCCGTTTATAAATTAATTTAACATTAAATGTGAGATAATGCTCAAATGAGTTTGTATTGTTGTTTTGATCCTTGTTTTGGATTCTGCTTCTGACTGAGTCTTTGATTTCTATGTAGTTTTTTAAAAATTTTGGAATATGATAAACTGGTAAGAGTACTCAAAATACACCATAATTCATTAGAAGTCCATTGGAATGCACACCACATTTGGACAGCAAACCAAACATACACACAGTAGTGTACATGAATTTATGGTCCCCTGCCCCAATTTTGTTTTCATTTGTGTTGCATCTCTGGATAGATTTTTTTTTATCCATGTTGTATTTCAGCTCATTTAAGTTGCATCTCTAGATGTTATATAGACTGGGATAAGTTTCACAGTGGCAGATGAAAGCATGTATTTATCTTAAATCTACTAGCTAAGGGATCCAATAGGATGAAAGCACTTACTATTAGAGAAACCATGAATTTCTTGCCTTCTAATCAATAATGGTTATCAAAATATGTGGTTATAGGCTGAAAGCAACAATTTTGACCACTTTAAGGTAAGGAAAAACACAAGGATTTCCTTCCTCTCATGAAGAACAAACCCATTTGAGACCATTATGCACATCAACAATTCAATAGGGAGGACACCCATTCCCTGTCAATAGTCACTAAAGTTTTTTACCTGCTTTCTCCATCAATGTGGCCAAACATTCTTTCCAATCTGAAACTTTGTTATCCCCATTGGCCACCTCAAACATGAATCCAGTTTGTGGGACATAATCTAAAGCACCTAGTGTAACAAAGGCAACATCTTCTTTGCCAATACTTCCACTAGCTGCACAACCCTGTTGTAATGAAAATCAAATGGAATTAGTAGTGCTGGCTATGATATTATAAATAGTTAGCACCAGCTTTTGTTTAGGAGATTTCATGTTGAAGTAATAAATGAAAATCCAAGCAGTGTGTCTATTCGCCAATGATTCCAAAATTCAGTAAGCAATAGCAAATGCACTTAATAATGTCTAAGACTCTAAGGTGGATTGATCATTAAACTTGTTTTGTTTTCTCAAAAAGAAGAAATTAAGGCCTTATGTTGTATCTCACTAATTAACTATTTGTCATGGTCTTGCAGTGTTGTGTACAAAAGGATGAATTGTAATTTGTGTAGCCGACTATGTGATTTGCCGAGGATCGGGCTTGAAAGTGAACTTCTACCTAAGTCTCATTTGTGGTAAATAGAAGTTGATTAACTTTTTGTGTGGGACCTTAAATTTCATTACATGCTTGCAGTTATCATATGTCATGGCTAACACATTATTAGTCATCTATATATGCGTTATTTGATGTATGTAGTTGGAATAAATGCTGATTTCTTTTGGTGTTTTTGTGTGCACTACAATTTACTAAAGATAGTAAATATTGGAAAGCTAAATTTAAGTTTTGATGAATTAAAATTACGAGAGATTTAAAATTAAATCAACGGTCAATAGACCTTTGTACTCCAAAGGTGTGTTTGAATGTGTTGGAAAATAGAATGGAAAGTAAAAGAGGTAGAGGAAATAAGCAAAACTAATCTCTTGTGTATTGAGATTTATCACTTAGTTTTTGCACACATCTAAACTTTTACAGCAAGAGCTTAAACAGAAAAGCTACAAAGTCTCTCATTGTGCTAATTATGACTAAGCTAAAACTAGATAACTAGATATCATTAGCCCAAACTTATAACTAGATTTTTTTATCACAAATAACTTTTAAACAAACTTATTTTTGCTTACAAGTAAAATAGAAAACTTTGTCTGTTAAATAATTTTGCCTTTACATGTTGAATTTTTTGTATACATTTATTTAATGATAACAACATGGACATAAGCTTGAAATCAAAATCTTAATAAATAATAGTTTGATGTCCTTTTATAGTAACTTGTAAATGAAAAACATTGATTTGTTTAAAAGTTTGGGATCATTATCGAACAATGAAAATTGTAGACTTAATTTGTTTCCTCCCATCATATAGAATTTCCAATAGTTACTATACATCACATCTAAATTTGCTTCCTAAAAATAACTACTTTAGCAATAAATTTGTTTCCTAAAATTTGACAACTGCCACCCAACAACATCATAAAGTTTAAATATTGAAATTCAAAGGACACCAACATATGAACCTTATTACTAGATTTCTGAAGTAGGCTTGATTAATTATCTCATGAGCCTTATTTGGTTCTAATTTCAAATCACCTGATAATTTCTAAACAACGATTATGAGTGCACTTCACTTTGGAATTGGCTTACCACTAACTATTGTATACCAAATAGTTACACTAGATTTCTGATTGGTTATACAAGAATTGGCTTACCAATAATAGTTTTCATTATTATAGCACACTTCACTTTGAAATTGAAGTTGTCATGTTTTTCTATGCAGGGAGATTCTAATCACCTAGTGTTGGCTCACCTTTTTTACAAGCCATGCTTTTTAGGGTTGCTTGTAGTGTAGGTAATGATAACATAGTTCTATATGATGATTGTTATTTAGTCCACATAGTACTATACGGTCTTGGCTGTAAGACTCTCTAGATGTTTCAGTTGTCTTTCAAATTGGTTTTTAAATCAGTTGTGTTGTAATTGTAACTAATGTTTGTTGACTTTTAGATAAGGAGCTACGACGACGGTGCTTACATATGCACCATCTTAGAAAGCAAGCTTTCTATGACGGTCAATATGGATAGCACCGTCTTCGAAAGGTGGCTATTTTCTAAGACGGTGTGTTCTGACCCGTCGTTTAAAGTGTTAACTTTCAACAACGTTAGCTTCTACGACGATCGACAACCGTCTTTGTATGCTGTTTTGGACCGTCGTAGAAAGCCCTTTTTTTAGCAGTGTCCACTCCTTCTCCCTCCAAACCCCAACCCATATCCACTATACATGAGTCTTTTTTGTGAAGAATTGGATAAAAGTCTCTCAAATAAAATGCTCAAAGGGTGTTGATGATCCCAAGTATCATGCCAGAAGTTAACTCTAGACCCCTTGCCTAACACCCTTTGCAAATTATTATGAAACCACCCCCTTTCCCCCTCTCTTATCTCACAAATATTCATAACATCTTTCCACCATTGTGACATTCCCGCATCCTTCCTACATAGTCTTACTTCCCCGTAAACTCTCTCCTTCCTTCAACAATCTCCATAACCACTTACCCACAAGAGCCGCCACTAGATTCTTGATACACAACCCTCCATTTAGAGAAGTAAGGAAGTTACTAAGGTACCCCATGTAGGTATAATAATAATAATAATAATAATAATTAGCAACAAATTTTTTTTACATATTTTTACTCATATTTTCTACAAATTCAACATACACTTTAAAAGATGACATATTTACGAGTCAATTCTTGAATTAATCATTTAACAAATTAACTAATAATAAAACGTGTATCAAATTACACTTACCTAGAAATAGCACTCTTCGGCATAGCATAATTAATTTCCCAGCTGGCACATATGTGCAAACTGCAAAACAACTTAGGGTCGTCCATACTTGATCTCATGACTCAAATAGTAACTAACAAGCATATAGGTTTTTTCTTGCAGTTGTGTATGTCTCCTTAAAACCCAGAATTAATCTCCACTCCATCATAGCAGCACAATGTACAAGATAACACTATTTCATCGTCGCATCACATGTGTGACAACTAACTGGGTCGACATATCTATGTTGTGTTGGTGCTGATGATATGCAAAATTGAAATCATGGTCGGAGTGAAGCACCTCTGGAGAAGGTGTGGCATTGCTACGGCAAATAGGGCAACTCGAATGCAAACTCAGCTACATATCAATGCATGGCATGTGGAAAGAGTGCATGCACTCTGGCAACGTCCTCAACTCCTCACGGTCTTCCAAGCACACCGTACATGTGTTGCTATCATTGTCACTATCACCTGAAACCACACCATGATTGATCCAAAGATATAATGTTATGAAAGGCAGTAAAGAGAGAGAGAGAGAGAAAAGAAGGTAAGGACTCAAAGAGAAAGAGCTAGATATTTTTCATTTTATTCCTCCTACAGTGCAATAGCTATATATAGGCACGTGCAGGGTACAAACAGACAAGAAAATGCAGATAGCAAAAAAATAACAGAATTGCTGCCGACAACACTAAACATAATTTTTTGAGCGTCAAAAGCTAAACATAATAGTAGAAACACTGAGGAGGTGTAATCTTCCTCTTGGGCCTCTCATTTTGGGCTTCGTGTGTCTTGCTTTGTCTGTCACTCTCGGAATCATTGAAAATCACCTTGTCCTCAAGGTGATAAATCTCCTTCAAAGAGGCCCAATCTTCCCCGAATGTGTCATCGACATGAAGGCCTGCCCATTGAACAAGCACTTGTAAGCGAGGATCATCCTTGGGACCCTCCCAATAGGTACTGATAATAGCTAGAGGTGTGATCACAGGACGATTTTCCATGTCCTTTGCCAACAACAGAAGTGGTTATGGTTCATTTGTAGCATCATGAAGGAATGGTTTAAGAAGTGAACAATGGAAGACAAGATGAATACGAGATCCTTCAAGTAAAAGGAGTTTGTGAGAAACTACTCCCATACGTTCTATTACCTTGAAGGGCCCATAGTAGCATTTTGCACGCTTGGTATGGGTTGTTCCAGTCACTAAAGATTGACGATAAGAGAAGATCTTAACCATAACCCAGTCTCCTTCATGAAAGCTTGCCTCTCTAGGATTGTTATCAACAAAGTGCTTCATTCTGTCTTAAGCTTTTAACAGTTTTCTGTCTAGGCTATCAAACATGGCCTCCCAATGGACAATAAGGCATCTATTGCTTCAACTATAGAAGATATCATTATATACTGAAGTATCGTTGGTGGTTTCTTGCCAAAGATAACTTCAAATGGTGAAGTTCTCGTGCTTGTGTTCCATGAGGTGTTACAAGACCATTCCACCCATGGTAAAAACTTTCCCCACGTCGAAGGCTTATTATGAACAAAAACTCATAAATATTGTTCAATGATACGATTCATAACTTCTATTTGGCCATCTGATTGAGGATGGTAAGCCGAACTTATGCGTAGTTTCATGCTAGAGAGTTTGAATAGTTCCTGCCACAACTTGCTGATAAATAAAGGGTCCCTACCGGAGACTAAACTCTTAGGCA
Organism: Glycine soja; assembly: GCF_004193775.1. Classification (NCBI taxonomy): domain Eukaryota; kingdom Viridiplantae; phylum Streptophyta; class Magnoliopsida; order Fabales; family Fabaceae; genus Glycine; species Glycine soja. The sequence continues at coordinate 14,890,252 of NC_041005.1, forward strand.
TTCCATGGTGTTTTACAATGATATCCAGGAAAAGATTGGCAACATGGTAGGCGAAATACTGTGTTGGAAGAATCCCCAAATGGATTTCTTTCGAGAATCTATCAACGACCACCAAGATTTTCATATGTCCTCGATACGGTGGCAACCGGACAATGAAGTCAAGAGACAAATCTTTGCACGGCTTGGTAGGAACTGGAAGTGGTTCCAGTAATCCTATTGGTTTTCTGGTTTCATATTTGGTGTGTTGATAGTTAAGGCACTGACCAAAAAATCGACAAACATCATTCCTGATAGTGCTCCAAGTAAAAATTTTCGACAATCTGGCCAATGTCTTGGTGATCCCCATATGTCCACCTATGCGTGTTGAAAGAAATTCATGCAACAATAGTGGGATGATATTCAAGTTACTGGGCAACCAAATACAACCATTCTACAAAATTAAACCATCTGTGTAAGTGTGATCAGGGTGATTATCTGGATGTTCCTGTAGGTCTCACCGGAGAGCTATGAACTCTTGGTGATCAGCTAATTAACGTTTGAGTTCAGCTAAGAATGTGAAATGAGGCATCGACAGTGAGAAGACCATACCCCTGGAAACCTTGGAAGTGCAAGATAGCACATCCACCACTAAATTTGAATGGGCAGACCTATATTGGATGGTAAAGTCATAGCCCATTAATCTAAGATAGCACTGGGGTCTGAATGATTTAAGCCATCAACTCCTTAAGACTCCTATTATCAGTGAGGATAATGAAGGAATGTCCAAGCAAATACTGCCTCCATTTTTTTTACCACAACAGTGATTGCACATAGCTCACGAACATATGTTGAAGCTTGAAGAAGCTTAGGGCAGAATTGTTTGCTAAAAAATGTTATCGAGTGATTTTGCTAAGATAGCACTGCAGCCATTCCTGATCCTAAGGCATCAGTCTCCAAGGTAAATGGCAAGGAAAAATTCGGTAAACCCAGTACTGGTGCGGTGCTTACTGCATCCTTCAAAGTCAAGAAAGCGAAATATGCCACTGATGTCCAGTCGAATTGTTCCAAAGTTAGGATATGAATTAAAGGGGTTGCAATTGTTGCATATCCTTTGATAAAGTGTTGATAGAACCTTCTGAGACCCAAGAAGCCTCGAAGGTCTCGAAGGGAAGTGGGTCTTGGCCATTGCTGAACTACTAGGACCTTCTCGTGAACTGGCTGCACACTTGCTTCTGAAACCACATGTCCCAAATACTCAATTTGACGTTAAGGGAGACAACATTTGGATAGTTTAAGGAAGAATTGGCCCTCCTTGAGTAGTTGAAATGTGCGATCAAGATGGAGTAGATGATCCTCAAAGGATTTGCTATAAATCATAATGCCGTTAAAGAAGACGACAATAAATTTACGCAAATATGGTTTGATTGTTGCATTCATCATCGCCTAGAACAAAGAAGGGGCATTACAAAAGCCAAAGGGAATTACACAAAATTCTTAATGTCCTTGGTGAGTTCGGAATGTTGTCTGGTGCACATCCTCCTCCCACATTAAAATTTGGTGATAACCCTACAGCAAGTCAAGCTTTGTAAACCAACAAGCTCCACCTAGTTCATCCAATAACTTATGGACTGTGGGTATAGGAAAGCGATCTTTAATGGTAATGGCGTTCAAGGCGCTATAGTCCATGCAAAAACGCCATGATCTATCGCGCTTCTTAACCAAAAGAACTGGCGATGAGAATGGACTCTGATTGGGTCTGATGATTCCACTTCACAACATTGCTTCAACCTGAGCCTCAATCTCTAGTTTTTGAAAATGTAGGTACCGATATCGATATGGTCGAACATTGACCAAAACAGAATTTGGAAGGAGGTTAATAGTGTGAGTAATATCGTGGGGTGGTGGTAAGGTAGTCAGAGTCTGAAACAGGCTATTATAACGTTGAAGTAAGGAGGTGATATCTGGTGAGTGTATTGAGGATTGGTGATTTTGGTTAGAAGGGAGCTCAGTGGCCATGAGTTGAATGTGAAAGAAGGCACTTACGCCATATGTCTAAACCATACGCCGGAGTTGCTGGTGATTGATCCCACAAATGTCATCGTCACGATCACCCCGTAATTTTATCACCTGCCCCTGGTGTGTGGAAGCAAAGCTTTCCAAGTTTATTTTGATGATGCCAAAGACTTAAGTCAAGAATCAAGAGTCAAACAAGTTTCAAGAATCAAAGAAAAGCATCAAGATAAGTATAAAAATATTTTTTCAAAAGAAAAGATTGAATAGCACAATTTGTCCAAAAGAATTTTTCAAAGAAAAATATTTTACCAGAGTTTTTACTCTATGGTAATCGATTACCAGAAGGCAGTAATTGATTACCAGAAGCCCAAACAATTTTATAACTGTTTTACAAAGTAGTAATTGATTACCATGGGCATGTAATCGATTACCAATGTTTTTAAACGCTGGATTTCAAATTTCAAGAGTCACAACTTGTGATAAAACATTTTCAAACCTGTGTAAGCGATTACACAACATTTGTAATCGATTATCAGTGTTTCTAAACGTTTTGATTTTTAAATTTAAACATGAAGAGTCACATCTATTGATGTGTAATCAATTACATGCCCATGGTAATTGATTACGAGTGACTGATTTTGAAAAATATATTGTCAAAAGTCACAATTTTTAAAGTGACTAGTTTCTGAAGGTTTTTTCAAGAGTCACAACTTTTAAAGTGACTAGCTTTCAAGAGAGTCAACTTTTAAAGTGACTAGTTTTGAAGAAATTACCAAGAGTCACAACTTTTAACTTGGTTTTTCAAGAGCCATTAAATGGCTATAAATATATGACCATGACACGAATTTCAAATAAATGATTTCAATTCAATTATTCTCAACATCTTTCTATGAGTTTTTGTTCAATACTTGTTTTGTCAAGAAAAGTTTATTGGCAAAAACTTATGCTTATTCTATTTTCTTCTCCTTCATTCCTTCTCTCTCCTACCATAAGAATTCAAAGAACTAACCGTCTGAAAATTCTTTTGATTCATTCCTTCTCCCTCTTGCCAAAAGAATTCAAAGAACTAACCATTTGAGAATTCTTTTGATTCCCCAAACAAAGAATTCAAAGAACTAACCGTCTGAGAATTCTTTGCCCAAACACTGAATTCAAAAAACTAACCATCTGAGAATTCTGTGTAAGAAGCAGGTAGCTTCTTGGTTGTAATAGTGAACACAAGGGAGGGTATATCCTTTGTGGTTCACTTCAAGTAGAGGGTATGATCGAGGCCGTACCCGAATCAAATAAACATTAAAATGTAGTAACTAGGAAGTGATCCTAGGTCATTTCCCAACGAGCAATGATACACCAAATGTTCATGACAGATAGTAGGAAAATAGTAACGAATGGGGAGGGGGTTGTTTGCTTTTGTAAATTAAACAATGAATAGATGTGAATTAGAAAATATCAGAATTAAAACACGTTGCTTCCCCTTGATTCACAAGCAAGTCTCTTATCCTAGGTTACAAGAGTTTATCCATATTCAGTTCAACCACTTAATCCAACCCTAAATTAAATTACTAAGCAAAATTTAACATAAGGCATTCATTATGTGATTAAGCAACACATACACCAATTACTCGTAAATGATCATTAAGCATGAACGTAAATTAAGCGCAGAGACAATTAATCACACACTAAGCATGCATGAATTAATAGCAACAAATTCAGAGTAATTAGTGAAGAGGAAAAACTGAACAGAATTTAACAGTAATAATAGAACCTCAAAGAGAACTGTGCTTGATCCTCAAGAGAAAAAAACGCTGGGGACTTAGCCTTTCATTAATCAATAGAGAACGAAATTATAGATTGAAGAACGAAATTTTATTGCTAAAATGAAAAGTCATAATTGGAATTGCAAAAACGAAAAAAAAGGAGAAAGAGAATAGAGGCCTAAAACTAAAAACGAAAACAGGAGAGAGAGAATAGAAGGGAGGAGAGAAGCCTAAACTAGAACCTTGGTGCTGTTATATAGTTTTCCAGCCCCAAAGCTTACAAATCTATTTTAAATCCAAGCCCATAAATAAAATAAAATAAAATCTAGATAAGATAAGATAAGATAAGATCTAGATGAAATAATATCTAGATGAGATCAAATCTAAATAATATCTAAATAAGATAAAGTCTAGATAAGATAAAATTTTGTAGAATAAAATAGTCTGTCTTCTTCAAGTCCAAGTCCAATTCTGGATTCAAGCTCAATGCTTCATTAATTCCTGAAATTAGATTAAAAACATCAAATTAGCTGAATGGGTCCAAATAATAAAACTGCCTAATTAATTTGACAATTAAGATTAATTAGTACTTAAAATGGTGTAAAAAGGGTTAAGAAATAGGAGAAAATAATGGCACATCAGGGTACATCTACTTGGTTGTTCAAAGAGAACAAGGGAGGGTACATCCTTTGTGGCTCTTTGCTTGTAAAGGATTTTACAAGGTTATTGGAAATCTCAAGAACCGTGGGTTGCTTGGGGACTGGACGTAGGCATGGGTTGTGGCCGAACCAATATAAATCTTGTGTTTACTTTCTTTTTCCCTACACTCTTTACTTTTCCACTGTGCACTTTTTATTTCTGCTTTACTTTTGTCTAAGTTATTGTTTATGTTCTTTACTTTCTCATAACTTAGTAGTAAAGCCTAATTGAATCTAGTAATATTAAGAAGGATAAATTTTAATTAGTCAAGACACATTAATAATTAATTCAACCCTCCCTTCTTAATTATTCTGAGGCCATTTGATTCAACATGGTGCATGAACTTCATAGTCAAGTCAATATAATCCATCAAAACCGGACCCAGTGACTTAAGCCATTGAACACCTAGGACCAGGTCTGCACCGCAAAATGGTAAAACATGAAAATAAACTATGAATTTATGCCCCTGAACTTGGACCAAGACATCCCCGCAAACTTCCAAGCAATCAATCTCATCACCATTACCAACCATCACTCGTAAAGGCTGAGTAGGTTGCGCGCGTAAACCTAGAGTGGCTACCAAATGTTCTTGGATGAAGTTATGGGTGCTACCCCCATTAATCAAGATAAGCACCTTCTTATTGGAGACACAACCCACCAGTCGTAGTGTCTCCGGAGCCAAATGTCCAAAAATGGCATGAAAGTTAATTTAGGCTTGAGATTGGTCATCTTGCTCCTTTGTCACTGAAAATGTCTCATCTGGCGCAATATCCTTCTGAGCTACTTCGTTGTCATCAGCTATTAATAGTAATAGCTTGGAAGAGCATTGATGTCTGCGACTAAACTTCTCGTCACAGTTAAAGCATGACCCTTTCTCTCGGTGCATGGCTAATTCCTCTAAGGACAAGCGTTTGAAAGGTATTGGTGGTTTAGGTGGCGTAGGAAGTAAGGGTGGAGGTGGAAGTTAGGGTGGGGTTGGCGAGGGGTTTGTCTGAGTGGTGCGAGGAACAAAGGAACTTTGGTTGTAGGAACGAGGCCGAAATGGCCAGCGTTAGTCATGAAGCTTCTCTTCTTGGAGGCGAGCTAGAGTTGCAGCTTGAATCATTGAGAGAGGTTGGAGAGCTTGAACTTCGTGTCTGATCTCTGGAGACAGACCAGAAATAAAATAACTCAACAAAAAAGGGGGAGGAAGGCCTATGATTCACTTAGCCAAGGCTTCAAACTTCGAGAGATAGTCATTGACAAACCCTTACTGGGTGAGCTTGAACAAAGAACCTGTAGGATCTTCATAATGAGAGGATGCAAATCGAGCCTCCAAAGCCTCCAAGAGGCCAGTCCAAGAAGTGATTTGTCCATTTCATGTCATCCATTGATACCATGCAAGTGCAGGACCATCCATGTAAAACGAAGCGATCGTCAACCGTTCATTTTTCGGCGTGGCATGGTAGTCGAAGAACGAGTTTATTTTAAAGAGCCACCCGACAAGATCAAACCCATCGAAGCGTGGGACTTCGAGATTCATTCGGTATGGTGGAACAGGCGGAGAAGGAAAGGGAGAATGCATCAAAGAAGAAATTGTTGAATGTTGGGTGGATTCCATAACCGCCAGCTTCTGGAAGAGGTCGTCTAATTTGGTGGACATCGACAACTGGATGGTGGTGAGTTTGGCTATGGCATCTTCTAGTCGATTGAGGTTGGACTTGGAGCGCATTGATTCCGCCATGGAAGCTCAACAAGAACACCAATTGTTGGGAAGGGCAATAGAGAGAGAGAGAGAGAAAGAGACAGAGCTAGATATTTTTCTTGTTATTCCTCCTACAGTGCAATAGCTATATATAGGCACGTGCAGGGTACAAACATACAAGAAAAAGCAGATAACAAACAAATAACGGAATTGCTGCCAACAACAATAAATGGCAAGCACGATTGGGATTTGCAAATCTTACTAACAGAATACTAACAACATTTTTTGAGCGCCAAAAGCTAAACATAATCGTGGAAATGCTGAGGAGGTGTATTCTTCCTCTTGGGCCTCTGGTTTTGGGCTTCCTATGTCTAGCTTTGTCTATCATATAAGGCTACTGAAGTTTAAGTTTTAAACTCACCAACCAGAGTCCTTAGTTCCTATGATAATTGTCCTATGACAATGGTCATAAAAGACTTGATTCGAGTCCGACATATGTCTATATATTAGGTGAATAAAAAAAACTCACCAACAAAAAATATTTTTTATTAATTTTTATAAAAGTAGAAAGTTACATATATTAGCAAAAGGACTTGGCATCCAACTCTCAGACATATATATGTAGAGATAAACGTAACCCATGTGAACCTACCGGTATCCAACTAGTTTTAAGTAAAAGAGTTTCTCTTAAAATTTGTTTAAAGTTTCACTTACTATTGGGTCGGCTTGAACCGCACGATCAATTTTCTTCTTGTGATATGTGTGGGTTGGAATCATGTGCGCCACCGACACCAAGGAAGTGCCCTCTGTCTGTGGTGGCCGTTGTTGTTGTGGGTTTCGGTTTGCGATGCGCTGGTTGAACCAGCACATAGCTATGACATGGTAGATTGAGACAACGAAAGCTGCGGCACGGCAATGAGGAGGATAACAAGGTTGCTTGATAAGGGATCATGACCATCATTGTCACCCATGGATTAAGTGATTCCAGAAAGAAGAAATGGTAGCAGTGATCTGAATTGAGCTTTAAGAAGGTGACAAAGCCGGCCGAAAACGATGGAGTCATATGTTAATTCATTTGACGGTGAATGTAAGAGCTTCGCTATTATTTATTGCCTTCTGATTGAGGTTTTTGCCTTTTTCTTGATTTGGTCAAGACTCAAGACTGGTGCAGATGTGAATAAATACAGTCGTACGTAAGACATGCAAGTGAACAAAAACAAACAAACAAAAACCGAAAAGCAATGAGGATAAGGGTGATATCTTTTTCTTCCGCCTTAGTTTTAAATTTTAATAACCATACTTCTGAAGTGTATAAATTTGGTGCCTGGTTAAATCACCTGCATTAAAACTTTTTTTTTTTATTGGTTTTAAATTGAACGAAAATTTTACTAGTGAAATTTCTTATAGTATATTAATTAATGAGATCTGAAAAATTTAAGTTCAATCGGACAAAACATAAATACAATTATAGACTATCTCTGAAATAGATATCAATAGAGGTCATATCCATAAATCACTCTTCATTTTATCATCTCATTAATATTTTTTATTTTTTCTCTCTTTTTATTATATCATAAATCATATTATCACAAATAAAAAAAATCATATCATCATATTAATATTTTTTTCTCTAAATATAGGATAACATATAACATATAATTATCAAACATTTTCCTATACATAATGTCCGTATCCACGTAAATTGAATACATACTAATTAATTACATGAATGACACAGATATTATAACTTCACAAATAAGCAAAGGTGTAAGCCGTCCAAAGTCATTATCATGTAGATGCATAAAATCATATGTAGTTTAAATAAAACAGGCTTCTTGGCACAAATAAAATTCAACGATTCCCTTCCATGTGCCATGTGGCACACAAGAAAATAAATTATAGAAAAGCTCAACTTAGGTGTGTATTAGCCACCAAGGCTAGTGTGGGAAAGTGTCAATAATAAGTCTCCCAATGTGGAAAACAAGTTTGGATATCCTTAAATTTATTTAATTTTAAATTGATGGATTTTTATTTTTTTCTTCTTTTTTTTTCTCTTTTCTAATTTATACCTAATTGTTCCCCTTCTCTCTCTCCGCTCAATCTTCATATCCTCCATTGTCCCTTCTCTCCCACCATAGCTATTACATCATGACGAGATCTAGAGTGCATAACTCAAACTCGTTACACATCATGTGAAACCAAAAAAAAAAAGCGAGGACTATCGTGTAAGTGCACACATTTGATCAAATTAGTTTTTTTTTTTCTTTTTGTCGGGGCAAAGAACATCGTAAATGCCAATGATGGCATCTCATCATCTTTTTTGCCAAGACTCATCGTCGAAGTCTACATCCAGTCATTGTCTCAAGCATGGAAATCGTCGTGGTTCCCTTCTCGCATTAAGCTCGACGACAAATAATTCCTCTACAAACGCATTAAATGTCGAGGTTGCATTCTAGATCTAAGTTTTTTTCCAGATCTAAGGTTATGTTTTGTGACTACTAAAAAATGTGTGTTTGAGAGAAATAATCAAATCCAAGGTAAAAAAAAACAAGAATCGCCATCGAATTTGAAAACGACCCCGTGTAGGTGGTCTAATTTTGATATTGAGGATGTCAGGAGCGAGTGATTCTTCTACAATGACGACGACGATAATCTTTCAGGTTGCGGCTAAGAGTTTTGTGGTGGTGATGACGGAATGGGGTCGGAGAGAGAGGGGTGGTTGCAGAATGTGAGAAAAATTTCGGTGAGAGAAAAAAAAGGAAAAATATTTTTTTTTAATTTTATCTTGTTTAGGCATTTTCATTGTAGTTCATACTTATATTAATCATTGATTTTAATCCCAGTAGATCTAACGGATATAAAATTTTGACCCAACCATATTCTCTAGTGGAAATTTCAACAAGTTTTCCATGAAACTAAATGCCGTATAATCAAGTAAAATCTCTTGAGATTTGTTAAACTTCAAATAGAAATCCTTGACTACCATCATTTAAATAAATTATATAAAGAAAAAATATGATTGCTTTAGTAGCTAAAATTTAAAAATGATTTCACTACCTTTTCATCCGGAACCCAAAAAAAAACAATCACATGTATATCATAAATGGGTTAGAATTTAATTTTAATGGCATTTTAAATTTTATAATTGCAAAAAATTCCATTAAAAATCATTTCAATTCTTGTAAAGTTCATTATTAAACATGAAAAATATGCGAGTATAAATGAGGTAGTCAACAAAATAACCTTGAGGGTCATTTAGCAATTAAAAAACAAGATATCAAATAATAATTCATGACGAGTTCCATGTTATCCATAAAAAACAACTGGACGATATTTCCAGATATTAATTAATTAATTAATTAATTAATTAATTCAATACATCTCATTGATCTCTTGACGAGGAACTGTATTATAATTTCTAATCCTTGCCATTAAGACAATATAAGACATAAGAAGACAAACAGAAAAATGGAAGAAGCGGCAACAGTCCTCCACGAGACATAAGACAAACTGAAAAGGAAAATGGATATGGGAATGTGTGTTTCTTTGTGATTAGTGATATAATGCATCTTAACCGTTATTCTTGTTTTTTTTGCTGTCACAAATGAGTGGTTCCATCAGCAAATGGACAAATGCATTTAAGATGGATGTCCACGTGGGTGAAGGGAACAAAAACATATTCAAGAATATGCCAACATAAGAAGCACTGGTATGATTTAATTTCAGAGGGATATCCAACTACCACTTTTATGAGTTGAAAGAATATACATACCCACAAGAGATAACTTGTTAGCTTGAGAGGTGAGGCTTTTCCTACAGCTAGCTACCACCAGTCTCTCATATTCTATTGAACAAAAGGATATCTAGAAATGTAATATTCTCTTACACGAGATGCACCTTCCCTCGCAAGAATCCCCTCAAGATCGCCAATAATTCTGGCCAACCATATCTCCAGATTTCGCTGGATTTCTTTGAAGTTGTTCCTAATAGAGTCGAAAGACCGTCTTGTGGTCAGTGTAGTCTCGCTTAACTCATCCCTATAAATATAATGGCTCTTCCCAATTTCAGTTTGCAGTGCCATTAGCTTCTGTCCAGTTTCAGATGCTCCCAGTTGAAGCCGAAATGCTTCCAGTAAAAACTCCGTTTGAGTTTGCGTTCGAAATTCTGTACTGAGGGAGGGTTCGCAAGGATCATTAGCCTGCTCAAAAAGAAAGATATCACGCCCAAAAATGAAACCATGAAACTTTATGTGACAGGGAAAATGGTCCAACTTTAACTAAATGAAGCAATGAAGGATTATATCAGCAGAAGCAGGCTTGCTGTGAGCATGTTGTTTTGGAAGAAAATACACGCATAGTAGCTGGTGCCTCTACCTAATGTAAACTTCAAAGTTAACTCTTCAAAACAGATTAATGTTGTGAATCATGCTTGCATGAAATACAAAATTGAAACAATATACTAATATGAGATTTTTGGTGTCTCTTACAATCCTTATCCATAATGTTGTGCATCATGCTTGCATGAAGCACAAAATTGTAATTCCATTGTTTGCCTTAATTACGTGCACAGTACAATAAATAATGCAAGCTATCATTTTCATCTTCTGGGACGAAACAGTTGATAGGCACACAAAAATAAAAAATATATAATCAGTTGGCACTGAGTTTGTTCCACCCTACAGATAATCACCTTTGGTTTATCCAAGTATATAACACACGGAATAAATATGGTATTCACGCACACAACCATCAGCTTGGGACCAATGAAAAATTATATTAGCAGATTGACCTATCAGAGAATTTATTATCAGAGCATCACGATGATTCAATGTTCTCAATAGAGTTTTATAGGAGAGACCAACTGACAGAAAGTACAAATGAAATTTACTGCAAGGCAGCAGTTGACATCATGCAATTTACATATCAGCTGACATCAAAAGACAAATTTCAAAATATACAGGTGGGTCCATGGGTGTCTTTAAAATCATTAGATGATGTTTAAGTATTATAAGCAAAAGTGAAAAATGATCATTATGATTCCAATTTATAGATTAATTACAATTTGCAACATAGCAAAACCTAAAACAAAAAAAGCAATAAAACATGAGTTACTTACTATTCTTCTGCATAAATCATCAATTTTTTCTGAAATTGCTTGATATCTCTTTGCCTGCTTCTTAATCAAGGATGGCACCTTGGATGGATCATTCTTACCAATCTTCTCCAGATTTAGTAAGTCCTGTTCAAGTAATTTAAGTTTAGAGGAAACTCCAGCAGAATCACCATCAACCTTCCAGGGAGACTCCCTTCTGAGGAAAAAAATGACCCTTCTTTTAGTTGGGGATTAATTCCAAATGCTATAGAAGTTATCTACATTTAGACTATCAATTATTTACCTTGCAACAAAATGCTTTGTATTATACATTGATTCAAGGGATTCATACTGTACATCCTGCAAGAGTATACACATCCATAGTCGCCTATTATAAGTTGCCAAGTAAATTACACTGAGAAATGCAAACAACATAATGGTTTCTATTTAAAGTGGAATAAATACTGTTATGTGAAGTCAAATGACCTTAGGTCTTAACATTACTTTTTGAAACAAAAGTCTCCATCCCTGGTGTCTTATAAAATTTTAGGTAGAGTGGTTCTTTAATACCTTCCAAAAGTAAGAATTCAGATTGAAGATGATCACTTATCTGAAATGTCAAATAGTTGAAGGGTGATCAATGGATTTTAATAAATACCAAGTTTGCTTAAGCCATCCCATGTGATTTATTTATTGGCTGATAATACTCAATAAAACCATCTTTTAGAAACAAACAACCAAACAATAGTGTTCAAGGGACAATTTTATCAAGAGAACAAGGAGTGACTAAACATATAACTACTCAATACTCATGTTATGCACAAGATACTATGAGGGGGAAAAATCAAATTGACTGCAGAAAACACCTAGAGCACCAATTATTAGCACGTTTGGAAACATGAGACTTCACGTTTTGGGGGGAGAAAAAATTAAGTTATACAGTAAATTAGATTGTTAGGGTATTTTTTTTTATGTTTTCAAAATAAATTCTAAGGTGAATAGAATTTGTTTTAAGCAAAGATAAAACTCTTGGATTTTTTTCATTGATAAGAATTAATTCTGGAAGTAGAACCCATAAAACACAAATCTTCATAAGTGATTTCACTTTATCATCTAAACAAAATCAATTATTTTAAACTCACTTTCAAAATATCATTTCCTAACCCAAATTTCATTTTGTTAACATCAATTCTTTCAAAACCAATTCTAACAATGTCTAAAACCTAAAACAAAAGGACCAACTAATTTCTCCCTAGTGGATGCTTTTAAGAATATTCTTATTCTGAATTGTATGTTTTCTTGGTTCAATCAACCACTCTTTACTTCACCAAAAAAAAAGTCAACCACTATTTATTTACAAAAACATGTGATTGCCAACTGGTGGTTGTGGTAGCAAAGAACAAGATGTTTTTCTATCTCAATCAATACATAGTAAGGGAGTGTTTAGATTATCATTTGCAAACTATGGTTTGCCCCAACAAATAAAGGTTACATTTTTCCACTTGTGCTCACACAAGAGTTTGGAACCCAAATGCAAGTGCAAACTGCAAACAACTCGATCATAATTTTGCTAAACAAGTTATTTGTGGATGAAACTCAATTTACACTCTCAAGTCCAAACGATAGTTTGGGGTATGCAAACAATAATAATCCAAACATGCATCAACCAACAAAAATATCAGTGGCTTGAGCAATTAGCAATCATGTCCCCAGCACAGACAATAAATAACCTAGAGAATGAGGCTCCTAGATTTCAGCACTGGACAAGAATGGTGACTATTGCCTGCTGAAAGAAAAGTGGGACCAGACATGCAGAATAACATAACATGCAATAGGGGACAGATTGCTACAAGCAAAGGAAAGAAACAGACAAATAACAATTGGATGGTCCATGGCTCCACCATGAGGAACCACATTATGAACCTAACCAACTCCATCTTAAACTCCAAAGGAAAAAAGAAGGCCTCTCGGACCCCTAGTTGCCATTACAAACCCCGTTCCTTTTTCCTCATACAAAAGTCATGTCTAACAACGCAAAAGTTCTGCCGTACAGGAACCTCCTAAAGCCCATAACCTTGAAAATCGAGCAAAAAGTGGTGCGGTAAAAGAACAGTGCACAGGGTTAGAACCCAGCAGAAACATCTTGACCCAGAATCTTAAACCAGGTCATCCCTTGAAAAAGAACCAAACTTTTCGCCGTAAACCATTTTTTATTCACACCAGATAAAGTATCAATCATCAACCACTTTAGAAAAAAAAAATTAAAAAAACTTTTTAATCCCCTTTTCACTTTTTAGTCCCCACATATAATTACTCTCATTCCTCATTTATTGTCAAATGTAAAGATTTATTTTCGAGTAATTAAAAGCAATCATTATCCTCATTTCACAAGAATAAAAAACAAATTTGATTAAAATTAAAAAAATTGCAAGTGTCATCTTCACCTGTTTCCAGTTTCGACTTTCCAGTTTGTAAACTAAACTTCCAATTTGTCTTATGCATGCGCTGATTAACAAGCATTGCCCAAAAGTAAGACAAGAAAAGACAATTATTTAATCAAAACAAGCGAATATACACACTTTATGTAAAATTTCAGCTCAAAACAGGTAGTAGTAATGAAAGTGAAGCACATTCGCACAAACCTGACAAAGTGAGGCTTTCTCAGCCCAGAACTTAGAAGCAGATGCCATAAACTTAGAATCAAAGCCATTATTGTTCCCGAAATGCTGACTATGCTGTTCTTCATAGATAACATCAGCCTCTTCTTCTTCTTCCAAACTCGTAGCGGTGGACCCCACCATATCTTCTACTTTTTGGAACCACTCTTCACTCTTCTTACCGTAGCGCTCCCTCTCCCTCCCACCCAATCCCTCCTCCTCGATCCTCCGCGACATGAACCCGATCATCTCGTCCCTCTCGGCGACGTCCCTCTCCCCGTGCGCGGCGGCGTCCTCGAGCTCCGCCACGCGCCCCCGCAGGCACGCGATCTCCTCCGCCGCGGCGTCGATCTGCTGCAGGAGGCGCTTCTCCTCCGCCTGCCACGCGTTCCGGTGCGAGGCGAAGATCTCCACCACGCGCGCGTTCGCCTTCGAGTCCTCCTGCCGCCGCGACTTCATCTGCCGGAGCTCCTCCGCCGCCTCCGCCGCGCGCAGGGAGAGGGACCGCACCTTGCCCTGCAGCGCTGGGACGGAGTTGTTCGCCAGCATGGCGAGGAACATCGAGAAGCTCGCGCCTATGTAGGAGCAGAAGAGCTTGTCGGTGTCTTCTTGGAGCCGATGCTTTTCCTCCTCCGCCATTGCGACGAGGGTTTCGGGTTTCGTTTCGGAGTCTGTGTTGTGTTGGGAGTGGTTTTAATGGTGTGCTGCAGCGAACCGATGGTACGGGGAAAGGAAAGAAAAGGAAAGGAAAAGCAGAAGCAGTGTGTTGTGTGGAGTTTGAGAACTCACGAAAAGGGGAACAGTGCCTTTTTGTCGTTTGATGTGTGGGGGAGCTGCTGTCGAGTAAGATACGTGGGTGGATTTGTCTCTGCTTGCTAATTTAACCAGCGTACTATTTTGTTGCTTCCATATCTTTTTATTTAAAGAGGCGTGTTATCATATCAAACATTAGGTTATTATCTAATAGTTTAATTTTATATTATTATCTAATTATAATTCTTATCCGTATGATTACTTTTAAGGCTGTGTTATCGCATAAAATAATAAGACTAGTTGAGAGGTGTTTTAGCTCATTTTTGTTTCAATCCAATTTTAAAATTTGAATATGTGATTAAGTAATTTATGGGTAGAAAAGGAGAAATTTGTCTCTCAACTTTCAATTGATTTTTCAAATTATTCCAAAGAATATTTGATTGGTGGTGAATCCTACCATAATTTAGGATAAATATAAGGCCTTAAAATGAACCACTTAATTAAAATAAATTCAAATAATCCCATGTTTTTTTTTATCCATGATAAACAAAAATTCCTTGTTAACCTCTAATGACTCTAATTTTGCCAAATCATAACCACTTAATGATAATAAATTCAAATAATTTAAAATGACTCAAATGTATTTATCTTTATCTTCATCCTAATAATTTGATAACCATTTTATTTATTAGTCTCATCATCTATTAAAATAAATTTTTATGCGATAACTATAGTAAAAGTTAACAAATTAATCACACATAATAGATTGTGATGGGATGTTAATATAATATTATTCTACATAGTTAATGTATAATATTTTTTCTTGTATTTTTAATACACTCCGTGTTATTCGTTAAAATTTAGAGTTTAATTGTTATATATTATTAATTAATCACAAATTCACAATTTATGGTATGTGGAACTTTTAAAATAGTTACGGTAAGATTCAAAAAATTTTTAAAGATGCACCATGTTTTGTCATTGATTTACAATGTTAAAAAAATTACATTATCAACGTATACCAATTAAATTCTAAAATTTATTAAATAAAGTTTCAAAATTATGAGTGGAACTTGTTAATTAAAATGCGGGACTCCCTAATTTTATAATCTTTTAATAAATTTTAGTTAGTAACAATAAAGAGTTTAATAGTTTCATATGTTAATGTAAATTTTTTTAAATTATTAATTAATTAAAAATCATCAATAAAATAATTTTTAAGATAATTATTATAAAAATTAATGAGCATATTAATTTGTAATTCAATTACAATATAAAATTTTCTTACATTGCCATTTATAACCTATTTTCTAAATAAAATGAGTTTGGAAGTATCTTGCTAGTATTCTCTTAATTGAAATACATATAATTTTTGTTGTCCTCAGTCATAAACTAAACTATAAGAATCCTTTAAGTTATTGAATCAGAGATTACTTATGAAACATGATTACTATTAACTCAAGATAATTTTACATTTAGAGAAAACTAAATACAAATTTCTCTGTTATTTAGATTATTTCTCACATATAAATAATAAATACAATTAAATCTTATATTATTATATTAATGATAAGTTATTGAAATGCATATAATTATTAATAAGATTTTTTTATATTATTATGTAATTTAATAATTAATTAATGTGTAACTAAAAATTGGATGACTTATATTAAAAATAAATTCTTTAATTTCAATATTAAGAAACAAATTTTAAGATTTAGTTTTGATATTGTTTTCCATCATATGTATTCATCGTTTAGGACTATAATATATGAAATTGATCAATCATAAATGTGAACACATCAATAAATCTTATTTTCTTTACATCTTAAGCAAACACATGATTGATCTAAACTTTTTTTAAAGTGTGATGTAACTAACTACAGCCTACGAAGTGTATAAATGTGCTTTGTCAATTCACCTTTTGCTATTATGAAGAGTTGCAAAAAGAAAGGTGGGGTCTGTCCTCTGCCCCTGTCCCCGTAGTGGTATCTTCTTAAAATGAAAATGACAGAATAACAGAGGTAAATGGATCAAAGGTTTTCGTCTGTGGTATAAATTGGTGCATTATAAAAGAAGAGTTGAAAAGAGATTTTTTTTTTAATTCAAATAAGTTGTTAGTCTTTAACATATCACAAATTTTTTGATTTGTTTTATAGAAATTTTACTCTACTTTTGTCTTTAAGAATTATAAAAGTCACATGATTTTAATCTTTCACAAAATAACATAGCTACTCCATTTTTGTTAAATATCAGAATTAAAACTAAATAATTTTTTGATAAAGACTTAAATTAAAAATGATGATATTGTTAAAAATCAATAACTTATATATTACGAAAAATGTGAATCATGAAATTATTTCAGTTTAAATTATTTAAATAAAATTATTTCTTTTAACTAAATGCTGATTTTATCATATTCAACGTGAGTTAATCTCCGGTAACTGCAATTGTAACTTCTAATTTGTTTTGACTAGTTATTCTAATAACTGATTTTAAATAATAATTTGCTGAATGAATCATCATTTTAATCTTTAAAATTCTTGCATAATGTAGTATTATTTTAACCCATGAAATTATAAAAATGTTAAAACAGTCCGTAAAATTGTAAGGCATTAGTTAAAGTAGTCCTTCAATTACTCAGTTAATTTACCATGTCCAAAAATGCTTGAGATAGCTCGTGAAGTATCACAGTGGCTTCTATGTGGCAGAGGCTAAAATGATAGTCGAAGTCCGTGATTTCCACATGAATATAAACTAGAATAAAAATTAAAAAACAATTAACCCATCTAATTTTTTGCATTCAGTTCTTCTTCTTCTTCCTTCTTTATGCTTCGGCATTTTCATTTATGTGCAACTCAAAAACAATAATTTTGCAAATGTGACTGAAGACATTGAGCCATTAATTGAGACATGTTTCCAATTTATGGCTCACTTTATATTCGAATGGTACTGTTGTACTAAAAGAGCTAGAAGCCTAAAAAGTGTGGTAATTCCAATATGATTTTTTAAGCCATGGTTACACAGTTAAAACAAGTTTTAACTTTTAAGAATTAGGATTATGGTGGGACAGAAAGTCGCAAGGCAGAGAAAGAGGTTATATGCATGGATCGGGAGGAAGAAACTCCAACAAAATTTGTAGTTAGTGTGGAAGAATGTGGCAAAATTTGTACTTACTTTGGAAGAATAGGGCATACTGCGATGACTTTGTTACAGAAAGCATGGTTTTTCACCACACTATAAGAAAAATGAAAGAGTCCAGCTAATAATACTATGATTAATGATACAAATCACAAAATTGATGCACCAATTAATAGTGAACAACAATCAATGGCACCAAATTTCACAAGAGAACAATATGGCTTTGATCCAGATATCCAATCTAAAAGTCAACAAGTAGCAAATACTATTAGAATTTTTTATTTAAATAATTATTTTGGGCTAATATTATAAGATAATTATATTAGTTATTTATCATTAGTGGATTTTATATTATGTGATTAAATTAAGTGAGTCCGTTAGACAACTAAATAAGATGATATGAACTTAAATGAACAGATGTGAGTGTTGGCCCATTAGGGATAATGGGAACCCTATTAGGTTAACATACTACTAGAAGGTTGCTTTAATTATAGAATAAATTTTGAGCCAAAACAATAAGCACACTTCTCTTTCACTTTTTTTTTCTGGACACTGATTTTCCCGCCAACTTGTGTGATTTTTCTTATTTTTTTCCTTTATCCAAATCACTTGGTTCTTTTTTTTCTAATTTTTTTTTTCCAGATGTCTAGAAAATTCAGTAAAAATGTCAGCTCAAAATTCACAGTGACCAATTCTCAGTAATTTTTACAAGTTCGTATGTTCAAGCTGTCAACACCAGCGATTTCAGACTTCGAATTTTTTTAGCATGGCATATTGATTGCCTTAGGCTTACTTTCAACCTTCCTATGTATGTTGAACTCACTAGGCTTGTTTACCACATTTTTAGGAGTTCGATATTTACTTAGGATCAAAATTTCAGCTAGTAAATCAATCACCAAAACTCAAATTCACAATAGACACAATCATAAGAAAACCTAAAAGTTCAAGAAAAGGTTCACAATCAAAGACTCCCTAAGAATTTTGCATAAACATGTTAAGGACTAATTAACATATAAGATTTGACTCAAATTAAATTATAAGCTAAAAGAATTTCATACACCCATGAACAAATGAGTTAGAAAAAGAAACAAGAAAAATAAAATTTAGCACAACATAAGAAATCTTATGTGACAAGTTTCATGACTGGACATGACTTCTATGACAAAACTACAATAGGTGAATAAGTCACTCTAGATTTTTGAGGTTTTCTTATACTTTAATGTTTTTGTAAGAATTTTATGATTTAGGTTTCAGCCACAAAAAATAGCAAAATAAAACTCAAAGAACCTAAATTCAACACAATTCATGGTTCAAGAACAAGAACAAGAAATTTGAACCATAGAAAATCAAATCTAGCTTCTATAGTAAGTTTAATCGGTGGAAATTCTAAAAAATCATGTTAGCAACATTTAGCACAAGACATGTGAGGAGATACATGGAGATAAATGAAGAAACAACAATGGAGGAGAAGGTAAAGCTGAAAATTAATGAAGGTTTAAGGAGCACCTACTTGAAGCTCTTGTGCTCTGATACCACTTGATGGAAGCTTGCTTAAGAAGCTTCTATGGAGGTTGGATCTTTGAGCTTCAATGAGGTCCTTCAATGGTGATTTTCAACCATGGAGATGCAGCAGAAGATAAAGGATAAGAGGTGAGAGGAGACGCCATCCACTAAGGAATAAGCCATGGAAGGAGGAGCTTCACCACCAAAAGAGTGTCTTGGATAAGAAGCTTAGAGAGGAAGCTTCAATGGAGGAAAAGAATGAGAGAAAAAGGGGGGGCGCAAAATTGAAGGAGAAAAAGAGGGAGAGAAGTTGAACTTTGAAGTGTGTCTCACAAGTTTCATATTCATCAAAGTTATGACAAGTGTTACACATACTTCTATTTATAGCCTAGGTCACTAACTAAATGAAAGCTTTCTTGAGAAGCTAGAGCTTAGCTACACACCCCCTCTAATAGCTAAGCTCACCCCATGTCAAAATACATGAAAATACAAAAAAGTCCCTATTACAAATACTACTCATAATGTCCTGAAATACAAGGCTAAAACCCTATATTACTATAATGGCCAAAATACACGGCCAAAAAGAAGAAAAACCTATTCTAATATTTACAAATAAGAGTGGACCCAACCTTGGCTCATGGGTTCAGAAATTTACCCTGGGGTTCATGAGAACCATAGGACCTTCTTTAGCCACTCTAGTCCAATCCTCTTAGAGTCTTCTATCCAATACCCTTAGGGGTAGGAGCTAGGTCAAGACATGCTCGTGTATTTAGTTTTGATCTCACTTCATGCTCACTTTGGACAATTCAAAGTGAGCTATAACACTCAGAAGGACAAATGGTACATTAATTAGTTTATATCTCTTTGTGTGCAAGAGGAAGAGAGACGGAAGAAAGACAGATATGAAAGTGTTCATTTAAGCTTGACCTCTCAGAATAAAAAAAAAAGAAAAACTAAGGATGCTCTCAACAAAAGAAAGATGCAATATTTACTTTGGGTATTTTAAGTATAAATCAATGATAGCATTAAATATAATTTAAGGATATGATATTTACTTGTTGTAATTAATGTTTTATATTTTTTTTGCCATCATGATTGTAGTTAATTTAGTATTAACAGATCCTTCCCATTTTTTTTGGGAAAAATGTAAATTATATTAAACCCAAAATGATACAACAATAAACGGGGCATACCCCGCAGCTAGAGAAAAGCAAAAGCCTCCCTAATACAAGAAGACCTAGATCAAGATGCTAAAACAAATGCAACAAGAGCGCTTGTCTATACATAAAAAATTTAATCTTGCTAATAACCTCTATTACAGAAAATTGATAATCTTCAAAAATCAATTTATTCCTAGACAGCCAGATGCAGTAGACTGTAATTGCTATAGCCAGACAACGAAATTTTCCTTGAACACCTGATGTGGATCTGCCCCTAATTAAAGAGTCAGTAATGCACTGCAAAGAAGTGAAACGCCTGCAGAAAGGAGCCAAATCACGAATGTGAGCCCAAACTTGGAGAGATTTTCTGCAAGAAAAGAACAAATGAGCATTTGACTCAGCCTCATTTGAACATAAAGGGCAGAGGGAACCCTTGTTCAAAAAAGCAGCTTTGTCAAGAGTAAGCAGGCGGTTCCTTTTAACAAGCCATAGAATGAAAGACATCTTAGGGGGGATTGTTGGGTTCCATATAATAGAACACCAACAAACAGCAGGCTTGGCATCTCTAATGTATTCATAGACTTTGCCAACAAGCAATTGTTCAATGGTGCTCCAAGATTGAATCCTCTTTTTGGCCTCTACCGTACTTAGCTCTTTGGAGATAATAAAGTCCCTTATTTGAATGATTTTCTTTATCAAAACTGAATCTGATGAAGAAGTATTGTAATTCCACACATCGCTCCCTCTGAAATAGTAATGGTGAACCCACCAAACCCATACAAAATCTTTCTTACAATGAAAGTCCCACAGGATACGGGAAAGAAGCGCAAGGTTCCAGTCCTTGAGATTAAAAAGGCCTAAACCCCCTTCTTTTTTCGGAGAACAAACTATTGACCAAGCAACTAAGGGCTTGTTTTTGCCAATATCCGCTTTGCCCCACAGAAAATTACGGCACGAAGCGTTGATCCGGTCTAGAACAGATTGAGGCAAAGGAAAAATCCTCATCCAAAAATTCGCAATTCCTTGAATAACTGCTCTGATCAACTCTAGCTTACCTGCATAAGATAAAGACTTCCTGCTCCATCCCTAAATCAGGCCAGTAATCTTGGAAAGCAAGGGAGCATAGTGGCATACATTTAATCTAGATGATAAAAGGGGAACACCCAAGTATCTAAAAGGGAAGTCACCCAAGCTAAATCTAGTAAGCTGCTGAATATGAGATAGCTCATAAGGCCTAATACCGGCTGAGTATATGGTAAATTTATCAGAGTTGATGGAAAGCCCTGAAACCCTACAGAAGTGCTGAAGCTTGGCAAACATAGTTGACACAGAAGGGATATCTCATCTAGATAGAAGCATAATATCATCTGCAAAAGCCAAATGAGATAGCTGAATACTTGCACAGTTGGAATGAAATTTAAAATTGGCATCATCCTTGAGGCTGCTCATATTTCTGGAAAAGTACTCCAAACAAAGCACAAACAGATAAGGGGAGAGAGGATCCCCTTGTCTAAGACCCCGCTGCCCTTTGAAGTGGCCATAAATGAATCCTTTGACTGCCACACTAAAGGAAATGGAAGAAACACATTCCATGATCCAAGTACAGAACTGGGCTGGGAAGCCAATGGACTTAAGCATCCAATCCAAGAATTCCCAGGAAATGGAATCATAAGCTTTATGCAAGTCAATTTTCAGGAGGCATCTCGGAGAGGATCTTTTCCGGGCATATTTGTGCAAAATCTCTTGAACTAGGAAGATGTTGCCCATCATATTTTTGTTCTTAATGAAGACAGATTGAGGTTCCCCAATAATAGTCTCAAGCACTGGGGCTATGCGGTTGGCCAAAATTTTAGACACAATCTTGTATAACAAATTACAACAAGATATGGGTCTAAAATGGTTAACCTGGGAGGCCTGATCATGCTTAGAAATAAGCGCAATAATAACATGGTTGATCTGCTTTAAAATTTTTCCAGTTGTAAAGAATTCATTAACTGCCGCAAAGATATCATCACCAATGATATTCCAAGCCTTCTTGAAGAATAAAGCATTGAAACCATCTGGCCCAGGAGCTTTATTGTTATCCATCACAGAAATAACGTTCCAAACCTCTTGCTTAGAAGTAGGACAAAGTAAGGCCGCAAAGCAATCGGTGGGAACCTTAGGACCCCTATTGCAGATTGAAATGGAAGGAGTTTGGGTCAGCTCATGAGCACTAAACAAATTCCTAAAGTGATTCACAAAAGCACGGGCAATTTCATCTTGGGAGGAAGTGTTATGCCCATCCTCTAGCCTTATGGCAGCAATAAACCGACTGTGTCTGTTGCGCTTGATTAAAGCATGAAAAATTTTGGAGCATTTATCAGCCTGCAAGAGATATCTATTTTTGATGAGCTGAGCAAACTTCATAGACTCCGCTTTTCTAAGCATAATGGTTTGCCCTCTAGTGTGATTTGCCAAAGCAAGAAGGAAAGGATCCTGAGGATTTTGCTTTAGAGAATTAAGTACATTGTTATATTCAGCCTCAGCTAGCTCCACTTGATTAGAGATGTTGCTGAACTCCTGCTTAAAAAGATTCTTCAATGGAGCTATAAGAGCTTTCAATTTCTTACAAATCTTGAACATACTACAACCATGAATATTTTGCTTCCAGCCATCTGCAACAATTCTTGAGAAATTTGGATGATCCACAATAGCATTGTTTAATTTAAATGGAGAATTACCTCTAGGCACTACCAACTCAGTGGTGACAACTAGAGGAGTATGGTCTGAAATAGAAATAAACTCCATAACTTCACAAGCAGAATTTCCAAAGGAATTGAATCAGGCCTGATTACATAAAGCTCTGTCCAGTTTGCTCCACACCTTGCCATTAGTCCACGTGTACAAGGGGCCATGAGTGTTGATGCTCCCCAGCCCAAGGTCAGAATAACAATCAACAAAATCTTGCAACTCATAAGCATTGGGCTCAGCTCCATTGAAATGGTCGGTGGGAGACAGAATGGAGTTGAAGTCACCAATGAGGAGCCAGGGGCAGTTCATATTAGCATTGATACTATTCAGATTTATCCAAAGTGATCTTCTTGCCACAATGGAGTGAAGACCGTAGATGAATGAAACCTGAAAACGCTTGGCAGTGGTTTTACAATCAATAGCACAGTGAATCAATTGGGCATTTGACTCCAAAACAGAAAGATGGATCTTATCCTGCTTCCAAAGGATAAGAATTCTTCCAGCATTATGAGAAGCAAAGTTATGGGTGAAGTGCCAGTCACCAAACTTTCTTCTCATGATTTCCTCAACTGAAACCTTATTCAACTTAGTTTCCAACACAACCATGACGTTAACTTCCTTGCAGCGAAGGAAGCTCTGCATCGCATGATGCTTCAGAGGCAAATTAAAGCTTTTGATATTCCAAGAGGCAATGATCATGGATTCGGACAAGAGGAAGCCTCCCCGACCCTAGTTACAGCTTTATGATTTCTTCCTCTTTGGACATCAGCTTGCATATCCTCAGTACGAGTTGTCTTTATGAGTTGCACTTTTTTACTTTTTTTCTGGTGTTTTGTTTTCACCTGAACAAACCCCTCTTCTATAGGATCACCAAACTCAGTGTTCCCTGTTTCTTTGAGGTCAGAAGAATTCTGAAGGACAGGAACATGATTTGCAACCAGAACATGTTTTCTGTGAGGAGAGACAGACAGATTAGTCTGGACAGTCTTTGGATTATCAGAGGGGCCTGCCGTATTGGTATTTGGGGGCATTGCTGAATCACCCACTTGTGGCTGATCCAAGGTGGGGCAGGCTGTAATGAAAACAGGCTTATTCGCAGTGACAGTTTTACAATTAGTGAGGCAGTGCCCAATCATCTTGCAGTGAGTGCAAAAAGAAGGTCTATTTTCATACTCAATCTTTTGCACAAAAGTCTTCCCTGTAGGAAGTCTAAATCGCACTTCATCGATGAGCTCCAAAGAAGCATCAACCTCAACTAAATCTCTAGCAAAAGAAATAGACCCCTTAGAAGCAGTAAGATGGTTAGATCGAATGGGCGAACCAATCTTGGACAGGATTTTCCCTAAGGCTTGAGGATTCCAAAGCTCCAGAGGAAGATTTCTGAGTTTAACCCAGACAGGGATCTTGCTGAGCTCCTCATTGCCAAAGTCAAAGAATGCTGGCATAACCTTTAGCGGTAGGGGTCTTTGAAATATGAAGTAAGGGCCTGCAGAGAGGACTTGGTTCAGATCGTCCTTAGACTCAAATTTAAACACCAGCCAACCACTTTCATGAGTTGAGTATGAAAACTTGACTCCCTATTTTTGGCAACAATCCAGCAGAGCTTTCTTTCCTGGGAAGCGGCCAGCCACATAGCCAATAAGGCTATGTCCCCAAGCCTCTTCCAGGAGCTGCAAATCAGTTTCTTCCAACAACACTTCATCATCAGAGGGTGGAGGGGAGAACTTCATTCCAAAACCTTTGGAAGGGTTTCTGTTATCTTTGAACAAATTGATCCAAGGAGTGGGAGCCTTATTGTTGTCTAGATGCGGTGATGACTTAGAGTCACAGGAGTGAGATGAATCATCATCAGTGGTTGAATCATTGTCCCCTAAGGTGCAAGAAACCTCTGGGGAAGATTCAGATTCAACACTGCATTTCGACAAATTATCAAACACTTGGTGTGCGACATCATCAGTTTTTGCAGAATTTGTCCCTGCCTTTTTTACGATCACCTTGCCTACAAGATTATCCTGTGAAGCAGTATAAGCATTCTGATTTGCTTGGACAACATCCAAGCAACCAGCCAGACCAGAAGTAGCAGATGTTTGGGATTTACCTGAACCTGAGGTAGTACCCTTCACCATAATTTGCTTTGCAGCTGAGTGCGATTGACGACCCTTGTTCTTCCCCATCAGGAGCAGTTCAAGCTGGCTATTGCAAGTAGTAACGAACTACTTCATAGCCCAAGATGAGAAAAAGCGATAGGGCACGCGATTGGAAAAAACAAGGAAAAAATTTGGAGACCTAGGCAGTCAGAACTCCTAAGGATTGAAGAAGGAACCTCAGCGTTTGTAGAGAGCAAAGACCCACTCCGTCGGTGGCCAAGCCACTGGGCAACACCCAAGGACGGAAGGAACCTACGTGACGAGGAGGTTCTTCTCCTTTTTTTGTCAACTTCTTTACTAAAGTAGATCCTTCCCATTTATTTACATATCTAGTGATTTTTTTAATTACATTGATTTGATTAAAATTACAAAGATTTTGGTATAAAATTATTTATGTGAATTTTGTTTGGCCCAAAGGAAGACACAATTTGGCCAAATAATATTTTATACCTATGATGATAAATGTGTGACAATTATAAAGGTATTTTTATGTGAATAATAGTCAACCCAAAGAAAGACTATTACTTAACAAAATTTATTGTCAATATTTGATTATTGCGTTGAGAGTACCAATTACAAATTAATTTATCTAGAAATTAATGTTGTGCTAGGTATCTTGTGATGGGTATATTCAACAAAATATTTGCATGTTCTGTTATATATATTTTTATATAACTAAATTATATGTGAAAGTTGTGTAATTTTAAGACCTCCCATTTATCATATTAATTTGTCTTGTATTTTTCGGTTAAATTGATTGAAACATGTTGTCAAAGTAACCTCTATTGCGTAATTTGATTTGATTGAATTTACATGGATGTTACATGCAATTATTCATGCGAATTGTGCTCGACACAAAGGAAGACACAATTTAACATAATAATTACACGCTTGCGATAGTAAACATGTGGTGATTATAGATAGTGTGTTTTTCCATGTGAATAATGAAATGTTCAAAGACAATCATTATTTGATCAGAGTAATTATCATATAAGTTTTCCATGTGAGCAATGGAGTGTCCAAAGACAACCTTTGTTTGACAGGACTTATTACCAATGTTTGATCAATGCGCTGAGAGTACCACTTGTTATTAGTCTTTTTCAATCCAAAGATCGAAGATTAATGGTGCACTAGGTATCTTGTTTGGGTCTTGAAATTTACCATAAAGATTATTTTTGCATTGTATGTTTATTTTCTCTTCTTTAATTGTTGTTGTTGTTACTACTATGGTTTAAATAACTCATATTATTTAAATCCCAAATATGCATGTATAAAATAATTTTTTGTGGGAGTCCTAAGGTGATATGAGTAATCTTGGTATGCAACACTAGAAAGTAGTAAAACACATTATGCGTTAATTGAAGAGAACAAGAAACTACATGTTTTTGTATCGAAAACCTAGAAGTTTAGAGATCATTGGGTATTTTGATTTTGATTTTTTTTAGAATGTCTTAATAGCAATCAGTCCACATAAGGATCCACATTTAACCATGTTGGTGGAGTTAATATTGTGTTATGAGACATCATACTAGAATTTATGATTGCTAAATTATTGTAACTGGCTTGCCTGTTGTTGCCAACATTAAGTAGTCATCGGATGTTTATTATCTTAGCAGTATTATTAAGGATTCAACCAAGTAAAAGTTTATTGACATAAAGTATTTGGTTGTTAAATAAAGAATTCAAAAAATATAGATTTGTATAGAACATATAGGAACTCATTGTATGCTAGCTGATCCACTTACTAAAGGTATGACACTTAAAGTTTTTCATGAGCACACTGCTCATATGAGTGTAATTCTAGGTAGTACCTTAGTTTAGTGAGAGTCTTGCTTATGTTCTATATCTTATGGTTTACAAACATTTTGTTGTTTGGATTTTCTGCAGAAATAAAGTTGAATTTTATCATTTCATTATCAGTTTGTTTTGTTTGCAATATTTATGTTGTGTTTGGATAGATCTCTATAAAGAATAAAGTTTGGACTAGTTGGAAATAGACATGACTAAGATCACATTGCATGTAATTTCCATGTTGCTTATCCATATTGACCTATGTCATTGAGTGTACTGATGTGGTGGTTATTGGGGTCTAGTTACATTTGTTGTATGACAAAAGCCGCAATGATTCCATTATTGATACATGAGATGAACCAAGTTGTTAAGGTGGAAGTCTAAAGGTAAATAACATACAGATGCGCGCTTACGGATTTTTGATATAATTGTTACAATATGTAGCCCAAGTGGGAGATTGTTGGAATTTTATATTCCAATAATTAATGTGGGCTAATATTATAAGACAATTATATTAGCTATTTATCATTAGTGAGTTTTATTTTATGTGATCAAATTAAGTGAGCCCGTTAGACAACTAAATCAGATAATATGGGCTTAAATGAGTAGATGTCAGTGTTGACCCATTAAGGGATAATGAGAACCCTATTAGGTTAACACACTACAAGAAGGTTATGGTCCACAATAGTTTCTCTTCTTTCCATCTGAAGAGTTACAAAGATCCTATTAAGGAATAAAGAGGTTCCGGTTGAGGAAGAATCATGAAGCCACCGGTTACGCTATTAGCTAGTTATCTGTTTCGTGACATATCCTAAGAAGAGTACATAGATAAAAAATCACCTACGGATTTAGATTATGCTGCATTTGTTTGATCAATTATTATGGACCCAAGTATTTCTAAAACTCTACTTAATAATCTCACTCATACAATCAGGTTAGCTTGTCCACTCAATTACACCTATTGAGGAATCAAAGTCAGGTAATGTCCTAATCCTTTCTTGTTCGGATTCTTGGATAGTAGATTTGTTGAGAGCATTTGTACGTTCATCACTAATTAAGCTAATTAATGTCATACATAATATTATGATTTACAATATATTAAATTATAATTTGTTTTTCCTGTCTCGTATGAAAATTGGCTAAGGTCTCAATTAGAAATAAAGAAAAGAAATTTAGCTGGAGATAAACCATAAGATCACCTAATATCGTTCGTGGTTGACAACCGTGACTCTTTCAATTCAAATAAATAGTCAATAACTATGAATTCAAGTATTTGTTTTTTTTTTTTTAGAAGAAAGCTTATTTCATTTTATCATAGATAAGAGAAGAAATACAATGAGGGATACAATCTACAGTTGCATCACCTCTCAATGAGCTGGTGAAGAAGAATGTGGCATTTACCTGGGGTAAAAAACAAGAGCAAGCCTTTGCTTTGCTTAAAGAAAAGTTTACTAAGACACTTGTTCTAGCTCTTCCTGACTTTTCTAAAACTTTTGAGCTAGAATGTGATGCCTCTGGAGTGGGAGTTGGAGTTGTATTGTTACAAGGTGGGCACCCTATTGCTTATTTTAGTGAAAAACTTCATAGTGCCACCCTTAACTACCCCACCTATGATAAAGAGCTTTATGCCTTAATAAGAGCCCTCTAAACTTGGGAACATTACCTTGTTTCCAAGGAATTTGTCATTCATAGTGATCATCAATCACTTAAGTACATTAGAGGGCAAAGCAAGTTAAACAAAAGGCAAGAAAAATGGGTAGAGTACCTAGAGAAAATTCCATATGTTATCAAATACAAAAAGGGAAAAACAAATGTGGTCGCTGATGCCCTCTCTAGGAGACACACATTGTTTTGTTTCCTAGGAGCTCAAATTTTAGGATTTGATAATATTAGGGACTTGTATGCTTTAGATGAACATGTCTCCCATTTACGAGAGTTGTAGGAAAAAGGCCCAAGATGGATTCTATTTGGCTGAGGGGTATTTGTTCAAAGAGGGAAAGTTGTGCATACCCCAAGGATCCATTAGGAAATTACTTGTGAAAGAGAGCCATGAAGGTGGGCTCATGGGCCACTTTGGGATAGACAAGACCCTTGTCTTACTCAAAGAAAAATTTTATTGGCCTCATATGAAGAAAGATGTCCATAAGCATAACACTAGGTGTGAGGCTTGTTTACAAGCCAAGTCTAGGGTGATGCCTCATGGGCTATACACACCCTTACCCATCCCATCTGCACCTTGGGTAGACATTAGTATGGACTTTGTCCTTGGGCTTCCTAGAACCCAAAGAGGTGTAGACTCTATCTTTGTGGTGGTGGATAGGTTTGGCAAGATGGCACACTTTATACCCTGCCACAAGGTGAATGATGCTTCCCACATCTCAAAACTCTTTTTCTGGGAAGTTGTGAGACTCCATGGTTTGCCTAGGACCATTGTGTCAGATAGAGATGCTAAGTTCCTTAGCCACTTTTGGAAAACCTTATGGGCTAAGCTAGGAACTAAACTTCTTTTCTCTACCACTTGTCATCCACAAACTGATGGGCAAACAGAGGTAGTGAATAGGTCTTTATCCACCTTTTTACAGGCTCTTCTGAAAAGCAGCCATAAGTCTTGGGATGAGTATCTTCCTTGCGTATAATTTGCCTACAATAGGGGGGTTCATAAAACCACTAAGCAATCCCCTTTTGAGGTTGTCTATAGGTTACATCCCCTAACACCGTTTGACCTCATTCCCCTTCCACTGGACACTTCTTTTATACATAAAGAAGGGGAATCTAGGTCAAAGTTTGTAAAGAATTTGCATGAGAGGGTTAAGATCCAAATAGAGAACCAAACAAAGGTGTATTCAACTAAAGGCAATAGAGGAAGAAAAGAGCTAATTCTTAATGAGGGTGACTGGGTTTGGCTCTATCTTAGGAAGGAGAGATTCCCTACTAAAAGGAAATCCAAGCTTAGCCCTAGAGGGGATGGACCTTTCCAGGTTTTGGAGAAGATCAATAACAATGCCTGTAGGTTGGACCTCCCAGAAGAGTATGGAGTCAGCACCACTTTTAACATTTCTGATTTAATTCATTTTGCAGGTGGAGCTGATATTGAGGAGGAGGAACTAACAGATTTGAGGTCAAATCCTCTTCAAGGGGGAGGGGATGATGCAATCCTCCCTAGGAAGGGACCAGTCACTAGAGCCATGAGCAAGAGGATTGGGCTAGAGTTGCTGAAGAAGGCCCTAGGGTTCTCATGAACCATAGGGTAGATTTCTGAGCCCATGGGCCAAGGTTGGGTCCAATTATCTTTGTACATATTAGATTAGGATGCCATTATATTTTGTCCTTGTATTTAGGTACCTTAGAAATATAGGATTTTTCAGCCCTTGTATTTTAGGGCACCTAGACTAGTTTTTGTATTAGGGGTAGTTTTGTAATTTCACATGCACTAAGTGAATATTTGATGTGTGTGTTGGGAAATAAATTTAATTGAATTGGTAGAAGCCCAATCCAATTAAATTTTAGAGGGGGAGGTGAGCATTTGCTTATTACACCCCATTGCCACATCATATAATCACACTTTGTGCATGTCCTTCATGCTTTACATGCCTCATGACACCTAAGCACACTTAGTGGACAATCTTGGAATTGATCTTGGATTAGTGGGCTGAACCATAACTAAAATTCACTAATCATAATTAGTGAAATTTTGGCTCTAAAATTTGGTTCCACAAATTCAATTTCAAATCCAAGTGAAATTTGAATAGAAATTCAAATTTCCCTCCAATTTTGTGTGACACTTAGGCTATAAATAGAGGTCATGTGTGTGCATTTTTTTCAACTTTGATCATTTGAAAATTAAACTTCAGATTTTAGAGCTCTTTTAGAGCACAAAATTTCATGCTCTTCTCTTCATCTCCCTTTATTCATCTCCTTCTTCCTCTAAGCTCTTATGCATGGCCTCCTATGGTGATGAACTTCTTCTAGACTCATCTTTTCCTTGAAGTGAAGTCTCCTCTTTCTCTTCCTTTTCCATTCCGCTGTCATTCATCTTCTAAGAAGAAAAGGAATCCATTGATGAAGAAGATCCTAGGCCTACAAGCTCCAATGGAGCTTACATCACCCCCTCTTGTTCAAGTGAAGGACACCTGCAAATCCAACATAGGAGATCTTGGAGTCCAACTTAACGACGGTAAATCCTGACATTAGTCACCTCAGATTTTTGTAAGTACATTTCACGTCCACCGTGGGGTAGGATGCAATCCTACCCCCAAGGGTATTGGATAGAATATTCCAAGAGGATTGGGCTAGAGCTACTAAAGAAGGCCCTAGGGTTCTCATGAACCTTAGGGTAGATTTTTGAGTCCATGGGTCAAGGTTGGATTCACTCTTCTTTGTAAATGTTAGAATTGGTTTTTCCTTCTTTTGGGCCTTGTATTTTTTCCATTCAAGTAGTATAGGGTTTTAGCCTTGTATTTCATGACATTTTGAGTAGTCTTTGTAATAGGGATTTTTTTTTTATATTTTCATGTATTTTGGCATGGGGGTGAGCTTAGCTATTATAGGGGGTGTGTGTAGCTAAGCTCTAGCTTCTTTAGGAATCTTCTCAAGGAAGCTTCTCAAGGAGGTGAGCTTAGTTATTAGAGGGGTGTGTGTAGCTAAGCTCTAGCTTCTCAAGGAAGTTTTCTCAAAGAAGCTTCTCAAGGAAGTTATCTCAAGAAAGCTTCTCAAGGAAGCTACCTAGTCTATAAATAGAAGCATGTGTAACACTTGTTGTAACTTTGATGAATGAGAGTCTTGTGAGACACAACTCAAAGTTTAACTTCTCTCCCTTTTTCTTCCTTAAATTTCGTGCTCCCCCCTCTCTCTTTCTCTCCCTCTTTCTTTCCTCCATTAAAGCATCCTCTTCAAGCTTCTTATCCAAGGCAATTCTTGGTGGTGAAGCTCATTCTTCCTTGGCTTATTCCCTAGTGGATGGTGCCTCCCCTCTCCTCTTCTCCTTTGCCTTCCGCTGCATCTCCATGGTGTAAAATCACCATTGAAGGACCTCATTGAAGCTCAAAGATCCAACCTCCATAGAAGCTCCACAAGCAAGCTTCCATCAAGTGGTAATCAAAGAAATAAGTCAAGATGAAAGAAAGAAAATAAGAGAGGAAGAAAGAAGAAAAATAATGAAAGAAATGAAAAGAGAAAAACATGCCTCCTATAGTAGTCATAACTCTTGCAAAAGCCTAAATGAAGAACTTCGTGACTATTATGAAGGAAGACATAGGTCACATCTTAGACCTCACTCCCATAGGAGAGAAAAGGAAAGAAAGCCTCAAGAGGCTAACATTAACCTCCCATACTTCCATGGGAAGGACAATGTATTGGCTAACTTAGATTGGGAAATAAGGGTAGAGTAACAACTTAAAAGGAAGTCTACTTCAAAATCTTATGGCTCTTACTCTTATCTAAAGAAAGACCAAGGTCAAGGCATCTTAGGGGTGACACCTTCTAAGCCCAAAGATGATAAGGGGAAGACAATAGAAAATCAACCCCTTAAGGCTAGTATGCAAGAGAAAACTAGCTCCATAAAGTGCTTTAAATATCTTGGAAGAGGGCACATTACTTCTCAATGCCCCACCAAGAAAACCATGATTATGAGGGGCCAAGACATTTATAGTAGCCAAGATGAGGCTACTACTTCACCTTCCTCTAGTGAAAGTGAAGAAGTAAAAGGTGAAGAATCTAGTGAAGAAATCTACCCCAAGAAGAAGGACAACCTTTAATGGTTAAGGAGGAGTGTAAGGAGGTAAGTGTCTCCTCCAAGAGGTTAGCTAAGAAGGAAAGTCATTTTGAAATAAAGACAAATATTAAAGAAACTTCCCCTCTTGGACAACCTCCATATATTCTCCTTTGTAAAAAGACACTTGTTAGCACTGTCACACCTCTTGGGCTTGACGTTATTCCTCAAGTAAAGGAGTTGTTGGATGAGGGTTTGGTTCGTAAGAGCTTAAATCCGTGTGCTTTTTTGGTGCCCAAAATAGGTATTATTAGGCACCAAATCCCTAAAATAAGTGATATGATGAATGTGTTGAGTGTTGAAACCCTATTTCGTAAAATCAGTCATGCACCCAACATTTTCATGAGTCATGTACATAGGGACTCATTAGGTAGGTTTGTTCTTATTTTTGGTTTTCATACAAACTTAGGTGCTCATATGGGACACCTTAGGTTTGTCGTGTTTTTTTGTAGGAATAATCAACATGAAAATATAGAAAAAGGTACGCTTTATTGCATTACTTTCCTTAATTTTTTAAATAGTGATCAAGGGGTTCCCACGGACCCTAAGAGAATAAAGGTCATTCCTGAATGGCCTACTCCACCAAGTATAAGGGAAATCTAGGGCTGCCATGACTTAACAAACTTTTACAAAAGGTTTATCCCATATTTTTCTATACTTGCAGCACCACTTATTGAGTTGGTGAGGAACCATGTTCCTTCATGGGAAGATCTCCATGAAAAGGGTTTTCAGACCTTACCCTACTCTAACATATTCAACACCACTAATACATATGTTTTTATTCTTTTTATAGGTGTCGAGGGAATGAGCCCAGAGTATGAAGAACCTCGGGATTTGAGGTCAAATCCTTTCCAAGGTGGAGGGGATGATGCAATCCTACCCCCCAAGGGTATTGGATAGAAGACTCCAAGAGGATTGGGCTAGAGCTACTAAAGAAGGCCCTAGGGTTCTCATGAACCTTAGGGTAGATTTTTGAGCCCATGGGTCAAGGTTGGATTCACTCTTCTTTGTAAATGTAGAATTGGTTTTTCCTTCTTTTGGGCCTTGTATTTTGGCCATTCTAGTAGTATAGGGTTTTAGCCTTGTATTTCAGGGCATTTTGAGTAGTCTTTGTAATATGGACTTTTTTTATATTTTCATGTATTTTGGCATGGGGATGAGCTTAGCTATTATAAGGGGTGTGTGTAGCTAAGCTCTAGCTTCTTTAGGAATCTTCTCAAGGGAGCTTCTCAAGGAGGTGAGCTTAGTTATTAGAGGGGTGTGTGTAGCTAAGCTCTAGCTTCTCAAGGAAGTTTTCTCAAAGAAGCTTCTCAAGGGAGTTTTCTCAAGAAAGCTTCTCAAGGAAGCTACCTAGTCTATAAATAGAAGTGTCGCAACATGCCCTTTTGCGGGAGAGCGAAGGCGAGGCTCACGGGTGCGCTTTCCAAAGGAGGAAAGATGCGCGGAGTCGCCACCAACGTTTATTTGTGGAAAACGTCGGAAAAACCGAAGGAAACCGGTCAAAACGAAAATTCTAAGTTCGGGAGTTGTATTTACGTTTGAGGAAGGTATTAACACCTCTCACGTTTGTCTCAAAGGACAACAACCTATTTTTAGAATTGTGAAATTGTGTTATCTTACCTTTTATTTCTTTTTATTTTTGAGGTCGACAAAAGCAGGGGCTTTTGCTCCTACGTACCCTCCATCGAAGAGGAAATCAGACCTACGTAGTTCTTTCTTAAGAGTGAATCAAGCGATTCTTTTTACTTGAAAGGTGATCATTTTAAGGCGTTGGACCTTAAAAATGATCCATTTTACTTGGTAAGAAACTGAAATGATAAACTTTCAAAACCCTATTTTTTGTGGACGACCTTGACTAGGCGAGTTGATTTTAGCCTTAGTTTCACTTTAGTTATTAGTCAATTCAATTAAGAATGAGAAATCCCAAAGAGAAAACGTCCGATTGATTTTTTGCTTTATTTTACTAAAAAGGTATTTTTTTTATTATTATATTATTATTTTACCTCATTTTTTGATTTCCAACGTGGTTACGGCACGACCGAACGGTTGGAATTCATTTTAACAGAAATTAACGGATGATACAATTCAAATGATCGGTGGGAATTTATTTTATTTTTAGATTAGGCGAGAAACGACTTAAATAAATGACTGAAGCACGTCAAAAGGGGGTACGAAAAGTAAATGAAAACGAGAATAAAAATGCATGAAACAAAATGTGGACCACCACGGGTACATAGAATGAATTGAAAAGCTCGGTTTGAGGTACTTACCAGTTGAAGACTGAAGAAAACGAAGAACGGTGAATAACGGAGGAAAACCTTCACGGATTTGCTTACGGAAACCTCTCGGAAGTGTTACGGAAGCACCTCGGCTAGGATTTTCTTCACGGAAACAATTTTTTTTCACCCAAAACAGCTGAAATACCTCACTAGGGGCATCCGGGCTCCTTAGAACAACCCCTTTCAACCTATTTATAGGGAAAAGGGGGAGGAGGTTGCCGCCCAGCTCGCCCAGGCGAGCTGGGTTATTTCCTCCAGAAGCAATCCAGCTTCAAAAAACATTCAAGAAGGCCCAATTCAAAATTTCGAAATTATTATTTGCACCCCCAAATTTTGATAAGTTCACCCCCCCTTCTTTCGTAATTTACGGAAAAGTTACGGAAGCCTTACGGAAGCATATAGGACTTGATTTTCTTCTTTTTTTTCTCTTCTCTCTCACCCATATTAAGTTAAATATGCTTATTTAGGGTTATGGGAATTTTACGGAATCATTACGGGTGTCCCGGAAGCCCCGGAATCCCATTTTTCAACAAAACGGGGGGTGTGGTGGCCACCTAGCTCGCCTGGGCGAGCTAGGTTGCTTCAACCTTAATCAAGAAATTGCCCAGAAACCTCTAGAAGGTCCCAGATTCAAAAATTACTATTTGCACCCCCATTTTACTAAATACACCCCCTTTACCTTTTTTTGGTAATTATTTTTCCGTAACGTTACGAAACTTTACGAATTTCGTAACGATACCTATTTTCTTTCCGTAAGGTTACGAATCCTTACGGATCATGTACTTACTCTTTTTTAGCTTTCGAAGAAGTTACGAAAACTCACGGATTGCGCAAAAATACCTCATTTTGATTTCCGTCACATTACGGAATTTCACGGATCGCGTAAGCCTGCTTCCTTTTGATTTTCGGAACATCTCGGGATTTCACATATTGTGCAACAAAGGGTGCCAAGTATCTCGAAGCGGCCAATCAAAGGTTGTATATCATCAAATAATAATCCCCGGACGAAATTACGGTATGACAGTTGCCCCTCTTTACTTATCTCTCATCGGAGATAGAGGAAAGCAAAGATAAGACACTGATTTCGTCCGTCCTGCCCTTTACGTGATGACGACTCTCGTCTCTACTCCTTCTTTTTTTTCTTCTGCACAACACAAAACAAAATACAAACAACAACAAGAACAACGAATATAATATACATATACACATATACACATGCTTGGCGAGGGAACCAATCCGAAAAATAATAGAAAAACATATTTCCCAGTCACCAAAGGCTCCGCGCTTGATAACGGAGGACACATGAACAACGCTAGCCAATGAATTCATGGGTCTCCGAATAAAAAGTGGAGAATGGAGAATTGGCGAACAGCGCAACGCAATAACTTCGCGGGGCTCCTGACTCTAAGGTGGAGGACACATGAAAAGCGCTAGGCAATAACATTCATGGGGCTCCGAAAAAAAGTGGAGAATGGAGAATTGGCGAACAGTGCTAGGCAATGACATTCGCGGGGCTCCAGACTCGAAGGTGGAGGACACATGAACAGCACTAGGCAATGACATTCATGGGGCTATTTTAAAAAGTGGAGAATGGAGATTTGGCGAACAGCTCTAGGCAATGACATTCGCGGGGCTCCAGACTCGAAGGTGGAGGACACATGAACAACGCTAGACAATGACATTCATGGGGCTCCGAAAAAAAGTGGAGAATGGAGAATTGGCGAACAGCGCTAGGCAATGACATTCGCGGGGCTCCAGACTCGAAGGTGGAGGACATATGAACAGCGCTAGGAAATGGCATTCATGGGTCTCCGAATAAAAGTGGAGAATGGAGAATTGGCGAACAGCGCTAGGCAATGACATTCGCGGGGCTCCAGACTCGAAGGTGGAGGACACATGAACAGCGCTACGCAATGACATTCATGGGTCTCCGAATAAAAGTGGAGAATGAAGAATTGGCGAACAGTGCTAGGCCATGACATTCGCGGGGCTCCAGACTCGAAGGTGGAGGACACATGAACAGCGCTAGGGAATGACATTCATGGGTCTCCGAATAAAAGTGGAGAATGGAGAATTGGCGAACAGCGCTAGGCAATGACATTCGCGGGGCTCCAGACTCGAAGGTGGAGGACACATGAACAGCGCTAGGGAATGGCATTCATGGGTCTCCGAATAAAAGTGGAGAATGGAGAATTGGCGAACAGCGCTAGGCAATGACATTCGCGGGGCTCCAGACTCGAAGGTGGAGGACACATGAACAGCGCTAGGCAATGACATTCATGGGTCTCCGAATAAAAGTGGAGAATGCAGAATTGGCGAACAGCACTAGGCAATGACATTCGCGGGGCTCCAAACTCGAAGGTGGAGGACACATGAACAACGCTAGGCAATGACATTCATGGGTCTCCGAATAAAAGTGGAGAATGGAGAATTGGCGAACAGCGCTAGGCAATGACATTCGCGGGGCTCCAAACTCGAAGGTGGAGGACACATGAACAGCGCTAGGCAATGACATTCATGGGTCTCCGAATAAAAGTGGAGAATGGAGAATTGGCGAACAGCGCTAGGCAATGACATTCGCGGGGCTCCAGACTTGAAGGTGGAGGACAGATGAACAGCGCTAGGCAATGACATTCATGGGTCTCCGAATAAAAGTGGAGAATGGAGAATTGGCGAACAGCGCTAGGCAATGACATTCATGGGTCTCCGAATAAAAGTGGAGAATGGAGAATTGGCGAACAGCGCTAGGCAATGACATTCGCGGGGCTCCAGACTCGAAGGTGGAGGACACATGAACAGCGCTAGGCAATGACATTCATGGGTCTCCGAATTAAAGTGGAGAATGGTGAATTGGCGAACAGTGCTAGGCAATGACATTCGCGGGGCTCCAGACTCGAAGGTGGAGGACACATGAACAGCGCTAGGCAATGACATTCATGGGTCTCCGAATAAAAGTGGAGAATGGAGAATTGGCGAACAGCGTTAGGCAATGACATTCATGGGGCTCCGAAAAAAAAAAGGTTTGTTGGCAAGACCAAACGGTCCGCCGGTTTTTTCCACCTAAAAGGCAAACATGGTTTTTTGCAAAGAAAAATAAATCATTCGCGAGAGCACCAGATCTTAGAGAAACAATATACTTATGTCAAGGGTAATCTTCCTTGTAACCGAGAATGAAGGGCAGGATGTCAACTTTTAGCTTTTAAATGAACATGCAGGGGAAACATCGGGCTAAGCTGAAAACAAATCACTCATAGTGTATAAAACTCACACAGGCAAGTGTTTTATCCTATTCCCAAACCATAACTGCACCATGACTCTATTTGCACACGACTTCCTATCGAATCAAAGATCAAACATACGATCACGGACCAATAGGATTTTCTCGAGGGTAGTGTTTTTGGAGAGGAAGTTGGGTGTTTCGGTCTTTTCCTCTTTGTTCATGTGGGGTGGGATTTCGCCAGTCGAGAATGGCAATCTGAAAGGAAGAGACACCAAAAATGGGTTTCCCTTTGTCGGCAGTCAGTTAACTTGCCGAGAATTTATCTGGTCTGAAGATTTTCCAT
Organism: Glycine soja; assembly: GCF_004193775.1. NCBI lineage: Eukaryota > Viridiplantae > Streptophyta > Magnoliopsida > Fabales > Fabaceae > Glycine > Glycine soja. The sequence continues at coordinate 14,928,969 of NC_041005.1, forward strand.
TCCCTTTCTTTCATTGACCCAAAATTATTCTGTTTGCCTCTGCTCTTTTCCATTTTCACTTCCCTTCGACCTTCGATCGGGAATCCTTCCTTTTCTTTTTTTTTGTTCTTTTCTTTATTTTCATCTTTTTCTTTTTTTTCTTTCCATTTATTCCTTTTCTTTCTTTTCACTTCTCCTTCCCCATCCCTTTGTTTGGGAAATCGGGTTTTAGCATTTTATTCGCTCTCCCTTGAGGAGATTCCGCTGTCCTTTGCTTCAGGGAAGGAATGAGGATTCATTTTTATAGGCCAAGGTTCAAAAAGGTCTAAGGTTGTGTTTCAATGGGGTCTTTTATCGTGGGAACCCAATCTTGATATCTGGGGCAAAACAAATTTGGGTGTCAAGGTGTCGATTTCGGGCCGAACTTCCATATTATTCCATAAGGCACGTGTGACAATGATGATTTGAAAACAACGTGCAAAATTAGTCATGGCTACAACCAGGTGGGCACTCAAGCATCCCGTTTATGGCATTGTGATACTACGGTTGGGAATTTACACAAACAGACCCAACGTTTCCAAGTTATGTTCTTTCATCAATTTAATGAATTCATCCATTCTTATCTCGGTTTATTCCGGAAAATAAACTCTTAGCATCAGTCCCTTGTTTCCAGAAGATACGTTTGCTCTTTACGAATGATTTATACTTCTTAACTATAACATGTCGACCTTCGCGGTCTTTCTTTCTTTTTCCTTTTTGTTTCATTTTTATATATTCACAAAATTATACACCCATGGCCCTCTACGAGGAAAAATTTTCTTTGTACATCTACATTCTTATTCATGACAAAACTTTTTCTGTACACGCATGGGAACTCTTTCTCTTTACGTCACACGGTCTATATACAAACCCTATTTACGTTCAAAGATTTTTTCATTTTTCCCCACACACACCTGTGGTTCATACAAAAGTTTCTTTATATACACTCGTTGCTCACACACACAAGAATTTCTTTCCATACATTATTTACACACACAAAATTCTTTTATACACATTTTCCTTTTACATATATAAAAAGCTCTTTTCTTTTCTTTGTATACATAGACACGACATTCATTCACAACGCTTTATTTTTGGCGTTATCATGATTTTTTGTTCATTTTATTTTTAGGACGACATTCCTAAATGAAAAAACTCTACACGGTTCCGAAATTTCAACAAACACTATTGACAACAACGAAGTAAGCCTAACGCAATAGTCCAAACAAAATATATGCACAAAACAAATGACAATCGCAACAACAAAACAAACATTAGTCCCTCAAGTCATAGAAACAAGATAACATACAAATGATAAATGATGGAACATACGGATTTGGGGATCCCACGGTCATGTAGCTCCGCATGCCACCGGACTCTTGGGACACAGTAACAAAAAGTGGGGTGGTCGACAAAAGCAGGGCTTTTGCTCCTACGTATCCTCAATTTGTGATGAGGAACTTAGACCTACGTAGTTCTTGCTAACTGTGAGACTAAAAATAGTCTCGGTGTTTTCTTCACTAAAATGTGAACATGCTTTAGTAAAGAGACAAAACTTCCAACTGATCAGAGCAACATATGCTTTTTGGATGAAAAACAATGTGTCTATCGGGGAAGGAGAGTATGCTGATGAAATTTTCTCATAACCGTAAATGAGATTTTGGATGTTAGCATTTCATTTCTAAATGACCATTTAGAGGAAGCACTGGGTCCAACAAAATAGAAAAAAATCACTAAAAGTGTATCAATCTCACACAGGTAAGTGTTTTATCCTAATTCCAAACCATAGATATGTCATGACTTGATTTTGCAAATCATTTCCTATCAAATCAAAGATTACATGCGTGATCATGGATCAATAGGACTTTTTCTTGGGAATGGTTTGTTTTTCTTGGTAGGAACTTTGGCTTTGAGTGTTTTTGGCCTTTTCCTTTTTTGTTTTTGTTTAGTTTGAGGTGAACAAGTCACCGACGCACAGGATTTTGGTTGGCAATCAAAGGAATAGGGCCACTTTAGGTCGTGGTTTCCTTTCTTTTTTTTTTCGTTTACTTGATGACGATTCTGTATTGTTCAGATATTGTCTGGTCCAAAGACCTTTCTAGATGTTTCTTTTGTTTTCTTCCGATCCTTGATTGGAAATTTTCTTTCCTTTTTTTGCTTTCTCCCCCTCTTTGATTGAGAATTTTTCTTTTCTTTTTTTTTTCTTTTTTGTTTTCTTCCGAGGGCAAGGATCGACATTCTCATCCTGGGTCAAAGTTTATGATAAGTTGGGATTTTGGCTCAAGGCTTGTAGAACGGCTGGTCATGATATATGTCAGGGTTTGGCCAGCGGTTCGGGGATAAAGGGGATGTCCCACATTATTTCCATGATATACATGCAACAATGATGATTAGGAAATTTTATGCAAAACTGGTCATGCATGCACCCATGTGGACACTCAAGCATCAAGTTTTTATGGTCATGTGACACTAGGGCTCAGGATTCATTTTCCCTACTTAAGTGAACCTAGTGTTTCCAAAATATGTTTTTTTATCAATTCATGCATTCATCCGAGTCCATTTTGGGCGTTCGGGAAAATTTTCACAGCACTCACCCTTCAGGTGTATACACATTTTTTCAAAAACTGGTTATGATCAGTGAATTTTTCAAAGAAAAGCTGGAAGTTATCTCTTTTCACAAGCATGTTGTTTTTTAGCTAGACAACCTTTATTATTTTTTATTTTCTATTTTTTTTCTTCCTTTTTATTCTTTTCTTGCTCGCTCTCTTTTTGCTCTCTCTTTTTTTCATGAGGTATTTTGCTACCTAAACATACGTATAATAATTTTGCTATATACATGCATATCCAAGGTATCTTGCTACCTAAACATACATATATATGTTTTGTGAGATATTTTTGCTATATACATGCATATCCAAGGTATCTTTCTACCTAAACATACATATATACATATATTTTTTGTGAGGTATGACTACCTTCCGAGCTTGTGCTTGTTTTATTTAAATTCCTAGGATCAAGAGCAACTAGGTGTGTCCTACTATTACTTGAGAAACAAAGGTGATCAAACAAGCAGAGATTTAAAAGTTACTAGGTTGCCTCCTAGTAGCGCTTCTTTAACGTCTTGAGCTGGACGCATGATGGCTTGCAGGTCACGGACCTAGTACTTTGCTTACCTTTGGCTTTGGACTTGGTCGCCTATTGGTCGGTCATGGGTCGTAAGCAACGCTCTAACCTTTTTGTGGATGAGCTGAGGTGAACTCTAGAGGTGATGGCGGTGCGTCTATTGCCCGCTGCCGGCCATCCCCAGGCTGCTGTTGTGTTTCGCCCTGCGCCTGCCTGGGGACGCAATACTTCTTGATGAAAGCTCGATTAGTAGGGGGCATGATGCCCTTGCTGAAGGTGATAGGCACTCCGTAGAACTGACAGAGACCCGTAATTAGAGCTTGGAAACTTCAAGACCCTGTTGGACTTCTCCGGGTCCACTGGGTGCCTTTGTGGGCGCGATCCCTGCAAACAATAGACGACATCAGAAGTCAGTTGAGCGATGTGCATACTTACCTATGTCATGATGACGTGACCTTGCCGGGGGGACGGGCACCCTGTAGGACTGACAGAGGCCCGTAACCAGAGCTGGAAACCCCAAAGCCCTGTTGGACTTCTCCGGGTCCACTTGGTGTCTTTGTGGGCGCGATCCCTGCAAATAATAGATGACATCAGAAATCAATTGAGTCACGTGCATACTTACCTATGTCACGATGACCTCGCTGGGGGACGGGCACCTTGTAGGACTGACAGAGGCCCGTAACCAGAGCTGGAAACCCCAGGGCCCTGTTGGACTTCTTCGGGTCCACTGGGCGTCTTGTGGGCGCGATCCCTACAAACAAAAGATGACATCAGAAATCAATTGAGCCATGTGCATACTTACCTATGTCATGACGGCACAGACCAACTGATACATCTGCAGGGGGAGATTGGCATTGTGGTCGCTGGGCAGAATGTTGCTAAATAGCAACGTCATCCATATCCATGTAAGAGTGGTCATGTTGGTGCGCATGATCCGCATTCATCTTTTTGCAGCGACACGGGTGAAATTGCCCCGGTATGCATACTAGATGCGTGATAGCCTCCCTCTCTGGATGTGCTCGCACAGTTGGTCACCCTCCAATATCAGGGGGTGGCCTAGGAACTGATAAAAGGAAACTACCGGCCCCTTTTCCGGGAGCGCAAGTCTCAGTTAAGCATCTAAGGGCAAAGGACCTTATATTCTCCTAAGGTGTGGATATGGAGCACACTGAAAATGAGGATGCGTAGCCCTCTAAAGGCGAGGGCGTGCAGCCCTCTGCAGGCGAGGATGTGCAGTCCTCTGATGGCAAGGACATATAGTCCTCTAAAGGTGATAGGTACTAGTACCCAAGGGTCCACCTTTATGAGAAGCAAGAGATCGACTCATCGAGAGGGCCAGTCATCCAACAAGATTGGACACGAGATGAAGGAAATCTATGCAGTTAACATGATTTTTAGGGATGCAGACGTATGCAACCTTTGTCGTGAAATTTGGTAATGGTGACCTCATATGAAACAATGCAATGCAATGGAAAGTTGTACAATGTTCATGACATTCTTTCCCTATTTTGTGATTTTGATTTTGATTTAATTTTTTTTTAGGAAAACACAGATTGACTGTCCTGATTTTGATTTAATTTTTTTTCTTGGAAAACACAGATTGACTGTCCTTTTGAAAAAGGTGATAATTCATGCAACCTTATCCTATCTTTTGCAAATCTCTCTGGGAACTCCCTCAGAGTGTATATTCTATTTGATTCAGTCACTTGACCATTTTGGAGCGACGACAATGGAGCCGTTTGACGTTTAATCCATCTATTGAAATTCTAGGGCTTGTATCCCCTTTTTTCCTTGTTTAAAAACATCGACGGGTGAGAACTTTTGATCTGCCCCTATGTTCACTTGAGGCTCATGCACGATGCCCCTCATTGCCCCAGTGTAAGGCTTTTAGGTACCAATTGTTATCTTTCGTCATGACCTTGTAGCTGGGAACCTATTGGGTTAGAACTTCTAATCTGCCCCTAGGTTCGCTTAAGGTTTTTTGCATGGTGTCTTTCATTGCCCCAATGTAGGGCTTAGAGGTACCAATTGTTGTCTTGTTTTCACAACCTCGTAGTGAGGAAGAATGAAAGAAGCAATTGATTCTTACAAAAAGAATTTTCCAAGGACGAGAAATAGTTGAAGGATTTTTCAGTTGATGGATTAAGCCAAATGACTCCTATGTAGAAGCAAAATGTTTTGATGTCTTGATGATGCTAAAGGATCAAGTGCTTCTAAGTTTTATTCAAGACAAGAATCCAAGAAAATCAAGATATATGATCAAGTTGATCTCTAGAATCTTTAGGAAGAAGTTTCTAAATTGAAAAAACAAAAGGTTTGACCAAAGAATTCCATCATTTCAAATTGAGATTTTCTCTCTGGTAATCGATTACCAGCAACTGAAAATGTTTATCACAGTCACTAGAAATTTGAATTCAAAATTTATAATGTGTAATTGATTACACATGGATGGTAATCGATTACCAGCAGTTTATTGAACGTTTTAATTCAAATTTTAAAGCCTGTAATCAATTACACAAGTCTTGTAATTGATTACCAGAGGGGATTTTCAGAAAATAATTTCCAAGTCACATCTATTCAGATATTTTATGAATGACAATCAAAGGTGACTTGGAAACACGAATTTAAAGAGACTTTTCATTGCCCAAACAGTTTTATCCTCTCAAAAAGATTCCTTGGTCAACCACTTGCATACTCAATAAAGAATTTTGATTGATCTTCATTATACAATCTATCTCTTTTAAGAGAGATTTCTTCTTCTCTTCTTATTTCTGAAAAGGGATTAAGAGACCGTGGGTCTCTTGTTATAGAGGATTCTTGAATACAAGGGAAGGGTTGTCCCTGTGTGGTTCAGACTTTGTAAAAAGAGTTTTACAAAGAGAATGAAAAATCTCAAGTGGGTTGCTTGAGGATTGGACGTAGGCACGGGAAGTGGCCGAACCAGTATAAATCAAGTTTGCATTCCTCTCTTCCCTTAAACTTCTTTTATTTATTGCTATTTATCTTTTTCTTTAAAGAAGTTTACTTTGAATTGTCTTTTGAGTAATTCATGGTGCATTGCTAATCCGAAAAGAGAGAGCGAAAGTTTAATTGGGGAATAGTCTTTGTATCTTAATTCAACCCCCCTTTTTTTTCTTAAGGTAACTGAGGCCATTTATCCAACATCCTACTCTTGATAACTCACTTCTCTCTAAAAAGACAAACTTTCCGGAATGATGAAATGAGGTCACATGAACGTCTTGAAAACACAGTCAATCAAATGCTTTGTTTTTAACACTTTTTTTTATTTTGAAACTTGTTTGTTTTGAACTTTACTCGTTGTTTTACGGCACCCCCACCAACGTGCATGACGAGTAATCTCTGATTGAATAGTCTTGGAAGTCCAAACTCAGGAGCACAGGTTGCTTGAGCAAATAGACCAATGGCTTGCACCCAATTCCGGTGAAAGTTGAAAATCCTAATGAGTCATTAGAGACATCTAACAACAACTTTCAAAATTGCCCCATGTGTGGCATCTCTTGTCAATGTCAGGATTTACACGCGATTCTCCTCAAATTTCAGCCAGCCCGCATCAATTAGACCTTGCACATTACGCTTTGGGCCCCTACAATGCTTAATGGAATGCCCCGGGGCTTCTCCATGACAAGCACACGTTGCGTTCGAGTCGTATTCTCGGAGAAATGGAGGTTGATGAACCTTGGTTGGGGTTATGGCTACCATTGAATTATCAAGTAGATATATGAGCAAGTTAGCATAGGACACCGGAATTGGGGTGAATTCTACAGGCTTTCTCGCTGCAAAATTCATTTCTTGGTTGGTGCTCTTGGTTTGTGCTAAAGGTGGTGTTCGTCATTGGAAGTGCGGTAGGTAGGCTTTGTGGTTGATTTTAGGGATGGCCTTTGTGGATAACTGGGCGATGGGTAAGGAGAAGGTTTGTTATTGGCTGAGTAATGACATTGTTGGGTTGGTGGGAAACTTGGCTGTATAGGAATGGCAGTCACAGCATGGGCTTCTCCTTCATCCTCACCCTCTTCATTTGCCCTAGTTTTTTTTTTTTTTTGCATTTATCAAAGCAAGATGATCAGATTTGCCTCTTTTTAGACCCACTTCGATCATTTCGCCAGCGAAGACCAAATCCGCAAAGTTTGAAGGTGTGTAACCCACCATTTTCCATAACAGAATACTGGTAATGTGTCTACTATCATTGTCATCATTTTTCGTCATTGAGGTGCCACTTGAGCTGCCAGGTTCTCCACCTTTGGGTGTATTCTTTGAAAGATTCGTGCCCCCTTTTTGCACATGTTCTGTAATTGCATCCTATCCGAAGCCATTATACAGACACAGCCTAACGAAGGCAACCATTAGGTCCTTCCAAGAATGGACTCGGGAAGGTTTCAAGTTAGTGTACCAGGTAACAGCTACCCCAGTAAGACTTTCTTGGAAGGAATGTATCAGTAATTTCTCATCTTTTGCGTATGCCCCCATCCTCCAACAATACATCTTTAGATGGTTCTTGGGGCAAGTAGTCCCCTTGTACTCGTCAAAGTCCAGCACCTTGAACTTGGGAGGGGTGATGATATTGGGTACTAGGAACAACTCTTCTAGGTTAGCAAAGGCATAATCTTCACCTCCTTCAATGGCCCTGAGCCTTTCCTATAAATGATCCAACTTTTCCATTTCTGCCATAGCACGAGGGTGATACTGAGGGCCTTCCGAAGTGTTTTCAAGGGGTATACCACCAACTGCTTTCCCTTCAGTGGCATATCCGAGTCAAGGCTCGAAGTCGGCTAGATTGTGATGGGGAATTTCATGTGTCTCCCCCACAGTTTAAGAGACATGTGCATGATCAATTTGGGGTTGTTGGCTCTCAATGGGCATAGGAGTGGAGTTATTGACATTCTTATTGGGAGTGTACGCCACATTGGGTGGCGTATAGTTGAGAGGCAAGCCATATGGCGGGAAGGCGTGCTCGTTTTGAATTTGCACATCATGGGGGCCGCCTGTACTTCCCAAATCTTTGCCTACCATATTTGAGGTTGGATGATTCATTTGGTTGATGCCGGATGGGGACGTCGGGTTCACCTTAGCAACAACGTTGGTAGCGGCAATTGCAACTGCATTGGCTTCCATTATCTTCTTCACGCTCATCATGGCCTCCATCATTGCGGCCATTTGCTCTTTCATGGCCTCCATGTCGGCCTCCATCTACTCTTGTACCTCCTCCTCTTTACCCATTACTCTAGCTCTAGCACAGGTTCGGTAAGGGCGTCGTAAAGCGGGTTCTTTTCTTTTTTATAACAATGATTAAGTTCTCCCTTTTCTTTTTTTTTATTTTATTTTTCAAGGAAAGAATGTAATGAGCAATGCAACCAATGAAAAGCATGGATGTATGCGAATGATGCATAGTTGAAGTATTGCGAATTTTTACACAGGACATGGGGTTGAATCAATTTAGATTTTCAACTTGGTCTATGACATCTTTGTCAAGGTGAAACTGGAAGTAACAAGGATATCAACAATCCTAAACGTGTTTGACAGTAGCCGAAGCAATGATGTAACACAATCCACCTTTTGCCCCAACTTTTGCAAGATGGTTACTCTCATACTTCAACTTGACTCGATGAATCTTTTCATAAAAGCACGAGCTTGGTTCAACCCCATAACCCAGGGAATAACAATTTTGATCGCCAATACTTCATCAACATTTCATAGGGATGAAAGACTCAGGAATATGGATACTATGCATGGAAAATGTAATTATGAGATTGAGATGCCCGAAGAAATATCCTTTCTTAGTTAATCATGCATTAGGTACCATGTTCAATCATTTTGTTTTTAAGTGAAATGGGTTTATGATCCCAACACGGTTGGCTCATGATACCAAATATATGCAACTAAGAATGCAACGTGAATTTTCGCGCTTCCCTTTTTTTGTTCTTGTTTTGTAGAGGAAGGCACAAGGATCATGTATGAGCAAACATGTAGAACAAAAGGGTATGCAATTTGTAGATCAAAAAGACAGTGAACGCATATGCATGATGATGCAATGACTCATGCAAAATGTGAGGCTGGAATATGATAACGGACCAATGCAGGAACGATATGTTCATTATGATGCCATGAAGAGATGCTTATGCGATGCATGATATGAATGCATTTACGGACACGAGAGCCAGGAAAATCATCTCTCCTTACTTGCGCATTTGGGGGCACAATGCCCCATGTGTGCAGTTAAGAAGACGATATGGATCTTCCGACTTCCCACGACAAAAGACGAGACCCACATACAATGCATGTGTGACGGCATGATGCAGATGCACAAAAGCGCAACAGGGGGATTTACACAGCATGGCAATATCCTCAAATAATCATACAACAAAGGCGTACATGACCTTTAGGTTATATGCATGACAGTATTTAAAATGGCACGCAGCGTGTTTGCTCCGTGCCCCTATTTTAGGGACCTGTAAGATAATATCTAGGGGTCTCTAATAACTACTCCCAACGATTCATAGCTCCCACGACTGTTTTCTAGAGGTATCATCACTCAAGAAAATAATATTGTGGCGGTATGGAATACCAGCGACAACATATTATAAAGAGAGAAAGCTCTAGACGAGGTTTCACTATTATCAAGCAAGTCGGAGACCTAGGATGATCGTAGATTCACTTCCACTCCTTAGATTCCCATGAACCCGGGTATAGGGCCCCTTGTGGGTGCTTAGAATGCAGTGTAAAGAATGCAAAATAGACAACAGTTATTTACATTTTACACAGTTCAACAAATGCACACACAAAGTTTCACAAATCCACAATTCCTTAAAATAGGCCTAACTCACAAAAAAAGTCCCCAGTGGAGTCGCCAACTGTCACAACATACCCTTTTGCGGGAGAGTGAAGACGAGGCTCACGGGTGCGCTTTCCAAAGGAGGAAAGATGCGCGGAGTCGCCACCAACGTTTATCTGTGGAAAACGTCGGAAAAATCGAAGGAAACCGGTCAAAACGAAAATTCTAAGTTCGAGAGTTGTATTTACGTTTGAGGAAGATATTAGCACCTCTCACGTTTGTCTCAAAGGACAACAACCTATTTTTAGAATTGTGAAATTGTGTTATCTTACCTTTTATTTCTTTTTATTTTTGAGGTCGACAAAAGCGGGGGCTTTTGCTCCTACGTACCCCCCATCGAAGAGGAAATCAGACCTACGTAGTTCTTTCTTAAGAGTGAATCAAGCGATTCTTTTTACTTGAAAGGTGATCAATTTAAGGCGTTGGACCTTAAAAATGATTCATTTTACTTTGTAAGAAACTGAAATGATAAACTTTCAAAACCCTATTTTTTGTGGACGAGCTTGACTAGTAGAGTTGATTTTAGCCTTAGTTTCACTTTAGTTATTAGTCAATTCAATTAAGAATGAGAAATCCCAAAGAGAAAACGTCTGATTGATTTTTCGCTTTATTTTACTAAAAAGGTATTTTTTTATTATTATATTATTATTTTACCTCATTTTTTTTATTTCCAACGTGGTTGCAGCACGACCGAACGGTTGGAATTCATTTTAATAAAAATTAACGGATGATACAATTCAAATGATCGGTGGGAATTTATTTTATTTTTAGATTAGGCGAGAAACGACTTAAATAAATGACTGAAGCACGTCAAAAGGGGGTACGGAAAGTAAATGAAAACGAGAATAAAAATACATGAAACAAAATGTGGACCACCACGGGTACATAGAATGAATTGAAAAGCTCGGTGAATAACGGAGGAAAACCTTCACGGATTTGCTTACGGAAACCTCTCGGAAGCGTTACGGAAGCACCTCGGCTTAGATTTTCTTCACGGAAACAATTTTTTTTCACCCAAAACAGCTGAAATACCTCACCAGGGGCATCCGGGCTCCTTCCCTTCAGCCTATTTATAGGAAAAAGGGGGAGGAGGTTGCCGCCCAGCTCGCCCAGGCGAGCTGGGTTGCTTCCTCCAGAAGCAATCCAGCTTCAAAAAACATTCTAGAAAGCCTAATTCAAAATTTCGAAATTGCTATTTGTACACCCCCCCCCCCCCGAATTTTGATAAGTTCACCCCCTCTTTCGCAATTTACGAAAAAGTTACGGAAGCATATAGGACTTGATTTTCTTCTTTTTTTTCTCTTCCCTCTCACCCGTATTAAGTTAAATATGCTAATTTAGGGTTATGCGAATTTTACAGAAGCATTACAGGTGTCCCGGAAGCCCTGGAATCCCATTTTTCAACAAAACGGGGGGTGTGGTGGCCACCTAGCTCGCCCAGGCGAGCTAGGTTGCTTCAACCTTAATCAAGAAATTGCCCAGAAATCTCTAGAAGGGCCCAAATTCGAAAATTACTATTTGCACCCCCCATTTTACTAAATACACCCCCTTTACCTTTTTTTGGTAATTCTTTTTCCGTAACGTTACGAAACTTTACGAATTTCATAACGATACCTATTTTCTTTTCGTAAGGTTACGAATCCTTACGGATCATGTACTTACTCTTTTTTAGCTTTTGAAGAAGTTACGGAAACTCACGGATTGCGCAAAAACACCTCCTTTTGATTTCTGTAACATTGCGGAATTTCACGGATCGCGTAAGCCTGCTTCCTTTTGATTTTCGGCACGTCTCGGGATTTCACATATTGTGCAACAAAGGGTGCCAAGTATCTCGAAGCGGCCAATCAAAGGTTGTATATCATCAAATAATAATCCCCGGACGAAATTAGGGTATGACAAGAAGCATGTGTAACACTTGTTGTAACTTTGATGAATGAGAGTCTTGTGAGACACAACTCAAAGTTCAACTTCTCTCCCTTTTTTCTTCCTTAAATTTCGTGCTCCCCATCTCTCTTTCTTTCCCTCTTTCTTTCCTCCATTAAAGCATCCTTTTCAAGCTTCTTATCCAAGGCAATTCTTGGTGGTGAAGCTCCTTCTTCCTTGGCTTATTCCCTAGTGGATGGTGCCTCCCCTCTCCTCTTCTCCTTTGCCTTCCGCTGCATCTCCATGGTATAAAATCACCATTGAAGGACCTCATTGAAGCTCAAAGATCCAGCCTCCATAGAAGCTCCACAAGCAAGCTTCCATCAGGGGCTGTAGTAAAACTTCCCTCGCGGCCACCCGCATTCATAGCTAGCACACACTCCGGCCTTCAGCAAGAGCCACTCCCAGAAAATTCCAGTGCTCCTCCAATGACCATGATGCACAACGATGTTCTCCATCAACTTCAATCAAGACCGCATTGCCGATATGGAATGCCACCATGAAGAGGAACTTAGAAAATTGAATGCCAACCATGATGAGTTTGAGGCTCGTGTGAGACGCCCCCAAGGAGACGAACACTCTGCCCACACAATCAACAAGCACACCTAGGGCTAATCGCATTCCTATCAAACCAATAATACCCTAGATGAAAACAATATCTCACATGCACATCACTATGAAGGACAGACGACTCGATGACACCCTTTTTCGATCGCATCATGGAGGTCGACCTGCCTTTAGGTTGGAAACCGCTCAACCTAGAGCGCTATGACGGAACTACTGATTCAGATGAACATCTGGATGTGTTCCTCACCCAGATTAATCTCTACACCAATGACGACGCGATCCTATGTTGAGTCTTCCCAATGTCCCTTAAAGGGGCAACATAGAAGTGGTACGGAGGACTCCATCCCTGGTCCATTGACAGCTTCGACACCCTTGTCGAACAGTTTGGTTCCCAGTATGCGACGAGCCGGTTACACCATCTAACATCTGTAGCCTTGGCTAGTTTACGCCAAGTAGATACTTCACAAATTTATGGACAGGTTTGGTCGAATCGTTGTCCAAATCAGTAATCTCAATCTTGAGGTGGCTTTATACCCTATGTTGTTGGCCTTGCGATCTGGCTAGTTCATTGATAGTCTATGCAAGAAACCTCCTAGCAGCATGGATAAGCAACACGAGCGAGCTAAAGGTAATATTCAGATGGAAGAAATGTCAAGGTTTAGAAATGAAGTCCAACAGGTTAGGCAAAAGAGGAAGAAAGGCGAAAAGTAGCGCAAGGACCGACTCGCATAAGTCAGACAAGCAGCAGAAACCAGAAAAATGTCAACCTCTTCCAAGGGGACCAAGGTATGAACGTTACACATTCTTGACAACAAATCAAGCCACCATTCTCGAAGAAGCCTTCATTTCAGAGATACACATACAGTTACCCCTCATACCTCCTCCTAGACCTGGGCTGGACAGAACCAAGCATTGTAGGTACCATCACAATCATGGCCACAATACTGAAGATTGTTGGGCCCTCAAAGACAAGATAGAGGAACTCATATAGGCCATATGCCTAGCCCAGTTCGTAAAAAAGTCTAATGACAACCGAACTAGAGGCAGGACCGAGGGGCACTAGGACGATCTTTATAGGAGCCAAGATGCCGATAGAAGGAGGGATCGAACAGAGAAGAGAGGGAGACAAAGGCATCATCCACAAAGGCATGGACGTCAACCTCAGCAAGAGCAGGAAGATGAACTGACACAATTCAACCACACTATGGACCACTCCTTGGTTATGCCGGAGAGAGTGTGGAAACCAGAGGTTATGTAGACCTAATGACCACCTTTGGTCAGGGCAAGCTCTCAGGAAGTTTCATTGTAAGGTACTTAATTAGTGATGTAGATACTTCTTATTTTGTATTAATTAGCAGGAAAATGTTTAATGAGCTTAGAGCCATTGTCTCTACACCACACTGTTAGTCAGTTAATACGACTTACTTTTGTGTAAAAAAGTTGTGTAAATTGTATTCGACTCCTTCCATTTACAGTTCTTTTTGTAGTATTGTAAGTACATTTTGTAAATTTAGGTAATAAGTACTTAGTATCCCACTTTTGTGTAATTAATAACCTTTCCATTTCAATTTCAGGTAAAATAAACAAGTTTGGTGAAGTTTGATTTTTTGCAGTTCGTTGAGCCATCCTCCTCTGGCTGAGCGCATGATCCGCTGGGTGCAGCATGATTGGCTGAGCGCATAGAAGAACTTGGAAGAAGATGACCTGTACAGGTGTGCTGAGCGAGAGTTAAACTCGCTAAGCGCACCGCTTGCACCTCCAGGCTGAGCGAAGAAGAGGCACGCTAAGCCAAATGTCACTTAATTTGGCTAAGCAAACCAAAATGTGGTTGAGCGAACGACCAAAAATCAGCAACACTATTTAAAGCCTAAAATCAGAAATGGAAGGGAGTTCTTAATTTTTGGCATTTTCTCTATTCTTAGAAGCATTCATCTGAGTGGCTGAGTGGCAGAGAGAACTTCTAGTGTGAAGATCCTGAGGGACAATAGAGATTGAAGAGAAAGTTATCATGCGAAGTATTGGATGAGAGTTTGAGTGATTGTGAGGTTTCTAGAGGTGAAGGAGACATCCTCACCACTTGTACTTCCTAATCTTTCATTTTCTCTTTTTCATCTTTGTAAGAGAAGCTTCCCAGCTATGGAGAGCTAAATCCTCGGTTGGTTCTTCCTACGGGGTACTTGATGTAAATACTCTTATATCTATCCAATGACGTTGCATGTGTTCTCTGTGCTATCAGTACTTCATTTTAGTATGCTTTTGCCTTGATCACGTAAATGCATGCTCAGTTAGCGTCATTCAACATTGGGAAATGGTTTGATCCTTAGAACTTGATAGAATGGGGCTTGTTTATCATATTTTCACGAGGGATCGGGGTACAATAACCTAGTTGTTGGTATGTATGTCTTAATACAGTTCTGGTCAAGTTTAGTCCAACAAGATGAATCTGAGGACGACGCTTGATTAGGATTAGGCTAAACATGCACGAGAAATCAGGGTTTAGTAGTCCAGGAGACAACATGGAACACAGGAACATTGTTAGGTAGAGAACATCTTTAGTAGCATCAGTCGCCCAGTAGGAAGACCAACACGTTGACCATCTGCCTTCGCACCCACCATTGCTCACCTTTTTATTTACCTTTGTTTAGTTAGTTCACACACGTGTCCATACTACACACAAACCTTTTACAACAAGACGTTTATTTACTGAACCACAGCTTTACCAAGTAAAACAAGTTCCCCGAGAGTTCGATACTCGGTTCTTACCGTTTTATACTACTTGCGCGATCCGGTGCACTTGCCGACCGTCGAACACACACCTCAAGACAAAGTTTCATAACTTTCAAGGTAGACCTAAAGCAAACCTGACAGTGCTACGTTGAAAGCTTGAAGGTGGCTCCTTATCCTCTTATCAGAGAGCCAAGCAAGCCTTATCCCACCTCTAGCGGTAGCGACAGTCAAGTCATGAGCGTGGACTAAGAATCCCTAATAAAGACCCTAATCGTTTACGAAACAACTAGGGGGAATCAAGATGACACATTCGACGTAGACCCGCAATGGGCGATAAAGGCCTAAAACCAATCGAAGAACTCGTCAAGTTGAAACTTGAACCCGAACCTAGACAATGCACTCAACTCAGTAGGGACCTCACTAATCACGAATAAAGACATATAGTTGAAGTCTTACAAAGGAATGCGGATTTATTGCATGGCAACCATCTAATATGCCAGGTATCCATCCTAGCATCATATGCCACAAATTGGCCATTTGCCCTCAGGCCAAACCAGTCTCATAGAATAAGAGAAAGATGGGAGAAGAATGACGAAAGGCAGTTAGAGAAGAGATTGACAAGTTACTCAAAGCTCAATTTATCAAAAAGGTCAGATACTCGACCTGGTTGGCCAATATTATCATGGTAAAGAAGGCCAATAGGAAATGGCATATGTGCACTGACTCTGACTACGCCGACCTCAACAAGGCATGCCCCAAGGACGCATATCCCTTGCCCAACATTGACAAGCTTATGGATGGTGCATCCGACATCCAATTATTGAGATTTCTAGACGCTTATTCAAGGTACAACCAAATCAAGATGCACCTTCCAGATGAAGAAAAAATCATTTTAATAACTGAAGATGCCAATTTTTGTTACAGGGTCATGCCTTTCGGATTGAAGAACGAAAGAGCCACATACCAAAGACTCATAGGCTGGTCTTCAAACGACATATAGGTTGGAATGTCAAAGTCTACGTGGACGATATAGTCTTCAAGTCTCACAGCGTGGCCCAACATGTGGTAGATTTGGAGGAGGTGTTTAGAAAGATTCACAAGTATGACATGTGCATCAATCCCAAAAAGTGCACCTGAGCCATTCTTATGGGACGAGGCCTGCGATCAAGCCTTTTTAGCCTTTAAGAAAACTATTGCCACACCGCTAGTCCTAAGTCGACTAAAGCCAGGAGCTCCCCTGCTCCCTTATCTTTCAGTAGCTGAAGAGGCCATGAGCTCATCCCTCATCCAGGAAGATGGAAAGCATCAAATACCCATCTATTTCGTTAGTCGTGTCCTTCATGATGTTGAGAAGCGATACCAGATGATTGAAATGGTAGCACTAGCACTCATAACCTGTGCGATGCCTCAAGCCATACTTTTAGAGTCACTAGATCATTGTCAAGACGGACCACCCCATCAGGAAAGTGTTGAGAAAGCCTGAGCTGGTGGGAAGAATGTAGCATGGTTCATAGAGCTGTCAGAGTTTGATCTCCAGTATGAATCTTGCGGCCCTATGAAAACCCAATTCATGGCAGACTTTCTAGCAGAGTTTGCTAGCAATGTTCAAGCCACCTTAGACTGGTGGAATCTTTATGTGGACGGTGCATCAAACATGAAGGGAAGAAGGGAGGGCATCATCCTTGAAGGGCTCAACAATGTTACTCTAGATCATACCCTCATTTAATTTCAAGGCATCAAACAACTAGGCCGAATATGAAACACTCATAGCAAGCCTAAAGTTGACAAAAGAAGTGAGAGCAAGGAAATTCAGATGCTATTGTGACTCACAGCTTGTCCAGGGACAAGTTGTAAATAAATATCAAGCCAAGGAGGCAATGTTGCTCAGATAGTATCATGACGTAAAGACCCTTGTTGATAATTTCAATTTTTTTGAGATGTACCACTTACCAAAGGAAAGCAACACTAGGGTAGACCTACTCTCTAATTTTTCAAGCTCTAAGAAGACGAGACATCTCAAGACCATCATTCAGGAGAAGAGAAGGAACCAAACTGGATAACCCCCTATAAGAACTTCTTAATTCAGGGGGTGTTACCACCAAATGAAAATGAAGCACAACACCTGAAAAGGAAGGCCGGTTACTATGTCATTCTTGATGGTGAAATATTCAAAAGAGGGTTGACAAAACCCTTGCTCAAGTGCCTCAACAACCAACAAGTAGACTACGTCATACGAGAACTGCATGAAGGAATCTACGGTCTCCATATCGGGGGGCGCTCTCTGGCAACCAAGGTAGTGCATGTCGACTACTATTGGTCGACACTTAAGGTCAACGCCTTTGACTTCACAAGAGGGTGCAGACGATGCCAAGAATTTGCAGGTGTTCCACACCCCCCCCCCCCCAACAACCTCCATAGCTTGAGCTCCCATTGGCCTTTTGCCATGAGGGTGATGGACATACTAAGACCATTTCCAAAAGCCCCAAGACAAGTCAAGTTCTTATTGGTCACTATTGACTATTTCACTAAGTGGATCGAGGCAAGTCCATTGCGAGAAATTTAAGCCATCGAGGTAAAGAAGTTCACTTAGAAACACCTCATATGCAGATATGGTCTTCCTTACACCATTGTCACCAACAACGGTACTCAATTCAAAGCTTAAGCCTATGAAGAATTCTTGTCAAGGCTTAGTGTCAAGCACCTCGCGACTTCTGTCGAACATCCCCAAACTAACAGCCAGGTAGAGGCAAAAAAACAAGGTTATCCCTAAAGCCTTGGGCACAAGACTTAACAAGTCCAAGGTTCCGTGGAAGGAGGAACTCCCCAGCATACTTTGGGCTTATCATTGTTCACCCTAGACAACGACTAACGGGACCTTTTTTCGCCTTACATACGACACAAATGCCATGTTCCCTGTCGAAATCGAGGAACCATTGACAAGAAGGTTGTTTTTTTGGGAACAAAAGAACAAAGAAAATATAAGGGTGGAATTAGAGATGAAGGGCAAAGTCCAAGAGATGGCCAAAATCAAGGAAGAGGCCACCAAGCTCTGAGCATCAAGAAGATACAATACCAAGGTCCAGCTTCGAGCCTTTCAACCTAGCGACCTAATGTGGTGAGTCCAAGGTGAAGCAAGGAAGCACCTACGAGCAGGAAAGTTAAGACCCAACTAGGAAAGCTCACTCAGGGTTGTGGCAAGCTTAGACAAAATAGCATACCGACTACAAGAACTAGATGGAAAAGCAAGTAAAATCATGACATAGCAAGTTAACGACAATGATAAGAAAGGAAGTGGATGAAGAAAAGAATAAATATTGTCAAAGTTACAAGGCTAGTGTGGCCATAAAACCAACAAAATAAAAACCAAAGAGAACACATCCTAAACATTGTCCCCATCGTCTTCTTCGTCGTCGATGTCCTCCTTCCCATCAACAATCTCTTCCTCGTCAAGTAGTTCACCATCCTTCACATCTTTAAACGGGTCAAAAAGACTTAAGTCAAGACCCTCAATGAAGAACTCGGCTTGCCTAACAGCCTTGAAAAACCCCTTCTCGTGCTGCTCCACGGCTTCCTTTTAAAACAATAATATCTCCTCCTCAAGCTCCTTCACTGCTTTTATCTCAGACTCCTTCAGCTTAGTCTAAAGGTCGAACACAATAAGCTATGAGTCTCTTAGTCGGGCTTGGAGGTTAGCAATTAGCTTGGTGGATTTAGTTACTATCGCATTAAGCTCTTTCTTTAACTCAGCTGCACATTCCACCTTGCTTGCCAAATCATTCTTTTCTTTCAACAAGTCTTTACAATGTCTAAACACCTCGGCACCATCCAGTCTTGTGCTCATAAGTTTAACATAAACATCGTCTACCCTGGACGACAATTGGTAGTTGGACCTGATGACTTTAGCAAGTGCGACAATAGCGTTGGCCACTTTGGGATGCTCTACATGCTATACAGTCTGAGCACTGGCTCTCCATTTAACAACCTCAGCCTCCAAGGAAGTAATCTTACTATGTGTCTCTTTGTGCCATTGGCCATTCTCCTCCAAAATAGCCAGACTCCTTTAGAGAAAGACCTTCGCAACATCGGTTGAGTTTTGCACCCTAACATGCTCCATAGTGAATTTGTATCCTGAGAAGTGTATACATGGTCTAGTGAGACACTTGGACGCGAAGAAGAAAAAGGCATTGTCGAAGGCAAGACAGCTGAAGCTGAAGGTGGCAAGGCCGGGGAAGGACGAGGCAGGTTCACTAAGACACTCGTTGTCATCACACCAACACTTAGTAATGGCATCAGAATAGAAGAAGGAGAAACAGAAACAAGAATTGTCACGGGAAATCACGCGACCGAACTAATGGAAGAAGGGACAGGAACTGTCTGAATAGGCAGAGAATGAGGCACAAAAGAATCAGAAACAGTCACAGAAGCAACAACAACTTGAGTAGGCAAGGGGGCTGAAGGTTGACCTTGGGAGCTGGAAGGGGAAGGACGACTCTAGCTGGACATCAACCTGGTAGCCTGCTTCCAAGCCCGAAGACTGAAGGGGACCGTTGACTTCTTGTGTTGAGCAGACCCCCCAGCCCCTTCATTACGCTTCCTCTTGGTTGTTGTAGGTGGAAGAACGTGGGGTGTAACCTCGACAACTTCATCCTCACCAGCTTCGAAAGCTCGAGGAGGGTCGACTCTGGCTTCAGGCTTACCTCCTTCCTCGCTAGAGGGCTTAGGAATGGCGAGGGGAGGAGGAGGTTGCAATTCAACCTGCTTCACCAAGGGCCGTCATTCAAAATCTCCCATTATACCTGCAAAGACAGATGAAAACATAAAAAAGATTAGAAAAGACAATTTTGCACTACACAAACGCTTTGGTCCTGCAGCTGCAACCCAACATCGATTCCTAAGTCTTTGTTCTTCAGCAGGGTCTAAAGGAGTGAGTTGTGATTCACCAACACTTGATGCAACATCAGACCTAGCTTGAGATAGTCTAGCCTCAAGCTCTTCCTGTAATTCATAAACAGTTATTATTTGATCAATATAATAAACATTTTAAAGAATAAAAAAAAGATGCAAGATAATGGTCTCACATGTGTCTTTCTAGACCTATCATCGACAAATTGACCAATATCCTTTCGTAAATGAAACATTATAAAATAAATATTAAGTGGTGTCGCAACCTACCCTTCGGCGGGAAGGCGACGCAGGGCTCGCGGGTGCGTCTTCCATGGGAGGAAAATGCGCGAAGTCGCCACCAACGTTTATTCGAGGAAAACGTCGGAAAAATCAGAAAGGTGTGGTCTACAAACTTTAAGTGTGAAAAGTTCGGGAGTTGTTTTTACGCACGGGGAAGGTATTAACACCCCACGCGTCTGTCACAAGGGACGACAACCTTTAATCAAGTGTGCAAATATGACTTTCAAAATTATGTATTTTTCCTTTTTTATGTTTTTATGCCTTTTTGTATTTTATTATCTTTTTTTGTGTTTTTTGTATTTGTTATCTTTTTGTGGTCGACAAGGGTGTTTCCCTCGCTCCTACGTATCCTCAATTGCGATGAGGAAATCATACCTACGTAGTTCTTTGAGAACTAAATGTTGGTTAAGTTGTTTTGATCTTTTTCCGCAAGATCGATTTTAACCGAACAAAAGTTTTTTAAGGCGTTGGACCATTAAACGATCTTTTGATTTTGAAAGAAGAGAAACGTTAAGGCGTTGGACCATTAACGATCTCTTGTTTTTGAAAGGAGAGAAACATTAAGACGTTGGACCATTAACAATCTCTTGGGGTGGTCGACAAAAGCAGGGCTTTTGCTCCTACGTATCCTCAATTGCGATGAGGAACTCAGACCTACGTAATTCTTGCAAAAGTGGTAAAGTTATATGTTAATTTTATGCTTTTGAATGGTCCATGTTAACCGATAAAAGCAAAGAGGATCGTTTAAGGCGTTGGACCTTAAAACGGTTTTGGGTGACTTTTGCGGATGAAGCTTGATTTGTGAGTTGATTTTAGCCTTAGTTTCACTTTGGTTATTAGTCAATTCATTCAAGGAAACTTCCAAAGAAAAACGTCTGATTGATTTTTTTATTATTTTATTCAAAGATATTTTATTTATTTTCTTATTATTTTTCAAGATATTTTGATAATTTTATTATTATTTTGCCTTTTTTTGTTTAACCATGGTTACAGTGTGAACGATCGGTTATATTTTGTTTTAACGGTGATTAAACGAGATTACAACATAAATGATCAGTTGAAATTCATTTTATCATTTATTAGGTGAGAAAACGACTTAAATAAACGGTTAAAAGCTCGTTAAAGCGGAAGAAAAGAAAACTGAAAGGAAGCGAAATTAAAGTGAAAGTACACAAAACAAGTAGGGACCACTAAGGGTGCGTAGCATGAATTGAAAGATTCGATTTCGGGAACTTGCCGGTTGAAGACCGAAGAACGACGAAGAACGAACGAAGAACGGTGAAGAATGATGAAGAATTTCCACAGAATCGCTTACGGAAGCGTTACGGAAGCACCTCGGCTTGGATTTTCTTCACGAAAACACATTTTTTCACCCAAAAAACCCGAAATGCATAGCCAAGGGGTGATGAATATTTTTGAAACAGCCCCCCTCCCCTATTTATAGGGAAAAAGGGAGGTGCTTGCCGCCCAGAGGCTTCTTGATGAAGCTTTCTAAGTGCACCCGAATTACTAAGTTCACCCCCTTTTTTGTACTTTACGGAAAAGTTATAGAAGCCTTACGAAAGTGTTTTGGATTTGATTTTCATCTTTTTTTTCTCTTCCCTTTCACCAATGTTAAGTGAAATATGCTTACCCAAGGTTTTCAGAAATTTTACGGAAGCATTACGGAAGCCACGGAAGCCAAGGAAACCATTTTTCAAAAACATGGAGGAGCTTGCCGCTCAGTTGCTTCCTCCTTAAGCAACCCAACTTCCAAAATGTCTCGGAAGGGCGTAGATTCGAATTTCTATTTACACCCCTATCTTGATAAGTTCACCCCCCCCAAATTTTGTGTTTTTGGCTGTTTTCTTTCCGAAATCTCACGAAACTTTACGAATTCTGTAACGACATTTATTTTCTTTCTGGAATGTTTCGAAAATTTACGGATTACGCAACAATGCTCTTTTTGACTTCCAGAATGTTGCGGAACTTTACGGATTACGCAACAATGCTTCTTTTTGACTTCCAGAATGTCGTGAAACTTTACGGATTACCTAACGATGGGTGTTAAGTATCTCGAGATGGTCAAGCGAAGGTTGCGTGTCATCAAACAATGTTCCCTGGATGAAATTAGGGTATGACAGTTGCCCTTCTTTACTTATCTTTTATTGGAGATAAAAGCGAAGTAAAGATAAGACACTAATTTCGTTCGAGCGGAACATCATTCGGCCAGTCAATATCCCAACCAGTGGAACCTTTCATTCATTCAGAAAGAAAAGGCATCAGAAGCGTCAACAAAACTTCAGTGTCTTGAAAGCGATAAAATGGGATACCCACGACGTTTCCACGTGCTATCGCACTTGATCATCTCCGCCCAACAGAGAAGAATCTCGTGCATCGTTGGGCTTGAATGTCTCCGGACGACTAGAGTAAACTTGCAAAAAATTTTGAAAATAAACAGAATCGAATGACCAACATCATCTTGATATCGTCGAATTCGTTCGCCTCGGTTGACGAAAGGTGCGGATGACCATAAGGTATCTCCGCCTACCACCTGACTTCCCAGGTCATGATTAACAGAAAACGTTCATGCGGATAACCACTTGGGTATCTCCGCATGTCATCAGACTCACTGTCTCGGGATGACAAAAGGTGCGGATAACCATATGGTACCCCCACATGTCATCAGACTTGCCGTCTCTAGATGACAAAAGGTGCGGATAACCATACGGTACCCCCCGCATGTCATCGGGCTTGCCGTCTCTAGATGACAAAAGGTGCAGAAGACGACGTTAGTCTCTACGTGTCAATCGGCTTGCTTTCCCCTGGTTAACGAAAGGTGTGGATAACCAAACGGTACCCCCGCATGTCTTCGGACTCGCCGTCTCTAGATGACAAAAGGTATGGATAACCATACGGTACCCCCGCATGTCATTAGACTTGTCGTCTCTAGATGACAAAAGGTGCAGAAGACGACGTTAGTCTCTGCATATTAACGGGCTTGCTTGCCCCTGGTTGACGAAAGGTGTGGATAACCATATGGTGCCCCCGCATGTCATCGGACTCGCCGTCTCTAGATGACAAAAGGTACGGATAACCATACGGTACCCCCGCATGTCATCGGACTTGTCATCTCTAGATGAAAAAAGGTGCAGAAGACGACGTTAGTCTCTGCGTATCAACGGGCTTGCATGCCCCTGGTTGACAAAGGGCGCAGATGATGACATTAGTCTCTACGCGTCAACGGGCTTGTTTGCCCCTGGTTGATGAAAGGTGTGGATAACCGTACGGTACCCCCGCATGTTATCGGACTCGCCGTCTCGGGATGACAAAAGGTGCGGATAACCATACGGTACCCCCGCATGTCATCGGACTTGCCGTCTCTAGATGACAAAAGGTGCAGAAGACAACCTTAGTCTCTGCGTGTCAACGGGCTTGCTTGCCCCTTGTTGACAAAGGGTGCAGATGATGACGTTAGTCTCTACGCGTCAACGGGCTTGTTTTCCCCTGGTTGACGAAAGGTGCGGATAACCATATGGTACCCCCGCATGTCATCGGACTCGCCGTCTCGGGATGACGAAAGGTGCAGATAACCATACGGTGTCTCTCCATGCTACCGAACTCTTGGGTCATGATAGCAAAAGGTGGGGTGGTCGACAAAAATAGTCTCGGTGTTCTTTCACTAAAATGCGAACATGCTTTAGTAAAGAAACAAAGCCTCCAACTGATAAGAGTAACATATGATTTTTTGATGAAAAACAATGTGTCTATTGGGGAAGGAGAGCATGCTGATAAAATTTTCTCATAACCATAAATGAGATTTTGGATGTTATCGTTTCATTTCTAAATGACCATTTAGAGGAAACACTGGGTCCAACAAAATAGAAAAAAATCACTAAAAGTGTATCAATCTCACACAACTAAGTGTTTCATCCTAATTTCGAACCATAGATATGTCATGACTTGATTTTGCAAATCATTTCCTATCAAATCAAAGATTACATGTGTGATCATGGATCAATAGGACTTTTTCGAGAATGGTGTTTTGGTGAGGAATTTGGTTCGGAGTGTTTGGGCCTTTCCTTTTTCTGTTTTTGTTTAGTGCGGGGCGAGAAAGTCACTAGCGCACAGGATTTTGGTTGGCAATCAAAGGGAGGAAACCACTTCAAGTCGTAGTTTTCTTTCTTTTCTTGTTTACTTGTGACAATTCTATATTGTTCAGATATTGTCTGGTCCAAAGACCTTTCTTTATATTTTGTTTTCTTCCGATCTTTGATTGGGAATTTTTATTTCTTTTTTTTGCTTTCTTCCAATCTTGATTGGGAATTTTCTTCCTTTGCTTTCTTCCGATCTTTGATCGGAAACTTTCTTTTTTTGTTTTCTTCCGAGGGCAAGGATGAACATTCTTATCATGGGTCAAGGTTTATGGTAAGTTGGGATGTTGGCTCAAGGCTTGTAGAACGGCTGGACATGATATATGTCAAGGTGTTGGTTTGGCAAACGGTTCAGGGATAAAGGGGATGTCCCACATTATTTCCATGACACACATGCAACAATGATGATTAAGAAATTTTATGCAAAACTGGTCATGCATGCACCCATGTGGACACTCAAGCATCAAGTTTTAATAGTCATGTGACACTAGGGCTCAGGATTCATTTTCCTATTTAAGTCAACCCAGTGTTTCAAAACATATTCTTTTATCAATTCATGCATTCATCCGAGTCTATTTTGGGCGTTCGGGAAGATTTTCACAGCATTCACCCTTCAGGTGCATACACATTTTTTTTTTCAAAAACTGGTGTTATGATCAGTGAATCTTTTTCAAAGAAAAGCTGGAAGTTATTTCTTTTCAAAAGCGTGCTAGCTTTTCAGTCGAAAGATATATTTTTTGTTCTTGTTTGTTTTTGTTTTTTTTTTTCATGAGGTATTTTGCTACCTAAACATATGTATATTTTTGTGAGGTATTTTTGCTATATACATGCGTATCCAAGGTATCTTGCTACCTAAACATACATATATATGTTTTGTGAGGTATTTTTGCTATATACATGCATATCTAAGGTATTTTCACTACCTAAACACACATACATATATTTTGTGAGGTATGACTACCTTCCGAGCTTGTGCTTGTTTTATTTAAATTCTTAGGATCATGAGAAACTAGGTGTGTCCTACTATGACTTGAGAAACAAAGGTGATCAACTAACAAGCAAATTTAAAAGGTATTAGGTTGCCTCCTAGTAGCGCTTCTTTAACGTCTTGAGCTGGACGCTTGAAGACTTGTCAGTCACGGACCTAGTACTTTGCTCACCTTTGGCTTTGGACTTGGTCGCCTGCTAGTCGGCCATGGGTCATAGGCAACGCTTCAGCCTTTGTAGATGAGCTGAGGGGCTCTGGAGGTGGCGGCGGTGCGTCTATTGCCCGCTGCCGGCCATTCCCAGGCTGCTGTGGTGTCTCGCCCTGCGCTTGCCTAGGGGGCGCAATACTTCTTGATGAAAGTCCGGTTAATAGGGGGTCTGATGACCTTGTTGGGGGCAACGGGCACTCCATAGAACTGACAAAGGCTCATAATCAGAGCTGGAAACCCCACAGACCAACTAATACTTCTGCAGGGGGAGATCGGCATTGTAGTCATTGGGCAAAATATTGCTAAGTAGCAACATCATTCATATCTGTGTAAGAGTGGTCATGTTGGTGCGCATGATCCACACTCCTCTCTTTGTAGCAGCACGGGTGAAATCTTGCCCCAGTATGCATAGTGGCTACATGATAGCCTCCCTCTGGTTGTGCTTGCAGAGTTGGCCCTCCTCCGAGATCAGGGGGGTGACCAAGGGACTAATAAAGGAAGACTACTGGCCCCTCACCCGGGAGCGTAAGTCTCGATTAAGCATTAAGGGCAAGGACCTTAAGTCTTCTGAAGGCGCAGATGTGGAGCCCTCTAAAAGCGAGGACGTGCAGCCCTTTAAAGGCGAGGACGTGTAGTCCTCTGAAGGCAAGGGCGTGCAACCCTCTGAAGGCGAGGACATGTAGTCCTCTGAAGGCGAGGACGTGCAGTCCTCTGAAGGTGAGGACATGTAGCCATCTGAAGGCGAGGATGTGTAGTCCTTTCAAGGTGAGGATTTGTAGTCCTCTAAAGGTGAGGACGTGTAGTCCTCAGAAGGCGAGGACGTGTAGCCCTTTGAAGGCGAGGGCGTGTAGCCCGTTGAAGGCGAGGACGTGTAGTCCTCTGAAGGCGAGGGCGTGTAGCCCTCTGAAGGTAAGGACATGTAGTCCTCTGAAGGCGAGGGTGTGTAGCCCTCTGAAGGCGAGGACGTGTAGTCCTCTGAAGGCGAGGGCATGCAACCCTCTGAAGGCGAGGACGTGTAGTCCTCTGAAGGCGAGGGCATGTATCCCTCTAAAGGCGAGGACGTGTAGCCCTCTAAAGGTGAGGACGTGTACTCCTCTGAAGGCGAAGGTGTGTAGCCCTCTGAAGACGAGGACGTGTAGTCCTCTGAAGATGAGGACGTGTAGTCCTCTGAAGGCGAGGGCGTGTAGCCCTCTGAAGGTAAGGACATGTAGTCCTCTGAAGGCGAGGGCGTGTAGCCCTCTAAAGGCAAGGACGTGTAGTCCTATGAAGGTGAGGACGTGTAGTCCTCTGAAGGCAAGGGCATGCAACCCTCTGAAGGCGAGGACGTGTAGTCCTCTGAAGGCGAGGGCATGTAGCCCTCTAAAGGCGAGGACGTGTAGCCCTCTAAAGGTAAGGACGTCTACTCCTCTAAAGGCGAGGGTGTGTAGCCCTCTGAAGACGAGGACGTGTAGTCCTCTGAAGATGAGGACGTGTAGTCCTCTGAAGGCAAGGGCGTGCAGCCCTCTAAAGGCGAGGACGTGTGAAGGCGAGGGCGTGTAGCCCTCTAAAGGCGAGGACGTGTAGTCCTTTGAAGGCGAGGACGTGTAGTCCTCTTAAGGCGATAGGTACTAGTACCCAAGGGTCCACCCTTGTGAGAAAGCAAGAGATCGACTCATTGAGAGGGCTGGTCATCCCAAATTCACAAGATTGGACAATAGAGGTAGGAAGTCTATGCAGTTAACATGATTTTCAGGGATGCAGATGCATGCAACCTTTGTCTTGAAATGCGGTAAATATGGATAGAAGAACAAATGATCGGTTGAAATTCATTTTATCATTTATTAGGTGAGAAAACGGCTTAAATAAACGGTTAAAAGCTCGTTAAAGCGGAAGAAAAGAAAACTAAAAGTAAGCGAAATTAAAGTGAAAGTACACAAAACAAGTAGGGACCACTAAGGGTGCATAGCATGAATTGAAAGATTCAATTTCGGGAACTTACTGGTTGAAGACCGAAGAACGACAAAGAACGAACGAAGAATGGTGAAGAACGATGAAGAATTTCCACAGAATCGCTTACGAAAGCGTTACAGAAGTATCTCGCCTTGGATTTTCTTCACGAAAACACATTTTTTCACCCAAAACAACCGAAATGCATAGCCAAGGGGTGATGAATATTTTTGAAACAGCCCCCTCCCCTATTTATAAGGAAAAAAGGGAGGTGTTTGCCGCCCAGAGGCTTCTTGAGGAAGCTTTCTAAGCGCACCTAAATTACTAAGTTCACCCCCCTTTTCATACTGTACGGAAAAGTTACGGAAGCCTTATGGAAGTGTTTTGGATTTGATTTTCATCTTTTTTGCTCTTCCCTTTCACCAATGTTAAGTGAAATATGCTTACCCAAGATTTTCGGAAATTTTACGGAAGCATTACGAAAGCCACGGAAGCCCCGGAAACCATTTTTCAAAAATGTGGAGGAACTTGCCGCCCAGTTGCTTCCTCCTTAAGCAACACAATTCCATAATGTCATGAAGGATTCGAATTGCTATTTACACCCCTATCTTGATAAGTTCACCCCTCATTTTTGTGTTTTTGGCTGTTTTCTTTCCAAAATCTCACGAAACTTTATGCATTCCGTAATGACGTCCATTTTCTTTCTGGAATGTTGCGAAACTTTACGGATTACGCAACAATGCTCTTTTTGACTTCGGAAATATTGCGGAACTTTACGGATTACGCAACAATGCTTCTTTTTGACTTCCATAATGTCGCAGAACTTTACAGATTACCTAACGATGGGTGTTAAGTACCTCGAGGCGGTCAAGCGAAGGTTGCATGCCACCAAACAATATTCCCCATATGAAATTAGGATATGACAAGTGGTAAATTAAACAAGTATAAACAACTATGTATTATAGTTTTAATATACATACCAAGCGAATGGCATGATCCTACAAGCTGATAGAACCACCTATATGCATACATCCACCCTTTTCAGATGCTCAATTTTTTTTTTTGCCTGTGCACACTTGAAACGATACTCAAGTGCATTCCAATGTGATAACAGATCATTCCAAACGCGATCTCCAATCCAATATGGCCTTTTATTTTCATTTCGGGCATCCTTAAACATCTCAAAAAGTCTATGAGAGGCTTTCGAGTTAAAAGCTTTTTTAATTTTATTCTCTTCCTCAGGTCTCCAGACCAATTTTCTCTAAAGTATAACAAAGTTATGAAATGGTACACAATTAGAAAAATACGAATTTTACAATTTCAGATAAAATAAAATAAAAATCAGCATTACTATCCATTTCAACCCTTCAACTAATTCATTGACAAAAGAATAATTTACCTTAAAATGCTGGAAAAAAAGTTCCTGATGATCTTTTGGAATCGCTCCCCATGTAGGCCATGGTTGACCAAATTGTTGCCTAATGGACAAAGTGATAGACTTTGCCGCAACCTTAGATGGATGAAACCTAAATATAAAAAATAATTCATGAAAATAGTAAAAGATCAAATAATGCATCATATATAATGATAATTATATATATTTTGTAATATTTACGCTCCATTGATTAGCGTAACCATAGGACGATCATTAAGAGGGAGAGGGGATCTTTCATTGCCAAATTTGTAGCTTTTTCATTGGTAGGCGTGTTGGCTACAGCTGGGGATGAGGAAGGTGTGGATGCAGGTATCGAGGACGGTCCACGTGCATCAACCGAGGATAGAGATGGTGTGGATGCAGGTACCATGGATGGTCCACATGCATCAACATGAGATGAAGATGGTCTAGCTTCAGTCGAAGGTGGAGATGGTGTAGCTGCAACATCAGGAGGCCTAACTAGCATAGACACAGAAGACACGGATGAGGTAAATGATGGTAGACTATCCCGAGGTGGTAATAGTCTAACCACATATCGTTTTTTCTTCGTAGTTCTCCCTTTCCCACTAGAGTCATGAGACGGAAGTCAGGGAGGGTCAACACCACCTAATGACATATCTATATATAGAAAAATAATATTATAATATAAACACTCAAATAGAATATTGGGATGAATGAAAATTATATAACTAACAAACTTCCATATGACAACAAAAATAAAATACACTAACAAAGTTTTCAATTATTAAAAGAAAGCAAACATGTCACTAATAACAAACATTATAAATGACTAACAAGCATCAATATCTAATTCTATTCAGAATTGTAAACTTCAAAGTCGTCTTCTAATTCCCCTTCATTATCTTGTTCAATATTTTTTGATTCTCCATTCAAATTATTTGATTCTTCTTCATTTGTCAACAAATTAGTAGGGTCTACTTCTTCAACACCACCTCTTGAATCTTACAATCTAGTAATACTTTCAACTTCAATGACTTTGTTGACATGTGACATTTCCTCAACTTGGTAAGGCACATGATCTTGTACATGATCGGATTTTATGTAACCCCTTGGCTTCATTTTAATTGCAACATACCAACCATGCTTGTCCCTTCTTGTTGCCGAATACGGCACATAATACACCTGCCTTACATTATGTGCACTAATGAATGAGTCAAACAGATTATAGCTTCTATCAATTAGTATTTCCACTATGTCGTATTTGGGATCAACTCTTGTTCCTCTACTCATTGGATCAAACCAGTGACAATAAAATAATACTACTCACTTAGGATAACTTGTAGTATTATACTCCAGCTTATATATATGTTGAATGACCCCATAAAAATCATTTGTGGCTCCTTTTATAAGGCCCTTTACGTAAACCCCACTATTTATCGTTTTCTTCCCTTCAGTCCATGCTTGAGTATGGAATTTGTACCCATTAACAAAGCATGTGTGCCATTCTTTGACGCAACTCATCGGACCATACGATAAATCCTTTAAGTGTTGGTTTCTCACATTTGTAGGCTCATTTATAACCTACGAATATAAAGAGTATGAACAGTTATATTTTATTTACCATAAAGTAGCAAAATAAAATATTCAATAACAAATACTTTTTCTGGGAACCAAGTAGGAAAATCTGCATGTAGATTGCGAGTAGAGGCATTTGACTGGGATTGCAAGAATGAACTGTCCAAATATAATGTATCACGAGTCAATATTTGAAGTATAATGCAATTGACAACCATAATTAATGAAACCCAAAGGGCATACATTGTGAAACTTACTCAAGGTATGGCTTCACTTCAACACAATTAGTCAACACATGAACATGGGTTGAGTCTTTCTCATCATCAGTTAACCAGTGAATCAACTCTTTCCCAAAAGGACGACCTTACTGGTCAAACACTGATAACATTGGTGGACGCCTTTCAGTTTCAATTGCAATTTGATTCCTAATATTGTGCGACGACAACATAAATTTTTTGAAATAATGAGAACAAAAATAAGTTGTCTCACAATTTATGTAAGACGCATAGATGGATCATTCAACCCTGGCTTTATTTTTCACTGTTCGTTTAGAATCGCCTATGAATCTACAAATTTTAATCAAAACCAAGCCATCATTGATGAGCATTAAACAAATGAATTTTAAATAAAATACAATGATCATTTTAGTACCTTTCAAATGGATACATCTATCTATATTGGACTGCTTCACCAAGTCTAGCTTCATATGCTAAATGAATAGGTAGATGTTCATTGAATAACAAAACCAGGGGGAAATATGTGAATATATGTATACATGATTTTGATGATGCCAAAGAAGAATCAAACAAGGTTGCTTCAAAGGATAAACAATGCTTCAAGATTAATACAAGATTGCTTCAACAAACAAAGCCTTGTTTCAAGATTCACTAAAGATCAAGCCTTGCCTCAAAACAAAGTGTTTCCAAGACATGCAAGGCTCTGGTAATTGATTACCAGGCAATGTAATGATTACTAGAAGACAAGTTTGAAAAATAGTTGTTTAAAAGGGTTTTGAATTTGAAATTTGAACCTGTAATTGATTACCAGATGTGTGTAATCGATTACTAGCAATGAAACTCTTGAAATTCAAATTCAAAAGTCATGACCCTTCAAAATATAATTGTGTAATCGATTACCAGAAACCTGTAATCGATTACCAGTGAAGAAATTCAGAAAAAGCTTTTTGAAAAGACACATCTCTTCAAACCATTTTGAAAAGGCACGAAGGGCCTATATATGTGTGTATCTCTGACTTCAAAAAGCAAGAGAGAGATATTCCAAGAGAACTTCATTGCCAAATGCTCTCTCAACAACTCTTGGGCAAATACTTGCAAATCCATTAAGAGTTCATCCATGAACTTCAATTGTAATATTCTTCTCTTAAAGAGAGAATTCTTCTTCTTCTTCTTCTTCTTCTTCTTCTTCTTATTCAAAGAGATTGATTAAAGGACCGAGGGTCTCTTAAGTTGTAAGGATTCCTGAATATAAGGGAAGGGTTGTCCCTGTGTGGTTCAGACTTTGTAAAAGAATTTTTACAAAGAGAATGGAAAATCTCAAGTGGGTTGCTTGAGGACTGGACGTAGGCACGGGAAGTGGCAGAACCAATATAAATCGAGTTTGCATTTCTCTTTTTCCTTATCTCATTTATATTATTGCAATCAATTTTGTCTTGCATGTTTAAAGAACATTATTAAATTGATTATTGCTTCTACTTCTGCATTCTGAGCCTATCATTTAGAAGGGGGTTAAAAGTTTGTTAGTGGGAAATTAATTCACCTTTTCTTAAGATAACTGAGGCCATTTGTCCAACAAAATGTTCTCTCCAACTTGCACAGAATGAATGGAATATTTTGTTCCATTCTACTCAAGCCATCCTTCATCAAAGTTTTAGAACATAAATCTTTGAAGAAATGACTTATTTCAATAAGTGGATTTAAGACATATGGCGACAATGTGTTAAAAGCAATAGGAAGTAAATACTCCATGAACACATGACAATCATGACTTTTCATCTCATGCATGGTTCCCTAATCAACATTGCACTACCCATATCCATGTACATTTGTCCAATGATGCCAATACCCATATCCATGTACAGTTGGTGGTGGTAGAGCAGTTTCTGTGACTTTTGGCAAATCTCTAACCCTACGCCAAACTTGTGTAGGTGTCAACATACACGGTGGTTCATCCCTTTCTACTTCCCCTTTTTTGAAGGCATTGTTGTTCCTTCTAAATGCATGATCACTAGGTAAGAACCTATGATGACAATCAAACTAAGAAGTTTTTCCCCCATTTGCTAACTAAAAGGCCTTTGTGTCCTCCATACAATACGGGCACGCCAGTCTACCATGTGTCCCCCAACCAGACAACATGCCATAAGTAGGAAAATCATTAATAGTCCACATCAAAGCTGCCCTCATCATGAAATTTTGCTTTCTTGAAACATCGTAAGTCAGAACATCACTCCACAATTTCTTTAGATCATCAATCAAAGGTTGTAAATAAACATTAATACCAACAGTTGGATTAAATGGGCCTAGTACGACACAACTCAAAAACATATAAGGTTTAGTCATACACATTTATGGAGGAAGATTGTATGGGTTAACAATGATAGACCAACAAGAATAAGGTGTAGATGATGCTTGAATATATGGGTTAAATCCATTTGTGCATAAACCGAGTCACACATTTTGCAAATCAATAGCAAAATCTGCATGTACCTGATCAAAGTACTTCCAGGCTTCACCATCAGAGGGATGGCGTAACTTGCCTGAAGGTCTTCTATTCTCATAGTGTCATGTCATTTGGCTTGCAGTTTGCATTGATGCAAACATTCTCTGCAACCTTGGTATTATAGGCAAATAAAACATCGCCTTTACTGGAACTAGTTTTTTGTTGCTTGTTCCAACAGTCTTGGCATGATACCTGGGCTTGTTACAACATTTGCATTCAGTTAACACTCCATCATTGTTATAATACAACATGCAACCATCCATGCCGCAGTCAATCCTCTTAGCCTCCAATCCCAACTTCGATACTAACTTCTTCGCATCATATTTTTTTTGGCAAACCATCTTTTATAGGTGTTGCATCTAAAAGAATTTTTGAAATAAACTCTAAGCACTAGTCAGGAACATTCCAATTGGACTTGCAAGCTAAAAGCCTCGCGGATATTGATAATTTTGAGTCTGTTGCCCTTTCGTACAACGGTTCATTCATCTCTACCAATAAATTATAAAATCTTTGAGTATCTTCATTTGGAGGTTCTTCCATATTATTTGAGTTTGGAGCTTCAAATGTCTAAGGTTGCCTGAAAGCATCACACACCATGTCTTACATTAACATAAATTGTTCATGTTGAGCCACATATTCTGCACTAGTTGAAGCATCCATGTAATTGTTGCCCTTATTTAAATCAACATACGACATGTGTTCACCATGATAAGTCCAAATCTAATAATTAGGCTTGAACCCATTTTTGTAAAGGTGAACCTTTATAACTCTATCCTCCAAAATCCTAGTACAATCGCATTTAACAC
The DNA here is from genome assembly GCF_004193775.1 of Glycine soja. Taxonomy (NCBI): domain Eukaryota; kingdom Viridiplantae; phylum Streptophyta; class Magnoliopsida; order Fabales; family Fabaceae; genus Glycine; species Glycine soja. Next base: position 14,963,126 of record NC_041005.1, read on the forward strand.
AAGGACATCTGATCCCCCGTCATTCCGATAACAATCTTGCTGACTATTTTTGCTTACAAACTATTCAAGCCCCTCAATAAAAGACTCTTTCAAACCGCTTCTACCACTATAACATCTATCATACATCCAACGATGATTCCAAAGAATATTGGTCATATTCTGTATATTTAAGAAAAAAATAGGAACATTCATGTTTAGTCGCACATAATCTTACAGTTATCTCTATTATTAGTAGCAAAAATTCTAATCATAAATAATAGAACGTACATGTGAGTAATGAAACGATCACCCAGCACAATCTCAACTATGAAGCTGAGAGTAAGAGACAAAGAAAAAAGTTTGAAAATCATTATCTATATATTTAAAGCATACATATAAAGTATATTTATTCTCATCGAAGAAAGGTTTATCTTTTTGTATTATTAAATAATACCATGTTTTGTTTTGTTTTTTTTTTTTTGCCCATTTTATGTCGTTTACCTAAATATGTACCTATGAAAAATGTCAAGCTTATATTTTTTGACACATTCTTTTCAACACTTTTTAATTGGTTAAAATTGATTGAAATGAAAAATTTTACTAAATATGATCAATTACATTTTTTTAGTAAAAATTATGAATAATTCGTACAAATAATATGTTAAAAAAAGTTTATACCTAATGAAAGGAGCATAATGGGTAAAAAGAATCCATACGTTGTAAGGGAAATATACTAATAGTTTAGGTGTGAGGTCATGTGATAGTTAATCACTTACTTATCAATCAGGTATGGGTGTTGATTGAATGCATGATCATGGCACACAGTTGATGGTCACTGTGACAAGGTGCTAGTCTAAGATTCCCTTTATGATTTGAGTAGGATAATTGAATCTTTTGTGAGGCCTAGTACTAGCTAGTCTAGAACAAAACCCATGCTTATGTGAATAATAATTTCAATATTTTTATTCTAATTTACTAGTATATTAATACTTGAATCCATTATAACAAATTTATTATCAACATTTTAATTGATATAAATATTTTCTAAAAAATCAATAAAATATAAATTCTAATAGAATACTAATATGTTAGCAATAAAAATTCAACGTAAATATAATATATTATATAATATATTATTTAATTAAAAATATTTGAAAGTATTTATTTTGAATAGATTTTAAAGTATTTTAATTCTTATAATTAAAATATAGACCAACAGATTGTACACAAAGAATTCTTGTAAGTTTGTATCTAATTTAGTCCTATAAAAATGTCTTAGGTGAAAATTAATTATTCTCTAGTTATGTACTCTATCTTAAAAAGTAATACTTAAAAATTTTCCTATTAATCAACGTGAGCCGTTAAAAATTAAAATTAATTGATGTTAATGTGAAGTAAAATATAATTGTAATTTAGTGATTCTTGGATTGTTATGAGGAGCTTTATTGTTAAAACGAGATTACAATTCCAAAGTGCAAACGGACGAGGTATGTTGAAAGTTATTTGCTTGGTAGTTATTAGCATTTTAAGGGTTTTGCTTAGGGCATCAGTAGAATTGTTGGTACACCCAGCAAAATTTTCTAAATACCCATTATACCCTTAGCTTATAAGTATAGGTATCCTTTGTCATTTTGCATCCGAGCTTTTGCGTCCGAGCTTATTTTCATTTTCGTTCACCGTCATTCATTCCGTGAGAGGTTATTGGCGAGAGTTTGACGTTCGTTGTTGTGTCATCTTTGGTGGTTGGTTAGCAAGTGGTGTTGTGGCGGTGGCTGGTTTGGTTGACGACGAAGGTAAGGTTTTATTATTTTATTTCGCAATGCAGAAGGATTTCTAATTTGTAAGTTGAATTAGTTTTACAAATTGATAATCCGTAAAGTTAATTGAACTTACGGATTCAAAATTTGTATTCCAACGAATCCGTATACTTCTTATGGATTGGTAATCCGTATGAAGCTTACGGATTGAGAATACATAAGCTTCATATGGCTTACCAATCTATAATAAGTACATAGATTAGGAATCTGTATGCTCCTTACGGATTGGTAATCCGTATGCATGATAAATATTGTTTTGAATTTTGTTTTGAATTTAAATGTTTTTTCTTAAATTATTTTATTTTTTAGTCAGAAAAATTAAAATTGATAATCATAAAATTTAAATATATATAATCAAAATATTCATTTGATAGTTATAATTTGTATACAAAGAAACTAATATTTAGGGTTTAAAAATTAATACATAATTTTTTATTCGTTTTTATTTTAGTTTAATGTATTATATTAATAAGTGTAGTAAAAAATGCGAAAATTATATGATAGTATATTTTGGTGTGGTTAGGAGTTTTTTGTTTGTTATTGAAATTTTGGAATGTTTTGTTAAGATAGACGAAGATCAGTGGATGTATGATTGTGTAATGTCCGAAGAAGTTTATATGAATGACCAAAATGAAGACGAAGGTGGAATGAATGAAGAACATGTTGATTGCTCTGATGCATTCAATACTTCTTAGGTAGTAATATGATTTATTGTTATTAAAGTAATTAAATGAATGTTTGTTGAAGACTAAAGTTGTATGGATTGCATTATAGGTGTTTGCTACCCATGATGATGTTCTGCAATGGGCTCAATTTGTTGCTTATGAAATTGGATTTGTGGCGGTGATTATGAGATCAAACACAAAAAATGGTATTAGAGGAAGGACCTCATTTATTTTAATTGGCTGTGAAAGGAGTGGTCAGTATAGGGCCAAGAAGAAGGATTTGGTAAGAACATGTACTGGTAGTAGAAAATGTGGGTGTCCATTTAAGCTACGTGCAAAACCAGTTGTAGGGGGTGAAGGATGGATGGTGAATTTAATCTGTGGGAGGCACAATCATGAATTGGCAAAGTCTTTAATTGGGCATCCATATGTCGGTAGACTAACTAAGGATGAGAAGATAATTGTTGTTGATATGACAAAGTCAATGGTCAGACCCATAAATATTCTTCTAATGTTGAAAGAGTATAATGTCAATAGTTATACAATGATCAAACAAATATACAATGCAAGAAATGCTTACCGTTCTTCCGTAAGAGGCAATAATACTGAAATGCAACAACTAATGGGGCTTCTTGAATGGGATCAATATATTCATTGGCATAGATTAAAGGATGAATATGTTGTGCGTGACATATTTTGGAGTCATCCTGATGCAGTCAAATTAACTAATGTCTGTAATTTGGTCTTTTTGATAGACAGTACCTACAAGACAAACAAGTACAGACTGTCGTTACTTGATATTGTTGGTGTGACACCAACAGGGATGGCATTCTCTGCTGCCTTTGCCTATTTGGAAGGAGAACATCTGAGTAAAGATGTTTGGGCTCTAGAAAGGTTTCGTCGTCTTTTCCTTAAACGTGATGCACTCCCTAGAGTTATTGTCATTGACAGAGATCTAGCATTGATAAATGCGGTGAAAGTTGTATTCCCTAAGTCCATGAATTTGTTGTGTCAGTTTCACATTGATAAGGATGTGAAGGCAAAGTGTAAAACCCTTGTTGGTCAAAAAAATGCATTGGATTATGTAATGGAAGCCTGGGAGAGTTTAGTGGATTGTCCTTTTGAGCAACAGTTTGATGACTGCCTTAAGAAGTTTGAAGTTGATTGCTCACCATAGCCAATGTTTTTTGACTATGTTAACCAAACATGGGTCATTCCTCACAAAGAAAGATTTGTTAAAGCTTGGACAAATAAGGTCATGCACTTAGGAAACACAACAATAAATAGGTATTAAATTGTTAAATATATAAAATTGTTAGCTTTTACGATTGAATGCATAAAAAAATAATGTGTTTCTTCTATTGGTTATGTATCTCATATGCAGGGTTGAGTCTACTCATTGGGCCTTAAAAAGACTACTACAAAATAGCCTTGGAGACCTATGTAGCATTTTGGGAAGCCATGAACAACATGATCATGCTGCAACACACTTAAATTAAGGCATCTTTTGAGACAAGTACACATGTGGTTGGACATGTGTTTAAAGTTACCCTATACAAGAGACTACTTGGCATGGTATCAAGGTATGCTTTAAATTAGATTGCTACTAAGTTTGAGCGTGTACATTATGCTAGCAAAAACCTTTCTCGTTGTGGATGTGTGATAAGAACTACTCATGGTCTTCCATGTGCGTGTGAGCTATCCAAATATGTTGTTGGTAGCATACCACTTGAGACAATCCATATGTTTTGGCGGAGGCTAAGTTTTTTAGACCAAGGGTTATTCGAAGCTAAAGTAAGCATAATCGAAGAGATGGAAACCATTTTCAAGCAATTTAAAGAACTACTCATGGTCTTCCATGTGCGTGTGAGCTATCCAAATATGTTGTTGGTAGCATACCACTTGAGACAATCCATATGTTTTGGCGGAGGCTAAGTTTTTTAGACCAAGGGTTATTCGAAGCTAAAGTAAGCATAATCGAAGAGATGGAAACCATTTTCAAGCAATTTAAAGAACTTGATGTTTGTGGCAAAGTTACTTTGAAGAGTAAACTTTGGGAAATTGCTTACCCTGATCTAAACTCTATGTGTGCTCCTCCAGAAAAGGTCAAAACAAAAGGTGCTCAGAAGAGACCGGTGACAAAGCAACAAAGATCTACAAAGCGTGATCCCTCATACTGGGAGTATGTTGATGCATTACATTCCGTGAAAAATAGTAATTCGTCAGTGAAACATAGTGCATCATCATCCAAGCAACCATTTTAAAGAAGGACCATGCTGATGTTGGATCAATTTCATCCATGCATTCATGATTCCATTGTAAACATTGTTGATGTGAAAGTTGATGGTAACTGTGGATATCGTGCAGTTGTTACCCTATTAGGTATGGTGAAGATTCATGATCATTGGTGCGCAACCATTTGCTTAAAGAACTTACAAAATTTTCTGATGACTATATAAATCTGGTTGGTGGTATATACCGATTTGAGGAATTAAAGTGATTCCTACTTGTTGATGGATTATCCATGGTATAGTATATAACTTTAATGTTATGTTTTCTTCCATTAAATATGCATTAACTAAATTCAATTTGTTGACTGTTACATGTAGGTTACCATGGACAAGTGGATGAATATAACTAACATGGGATATGTTATTGCATCAAGGTATAATGTGATCCTTGTTTCTCTGTCACTTTGACAAAGCATGACATTTTTTCCTCTTAGAAGTCAACCACCAACAAATTGTTTTGTGCATCGTGTGATGTGTATCGGCCATGTGTATGGTAATCATTTTGTTCAGGTAAATGCATGAGTCATCCTTCCTGTGTAATTATTGTGAAAATATTTTCACCAAGGTATTTTTTATGTGTATGTTCTTATGTAATAGGTATTTCTAAGGGGTCGTTGTCCCTTACCACCATTAGCGTTGTTATGATCTACACATTATCATCAACAAGCAAAGCAGTGGTCCACACCATATATTAGTAGAATGCAACAGTATACAAATTTGTCAAGGTTGAATACAGAATATGTTGATTTAGATGAAGATTAAACATTTACTTTTGTAGTTGTGATCTAAAATAATGATATACGTGTGTTTCATTCAATGTTGACATTTACTTACTTTTGTGCTTGTGATCTAAAATGATGATATGCGTGTGTTTCATTCAACGTTGACATTTACGTACTTTCACTAATTAGGGTAACTAAAGGATAAACATAATAATTTAATTCGTAATTAATCAAAAATTAAAAATACAACTTAAACAATTAACGTTCTTTACTCATATAAAACCACAAATTATATAAAACTAGGTAACTAAAATAACTTTTCACGCATGTTTAGTGTGCCGCCTTCATCGCAACCGCACATATACATTGTCATCTGCAGTGACACCTCTAGCGATCCGCAGGTAGTCCTCCATGACATCGTATGTCTCTGTGCCTTCAATGATTATCCTTAGGTTGAGCAACCGCTCCAACCTTTCGGCTATTGGTTGACAAGCCTCCTACAACATGATAAAAAAACAAAAACAAATAATGTTAAGGGTTAATGAATGTTCACATAAATTGAGTAACAAGAATATGTTGAAAATTTATTTACCACTGCATGTCGAGGCCGCTCTACACTAGCATGTGCATCTTCAGCTGCTTCATTCATACCCATTGTCGCCACTGGATGCTGAGCAACATGCGGTTCAACAAATGTGTCATGTTGCTGCACGTGGGGCTATCTAGGAGGATCCTCAGGCTGTGCTGGACTCATGAAGGGATGGGATATCGAGTAGAACCAATCCATGTAGTCCAATGAACACTGCCCAGGCGCTACACATATCTGACCAACCGGTGCAATGTATTAAAAAAATTGAATCCATCTATCATCAATGTCTTCTATACACAGAGAAAGAGTAGCAGGGTGTGGAGGAATGGTTTGCATATACCCAAACTGTTGTACAATCCTCTCCAATCAGTGTATGACAATAGATGGACCTCATCTGATATGTCCTAAAAATAAAGAGATAACCTCAAACTCTCTGAAGGCACAGTGATACAGCATCGGATGTCAATCTATCCAACAATCTACAGTATGTCGATACTAGTAATGCCTTCCCAGACTTCCAACAACAGGCACGTGGTTTCCTCTCATCATAATCCTTAGCAGCAACAACACAACCAACAGAGGGAAAGTGCTCGTAGATCCAACACTGCACATATTTTCCAAACAAATCAATTAAACACATTTCTCAAAATAGAACAAACAAGTTAATATATATTTTCAATAAAAAATCAAATGACCTGTAAAAGTGTGATGTATCTTGCAAGCTGTCTAGTCGTGCTCTTTGATGCATCATTCAGATTGTCATACATATGCACCGGTACAACAGCTCCCCATGCGTAGCTAACACTTTGCGTCAGGTCCCTCAATGCGACCAAGAATACGACATAAACGTGTGTCACACTCTTGTTAGCAAAGAGTGTGCAACCAAGAAGGCGCAACAAATATGCACGAGCTGCAGGTGTCCACTATGTTGTGTCACATTTGCTCCGATATACATCTCACAACCAGGAAAGTCAAACATATGCCCCATGGCATTGTACTGTCTCAGCTCATGCCTTTTCACCACTTAGTTCAAGCAATTCCACTAGCAACAAGATGATATCATCCACATGAAGAGACTGAAAACTATGGAACGCGCATGTAATGGGCAAATGCAGCAACGAGGCCACATCATCCAACGTGATAGTCACCTCTCTAACTGGCAGATGAAAACTACTAGTTTCCAGATGCCACCTCTCCACGAAAGCAGACATAAGTCCCCGATCACCAGTGTCCAACGAACATGTGATCAGAGGACTTAATCTTGTGGTAGCCACTAAGCCTTCGATCTCAGGGGTAGGCCTGCCAAACATCTTGACCTTTCTTCCATGGGAGCATAATTTCAGCTCAGGATGTTCCTGAAAATGATAATATAAATCATTTCAACAAAATTTAACAATTACTTACGGGAAAAAAATATTTAAAATTATAAATACCTCTCCACTCCAAACTTTCGTGGCCACATGATAAACATAGTCTTGCAACACTGATGTGTCATGGGGTCCTCCTGGAAAACCCTTGGCATCAATTGGCACATCAACACCAGCTGTTTCTTCAAGCAGTTCATAAACTTCCTCATCCACTTGATCCATATCATCAACATCCTCAGCAACAGGTGCAGCTTTTTGTTGCCTACGTGCGGATGTTGTGGGCCTACGTGATCAGGGAGCATCATCTGCATCACGACTGACTTCTCTCCCTAAGGCTCTTCTGATAACCCTTCCTAAAGCCCGACCCAAACCTCGTGTTCTAACCATGATTTGCACATTAAAGGAGTCATCAAAATTTGTAAGCCAAAGAACAATACTACAATCAATCCCAAATTACTATCACAATAAAAAATTTAAATTTTATTCAAAACTTAAAGTAATGGCCAAAATAAAACTACAATTTTGTTTTTCAATTAAATTTTAATGCAAAGTTAAACTAATGAAAATTGACTAATGATAAATTTTTTTATTGTTCCATATCATTACTAAATTGTCAAATATATACTAATAAACATTTGAAATTTATCATATATAACAAATTTATGAAACACCTTTTAAACTATCAAATATAACAAAATTACTAAACTTCTTAATGCAAAATATTAATATTTATGTAATTAAAATAACAAATTTAACAAATTCTAATTTACTAATACTTTTTAAAAATAATTAAATCACAATAATATATATATATATATATATATATGTACACACATTTGTTTTAAAATATACAAATTACTTAATTTCTTAAAAAAATCAACTACACAAAATAAATATTTTTAATTAATTACAATTACACAAAAAAAAAAACAACAACATTAACTTATTACAAAACAAATTTTAAACAAAAATATTATTTAATTTTAAAATTTTAAATAATTATAAAATATATTTTTAAACTCATAAAACAAAAAAAAAATTAATTACGGATCCGTAATCTATATAAGGCATACAGAATCCGTATACCTTATAGGGATCAGTAATATGTATAAAGCTTATGGATTGTTGATATGTATGCTCTATACGAATCCACCATCCCCTCCGACATGTGCAGCTCCCCCCATCATGAATGAAATGCAAGCTTAATGAAAAGAAAAACTTACCTCGACGACGACTATTGTGACGACGACGCGACAGCATGACCGGCGGTGGTGGCAAGACGAAACACCAATGGGGATCAACATGCGCGGAGTAGAAGCAACCCAATATTACGGAAAGTACTGTAGCGGCAAGGATGGGGGAATTCCAAAAGCTTTTAAAATAAGAGTGAAGGGCATTTTTTCCATTTCACCAAATATGTTGGGTGTACCAGCAGTTGGGCAGGTGCCCAAAGCCATGATAGAGTCAACTTTGAGGCCCACTCCACTCCGACAGCCAAACCCATTTTTTTGTCAGTACCAACTTGTTTTATTTTTTTATTTAATTAGATGATAGCTAACTATTAACTAGCAAATTTTAGATAAATAATCATACCAAATTTTTTATTTCCCGAATTAAAAAAAACATAACAATCCAATTGTTTTGTTTTAGTAAAATGATTGATTACTGAAATGTCTTTATCCTGTCATAAACGAACACAATTATATTATTTATATATTTTTTACATAATTTTTTAGAATTCTGTTTTTTCCTATCTTAATTAATTACTAAGTACTTTCCTATCATAGTTATATATTATCCCCAAACAATATATACAACTACAAATACAATTTTTCCAAAGAATAAAATTATTATGATTAAAGGAGAAGGTACGTAATAAATTCTATTCACAAACATTTTGGGTTCTAGCTAGAATGATTGCCAATAAGAAATTACAAGATTGGAACACACATTATTAACGGATAAGCTAGCAGAGAAATCCAACGCATAGTATACATCACCTTAAGTAGAGTCCTTAAAAGCATACTAGTAAAACAGTAACATATCTCACAAGCTTAAAAGAAAGAAACAAGATGTTGCACCACTTACAGTTATATGTAATGAATAAAAGTAAGAAGAAAAGTTAATACTACTATATTATAAAATGGTAATGAACCTTTAAGTAATTGCTAATTCTCCTTATTCCTCCAAAAATGATAGTAGAAATTTAAGTACTTTGCTTGTCAATTCGGTTTGCTTCTTTGCCAACTTGTTACTTATTATCTGGAGTACTTGTCATTTTCTAGTTCTCATTATCTTCAATGTTTATATGAAAATTTAGCAAATATAACTGAGGGAGTGAAGCTTGGACGAATGATTGGGTTCACTCAGAATTATAGCATAAAAACAGAATCACCGCTGTCAAATAAAATCTCAAATTCTCACACTATAATTTTTTTAAAATCATCCATAGGAAGGGTATCACCTAGAATAACATTCTAAATCATCCATATGAAGGGTATCACCTACACAACAATTTGTCCTACAAATTTTTCTATCAGCCCTCTTCGATTGAATAACTAGAAAGACACACAAAGTAATTCCAAGATAAACTTCTTAATGGTAAGCAACAACAGAATTCTGGTTTATAGTGATTTTATCCACTAAAAAAAATTTGTTAAGCTTATTAACAAGCCAAATTTACTAACCTTCAGGTTATTGTCCATGATCCTTTTCAGTTTGTCTAGAATTTCAGTCAATGTATAGATTAACAAAGAATGCAGTACTATCAATAGTTCATGATTTTATCCATGAGAAGATCAAATCAAATCATCGTCCTTCCTTGAATGAAATCAAATCATCATCCTTCCTTGAATTTAAACAAAACACAAATTTATATCTATGACAAGATCAAATCAAATCATCATCCTTCCTTGAATTGAAATGTAATATTTGTATGTACGTTTTTTCTGGTTTGCAATTAGTGACTCGTAGTGGTTTGTAATTCTTTTTAGAATAACTACCCAACTTTAAAGAATGATTAAATTACTTATTTGGTTCATATAGTTTCACGATTCTTACTTTTTTAGTTCTTATAGTTTGAAAGTGATTTTTTTAGTTCCTATAATTTACATTTTAATTCTCTTTTAGTCCCTATAGTTTTGAAGGTGATTTTTTTAGTCTTTATAATTTGTATTTTAATTATATTTTAGTCCTTATAATTTGAAAATGGTCTTTTTAGTCCCTATATTTTATATTTTAATTTTCTTTTAGTCCTTACCATCAAAATATGAATAATGCTATCAATTACAATTAACTACAAAAATATTAACAAATAATTTGTAACTAAAATAATTGATAATTTATAATTAATTTGTAATTAATTATTTTTATATATTTTGTAATAAGGACTAAAAGGTAATTAAAAATGTCCTTTCAATATTTGAGATCGATGCAAACCATTTCATGGGACAAGTTCAAAGTATAACACCCCATTTTTTCGTAAAATAAATTAAAACGGATTTTATTTAAAAAATAGTTTTATAAAATTAATGAAAATTTTTGTAATTGAATAAATAAAGAAAAATAATTTTATTAATTAAAATAATAGTTTCAAGGTAAATAAAATAAATATATGTTCTTAGAAAAAAAATATTTTATTTATTCGTTTGATAGGTAGTAAAATAGAGTTTCTTTTTATAAAATGATAAAATAAAGAAAAATAGAGTAAATAATAGGCTCAGAATATCTTAATTATAAAATAAAGACATGTTAGGTCAATTTTTACATTTCTCAATTTCGTTTTCCCTTCTTCTCCCAAAATCTTATATTTTTCCCGCATACACTCAAATTTATCTCAGTAAAATGACGATCTTGAACTCATTAACCATTAGAGCTTCATAAAATTTGAACACTAGGTTTGGAACTTATTTTCACACATACCCACCATTGAGATTTATGAAATAATGTTTGTGGTGAGGGTAATGTCCCTCACACAACTTTTTGTTTTTCCTACATACACCCAAATCTATCCTGTAAAACTATGATTTCTGACTCGTTAACCGTTGGATTGTCGTGAAATTTGGAGTCCAGGTTTGAAACATATTTTCGCACATTCTCACCGTTGGAATTTATAAAGTAATGTCTATGGTGAGATCAATTTACCTCGCACGTAGATAATGGAATAGAGGCTTCAATCCCTTCTCCTTCTCTCTAATGCTTGGAAACCCTAATAGAACAACCAGAGGAAAAACTTGAGAAATCTCAGGGAACTACTAGAGATGTCACTATCGCTTCCGGACTACACATGTGAGCCCACTTAGAGGTAAGGGATGAGTTTATCACATTTGGGGTTAAAATGAACATATGTAAAGATCCTTAGGGGATCAAATTGGGATTTATTTTGGGATGTTTATTGTATTATAATTCTTCATGTATGATTATAGTTGCGAGATTGTTTTATTGGGATCATGAAATTGTGATTGAAATTGATAAATTGAATATGTGATAAATTGTGAGATAACATGTTGCTTTGAGATCATAACATTGTTATTGAAATTGAGTATAAGCGCAAAGTTGAACATGTGTTAATTTGTGAGATACACGTAAACATGTGATGGTGGATTGTGACATTATGAAATGTTAAATTATGGACATGAGATATGGTTGTGAATAAGTGTGTTTTTAATATTTGATGTGACAATACTTGTGTTGTGAGCTGTGAATTATACAATAACCCAACTGGTGTTTACCTGGAGAAAAGTGTTTATGCGCAAAGTGTTAAAGGGAAAGCGTAGGGTTCCAAGTTAAGAACCTAAAGTGTTAAATTCTAGCGCAATGTGTTAAACGTGTTTGAAACACGAGTGTGAGATCATGAGTATTGTATAATTCATGAGCACTGTATGCGTGCAAAAGTTATTTTATGGGTTGGACCTGAATCAAGAAGGTGAGACCCTAACAGATTTTTCAAACTCTAGGCCTTGGGGGTAAAGACATTCAGTTTAAGTGCTCCTTTAAGCCTATATTGATTCTATATGGTTGGAGCATTTTCACAAAATAGAGTGACCTTGACTGGTCACCTTATGATTTTACTAAGTGAGAGTGACATGACATGCCCATTGTGTGACGTGTCTTGTTATGTACTTCTAAGCGCGCCCCAGTGTAATTTTTCACTGACATGGTACCACATTGCAATGTTTAACTTGCCAAAAGTTACAATCTCTAAATCTTTCGCAAAACAACCTTACAGAAACCATACCCTCAGAGGTTTTTAGTTTTTCCTCTCTAACAAACTCATTGGATCTGTCACAAAACTCATTGAGTGGTAGTATACCAAAAGAAGTGGGTAACCTAAAAAATATCAACTATCTAGACATGTCTGAGAATCATGTGTTGTAGTATCTCTATTTGCAAGGGAATTCCTTACACGGAATCATACCTTCCTCTTAGGCTTCATTGAGGGGTCTTCAAGAGTTAGATCTCTCACAAAATTACTTGTCCGGAACAACTCCTAATGTTCTACAAAACATTTATATATGCTTTGGAATACTTGAATGTATCTTTTAACATATTGAATGGTGAGGTGCCAACTGGAGGTGTCTTGGGAAATGCAAGTGGGTTAGTGGTGACTGGAAATAGTAAGCTTCGTGGAGTATTTTTGAACTGCATCTACCACAATGCCCCGTCAAAGGTAGCAAACATGCAAAACACCATAAGTTCAAATTGATAGCATTGATAATTAGTGTGGTTGTTTTTCTTCTCATATTGTCAATTATTCTAACTATCTACTAGATGAGGAAAAGAAGTAAGAAACCGCCTCTGGAGTCACCAATAATTGATCAGCTGGATAAAGTTTCATACTGAAGCTTACACAACAGAACCAATGGGTTCTCAACTTCAAGCTTGATAGGGTCTGGAAATTTTAGCTTTGTCTACAAAGGAACTCTTGAGCTAGAAGACAAAGTTGTTGCAATAAAGGTCCTAAACCTTCACAAAAAAGGAGCTCACAAGAGTTTCATTGCTGAATGCAATGCACTTAAAAATATTAAACATCGAAATTTGGTTCAGGCTTTAACATGTTGTTCTAACACGGATTACAAAGGTCAAGGATTTAAAGCCCTAGTTTTTTAGTACATGAAAAATGGAAGCTTGGAGCAATGGCTGCATCCTAGAACACTTAAGTTTTTTTTTTATCAGCAAAAATATAGTGATATTATATATAATATGAAGATCAGTACAAGTGGTACTGTTATATATACAACCTAACACCATGCTTTGCAAAGCTATGGTGGCCTAATACTAGAAATACATCAAGAATTAGGTAACCATTGGTTTGACCGCAAGCTAGGCACCCAAACATAGAAAGGCTATATGCTAATCCCCCCCTAAACACAAAAACCTTCCCTAATATTACTGGACCAGAAGTGGAATGGGGTATGGAATCCTTTTTCCAAATTCTTAAACCATGTCCAACAAAGGAGTAAAGCGTCCTCCATCAATTTGTAGGCATTAAAGCTGTCATTTGAGAAGATGATTCTGTTTCTGTGGTGTCAAATACACCATGTCAAGGATATCCACCAAGTCTGCCAGCGCTGTATCTGAATGTCCTCCAAATTACAGTATGAGTGTTGCAGGAAATGTGTCCTAGAACACTAAGTGCAAACTGCAAAGGTCCAAGAACATTAAACCTTGATCAAAGATTAAATATCATGATTGATGTTGCTTCTACATTACATTATCTTCATCATGAATGTGAGCAATCAATCATTCATTGTGATTTAAAGCCACGCAATGTCCTTAATGATGACATGATTGCTCATGTGAGTGATTTTTGCATAGCAAGACTTCTCTCAACCATTAATGGTACCACTTCTAAGCAAACAAGTATAATTGGAATAAAGGGTACTATTGATTATGCTCCTCCAGGTATGTTTTAAACTCTCCAATTAGTGTTTCTTTGAATTCCCTTATCTTTCGATTCAAACTTGATATTTATTTACTAATTACAAGGTATTGACAATTTTTGCTTTATACTTTAGAGTACGGAATGGGGTCTGAGGTGTCTATGAATAGCGACATGTATAGTTTCGAGGTTCTTTTGTTGGAGATGCTTACTGGAAGAAGACCCACAGACCAAATCTTTGAAGATGGTCCAAATATGCATAACTTTGTGGAAAATTCATATCCTGATAATCTTTTTCATATTTTGGATCCATCACTTGTACCAAAACCTGAAGAAGCAACAATACAAGAAGAAAATAGTCAGAATCTCACTCCAACAGTTGCAAATTACTTAGTTTCACTCCTTAAGATTGGACTTGCTTGTTCAGTGGAATCACCAAAAGAAAGAATGAATGTGGTGGATGTCACTAGAGAGCTGAGAAAAATCAGAAAAGCCTTTCTTACTGGTAAGATAAATGGAATATTACTTAATTCTCTGCATATTACTAGAGAACAAATGTAGATGTGTCACACTTCTTTTTTCTGCCAAATTTTAATTGCAGTTGCATTTATAGTAATACTCTTTTGTCCTTTGTTTGTGTGTTTTTGAATTATTTCACACTTTTTAGTTTTCCTTTCCAAACTTGACACCATAATAAAAATGAGATTTCTAGATGCTTAGTAGCATATGTTGCTGCCTTTGGCTCTTACCTGATTAATTGCTTATGTAGTTATAATTTCATTTTCTGTCATTTGCTATGTATTTCAAAATTTCCAAAATTACAAAGGTAACTAGCTTCTTCTCGAATTTCAGGTGTTGGCACTTGAATAATCAAAGTTAAGATCAAATGTCACAACAATTTCAGAAACTGGTGTGTATGTTGCGCTGTGTACTCTTGTAACATATATCATAATATACTTAATGGATGTAATAGTAGTGAACTTATTAACTTCCTTTATTTTCATTTCCCATGACTTCTCCAATTTTAATGCATAGCATCAAAATACTTTCAAACTATATCCATATTCATCGTACCAAATTTTTATGTTATTGGCGATCCATAAACATGTCTTTTATATTCACGGGCTATATAGCAGAGAATTCTTTCTAAATCTGGTTTATGAGACGTGAACTTCATAAAGGTAAAAACATAAAAGCTTCCATATATTAATGAGTATAAACCCAAACTACAGGGCAATAACTATAAGTGAACTGCAACACTATAAGTTGATGCAGTGGCTGCACATATGCTTCACAGGGACTTTCGATCAATTGCTCTGTTTAAGGGTTTCACATTTTTGTGCCAAGTCTTGTGTAAAATCATGTTGCAGATTCAAGGTTTGAATATTAAAATAACAAAGGAAAAAAAATACTTTTCAATCTATCCGAGAGGTAGTACTTGTAATTTGTAAAAGCAGTAATTGAAATCAGTAACAACTTCTCTTAGTTGTGTCTTACTCAGACGGATTAAAAGAACTAAACATAATTGAAATGTTGTTGTACAAATGCTACCCAAACTAATTTGATGTCTTTTTTTCGAAAGTTTTTTGTTTGGAATCTTGTAAGCTCATTATATTATGCAGCAAGCTCAGTTCAAACTCCACTTCCCTTCTGGTTCTTTGAAAGTTTGCTCAAGTAATCTGCATCACTAAAACCACGTAATTGTAATGAGAAATTCTGACAAAAGAGAGACTCCGTCCTGGACAGATCTTGAGATAATGTAGAACCCTGCAAGCCGTATGAAAATGAACTTGAGTAGGGTATGATAAGAATTGGCTGAGCTTATGAGTTGCAATTGTAATGCCAGGCCGTGTTGTGGTGAGGTACAGCACTCAGCCAATAAGTCTCCTGTAAGAAGAAATGTCATTGTATTTGATAAAAAAGCCTCTGCCTACTAACAAATTACGCATAGCAGAATGCTGAATAAAAGGAATCCTAATCATTGGTGGTACCATTTATTGCTGAGTTGGGGCTGGTAGTATCTTCTGTTTTGGCAATTTCTATATCAGCATCTTCTGCATGCAAGTCGGTTAGCAGTAATTCCATAAAGAGATTCGAAGAATGCGAGATATGCAAGTGTATGCCATACCAATTCAGTTAATTGTTTGGAGGCTGATCAAGTGATTTTGGTGACTAAATCAAGTGTGTTGTTTTGTGTCATATTTGTCACTGGTTCATCTCTACATGAGCTATCATTTAGTTGTCCTCACTGCTTTTATGCTTATGGTGTACAAGAATAATTTCTCCCTTCCCCCCTTAGTTTCTAGATTTGCCTGGTTAACAAATAGTGTAAAATGACATAGTAAGTAAATGTTGAACGCATCAAGTAGGGTAATTGACATTGTCATAAGGCGTATAATTATTGAACAGAAGATCTTTATGTTAACGATTTATATGTTTTGTTTACACCAGAAAGAAGTTGAATACCTAAATTTCTTGGCTGTGTTCAACCGTAACTTATTGCCTTGCAAATCAGAAGATGCATAGCATATTTTGTATTATATAATTTTGCTGTATTTGGAGCAAGTGGTTTTGGCAAAAACTTTAGATTGTTGGTCCAGACTAGAGGTATCCATCTTACCTTGTAAACAGTAATCATACTTGAATATGGTTTTCGATTTTATAAACAATTCAAACGTGAGACTTGTTTAAGGAAATTAAGCATGTAGCATTGGACTTAATTAATCATTCATATATTTTTCCGAATGTGAATTATATTCAGGCCCATAATACCAATTTTGAGTTTGATCTCTTGTTCGCCTTTACTTGCTCCATACTTCTAAATAAAAATTAAGGGTTTTATGTGTTCTGCTCTGTATCCGGTCTGTAATTTATGGTGAGCGAGAGTTTGCATAGAAGTTCAGAAATCTTCAATTATCCTCAATATCGGTTACCACAAGTAATCCCATATTTATTTCTTTTATAAACAGGCATAATGGCTAACCGAGTTGATCCTTTACCCGATGCTTAATCAGATTTTGTTGCAGCGACAACAAAGGTGCTAGAAGCTAAAGAAAATGCTAGTAGCCTGAAAACAACAGCATGCAATGCATTAGTGTCCTAGATAACTTCAAGCAGAAATGAGAATTATTTAGAGTACCATGTGTAGGCCCAAAATCACAATGCCACAAACCAAGTTGGGTGCTGCTAGGTGCACCCAGCAATTTAAGTGAAGTGACAAAAATGTCTTTCACTTAAATTTAAAATACCCTACCTATGCAGTGTTACTGTTCACCTTCCGTACGCTGCTTTCGCTCTCCCTCCTTGCGTGTTCGTCTTCTTCATTCGCGACCACGCCCCTGCGCCTTCGTCTTCTTGCTGGTTCTTCTTTGGCGGCGCTGCTATTGGCTGCTTCCCTTAACAGCATTGAGGACCTGCGGCTTCATTTTGTTCTTCCATAGTCGAGGTAAGCTTCCTGGTCTCCATTAATGGCTGCTATTGGAGTTTCGTCAGGTGTGGTTTCATACATATCATATGATCCGTATGCGTTATATGATCCGTGTAACGCATACGGATCAACTGATCCAGTATAAACTATTTTTATTTAAAACACAAATAATACCTATTTTTAAAACAAAACTAACAAATAAACTAACTATTTAAAAACATAATTGAAAACATAATTTTTCAAACAATAACTATTTTAAATTTTTTTAATTAATTTAAAAATAGTCATACGGATCAGTTGATTGGTATGCATTACACGGATCATATAACGCATACGGATCATATGATCCGTATGAAACCACCCCAGACGAAACTCCAACAGCAGCCATTAATGACCAAGAAGCTTACCTCGACCATGGAAGAACAAAACAAAGCCGCAGGTCCTCAATGCCGTCAAGGGAAGTAGCCAATGGCGGCGCCACCGAAGAAGAACCAGCAAGAAGACGAAGGCCCAGGGGCGTGGTCGCGAATGAAGAAGACGAACACGCAAGGAGGGAGAGTGAAAGCAGCGTCCAGAAGGTGAACAGTAACCCTGCACATGTAGGGTATTTTAAATTTAAGTTAAGGGTATTTTTGCCACTTCACTTAAATTGCTGGGTGCATCAGCAATAATGCTGGGTGCACTTAGCAGCACCCCAAAATATATTCAGAGTTCTATAAGAAACAGAGCTCCAGCCTCTAATTTGTTAAAAATTGAAGCATCTAGTTATGTAGCCACAGGCAAAGACACCCAGACATCAGGAGGGGGAAAATGACAAACGGG
The DNA here is from genome assembly GCF_004193775.1 of Glycine soja. Lineage (NCBI taxonomy): Eukaryota > Viridiplantae > Streptophyta > Magnoliopsida > Fabales > Fabaceae > Glycine > Glycine soja. The sequence continues at coordinate 14,981,685 of NC_041005.1, forward strand.
AGTCCCACTTAGAGGTGTCTTTGTGGCAATTTTCACCTAACCCCTCATACAGATTGGTGCCACTTTGCTGGTTGTGGCAGTAAAAGACTGTGTAAGGGTGGTGACATCCTATAATGTTTAAAACTGAAATTACTTTCCCTTCTGAGATTGTATAGTTCTATAAAAGGGCCAGTGGAGTTTGTTAGATGGATGATGGTCAAAACTTTGAATTGCGCATTGGACCGAAACAGATAACATGCAAAATCAAACAAAGGAAGTAGCACGGAACTTGGTCTCTCCTTCCATGGATTCAAATTCACATTGTTTGTGTGTATAATTCATGGCCTTCGCTTGGGGAATGTGTTTTGAGATAGAGAAGAATTTAAGAAGGAATGGTAGCTTTTGAAGAATTTCTAGTCAGAAATTTTGGAGATGTTGAAGAATTCTTCTTGGAAAAATGGATGGGCATTATTTTCCCAACTTCTAAATCATTTGGGGTGAAAAAACACATTCAATTCAAGGTTCGTGTGATTGTGATCCACATGGGATGGCTTGTAAGCATGCACATCCTCTGAAATCATTCTTTGTGTCCATCTTTATACTCCTCCTCATTTTCATTGGCATCCCACTTTCCTTTCTTCATCTTATTGTTGCCGTCATCACTGTCATCATCCTCATCGTCGTGATCTTCATCATCATCGCCACCACCTTTGTGAGCATGCTTCTTATTCCTTTCTAGATCAGCACTCTCAAGCTGCTTAATATTGTTAATCACAGGATACTTCCTCCAGTTGAATATCCCTCCCAGATGTTGCAGCTATCTTTATAGCTCCACTATCCTGTAGAATCTACAACATCCACGAGGAAGACGGAAAAAGTTGAAAAATCAAGAGGGAGGGTCATGGACAAATTTATCATAAAAGCAACCATTCTCATATCAACAGGATGATGAAAACTAAGGAGCCAAAATCATTTCAAACAAAGTTAATTTGCTTGAAAAAAAGATGACCAAAAGGCAAAACTTTTCAAGCAGCAGTTGAAAAAAAACTAATTAAATTGCAAGACCTGTAGGACTGTTACATTATGGAGATAAAAAGAAAGTTTCAAGTCAACAAAGATGTGATTTAAGTTAATTGAATATCATAGCTAGATCTTACCAAAACGACAAGTAGGATGCACAGGATGAAGCTTCAAGAAGCAAATCAAAATCTCATTTCTTTGTTTTCCTTGAAACTTCTGATCTTTCTTCCAAGCTTCTAAAGTATCTTCTGTGGGCTCCATTCCTTCCAGAGGCCGCCATGTGAGCAATAGTAAACTATTTCGTATTCAGTTAAGTGAATGTGTGTGTGATTCACAGTGTTTTAGGAGTGTAATTAATTAAACAAACCGTTGTAGACCTCGCCTGTTATCAATTTCTTTGCATCATAACATATAGTTTGAAGAAGGCCTTCATGTCAATGCAGTTTGGGAATTGCATGACTTGTATGAAGACATTTTACAGCGTTAATAAATGCATAATGGAAATTCAGGCATAACTCATGCGTTTTCATTTTTGCAGGATAAAATACATTAATTATCACCAACAGAAAATTAAGGAATAAGGATTGTTGTGTCATGCACAATACACACAAGTTACATTCTTTAACAGCTTAGCATAAATCTAATCCTTAATCTTGTATAAAATGTTTAACACAATATAGTCTAAGCATGATCATCATAGAGAAAAAAATATATAACATTAATCATCACAGTCACATTAATGCTACTGAGCAGCATCTTCAGAAAACCTGGCATCAAACGGAGCTGAGGGGTGGGTAAGAGCTGAATTAGCAGAACCAGCTCCAGAGCCATGCTGCAATTCAATCACAAGCCATCGAACAGCTTTACTCATCTGTTCCAACCGAACTGCACTAATGGGAGGAAGACCGGTCATGGTAGCTTGTCCAGGTTTTCCTGCCACAGGCCTTGTTGCCTCATCCACCAGACACTCAGATCCTATCCTTTGCTTCACAGACTCCACAAACTCCTCAGCTTGATCACATGCTACTCTAAACAATTCCCACTTCTGCTTAAAGTTTTCTAGAGCAGTATCTGTTGCCATTGTTTTAATGGAACCAGCATTTTCTTTGGCTTCTAACACATTAGCTGCTGCAGCAACAAAATCTTGATAGGCATTATTCAGAGAATCAACTATGCTGTCCATTGTGCCTGCTTGTGTCAAATCTAAGCTTCTTGTAATTACAGATCCTAAGGGAAAGTAAGACCAATTGAATTAAAGCACAAGAACAGTAGCTAGCAATAAAAGATTTCAAGCTATTTGTCTCCTAGCCTGATCTTGTTTCCTGAAAATGCATGACAAATTAATATGCAAGACTAAACCTATGAAACAGAACACAAAATGAATTGGAGCATTATAAAAAGGGAAGGTGGAAGGAGAAACACTGCTAATACCAAGCACCCTATAAACAGATACACAGATCCAGCAATTAACTTTGATCTCAGATAGGGAATATAAATATTATAAAGTAGAAAAGTTTTTCTGATCATGAACATAAATATTATAAAGTAAAATAGTTGCTGGTTATGAATCTAATCTAATAAAAATTAAAATCCACCAAACATAGGTATTATAAATTCAAAACTGTCATTGTACTCAATGAAGAATGATAGCACGCAACTTATAGCAATAAGCAAGCAAGAATTGCATGAGAAATAGTGAACATATTCCACAATAACCTTAAAACTTTAATTTATTGAGGTACATTCTTATGGCATAGACATTGAACTAGATTTGTACTAAAAAAAAGGCATTCAGATTGATATCACTGTTACCACCAGATTGATCGGCACCACTAACTCACTCAATCTCATTGGCCTATTATTCTGATAACCAGGTGCAAATTAGACTTGGAAGGTCACAGGGAGACAAACCAATAGACCAGCACAAATTAGTTTAGTTTATCTGACCCAACCATGTAAGAACAAAATCAAAACTCAATAAAATTAAATTTTAATTTTAACTTTTTCCTTGGTTTGAGACAATACACAGGGAAATGAATCCCAATTCACAGTGGCATACAAATTATCCTTATCCACCCTCTAAGAAAAATAGCATTAGCAATTCAAGATGCAGAGCACATATGTGTTGGTGACACTTACTGTTTCACTTACTTGAAGAGTGGGCTGAGAGTGAGGGTCTTTGATTGGGTTTTACTGCTTCGACTTCCTTCGTTCTTAGCTCGCGCCAACGGAACCCTAATTAACCAAATCTGAAGTGAAACAAACCCCCTTTCTAGTTTGTCCCTGTTCTGTTTAATGTTAATATAATAAAGCTTTTTAGGCTCCACTAGTGCAGTGATTAAGATTTAAGACACAATAAAATATTTTAAGTTAACAAAAATAAAGGCTAAATAAAAGATTGCTTACGTAAGGAGTGTAATTTTTTAATATATTCTTAAACTTATACCCGAGCCTAGATATATTTGTGGCATTCAAATTTAATTATTACTATAAAAAATAAATAAAGAATAAAAATATAAGATAATATTTGTATAATGATTCTACAATCTTATTTTATTTCGACTAATAATAATTTTAAAATTTTTCTCTTATAAAATAACTCATGTCACGAATATTAAAAAATGATGGTAAAACATTCTATAACAATATAATTTTATAAATGTAATTTTTTTATGATTTTAAATTCTACTGCTTTTTTGTTAGTATTTACACACAAAATACATGTGTACACACAACCATACCACTGTCTTAATAGGGGTTTTATTAATTGATCTAATTCAATACAAAACCACGGTATGAGGTGAAATTGTTGACGAATTAAAAACATAATTATTTGTAAATAAAAACAACTATAAAATTAACTCATAGATAAAGAAGATAAAAAAAATGAGGTTGTAAATAATGACGCATAGTAAATCATTTATTTTGTTTCTCCATATTTAAGATTTCTTTTTTTTTCTCATAAAGTTAATTGTATGTAGTTGTACCAAATATTAAGTATAAGTCATGACTAAATATATTAATATATGATAATGTTTCTTCTCATTCTCTTAATAAAATAAAGTTAGTCTATAATAAAGTATTTAAAAAATATAAGTAATCTTGGATACAATATAATTTTAATGAGAATTATTTTATTATTTGAATATAATTAATATCATATTATATTATTATTTAATTTTGTTATCTGATGTGCATTAAATATTATGTAAGATTAGAACTTATCTTACTTTTATCTTACATGTTATTATTTTATTCTCACATCTTATTATTGTTCATAAAATGAGTTTTATATATTTTATAGAGCAAATTAAAGTGACACACCCTAGAGATTTTGTCTAATTATACATGTATCCCTCATTTTTTTCATCCTACACACTTTCCATAGTGGCACCCCCTCACTCAAACGGTGTAAACTCCATTAGCATGCAATTTAAAAAAAAACCAAAAAAATACCACCTTCTTAGTTATTCCTCAGTTTTTGATGATCATAACTTCCCTTGCTATTGTTCTTGTGCAACACCATCTTCTCAAAATGGTTCTTCTCTATCATATTGTGGTTTTTTCCTTCAAATTAGGCATGACTCAGATGAAACAAATTTAGCCCTCACGATTGTAGCTTTGTGGGCAAAATGAATTAGGCAATGAGTTTTTAAGGGTTGAGGCTGAGGCATCAACGTAGTACCAAGAAATTTTGGAAGATCCAAAGGAAAAAAAAAATAGGAGAAGGTTCATGAAGAGTGGTGGCTTAGTGCTACGCAATGGAACACTGGGGAAGAGAGAGAGATATTCAAACTTAACATTAAAGGCACAATAGTTAAGGAAATTTTAGAGGATCTTACCTTTTTTTGGTTATAAGATAGATTGAAACTTCTATATTTTCAAGATCCACACCAAAAGGTACCTGGGATTATTTGGTTCTGTCATCACGATGACATAATTTTTGCACAACCTCCCTCGTCATGGTTGCATTGGTGTCCAAAGACACCACCCTTTTCTTTGTTGCCATTGCCATGAAATCTATCATCACCTACCTTGACTGCATCAAGCTACTTATGCAAATGAGAAAAAACATGAAGAATGGGTGGCATCAAAACAACAACCATCAAAACCTATGCTTCGTTTTTCATTTGGGAATTGTTTAATGCTATTCTAAACTTAAGTTCAAGGCAAAATTGAATTTCCTGAAATGGGTAAAAGATATTCTTGTAAATGAACTTTGAAAGTTAACATTTTACTTAATCGATTATAAGAGGTGTGCCAAAGTAATGTCTTTAGGCGGAAGAAATGCATCTGTAATTATACAACCTTCAAAGAATATAAGTGTACTTTATTCTATTTTATAGACGAATTCTAGTGTAGACCACTTTAATAAGTGATCTTGCTTATCATTTTTTTATAGCCATTAGATTGATCTTATCTTTAGTTATTACAGTGCACCTTCTACACCCTATAATTCCTTAACCTCTTCACCTCATTGTCCTCTACAATGTTGACACCAAAAACCCAATCACCACTGTCAACAAATTCCTCACTGTTGTCGGCGACAACCCGACATCCTCCTCAACACCACCAACATACCCTCTTCCTTCCCCCTTTGTCCAAAAACAAAGATAACACAAACTGTAATGACGTCACTCAACTCATCAAACCAGCAAATTACAATTTGGGTGCATTCACCTTAAAGCCTCCACATTAGTTCAAGTGAAATTCTATACAAATCATGATTTATCTAGAAAATTTTAAAGGAAATATCTTGTGTTTAGGAGACTTTTTGTTAAGGTGGAAAGATGCTTCTCCCATTACACAACAAGTTCAAAAATTTGAAGACACCCATCATATAAAGAGGACCAATGACACTTAAAAACCACCATGAAGACGCAGGGCAAGGTAAAGGATAGACTCCTTTATATTGTAGACCGCAAGGGCGCACGGTGCGCCAATCCACAAGTTGCTTCCGAGCAAAAATGAACCTTTGATTCCTGAAATTTGTCGTGCAATGTATAATCATGTGCATGTAATTAATGTATGATTTATAAAAATGAATCACTTGTACAACTCAGCCTCCGTCTATTTTATATGATAGTTATGTGATACATTTTTCATAAATATTATACAATTTTTTTATAATCACTATTCTTTTCATTAACTTTCTCTTTACTATATCAAATTTGAATCATCATATTAATTTTATTGCACTTTTATAATATCTAAGTCTTTACTCAAGTAAAATGTTAAGAATACGTTTTCTATTAAGTAATAATATTTAAATATGATCTTAATAATATTTACAAGATACATATCATATATTACACGTTCAATCTTTTTAATTTTTGTATGCATAAAAATAATAAAAAAAGACACTCTCAATATATTTTTATTAGGCTTTCAACATTATCAGATAGGGCCTAATGATATGCTCGTACTTAGATTTTCTATAGAGATTCACTTGGAAAACTACTACATAATATTTTTAACTTATAATTACTACATATTAATGCTATATATATTGCTCATGGCTCACCCTTCTATCTCCACGTCGAACTCCTCCCTCACCCAAGTCGAACACCAGAAAAACCGTGAATCGCTCATCCTTCAAAATTTCTCTACTGTTCTCTCCAGCGAAAACTCTGACCGTCCATTGCTGCATTCCCATCAACGGAGGAAGATTATACGCCCACGGAGTCGAATAAAACCACCCACACCATAGCATAACCCCTCTCTCAATAAACGATCTCGCTTTCAAAATAAATAAATAAGACCGTGCGGCAACAACAAGCTGCAACTCAATTCTCGAATCTCCGATCAACCATAACCACTGATTCGCCGGAAACCCTACTTCGCTCACCAATAGGCCGAGGCACTGTTCCGTTCTGCTGAATTTGAATCCCGTCGACGGCGAGGGGAGGAAACCTAATTTGCGAACTTCGTTTTCCTTTTTTTTTTTTTTCTTTTTATTTATTTATTTCGGGAACGAAGAGGAATATTGCGGAGTGAAACAGCGTTAGTGAAGTTTAAATAGGGTTTTTGAGGCAACGAAGGCTCCAGAAGAAGACAGTAATCGGAATTGATTTTGCTGGAATTGTGCTCTGTAGCTGCTGCTGTGCTTCTTCGATGAGTTCGTGCTGAATTCAGTTACAATTCGCGGATAGCTCTGTTCAGACACATGGGTTACGATTCGGATAGCCCCTCGCAAGATGGGAGGGACGAAGGTGAGTTTTTATTTAAATGGAATTTGGGTAATAGTAGCATGAGAAATGCTAGAAACAGGGAAAAGGAAAAACAAGGAAAAAGAAATAGTTACAATAGGGTCACCGGGTTAAGTAATTGGATGTATAGTCTAGTTGTTTAGTTGTTGTAGGCTCTTTTTACTTTTTTTTTTTTGAACTGCAAAAATGATTTATATTAATAATTAATCAGTACCAGGGGTACTACATAGTAGAAGCAGGAGTGGAGTATCTCCTGAATAAGGAAAAAAGAAATACAACAACCCTACAAAAACAGCCACAAACCCAACCCTACAAACCAACTCTACTTAAAAGCTATAGACATAGCTGAAGACCATTGTTGAAAAGGTACATTGAAATCCCTTTCCCTCCCTTTCAGCCAAGACCAAGTGAGGAAAATTGCATTATCCACCATCTTAGAGATAACAAAGGTCTGATTATGAAAAACCATATCATTTCTAAGCTTCCAAATTGACTTTGTAGCTGCCAACCACCATATTTTCCATCTTCTATTGGTAGCCATCCTTCCTGCTATACTTTAAATAAGAGAGTTATACGCGCTGCCTTTTTATCAACATACGTGACATTTTTTTTGAAAAATTATGAGGCCTTTTTTTATTGGGTCTTGCTAACCGGTGCCCTTAGGGCATTGGTTAAGAAACTTAAAAGAAAAAGTATTTATCGCGAAAATCATAGGAGAGCGGAAAAAAGTCATGAGGGGTGCAATTTTGCACATCCCAATGTCTACGGACACTCGTTAGCATTTAATTTTTTTATGTTATAAAAATGAAATGCAAATAATTTTTTTGTTGGTGGGTTTAAAGTTCGAGCTTTAGTTGCTTTACTCTTGGGTCGACCTTGTTGTGGGCTTGGAACATGTTTCGTTTGCTTATTCTGGCGGTTTACTATTGCACTTAAGCATTCCTCTCTTTAATATTAGGTTTAGAATTTGGAGTAGGGTTGAATGGTTGCACTGAAATCTAAGTTAGTGTCCATATACTTAAATTTGTAAGCTAAAGTTCATATGGGAGTTTTGGTAGTGTTCTAGTATGCAATTTGGTTTCTTGTTTGGTATAGTTTGTTAACCCCATGTTTGGCGAAATTCAAATGATAGACGACGAAGAAGAATATGAGGAGTCTGGCAAGGGTAATCGTTTTCTTGGGTTCATGTTTGGAAATGTTGATAATTCTGGTGATCTCGATGTTGATTATCTTGATGAGGTAACTTTATGCAGCATTTATTGTTACTTTTGAATTTGGCTGTCAACATGTTTGGAAAATCAGGATTGAGCTGATGCATGCATGTATGGCATGTTTAGATTGCTTTGCTTTTTTTTTTTTTACTGTCTGTCATAGACTCATAGTGTTACTGTTACATGCAATTCAATTTTGGAGGATTTTAGTATTTAGAGTGCAAACTGCAAAGACTGATTGATTATTTGCTACATTTGTGTTTGGTAGGATGGTGGAAACTATCAGAAGTGATTTTGCCTTCTGCAAGCATCATTTTAGTGAAAATACAAATGTTTGGTTATTGTTGGATTAGGATAGAAATGATTTTGCCTCCAAACCTCGGTTTGACTAGAGGCGATGAAAAGTGGCTTTTGCATTAGGTTGAAAAATTTACTCTAAATTTTATATCATAGGTTTTAGGCATCAAAATTTACAGCTGATTTTATAGTGCAATATGAGCTCGACCTGAAAATTATGTACAATAAGATTTTTGTTTTGATTAAATTCATGCACAATAACATTGCTGTTTACACTTTATTATGGGCATGCCTGATTATCAATGATCCAGGAAGGATAAATTGGAGGTTCTAGGAAAGCGGGGGGTGGGGGGGGGGTCTTTCTAAAAAATAATTGCATCTTTTAGGATATGTATTCCCGTTTAGAAAATTAAATTATATTGGTTGTTGAATGAGCAATTTCATATTCTCTGTTTTTGTTATGCTTGGTTTATTTATGTTTCTGTGTTTTGGTGAGAAACTGTAAAGCTAGTGCTAAATAAGCACATTTCCTTTTTAGGATGCAAAGGAGCATCTTTCTGCATTAGCTGATAAGCTGGGTCCGTCACTGACAGATATAGATGTAAGTAAATCTAAATATCATTATCTGGCTGTATTGTTTAAGTTTGGAATTCAAAATTCTATCTGTTGATGTGGTTAACAAGTGTTAATTATCAGATTTTCCTTCTATATTTCATTCTTTCCACTTCTATTTTGAAGATGTGATGCTAATTTGTTGGTTGCAGTTGTCAGGAAAATCACCACAAACACCACCTGACGTTGTTGAACAAGGTGAAGTTGTCTGCCAGGAAAAAACTATATCATGCAGTTTTTGATATTCTGTTGGTATCATTTTTTTCCCTCGACAATTGAGAGCACTTCACCTGTGTTTTATTTCTACTGGAATTCTTTCCCACATGACATATGCTCTGTAGAAAATATCATATGAAAGAATAAATTTTGTAAATCTTATAGGAGAAATCCTAGCAACACACTATTTTGAACTCATTCTCTGCTATTGGCTGAAATTTATTGGAAATAATTTTTTTTGTATGTCCCACTTCTTATAAATGACTCTCCTAATTTTGTAGTTTTCAATAAATTTTAGCCAATTTTAGAGTGTGTTGCTAGCAATCCTCATCCTATATCTTCTCCATGGTATTGGAGGATTAGAGTTGAGTCAGTTGACGCTTGGTGTTACTCCATTCTGGAAAATATTTATAAAAAAGTTGTTTTTGTAAAATTAAAACCTCAAGGAGTTATGCCTGATGCTAGGTGTTAGTAAGGGACAGTGGCATTAGTCATTAGAAGTAAATTGGGAAAACAATCTGATATGAAGTTTCAGTGATGGCTTGTGACTGGTATTAATGAACATGTGCGAATAATATTCATTGATTAATGCCATATAGTGTCACATAGCTATTGGTTGGCTCCTAAAATATGGGGCAGGTGCTCCTGGCCTATGTTTGCACCAAAACGAATTTCCTTAGGTATATAGTGCATTTTAGTCGAAATGAATTGATTTATTAAACAGTAAACAATTAATTGGGCCCTTTTTGGGATTTGATCAGTAGAAGGACGTTAAGGTTTTATGCAGTTGAGCTCTTTCTACAGGGCTTTGATGCATTTTAAAGCAAAATGCAAGAAAATTACAGTGTGTGGCTTCTGCTAGTGAATTTGATTTGGGTTAGGATAGTTTCCATGTTTTTTTGTGTGTCTGGATTTGGATCCTTTCGTACAAGGTTCTCACATTTTTGTTTTGATCAGCAAAAATATATATATATTATAAATAATAGTGAAAGCAGTACAAGTGGACTGATTTACATACAGCCTAGCATCAACAGGAGCAGAACTACGGTTAACTAATACTATATACAAAAGAAGTATTAGGGAACCAAAGATCTGGCTGTAAACTAGGTAACCACTCACACACAAGATCTGTAAATTTTATACACTATTCCTCCCGAGTACAAAAAACATCCCAATACTGCTAGACCAAGAATGAAATGGGATATCAAATCCTTTTTCCAGGTTTTTAAAAGCAGAAGAATAAGGCATCCTCCATCAATTGATGACCATTGAATTCCATGCAAATGGGGTCTTCCCTAGGGGCAGCAACGCATCCTTTATCACATTGATCCCAAAACTGAAGGACCCGCAAAATCTTTGTGAATATAGGCCTATATCACTAATAGGCTGTGTTTACAAGATTGTGGCAAAGCTCCTAGCAAATAGACTCAAGAAGGTGATGCCAAATATAATAGATGAGAAGCAGTCTGCATTTATTAGTGGAAGACACTTGCTGCACAGTGTGTTGATAGCTAACGAGGCAGTGGAGGAAGCAAAGAGGGGCCATAAGCCATGTCTGGTGTTTAAAGTGGATTACGAAAGAGCATATGACTCAGTCTCTTGGGCTTTTCTATCCTACATGATGCGGAGACTAGGATTCTGTTCTAAGTGGATTTGTTGGATAGAGGGATGTCTTCACTCAGCCACGGTCTCTGTTTTGGTTAATGGTAGTCCCACAAATGAATTCATACCTCATAGAGGCCTAAGGCAAGGTGATCCACTAGCGCCTCTTCTATTCAATATCGTTGCTGAAGGTCTAACTGGTCTCATGAGAGAAGCATTGGATAAGAGCCTTTTCAGTAGCCTCCTTGTGGGAAAGAACAACATACCAGTTAATATACTACAGTATGTAAACGACACCATATTCTTTGGTGATGTCACAATGCAGAATGTGAAGACAATTAAGTCCATTCTGAGAAGCTTTGAGCTTGTATCTGGGCTAAAGATAAATTTTGCTAAGAGCAGCTTCGGGGCAATAGGGAAGTCTGAGCAGTGGCAGTTTGAGGCGGCACGATACCTGAATTGTAGAATCTTGTCCTTTCCTTTCCCGTACTTGGGTATCCCCGTCGAGGCTAATCCAAGACGTAGTGAGCTTTGGGATCCTATAATTAGAAAATGTGAGAGAAAACTAGCCACATGGAAACACAGACACATATCCTTTGGGGGAAGAGTGACTCTCATAAATGCAGCCCTAACAACAATTCCTATTTATTTTTTCTCCTTTTTCAGGGTACCTTGAAAAATAATAGTCAAACTGGAAGCAATCCAGAGACAATTCTTATGGGGAGGAGGTGTGGAGCAGAGGAAGATTGCATGGGTTAGCTGGAAGGAAGTCTGCCAACCAAAGGACAAAGGGGGCCTTGGCATTAAAGATCTCAAGACCTTTAACTCAGCTTTGTTGGGGAAATGGTGCTGGGACCTACTTCACAAGCAAGAGGAGCTTTGGGCAAAAATACTCTTATCAAAGTATGGCGGTTGGAGGGCATTGGAGGAAGGCATAAGAGGAAGTCACGATTCCATTTGGTGGAAGGACCTGCTTTCAAATCAGCATCAACAGCAGAACCAGGTAGTCAAAAGGGAAAGAGAATGAAAGGTGGGGGGTGGGGAGAAGTTCAGATTTTGGGAGGACCCTTGGACAGATAATGCTATACCATTAATGGAGAAATATCCAAGGTTGTACCGGATTTCGGGCCAACAGAAGCAAATCATCATGCATATGGGGAATAACACTAACAACGGATGGGAATGGAAGCTAGCTTGGAGGAGGGCTCTCTTTGATTGTGAAGTACAAATGGCGGACAATTTCCTTGGGGAAATATCACAGCAGCAGATACAGCCCCATAGGGAGGATAAATGGATTTGGAAGCATGACCAAAGTGGATACTACTCAACAAAAAGTGGTTACGACTTGATATGGGGAGAACAAATGGGAGCTAATCAGAACTTAGACTTTGTGGACATTTGGAAGCTCAAAATCCCAGCTAAATCATTGGTTTTTGCTTGGAGGCTAATTAGGGACAGACTTTCGACTAAGATGAATCTTAGAAGGCATCAGGTAGTGGTAAATGAGGTGGTGTGCCCATTTTGTGGAGATGTAGAGGAGGAGGCTGCTCACTTATTCTTCAACTGCAAAAATATCCTACCTCTATGGTGGGAGTCCTTATCTTGGGTTGGATTAGCAACAGCATTACCACAAAATCCTAGGGATCACTACCTGCAGCTTGTGGCTGACTTTGCAGAAGGAAAGCAACTTACAAGATGGAGATCTTGGTGGATTGCTATGACATGGACAACCTGGAAGCACAGAAATAGAATAGTATTCCAAAATGACACGTTTGACGGCAGTAAATTGTTAGATGATGCACTCCTAATACTTTGGACGTGGATTAAATCCATGGAGAGGGACTTTGCATTACATTTTAATCAATGGTCCTCCAACCTAAAGGAAGCATTTAGTAACTAGGCAGGAGGGGTGTTGCAGAACCTATGTAACAATTATGTGTGCTTATGTTATGTGGTTCTGTGAAATAACAGCAACCAACTGCATAAATATATCTACATTTGTAACCTTAGTACCACTGGTACTTTTCAATATATATATTATCTATTTTTGCTGAGCAAAAAAAAAAAAAAGGTTCTCACATGACTGGGTCATCTTGTGTGGCATCCCTAGAATTCCTACATGGTGGGTCTCATGGTATTTTTCCGCTTAGGGCATTACGCCAACATTCCTTTCTCTCATCATAAGACCTACTCATGTGAGGGTCGCATGTGAGGGTTGCATGTGAGGGGTAGGGTTTTGATTTGTATCTCATAATTTATTCAACGAGTTGCTTTGACAGATTTACAGAGGGTTTTGAAAGTATTTCAGGCTGATCTTCAGTTATTTTGTTATTGTTATTTTCTGTTGGGAGGATTCCTGACCCTTCTGCTCTAACATTTCTTCTTCCTTGGAAATTTCATTTGATAAAGCTAATTCACATCAAGGGCATTTGTTGTCTGTAAAATAGTTTGAATTTGATGAAATGAAGCATGAGTTGCAAAATAAGCCATCTCTTTTCCCTCTTCTGTAAAATAGTTAACTCACTGTGATTCTTTTTAATCTTAGGCTGTGACGTAAAAGCTGAAGACGCTGTTGATTATGAAGATATTGATGAAGAGTATGATGGTCCAGAGACAGAAGCTGCCAATGAAGAAGACTATTTATTGCCAAAAAAAGAATTTTTCTCTGCTGAAGCCTCTGTATGTTTGGAATCCAAAGCTTCTGTCTTTGATGATGAAAATTATGATGAAGATTCTGAAAAGGAGCAAGACTTTGTGAATGACAATTGTAAAGTTGATAACATCCCTTTAGCTGGTAATATTTTTTTACATGAATTGCACCACTTTGTTATTGCTGTTGTTCTTTGTTTTGTCTGTTTTTAACTTACGATATGGGTTATGTTGGTTTTAATCCTCATAAAAGTGCAAGAAACTATGGTAATTGTAATCTAGCTCTAGCATATTGGCTGGAGACAGATGTATTGTTTGTCATGCATGAGAATGCTTTGATTTTCTACTTTTTAATTTTTTATGGCTCTCCTTATTTGAACCTTTAAGGTAGTTCTCTTTCACTTTCCCTGAGGACAGGTTTGGAAGTAGATTTTGTTTGATTCATAGATTGTCTGTTAGGCATTTTGTCCATTGCCATGTGATTGTTTAATCACATCCAGTATGCTTTACCAGCTCCTTTATGATTTATAATCCCTCCTGAACCTGTGGATGATATGTTTGCATTCTGTTTGACGCATCCAATTTATAATTTGAATGTGCGTGAGTGCGACTAGGAACTGGTTCTATTGTGAACTAATTTCATATATTTTAATTCAATTGCCAGAGGCAAAGAATACCTATCCTTTGGGAAATTGATTTGCACTGTGCTGGTAATGCATACAAAAGATTAAAAAACCTTACTTATTAATGGTGATATTTGAATCTCACTATTGTATTGGTTTGGATCTTAACAATAGTAGCTTTGTGTTTGAGCAAAAGCTTTAATACCTTATCATTCAGCACAACTCAGCTCAATCAATTCAGCAACATATGTTTTTGTGAGGATTGAAGCTTGAAAATCTTTGGAAAGAAAAAAATGATTGGTTTTCCTTGATAAATGGTAGTCGATGAATCTCATTTCATATAGCAGTTTACATATGCTAGCTTTGTTCTTTCAGGGGAGCAGAAAGAGAGTTTTGTGGATGCATCTAAAGAAGAGAGTTCACTTGAACATGAATTACATGTTGACTCACCGCAGACTGAAGAATTGGATGCTGATGTACAAAAGCTTGAGGAGGTTTGTTTCAAACCTAAAATGTTCTTGGGGACATTATGGTGCTGTTTGATATGGCCTTAGAAGGAGATGTGGGCTTAGGTGATCGGAGAGTTAAGCCCAAGGTGTGGAAAGTTTATGAGAGGAAAAATAGAAGGCAGAAAAGGAGTTATGAGGTGGTAGAGAGAGAGAAGGAAAATTGAGAGGTGAGTGGGGATGTTTCTTATAGGGTCGTTAGAGGAGAGGGAGGGTATCATCATTGTTGTGAGTGAACCATTTTGGTGAGGTCAGAGAATTATCCATTCTCTGAATACTGATTGCAGCTCTGGGTGTAGTAGCTGTTACCCTACTGCATTGTTTCTTTTCTATTATCAATGATCTCTCACTACTATATTGCTCTATTATTCTCTATTTGTTTTTCTCTGTTTTCCATTGTTATATTGTGTGTGGTGCCTGTGGGTTTGCATCAATTGGTTTGACCTACCGGATCGATTTCCAAGCAGAGGTGATACTTGTTGATGCCCCCTAAGAAGATGGAAGCGGAAGTGTCAGCGCTGGAGAGTGAGGTGGCTAACCTTAAGGTGACGTTAGCTGAGATGCATGCCCAGGCTGCGGCAGATCAAGAGCGACTTGTTTGTTTGCTCACACAGAGCAAGGACACCGGAGGTTCCGAGGAGATGGACAAAATCATCCAGGATGAAGACTCGAGTAATTCTGGTTCGTTTGACATGCAGTGGTTGTTACAAAAGCTGCAAGGGGGTGCTCTTGATGAATTTCGGCAACCAGTGAAGAAGGTGGAATTCCCTCTATTCAATGGCGAGGATCCTTTGGATTGCTCGTGTTGAGATTTATTTTCGTGTCCAGAACACCTGCACAAAACTTAAGGTCAACCTGGCTCAGTTTTGTATGGATGGTCACACTATCCATTTCTTCAAAGCTCTATTGGATGAGGATGATCAACTGACTTGGGAGAAGTTGAAAGATGCCGTACTGGAGCGTTATGGTGGTATTGGTGAGGGTAGTGTTTTTGAACAACTAGTTGCTTTGTGGTAGGAGGGTAGCGTTGAGGAGTACATTCACGATTTCAAGAGGCTTGTGGCGCAGGTGACATGGTTACTAGACGAACAATATATGGGGTGTTTTGTCCATGGTCTGCGAGACGGAATCAAAGGCCGTGTGAGAAGTTTGAAGACATTGGGTCCCATTTCTCGATCTCACCTATTGAACTTGGCAAGGGCAGTGGAGATCGAATTGCAAGAAACACGACCCAGCTGGAGTGGGTCTCGTTTTTCTGGGTCACGCTGGTCTGGAGGGTGTAGTACCACGATTCGTTCCAATACACATGCGAGTAGTGGGTTGGGCCCAAAACAATGAATGGGTCTATGTCCGTGGGGTTCGTGAAGGTCCAGGTAAAGGGGGAACAATTTCAGGTCAAAAGAAAGAATTAAAAAATGATGAAAAACATGTTGGGTTTCGTGATAGAGGTGTGCGCAACATTTCTTCTCAGTTGATTGAAGAATGAAGGGTGAAAGCATTGTGTTTCAAGTGCGGGGGTCCTTTCCATCCGAGCCATCAATGCCCAGACTGCCATCTGCGCATTATGATCACGGAGGAAGATGAGGGGGATGACGGAGAGGTGCAGGATGTCGAAGAGGAAGATGAGGAGGGAGAAATGAGTGTGATGAGTTTGTTTGGTTTGTTGCTTTCCCCCTCAGCCCTACACAACATTTCCTCCAGCATATTTCTATACAGACAGAAGGAATAAGGGGCAAGAGGTGGAAGTATTGGTGGCTGGCGGTAACATGGTCTATTTGGAAGCTCAGAAATAGAATGCTGTTCTCAAATGCAGAATTTGATGCTAATCGATTGTTTGAAGAAGCTATTTTCTTGACCTGGACATGGCTTAGACATTTTGAGAAAGACTTCACAACCCATTTAATTCAATGGTCAAGCAATATTAGACAGGGTTTTGTTTATGTAGTGGATGATACAAATAGAACAAACTAGATGTTCTCCTCATATCTAGAATACCATTGAGTTCTGGTGTCTAGATATAAGGATTGTATATCCCTTTTGTATTAGTACCTCTGATACTGTTTCATTTATATATACACACACACACACACACACATATATATATATATATAAAATACATTTATTTTGCTGATAAAAAAAAAACAGTTTTGAAACTATGAAACTAAGAGGTAAGATCCAAGGGGTGCCTATTCTCGTGTTGGTTGACAGTGGTGCCACTCATAATTTCATATCTCATAAGCTAGTGAAAGCCATGGGGTGGAGTGTTGAGGCTACAACTCCTTTGCATATCAAATTAGGGGATGGTTTCAAAGCCAAAACTCAAGGAGAGTGTAAAAGGATCTTGATCAAAATTGGTCAAATGCAGATGAATATTGATGCAATGCTTTTTGATTTGGATGGGTTGGATGTTGTGTTAGGGATGGCTTGGCTAAATGAAATAGGTGCCATCTGCGCATTATGATCACGGAGGAAGATGAGGGGGATGATAGAGAGGTGTAGGATGTCGAAGAGGAAGATGAAGAGGGAGAAATGAGTGTGATGAGTCTGTTTGGTTTGGTAGCAGCTCAATCAAACAGTTTTGAAACTATGAAACTAAGAGGTAAGATCCAAGGGGTGCCTATTCTCGTGTTGGTTGACAGTGGTGCCACTCATAATTTCATATCTCATAAGCTAGTGAAAGCCATGGGGTGGAGTGTTAAGGCTACAGCTCCTTTGCATATCAAATTAGGCGATGGTTTCAAAGCCAAAACTCAAGGAGAGTGTAAAAGGATCTTGATCGAAATTGGTCAAATGCAAATGAATATTGATGCAATGCTTTTTGATTTGGATGGGTTGGATGTTGTGTTAGGGATGGCTTGGCTAAATGAAATAGGTGGAATGTGGATTGACTGGTCTAAGTAGGTGGCGTGTTTCAAGTTCAATAACCAGTGGATTGAACTTCAGGGAAAAGGCAAGGAGAATCTCCCATGTTCAGCCCTGCAGAGCTTATTGGCTAAGCCCAAACTGGGAAGTGAGGGTTTCTTCATGGCATCTAAGGTGCAGATGGGGAAAATGCCAAATCCAGAAAACGGGAAGTTATCTGTTTTTGGTGCTGTTTTTCAAGAGCCTAGAGGTCTACCTCCCAAACGAAACCAAGAGCATGTGATTCATTTACTTGAGGGTCAGGGACCAGTAAATGTACGCCCTTCTCGTTATTCCCATCACCATAAGAATGAAATCAAAAAGCAGGTGCAGGACATGCTGCAAACGGGAATTATTCGTCACAGCTAGAGTGCTTTTTCTAGTCCCGTGATCTTGGTCAAGAAGAAGGATGACACATGGCGCATGTGTGTGGACTACCGTGCTCTTAATAAGGTAACCATCCCCGACAAGTTCCCTATTTCAGTCATAGATGAACTCTTAGATGAATTGCATGGTGCCAAATTTTTTTCTAAAATTGATTTGAAATCGGGCTATCACCAAGTGACGATGCATCCAGAGGACATTCATAAAGCTGTTTTTCGAACGCATGAGGGTCATTATGAGTACCTCGTAATGCCCTTTGGTATGATGAATGCTCCATCCACGTTTCAAGCTCTTATGAATGCAGTTTTCAAGCCAATGTTGCGTAAGTTTGTTCTGGTGTTTTTTGATGATATCTTGGTGTACAGCTCTACTTGGACAGCTCACATGTCTCACCTGCGGTCAGTGCTTTCAGTTTTGTGTGAAGAGAGATTAGTAGCCAATAAAAAGAAATGTTCTTTTGCACAGTTATCGGTTGAGTATTTGGGTCACATCATTTCACATGAAGGTGTGGCAATGAATCCTGCTAAAGTGAGTTGTGTACTTAATTGGCCTGTTCCAAAAACTGTAAAAGGGGTTCGTGGGTTCCTAGGACTTACGGGATTATGGGAAGTTGGCCAAGCCCCTCACGGAAGTGACTAAGAAAGAAGGTTTTAAATGGGGTCCGAATGAGCAACAGGCTTTTGATGTTCTTAAGGAAAAAGTAACTACAGCACCAGTTCTTGCTTTGCTCGATTTCACTCAGGAATTCTTCATTGAAAGCGATGCTTTGGGAAATGGTTTAGGGGCGATTTTACTGTAGCAGGGGCGCCCAATTGCATATGCCAGTAAAGCCTTAGGGGATCGAAATTTGAGTAAATCAGCCTATGAAAAAGAGTTGATGGCTGTGGCATTATCGATTCAACACTGGCGGCCTTATCTATTGGATCGTAAATTTACTGTATGTACTGATTAGAAAAGTTTAAGGCAGCTGCTTTTGCAAAGGGTGACTACTATGGATCAACAAAATTGGACAGCCAAATTGTTGGGGTACTGTTTTGACATCTTGTACAAGCCCGGGTTGAAGAATAAAGGTGTTGATGCACTTTCTCGTATGCATGATTCAATGGCTTTTGAGTCAATGGTGCATTACCCTGAATGGGAAGGCAATAAAGAGGTGATTGATGAGGTCCACAGGGATGCCATGTTACAAAAGATTATTGCTGATTTGAAGGAAGGCCTGCCTACTAAACCCGGTTTTTCTTATCGCAATGGGGTGCTGTATTATGAAGACCGGTTAGTTTTATCTGCAGATTTTGTTTGGATCCCCATTTTGCTGTATGAATTTCATTCTACTCCCCAAGGGGGACATTCTGGGTTTTATAGAACATACCGACGGCTGGTTGCCAATTTGTACTGGGTAGGGATGAAGAAGAGTATTCAAATGTTTGTCCAGGAATGTGACATTTGTCAGAGACAAAAATATGTGGCTCGTTCCCCTGCAGGCCTCATGCAGCCGCTGCCTATTCCTTCATTGGTTTGGGAGGATCTTTCGATGGATTTCATCACGAGACTCCCTAAGTCCAAAGGATATGAGACTATTTTTGTTGTAGTTGACCGTTAATCAAAATATGCCCATTTCAGTCCTTTGAAGCAACTCTATTCAGCAAAGACGTTGGCTGATATTTTTACGAAGGAGGTGATCCGTTTACATGGAATTCCACATTCCATTGTGAGTGATCGGGATCCTATTTTTGTTAGCAACTTTTGGCAAGAGTTGTTCAAGTTGCAAGGGACTCACTTGAAGTTGAGCATGGCATATCACCCGCAAATGGAGGTGGTGAATCGTTGTTTGGAGACATTTCTGAGGTGTTTTATTTCTGATCAACCCAGGGCTTGGATGGTGTGGATTCCATGGGCGGAATTTTGGTATAATACAGCTTTCCATGCTTCCACAAATACTACTCCTTTTGAGATTGTCTATGGGAGACAACCACCTATTATTACTCGATTTTTGCCAGGAGAGGTTAAGGTGCACGCTGTTCAGCGGGATTTAACTGATCGCGACAAGTGTTTGCGTCAGTTAAAGCATCATTTAGTATGTACTCAGACTAGAATGATGAGTTTGGCTGATGGTCATTGCCAAGATAGGCAGTTTGTGATCGGTGAGTGGGTGTTTCTGAAGCTTCGACCTCATGTGCAGCAGTTGGTTGGGGCCAGAATTAATCCCAAATTGGCTCCACGTTACTATGGTCCTTTTCAGGTGATAGAACGAATTGGACCTGTAGCTTACAGGCTTAAAGTACCGGTGTCTTCCCGCATTCATCCCGTATTTCGTGTGTCTTTGCTTAAGAAGGCGGTGGGGAATATCAAGTGGAGAGTGAGCTGCCTAAAGAGTTGGACTGTGACCCGAGTGCTGTTTGGGGGCCTTTAACAGTGCTGGATACTCGCACGGTTATGCAAGGGGGTGACTCTGTGTAGCAACTGTTGATCCATTGGAAAAGTAAGGCTATTGAAGAGGCTACTTGGGAGGATGAGGCTCTAATTTCACGGCAATTCCCTGGACTCAGCCTTGTGGGCAAGTCTGTTTCTCAAGAGGGTGGTAGTGATAGGGCCTTAAAAGGTGATGTGGGCTTAGGTGATCAAAGAGTTAAGCCCAAGGTGTGGAAAGTTTGAGGACAAATAGAAGGCAGAAAGGGAGTGATGAGGTGGTAGAGAGAGAGAAGGAAAATTGAGAGGTGAGTGGGGATGTTTGTTATAGGTTCGTTAGAGGAGAGAGAGGGTATCATCATTGTTGTGAGTGAACCATTTTGGTGAGGTCAGAGAATTATCTATTCTCTAAATACTGAGCGCAGCTCTGGGTGTAGTAGGTGTTACCCTACTGCATTGTTTCTTTTCTATTATCAATAATCACTCACTACTATATTGCTCTATTCTTCTCTATTTGTTTTTCTCTGTTTTCCTTTGTTATATTGTGAGTGGTGCCTGTGGGTTTGCATCACTGTTTGATCCTTGTATCCAACCCTGCCTGGGGGGGAAAAGCTTGGTTGCTACTTGAAATATGCACAATTGCAGGTTTAGTACATGTGTACTGTAGGTGTAGTACCCTGCTACAATCCCTGCCAATTAGTAATGGACACACTAACATATATTTCTCTAACATTGATGATAATTATTGTTGATATGATTATAATCTTTTCATGGTTGACTTTCTATTGACATGTTAATGTCTTAATTGATGAAACAAACAGGAAAGCCCTGAAGTTCCGAAAAGGTCTATGGCTATGCCATTGCCTGTTTTATGTGTGGAAGATGGTGTGACAATTTTACGTTTCTCTGAAATCTTTGGCATTCATGAACCTCTCAGAAAGGGAGAAAAGAGAGAGCATCGACATTCTATTCCTAGAGGTACTTGGAGATTGGAAATGTTTACCTGAATTTTGTCTCCATGTGTTAGGGTCTATTATGTCTTGTAGGAGAGGTATCGTTAGAAAACTTAAATAGTTGTTGCACAATTTATACAATATGTGAATGAAATTTAGAACTGTCAATGGTGAGATTTGATTTGAATGGCAAAATGAATGCTATCTTTCTGCAGCATGGCTTCTGCCCTAATTGACTCCCCCCCTTCCTTGTGTTTACAGATAGATACAAGTCTTTCGATTTAATTGATGATTTTATAGAAGAGGATGAAGAGGAATTCCTCAAGGGCTTCTCCCAGAGTCTCTCACTTACTAAACAGGTTTGTGTAGTTCATAATGATGTATCAGAAAGCAATGATGTTGACTTGGAGTTTCCAAAATTTGGATTTCTTCTTGCGGATGCCTCAGTGGCCAGGAAAGATGATCATCAATCAAAGGACTCATGCCATAGTGCTGAACCGATGAAAGGGGATTTTGCAGAAGATCATTCACGGAAAGATCATCCTTTCATGTTGGCCAACTTTTATCCTCTTGATCAGCAAGACTGGGAAGATGAAATCCTTTGGGGCAATTCTCCAGTTCCAAGTAATAATAATGTTGAAAGCTGTGAAATTTCTGGACCTGAGTTGGGAGCTTCTGGTGGCAGTGAAATAGAAATAGAAAGTGGGATCCAGAGTATTCAGATGGAGCCTCAGAAGAAACTGGAGGATAAAGATCATAATGTCTTAATGTGCAGCTCTCCTGTCAAATTGGAGCCCTTTGGCTCATGGGATTCTTTTGGAGCTAAGACCAATTTAATATCCAGAAGTCTATTTCACCCCCAACTTCTAAGGCTAGAATCCAGATCTGAAGTGGATAGTTCTAGTCTTGCAGATGGAAGAGAGGCGGAGATATCAGAGCATAATCAAAGTGGTCAAGTAAAGCGTTTTACCAAGGTTATATCACAAAACAGAGACATGATGGAGGGCTCCTGGTTAGACAAGATAATATGGGAGGAGCTTGATCAGCCTATGGTGAAACCAAAGCTTATTTTTGATCTTCAGGATGATCAAATGCACTTTGAAGTTTTAGATAGCAAGGATGGTACACATCTTCGCCTTCATGCTGGGGCTATGATTTTAACTCGTTCTTTACAATCAATCAGCGGGGATTCTTCTGAGCTACCAGGGCATGGAAGTCAATATGGATGGCGACATGTTGCTAATGACAAACACTATTCAAACCGTAAAACTTCTCAGCAGCTGAAATCAAATTCCAAAAAACGCTCAGCTCATGGTGTCAAAGTTTTTCACTCACAACCTGCACTGAAGCTGCAGACAATGAAATTGAAATTGAGCAAGTATGAATTTATTTGTTTGGAGGTGAACACTTTTGGTTTGTACCTTGTAGCATGTCTAACCTCTTTTGAGACATTCTTGCTTAGTCAGAATATTGTGTTTTTTAAATGAAGTTCTGGTTAATTCTTACATGCAAGCTTGTTTGATGTTTGTTTGGCTACATAATACCTAATATGCGGAGAACACTCTATCTCCAAATGTTTTGGGCTTTCTACTTTTCTTGAAGAATATAACTTGAGTCCACAGTTTTTCACGAACCAGGTTCTTTTGGAAAAATTGTATTTATTCATCTGTCTTGGTGTAGGTGAACTTTTGTTGGTACCACAATGTTTTTCATAATATAATTAGTATATTCAATGGATACACCGAGCTTAATCCGGTACATTATAGAATTTTCTATACTAACATATTGTCCAAGACTAAGTTCACAGTATATATTTATAAAACACCGCAAAGTTACCCGAGATGTGACCACCCATGTGAACTGTACTGAAGGTCTTCATTGTTAATAAATGATTCCATTGCTTGCTCGTAATCAGTCACCATTAGACTAGTTTGTTCGTTGATCTGTTGGTTATCTATAACAATGTTTGGATTTCTCATGCCATTTATCAAGTTCTTGCAAAACCTTTATTGATTTGTGTATAAGTGAGCCATGCCAGTTCTTTATATGGCATTTTAATATCTATTTGTGAGTATTGTCTACATGTGCATTGTGGATTTTCTGTCATTATAATCTTACCCACTCTTTTGCAGTAAAGATATTGCAAATTTTCACCGGCCAAAAGCATTATGGTATCCCCATGACAATGAGGTGGCTGTCAAAGAACAAGGGAAATTGCCAACACAAGGACCCATGAAAATTATTATAAAGAGTTTGGGTGGCAAGGGGAGTAAATTGCATGTCGATGCTGAAGAAACTCTCTCTTCTGTTAAAGCAAAAGCTTCCAAAAAGCTAGGTTGTGAATTTTTTCATCTATAATAAAATTTGTTATCTCTGTTATGGAATTAGTATCATAATTAAGCTGCAAGTTTATTCTAGTCTTCAGCGTACTTGCTCCTCTTCTGTATGACTGACCTGAGATTTTTTTGGGGGTAGATTTTAAGGTATCAGAAACAGTGAAAATATTTTACTTAGGAACGGAGCTTGAAGATCACAAGTCACTTGCTGCACAAAATGTTCAACCAAACTCCTTGTTACATCTTGTTCGTACAAAGATACATTTGTGGCCAAAAGCACAAAGGGTTCCTGGTGAGAACAAGTCCTTGCGTCCTCCTGGGGCATTCAAGAAAAAGTCTGATCTGTCAGTAAAAGATGGACATGTTTTTCTGATGGAGTAAGTGACCTGAACTGTTATCCTGCTATTATATGTTTGCTTTCCATTGGGGCAACATTATTTTCTTATTTTGTGTTGAAATTACATAGTTTTAGATATTGAGGGAGGAAAAGAGATAAAAGGAAAATTAAGCACTGAATTAATATTAGCTTAGAATTTCATTAGCAGTTTGTGAATTGGGCAGTGGCTTGGTTGTAGAAATTGGAAATCCTTGAATATTCAATATTCAATAATAAAAACATTCTATTCTCATTCAGTTTCTGTATTCCTAACCTACTGTGTTATAGTTAATCCTCATCTTAAAACAGAAATTATTGCAAGCCTTGCAATTTATGTTTTTTCTGCATAGAATATATCTCAAGCATGTTATCATGACTCCAAATCTAATACATCCAAGAGCAATGTTGTTTCAGCACTTGATTTTAATAGTTTGTTAATTTCTTGTCTTCAATTGTGATACTCTTGTTACTTTGTTTCTCCTTCGGACTTCGCTAAATGAATGAGGATTGTGGATACTCCACTGGGATTCTGGGAATTGCATTGAATATGTTCTCTTTGTAGGCATTGTGAAGAAAGGCCTTTACTTTTGAGCAATGTTGGAATGGGTGCAAGACTTTGTACATACTATCAAAAATGCTCACCAGATGACCAATCTGGCTCCTTATTACGCAACACAGATAATAGCTTGGGGCACATTATTTCCCTGGATCCTGCTGATAAATCTCCTTTCCTTGGAGATTTAAAACCTGGTTGCACTCAGTCATCACTTGAGACAAATATGTATAGAGCACCCGTATTTCCTCATAAAGTTCCATTAACTGACTACCTGCTGGTTCGTTCATCAAAGGGAAAGCTATCATTAAGGCGCATTGATAAAATTAATGTTGTCGGACAGCAGGTTTGTATGTTCTTGTTAGTGTTTTTTGTTGAGTTAATTGTTTTTTAAGTTTTTTGAATCTTTGAGTTATTGTTTGGTAAAATCTTAATGGATGTGATATATTGAGTAGTTATACTAATAATCATGTGGTATTGATATCTTGATTAACTTTTCCTTGTTTCATATGCAATTTGCCTACCAAAGTCGAAAGCTATGTCTCTGAAAATTTGACAATGGCAGGAAAAAAATAGTGCAATTTATAATTCTGATGTGTGCTAATAATTTTTAAATATTCTTTGCAGGAGCCTCTCATGGAGGTATTATCACCTGGAAGTAAAAATCTTCAGAATTACATGATAAACAGGCTATTGGTACACATGTGCCGTGAATTCCAAGCAGCAGAGAAGCGGCATATGCCTCCGTATATCCGTGCTGATGAGTTTCTCTCACAGTTTCCTTACCAGTCAGAAGCGTCATTCCGTAAGAAAATCAAGGAATATGCCAATTTGCAGGTATAAGAGAGTCACAAAGCTTGCCACCCAAGCAATTTGTAACAAATGGATGCTGAATAGAATTCCTTAGGGCTTGTTTGGTTTATGAAAATGTCTTCTGTTTTCATTTCTTGCTTTCACAAATAATTACAAAAAAAGTGACATTGTTTTGCTGTGTTTATTGTTTTCAAAGATTTACATAGGAAACAGTGCAATAACAAAATTCTTGTTTGTATTGTTTTCTGTATAGATTTTTGAAAACAAGAAATAAGGTAAAAACAAGGTGAAATTTTTGTAATTATTTTTGAAAATAGGGAATGAAAATGAAAAAAAAAAACATTTTCTCAAACCAAACTAGCCCTTTATTTTCAAAGAGAGAAAAATGAAAATTTTGGCAAGACAATTTTATATTGGCATTACAATCTTATTTTTTTTCTGATTAAGTTTGCTGTATACTGAATGTTTCATTCAATATCTATTACCACAGAGGGGAACAAATGGACAGTCAATTTTGGTTAAAAAGCGAAATTTTCGCATTTGGTCAGAGGATGAATTGAGAAAAATGGTTACACCAGAGCTTGTAAGTTATATCATATGACATTCAGTTTTTTCATTTATAAATTAAAACATGTCATTCTGTTGAAATGTACTATTAATAGAAAAATAAATCATCTTTAAAACATGCTATGGAGGTTTGGAACTTGCATTGTAAAACTTAATCCCTCAACTGCATGATTTGTAAAGTTCTTTTAGGTTCTCTTAGAATGTGGGCTTGGGCCTAACTCAACCCCAAAAGCTAGGTCATGGGTTGAGGGTTGTCCCTTTCTTATATACTCTTTCTTGGCCTTATCTCTAGCCAATGTGGGACTTGGGATTTTTCCTAATACACCCCTTCACGCACAATACTTTTGGGCTTGGTGTGTGGATAATATGGTGGGTGGCTTGTTAATGGATCTTGGATAGACTTTGATACCGTCTTAGAATGTGGGTTTGGGTCAAACTCAACCCCAGTACCTGATGCTATGCTTTTGGTTTGTTGAAAAAATGAGGCTTAAAAAAACAGTAAGGCTAAATTACTCTTTTTGTCCCTCTTTTTACTTAATTTGTTCAATTTGGTCCCTCTATGATTAAATGGTTCAATTTGGTTCCTTAAAATTAAATACAAAGAGGGACCAAAGGAGTAATTTAGCCTAACAATAATGCATTTTATTGGATGCTCAATGCACTTTGTATGCTCGTGTTGTATTATTTTTATGATTTTGTATGTTTGAGGGTCTATAATCAACATGCTGCTTAGCTTGGGATGCATTTATGTTTTGAAAGTGAATTAATTGCTTTGTCCAGATCTTGGGCACTTATGTTTTATTGTTTCTTTGTTATAAGATCTATCTGTTATAATGCTTCATTTAATATGATTTCTTCTTTGTCTTGCATTTTTTTAAAATTGTTTTAGGTTTGTGCTTACGAAAGCATGCAAGCTGGCCTCTACCGTCTAAAACATTTAGGAATAACTGAAACACACCCCACTAATATTTCATCTGCAATGAGTCGTCTTCCTGATGAAGCAATAGCATTGGCTGCTGCATCACACATCGAGAGGGAACTGCAGATTACTCCTTGGAACTTGAGTAGCAATTTTGTTGCTTGTACAAGCCAGGTGATCTATGTTAAATCTGATTTTGAGTTTATTTGACATTGGCATCTATCCTGGTTATGTGTTGAAAATTTGTTAATATATGTCCATTTGATTATTTTGAGGGTAGAATTGAAAATGGGTTTAAAAGTAAAAGGAAAATAGGGCAGGAAAAATTAAAGAAAGCATAGTTGATTGTCAAGGATGAACCGACGGCTATAGAATGATCTCATTGTAGGCATTCTTGTCTGATGTAACGTATAATTTCTCCATGAATGAGTTACTGACTTGTGTAGGCCCTTCATACATTTGCACTTGTTTATAATTTTATACAAGAACTTGAAGCTTGAAAACATGCTATTGTTTTTCACTAAGAATCTTGTGCCAAGGCTTGAGAATTGAGTGCCCTCTATGATTTTTTTAACTTTTTGATAAACAAAGAATATTTTAAAATAGACTTAATTACACTTAGTTTGGACTGAGTGTAATTTTTGCCCCTCAAGTTTTTTTTTCTCGTGCCAATTAAAATGAAGCAAATTAGGTTCTACTATTAATTTTCTGTTACTATCAAAACCCTTAAATTCTAAATTTCTACTCAGTAATTGATTAAATTATTTTAAACCTTTTCATTGAAAAACTCACCAACTAAAACATCAAATTTCACCCAAAATCAGTAAAAAAAATCTCAATTTTTTCCCACTTCAAATCATAATCTATCATATGAAATTCTTAAAATCTTATAAAAAAAACCCCCACTAAATTATGACTTCTAAACTTTTAAATATATTATTAGTCCTCAAATGTTTGAATAAAAAATAATAAGAATTTGGTCTTTAATTGAGTTCAATGGCATCATGTTGTTGTTGTTTTTTCTTAATTTTTAAAATAGATGAACTTAATTTACCTGAAAAGAACTTGATGAACTAAAATCGCAGAGAGTCCAAACTAAAGGGACTAAAAATGCAATTAAGCCATTAAAATCTAATAGAAAAGTGCAAATGCAAAAGGATAAACATTTGACTTATCCCCTTTGTTCCCCCATCCCTTAAAAGCAAAAAACTTATCTTTCTATCTTTTGACCTCTCATTTATATTTTGCAATTTGAAAAATGCACCAGAAAATAGAAGTTCACTGTAGTATGTTATAAAGGTGATCTCTTCTGCTATGTTATGTTGATAAGATGGTATTGCTTCTTGACATTTGCATGAAGCAAGTGACTTTTCCAGAAAGATATTAGTTCTGCATCCACAAGTTGCCTAGAATTGCTGCAATTCTTCCATTTGACTGTCATATGAATCCAATAAAATATGAATGCAAGTGTAAATAGGTCTTATAATTGAATTTAGAAACATGCATCAATGGAAGTCATGCATCCGTTTACAATTATTGTAGTGATAATTTGCTTCTATGTGTAGGAATTAATTGGCTGTGATGAAGAGAAATGGACATAAAAAATTTGCTTCTTGTAAGAAATGATGTCATGAAGAGAGATGGACATAAAAAATGTTGCACAAATTGTTGTATGAATTGTTGTATGTGTATTACATCTCTGTTTATTTATTTATTTTTTGCTTTTCATAATAGGAGTTATCTATTTAGAAGATAGGGATTATTATGATTTATATCTATTCTTGAAATCATTCATAAAGAGAACAATTTCTATTTTTGGTTCATTAAGGACAATGTTTCTATGTTTCTATATTATACATACACTAATGTGTTTGATGTTGTTGTATTGGATTTTCATTAAATGCTTTAAAAGCTTGGATACTTCACCGATACTTACCGGTGAAGAATCCTAAGAGTATCAGTATTGGATATGTAAACCAAATTGAATTATCGGTGCTTCATAGACTACACTGCAATAAGTATATGTTTGTTATTTTTTCTAGTAGTTGACTAAATTAATCATGAGTTTTTCACCCCTTTTGGTGGAATTTTTTTTGACAGGGTAAGGAAAATATTGAACGAATGGAAATTACTGGTGTTGGTGATCCATCTGGTCGTGGCATGGGTTTTAGCTATGCTCGGGCACCTCCAAAGGCACCAGTGTCAAGTGCAATGGTGAAAAAGAAAGCAGCTGCTAACCGTGGAGGTTCTACTGTTACCGGTACAGATGCTGATCTACGTAGATTAAGCATGGATGCTGCACGAGAGGTGTGTGGTATTTTGGCGATCTGTTCTGAACTGTATGTATTTATGTAAGCTATAGAGCTTGACTTTAAAAAAGGCTTTACTTTCTGGCTGGTGAAAATTTTCCTTGCATATTGTACTCAATTGTGGTATAAATAAAGCTGACATTAGAGGAGAATCTTGTTTTGTAAACTATAGAAATGAAAATTTGCGTAGCAAAATGTTTTGATCTCTCAATGAATATCTATATCAATAAATGGTGTCTCGAAAAGCCAGGGATATTTGATTTTCATCAATGTATTATTCTCAGTATTTCATTTACTTTTTTTTATCTGCAAAGATAAAATTATATATTAATACGAAAGCTGTACAAGGGGTATCGGCTAAAAATAAAACCAAGTTAGAGTATATAAGTGGACAATCCTCACCCCTTGAGCTAGCTTTTGGGGTTGAGTTAGGCTCAAATTCACATTCTAATAATCTAAGAGGTACTGTTATATGTACAAGCACCAGCCTCCCAAGTATTTCATTTACTTGAATATGAATAGACAATTATTTGACAAATGCCTATTTGGTTGCCCTTCATTCCCTTATCCTTTTCATTAATCTCAGAGCTAAGATTGAAAACTGAATTTGGTTCTGCGATATATGCTTATTGGTATTCTCTTTGTTTCTATTTTCAGTATTTTTTTCATTTCGTCCAGATTTTATTCCAAACACTAGTTTGTTTTCTTTTCTCTTGCATTTATATGTAGTTTCTTAAGTTGCAAATTAATTTTCCACAGCTCCATTTGGCTGGTTTGTCTTATTAGTGTCTAGTTGACTTCTGAGTGCAATTATAATGATGGAATAGCATTGCATATGTAATTCCTAGGGTTCCTGTTTTTAATCTCAAGTATGGTCTTATCCAGGTTCTTCTTAAGTTCAATGTTCCTGACGAAGTCATTGCAAAACAAACTAGGTGGCATCGCATTGCTATGATACGTAAACTTTCAAGTGAGCAAGCAACATCTGGGGTTAAGGTTGATCCAACAACTATCAGCAAATATGCTCGTGGCCAGCGAATGTCCTTTCTTCAGTTACAGCAGCAGACCAGAGAGAAATGCCAGGAGATTTGGGATCGACAAGTTCAAAGTCTGTCAGCTGTAAATGGTGATGAAAATGAGAGTGATTTAGAAGGGAATAGTGATCTAGATTCTTTCGCGGGAGATCTTGAAAATTTACTTGATGCTGAGGAGTGTGAAGAGGGAGAAGAGAGTACCAATGACTTAAAACGTGATAAGGGTCTTAAAATGAGAAGACACCCAACTTTGGCTCAGGCAGAGGAGGAAATAGAAGATGACGCAGCTGAGGCTGCTGAATTATGCAGGCTGCTTATGGATGGTATGACATTTCAGTGATTATTGAAGTATTATTTCCAGATCCTGTTAGGGCTGTTCTAATATAATGACTATAAGTTGTTAATTGGATCAATATTTTGAAATTGAACTCAAAGATGCTACTTGTAGTATTTGACCTTTTTTTTTGCAATAATTTATCCAGATGATGAAGCTGACAAGAAGAAAAAGAAGAAAGCTAAAGTTATTGTGGGAGAAGCTAGATTGGTACCAAAGATGCAATCCAAATTTTCCTTTGACAATGCTGAACAAGTTAAGCAAATAACAAATACATTACAATTAGATGGAACTAATCACTGGAAAGAGGATGCAATCACAGATCTTAGGGAGGTAAGATGATATTTAGTTTATTTACATTCTCCTGTGATTTGCATCTTGTTTAA
The DNA here is from genome assembly GCF_004193775.1 of Glycine soja. Classification (NCBI taxonomy): domain Eukaryota; kingdom Viridiplantae; phylum Streptophyta; class Magnoliopsida; order Fabales; family Fabaceae; genus Glycine; species Glycine soja. The sequence continues at coordinate 15,012,880 of NC_041005.1, forward strand.
AACACTTATTTCACAATATATATTAAGATCTGATCATAAATTTGTAAATAATTAACTACATATAAATGGGGCCTAATTATTTTATTACACGTTTTTGGCAGGAGGAAAACTTTCCCACTAAAAAAAGCAAATCACTGAAGGTCAATAAAGTCAAGAAGAATGATATTACACCTATTAGTATACCCAATAAAAAAATCAAATTGAATATGGGAGAAGGAATTAAGGTAAGTGATCAAATTTAATTTGTTACATCACTCTTTTTTCCTCTTAGAAAAATCCTGAGTTTATGTAAAAGCAATAGTATTAAACACTGATTTTTTTTTGTAGAGAAATGCTATGAACACACTCTTTTGGATACCAATTAGAGAGTGTGTTTAAAGGAGTGTGTTCTTAGCAATTCTCTTTTTTTATTATAGTATGACTGCTGATAAAGAGAGCAACAAGTTCTTTCATGACCGTACCAAAGTTTTGTGGGCTTTTTGCTTTGTCTTTTATTTTTGTGTTATAAACATTTTTTATCTCATGTTTTGAATTATAGCGAGGGTAAGCACAACAATAATGTTGTCTCAACCCATCCTAGGATTGTGACAAGAGAATCTGATCTTGATGTTCCCAATCAGAGTATGTTGGATTTTCATTCCCAGCTTCACAATTTGCCTCTATGAGAAAACACATCGGGATCTAAGGATTTGCCCCCAAATGTTGAAGTTTATAAGCCTTGATAACAGGTTCTACCTATTGCATCCATAGCAGGAAGTTAGAATCATCTAACTTCTGAGAAATCGGAAGAAAGGAAGGAGTAGTGGAAGCGGAATTCTGATTTGTCGCCATAGATAGATCTCAAGCTCTGATACCATAATAGAGTTTGAGAGAGAGAGAGATAGAAGATATTGCTATTGATTCATAATGAAAAGTTGGCTACAACTGATTTTGTTTCTCTATTTACAGAGAAACATATGTGGTTACACTTAACATGACTAAGGTAGTTAACTAACCGTAGATAGTTACTGCTCTGACAGAATAATAAAAATGACAGTTGTACTAACAACTGCTCTAACTGAATCATGAAGTAAAACTTACTTAACATAGCAGTCATTTCTGTTATTTTGTTAGAGCAATAACTATATATGGGTAGTTAAATGCCTTAGTCAGGTTAAGTGTAACCACATATGTTTTCTCTGTAAATAGAGAAACATAATTAGTTGTAACTAACTTTTCATTTTGAATCAATAACAATATCTTCTATCTCTCTTCTTCCTTTCTCTCTCTCTCTCTCTCTCTATTATTGAGGGCAATACTATATCTAGACACAAATAAAAGATAACAAAGGGGGCTATCGAAAATCCGACAGAGTCTCCCCTATAAATAGAACAATCCATATCTTGATTCACCACTTGTGAAACCATACAAACTATATATATATCATACACATAGCCCACTATTCGTGTCCATATGGTAGGATCACATAGGACCCAAAACAAAGATATTGTCCCTGTCTAGCCCTATAGCTGCGATATATTGGAGTTACCAATAAAAGTAGACTCTTCATCATATGCACTGGAAACCTACCGAAAAGATGGACAAAATTCCTTCTGTAGATTAACAAACCCCAAGAAGTCTACTACTCAATCACCTGTGAATCTGAAGGGACAAAGAAAATAATGGGATAAGTCATAAAGGCTTAGTGAGAGCATGATAAACAAAGTGGACAGGAAGGAGAAAACAAACATGGCACAAGGTTTAATATTCAAATAAAAGCTTAAGATAATAGTTTAATTAAAATGAAATACAAACCAATCCACTTTGTAAAACAGATTTTTTTTATTCTCTCGGAAAATCCATGAAATAAAAATATAATTATAATCAAGAATAGAATTCGTCTATGAACATACGCAACTCATACTCATAGTAGTTTACACATGAACTACATCAATACAAAATGACAAACAAAAGCCTTAATCCAATAGATTAATGATATACAACATAACTCACATTTGACAACCAGTAATTACTCCTTTGAGCATTCATTAGTAAATATAATTAAAAGCATAATTCAAGAATAACAAACTTTCCATGAACTTCCATTCTATTATGTGCACATAGACCACATTATCTTTTCATTGTGGCGAACAATAAATATGGAAACTATTGAGTATTTAATCCATTAGTTACATTATCTCTTTGTTGTAGCAAACACAATATATATATATATATATATATATATATATACTATGAGTATTTGACCCATAGGCTACATTATCTCTTCGTTGTAGCCAACAAAAATCAATCACAAAACCCACAATGAGAAACCAATTTTACATTTAAAATGCACGCCCAAAGATCACAAAGAATCAAGTCCAACCAAGAAAAATAATATTATACTTCATTCTCAAGTACTCGTAGAAATCAAAATCACCAAAATAGCTGATTTTGAAATTTACTTGCTTCTCCTAAAAACAATTAAAAGTGTTACTAAGTGGATTAGCTACAAACAACCAAAGAGAACCAAATTGAACTCTTCCAATGCCATTGTGAGGAACAACCACCATATTTTTCAAGGAATCTAGGGTTTAAGATCAAAAGATCAAGAGATTAGACAAAATCCCCAAATTAAAATGCCTAGGGTTTTAAGTCACAATAATTAAATTACCAACACCTCACTCACAACCCATTAATAAGTACTAATCTATGCTATAAATTTATCATCTACCCTTATTTATTATGGGTTTACCTGAAAGAGCTCAACTAGAGAATTTTAAAGAAATGGGTCTTGTTCCCTTTAACTCCAATCACTTTCCCATGCTTGGGTGCCACAAGGCTTATTAGAGTATGCTGTTAGTCCACTGTGAAAACAATTCTGTAAACTAATTGTAAGCTAACAGCACCTATCTTAGAGTTGGTTAGAATCAGTTAGAGTTGGTTAGGTTTTGTTAGTTAGTTACAATCTGTTACAATAACAGAACAGAGGTCTATATATACCTCTTTTGTAACCTTTTGTAATTAACTTTGATAATCAATAAAATCAGCCTTTCTGTTCAACAAGTTTTCTCTTCCTTCTCTCTCTCTCTCAGTTTATTCAACAAGGCTGTAAGGAACTTGTGAGTTTTGAGAAGGAAAGAGATGCATATGGAGTTGAAGGAGACCGGGTCAAGTGAGAAATGAAGGGAGGAGGGGCTGTGTTTTTAGAAAACATGATGTTGAGAAGTGGGAATGGGATCTGGGTTTGTTTTAAAATGAAACAGGGATTCAAAAGTGGAACGGTGCGTTTCAAAAGTTGTACCTTGATGACCGGTTGGTCATGGGTTTGAATCTGGAAAGAGTCTTCAGGCACTGAGATTCGTTAGTTAGTTATATTTTGAATTTCTAACTTTAATTTGAGTTTGTAACTGCCACATGCATTTTCAATTGGAGTTTAATTAAATGTTAATTATAGATTTATTTGGCAAGCCCCCCCTTCCAAAAGTTACACAAGATCCGGATTTTGACAACCTTGGATCAACCTTAGGCAACTGATATAAAGGGAATTTGACCAAGGTCAAATCCAAAGTGTATATAGTAGTAATTGCATTTCACTCCATTGAATGATGGAGAAATTAGGACCGTCCTTCTTGTCTGGAACTGTTTATAACTTTTACAGTAATTGCTAGAATGGAACTAAATACATGAAAGGTTTAATTACTCATTTGATCCCTAAAGTTACAAAAACTTTTTTTCAGTCCCTATACATAAAAGCATCTCCTTTTAGTCTTTGCACATATCATTTTAATCCCGTTTAGTCCCTATGGCGAGGACATGTTTAGTGGCTAAAAGGGAATTTTTTAAGTATAGGGACTCGAAGAGATAGTTTTTGTAGCTATAGGAACCAAATGAGTAATTAAACCTACATGGAAATAGTCTTCTTGAAGCATGTCCAGAAATGCAATACATTATTGTGTATATTGCTGATGTGCTAAAAGCTCGTTGATCTATGTATGTGTTTGTGAGTTTTGTGTTCGCATTCTTTTAGGAAGATTGTAATAATGTTTTTAAATTTTATTCTGCCTCCTTAAATTATCTTTGATTTATGTCTGAAGAACCAGGTGTTTAAGGAGAAAAAACCATCAAGGGAAACTTTTGTTTGTGGAGCATGTGGTAAGGTATGTATCTTGAGTTGTTTACAGCCTATTTAGCCTTAAAAATTAGTTTTTGACACATGCTGCTTAAGGTTTGATGCTTTTGATAACTTTTTTTTTACAAAAAAATATTTTTAAAATCATTTCTGTAGATGTAAAGTTAAATTGTAACTTCGCAAGTGTGTTTTGAAGACAAAGCATGATCAAGAAACCAAAAGAAATCTATATTTTCTAACTTAATAAATAAAAAGATATCAATTAATTTAAAATAGAAGGGTATATTTAGTTACGTGAAAGTTTTGCTCCATTCTTTGAATATATAGCATTATTGTAATTATTTTGTTGATGAACCAGGCTGGGCACATGAGAACGAATAAAAACTGTCCAAAATATGGTGAAGATCTAGAAACTCAACTTGAATCTACAGACATGGAAAAATCATCTGGAAAATCCAGCTTTGTGGATCCCTCTAGTCTTTCCCAGCATAAAGCTCCCTCCAAAAAGTCAATGTCTAAAGGCACAACAAAAATTGCTCCTGTTGACAATTCATCAAAAATTCCATTGAAATTCAAATGCAGCTCCACAGAGAAATCTTCTGATAAACCTGCAATAGAAAGCCTGCAGAGTTCTGACAAGCCAGTCACTTCTGACTCAGAAACTGCAAAGTCTGCTAAGGTTAATAAGATAATTATTCCCAAGAAAGTGAAACCAGATGATACACAGGCTGAATCTGGTAAGCATGCTATTGTTATACGGCCTCCTACTGATTCAGGTAGAGGACAGGTTGATTCTCACAAGTTCCCTATTAAAATACGCCCGCCAACAGAAATAGATAGGGAGCAAAACCACAAAAAGATTGTTATAAAACGTACAAAGGAAGTTATTGATCTGGAACTGGACAGTCCTGGTGGAAACACTGGACTTCAACACAGAAAAACTAAAAGAATTGTTGAATTGTCGAATTTCGAGAAACAAAAGAAACAGGAGACCGTGTATGGAACTGAAGGTTTTAAAAAATGGAACAGTAAAGAGGACAGAAGATGGCAGGAAGAGCAAGAGAAATGGAGAAATGATGCAAGGCTTCGAGAAGAAGACAGAGCAAGAAGGCATCGCAAAGAAGAAATCAGGATGCTCAAAGAGCAAGAAAGGTTAGATGAGATAAAAAGATTTGAAGAAGATATTAGAAGAGAAAGGGAGGAGGAAGAACAACAAAAAGCTAAGAAGAAGAAGAAGAAGAAGCCTGAGTTAAGAGACGAGTATTTAGATGACCTCAGAGCAAGAAGACACGATAAGAGAATGCCAGAAAGAGACCGGAGTGGAAAAAGGAGATCTATTACTGAGTTAGGAAAGATTGGTGCAGATTATATGCCGCCAACAAAACGCCGAAGAGGGGGAGGGGGAGAGGTACATTTCTATCCATGTTATTTTCTTTATTTAGTACTTGTTGTACATCCATGTTCTTCATCTTCATACATGTTAATTAGAAGCAAATTACCAATAGCTACTTGGTCATTTATGACGTGAAAGTGCTAATATCTGTCCAGCAGTTGAGGAAAGCTGACGAAAATATTGAGGACTGGGAAGAAAACAGTCCTGGAGCCAAATTCATGCCATTGCCATGATTATTTTTGTTGTGAATTCAAGATTTTGTCTAGAATTGTAATTCAAATGTTAGCAGCCTGCTTTTTTTTCTTTTTTCTTTTTTTCTTTAGTAGTTCAAATTAAGCTACTAATACCTTTACATTCTGCAGAATGAAAATCATGTGATTTATTGATTTAGATTAGGAATGTCATCAAGGTGGATGCAGGGGTGCCTCTCCTGCAGGGAGTATAACCTTCACCCCTTGACAGAGAGGGCCACCTTTCTACTTTTCTTGATAGAAGAGTTTAGTCTTCAGTATTTTCTTTTAGGCTTTGGAAGACCGCCATTTTTTTTTGAGCGAGTAAACTATGCAAATGACCTAAAGAAACAATGTCATTTAGTTGTGATTTATGTAGTAAAACTATATTATATGATTTTGGTTAGAAATAGTTTTGAAGTTATTTGTATGGCTGTGGTGCTAGTCTTCTTTACTATGTTTTTGTAGCATTGCTTGGTGTTTCACTTGGCTTGAGCTCTATGTTAACTTAAATTTTCCTATGAAGGTTGGTTTGGCAAATATCTTGGAGAGCGTTGTGGACACCATTGTGAAAGATAGGTATGATCTGTCGTATCTTTTCTTGAAACCGGTGTCGAAGAAAGAGGCTCCTGACTACCTGGACATTATAGAGAGACCTATGGATCTTTCCAGAATCAGGGAGAGAGTACGGAATATGGAGTACAAGAGCCGAGAAGATTTCAGGCACGACATGTGGCAGATTACTTTTAATGCACATAAATATAACGACGGGCGAAATCCGGGAATTCCTCCCCTTGCAGATATGCTTTTGGAATATTGTGATTATTTGTTGAATGAGAATGACGATAGCCTCACTGAAGCAGAAACTGGCATTGAAATTAGAGATTTCTAAACCATGTCAAATTCAGATCATGATCTGGAGGTCTGTTTGTAGAGCTAAATGATTTGTCAAAGACTCAAATGTTGTATTATGGTTTTAAAAGATACCAAAATGCCTATTTTTAAACGATATCCGAAGAGGGTTGCAAGTTGTAAACAAGAGTGATGTATGAACCATGTAGCTCGTTAAATTTTCAGCTTATAACAATGTAGATCACTTGATTGAGACCACTTAAAGAATTCTTTTAGATGATAAAAAAAATCAAACTAAAAGCAGAATAGCAGCAGTTATAGATTACTATTGGTAATTTTTTTCTTGAGAACTTTATCATTATTTAACGATAGTTCTTTTTAATGGATTTAATACTTTAATTTTACTAATTTTTGCAATTAATTTGTCATAATTTTTTTTACTTAAAGCCGTTAGTTTTTCTATTTACTTCAAATTTTCGTAATTAAGTCAATTGATTGATGTTAAACATTTTTCGTTCAAAACTTATCTAAATCTCATTTTTTTTATCGGTATGAATTGAAGATTGTATCAAAAGGTTTATAATATTTTATACATCATACTCAATAAATTGAGTTAAATTTTCTTTGACTACTAAATCTCATCTTTAGTTCTTAGCCTCACATCTTATTAAGAAAATATTAATTTTGAACTATTTAAAAAATAATTTTATTTTTTTATTTTTAATTTATCATATTTTCTTGACTATTTCAATAGGAAAATAAAATGAGTGGTAAAGGTTAAAGAAAATTGATAATAGATTTGTAATTTTATGTTTTTTTTCCTGTGAACCTTGAGATATTGAGATATATTTAAGACTTTGATTTGTTTGTTGTCTACAACAGTTGTAGTAGGATGTTGGTGGTGAAAGCTTACAGTGGCAGGTTGCACTTGTTGGTGGAAGAGGCGAGGGAGAGTGTAAAGGAGGTAGCGAAGGGGGTGTAGGGGTGTAGCTTGGAATAGATGTTATGGCCTTCTGCAACAGAGGGGAAGGGCAGGTCAATGGGGATAAATTGGAAGGGGAGGGACAAATTAAGATCTTCATGTTATTGATTTGGGTTTTAGGAATTTTTTAATAACTAACCATGATGTTTTGGTATTTAGGGACACTTATTTATTTATTTTTATTTCATTACGTATTTTGGCATTTTTTAAGATTAAATTAAAAAAATAGAATTTTGGCCGTAAAAAACTTCCACAAGTGGTGACATTATTTGTCATGTTGGGGCTTAGTTAATGTTGTCTTGATAGATGGACTAAAAAAGTAATTTCTAATTTAGTGGGACTAAAAAAGCCTAGATTAAGAAGCGATTTCAATTCTAGATCTAAACAACTTCACGCCTTAGTCACTTATAAAACCAAGATTAAGAAGCAGATCTAGGCGATCCTCTCCCACGTCACCATTGAGAACCTCCCCATGCTCTTGTTCACTTACAACAACATGCTCTTGTTCACATACAAGAAGAGGCTCTTGTTCACTTACAACAACATGCTCTTGTTCACATACAAGAAGAGGAAAACATGCGAAAAATGGTCTTAGTATTTGTGGAGAATAAAAAAAAAGAAATGTAGTTTATCATTGACGAGTTTAAAGAGCCTTACTTCACTGCGATATGTATTACATCACAAAAATTATCGACACATAATTGCCAGAGGATGAAGGTGGTAATGAAAGAATGAAAAATAAAACCAAAACACCACCGATTGTCCATAGAAGTGGAAAATGATGGCTAGAGTAGGAATGGCTGTTAGAGTGGGAAAGACTAAAAGATCATATGTGGAAGGATCTATAATAAAAAGATTAATCATATGATTAAAAATTATGGTCCACTATATATTTATTAATAAAACATCTTTAATGTTGGATCTTGGGGATAGATCTTAAGCTAAAGATCTAATCTTTCTCAAATCCAACAGTAAAACATCCTTTAAGATCTTCATGCTGGAGATCCAATTCTTGGGAAAAAACTTTGAAGATTCGCACACTTTTTAATTTTTTGTATTGCTTATTTGGTAATAGTAAAATGCGAGGAGGAAAATGAGAGAAAAAACAACACCAGATCTTCTTTGCAACAAAGAGAACCATGAAACAATTTTTTTTTAAATAATACATCACAAAGAAAGGAAGGGGGGAATATCGGGGAAGGTGGAACAAAGGAGGGGAGGGGGGAGGGGAGGGGGGAGCCGAGGGGTTGCACGGTGAAAGGGAAAAGGGGAAGTCAAGGGGTTGCGCGGAGGAAGGGAAAAGAGAAAAAGAAAAAAAAAAGAAATAAGGAAGATGAGGGGATGAGGGGATGAGTGGGTGCCGAGGAGGGAAGAAGAACAGTGGGGAAGATGAGGGAGGGAGTGGGTGAGATGAGATGAGACGAGAGAGAGGAATAAAATATTTAAAAGCGGGATTCATGTGAAACCTACTCAAAGTTATCTAAGAATCCAAAACGAAAGAAAATCTGGAGAGATCTTTAATTCTACGTGACATTGTGAGGCTCACCAAAAAGTGGTCTAAGATCTTAATTTGGGATCTCACTGAAAATACTCTTAGAATTGAAAATAAGGATAAATAAAAAAAATATAGTAATTGATAAAATAATTAACAAAATATAGTAATTGATAAAATAATTAAATTTATGATGTTAACATAATTATTTTTTGACAACATGTTAACATAATAGTAAATAATAACACGTATAAAGTATGCTTGAGATCCTTGTAAAATTTAAAAAATATGAATTTTGTTTTTATGATTTTTTTTGTATTAATTTAGTCTATGTAAAAATAAAACATAATTTTGTTGATTGTCAGTCAGTCCCTAATTGCATTAGACATTTCCTTGGCGTGGCTAACAAACTTTACTTTCTCTCTCTATATTCTCATGTACACACACTCAAAAGACACCAAAACCCACTATTATTTCATCTTCCTTCTTAATCTCATCATAAAGTGTGAAAATTATAATTTTTGGGGGTATTTAACCACCATAAATTGTTTAATTCATTTTATGAAATTTAATCAACACATATTATTTAATTCATTTGTAATCAAACTACAAATATAAAATTGTTTGTCACATCATATTATGATCTAATAGGATTATTACTCAAAATTAATAAAAATGTTATTTTATTTTTATAGGGATTAAATTAGTACAATTTTAGAAGAATCACACATTTTATCATTTTTTAATTAAGAGATATATGGGTTAACTCCTCTACCACTTAGTCCAAGTCCACTCATTTAGTGGTAAAATAATATTAAAGTGACAAATTCATTTTTAAGTCAAAAATCCAAACTCAATACTTAATTCGATGCCAAACTTTGAGTATTAAAATTTTCACACAGTAATACTATTCATAAGCAATTAGATTAAAATATCACAATCATTTAATTATTCTAAGTAAAATTTTAAATTCAAATTTTATGGTAAAAAAAATGTAATTGAGACAGTTAAAAATGATCCAACTAGATTTGTTGTGGATACAAATTAGTCATTAATTAAAAAATAAAACTGGTGAATCCTGACAATAATTAAGACAGTTGAAAAAAAAAATCAACTGACCAATTCAAAACAGAAAATGTAACCCCTCCTAATCCGATTTCCCCTTTATTACCAAACAATACGTTACAAAGTGAATGCAAATCAAAACAATTGATCCAGTTCCATTTCCATACCATGGTTGGTGTAGCAGCAAAATAAATAACTCTTCCTCTCTCTCTCTCTCTGTGTTCAATTACAATCCCATTTCAAATTTCAAAACCAAAACTAATTGTCTCTCTGAGAGAACTCCATAGCTTGGAAACTCCACTCTCCAAAACTCCATCCTCCTTCCTTCTATGCCACAACTATGTCCCTCCTCAGCCGATTCTTCTACAAGCGCCCCCCTGACGGCTTACTCGAATTATCCGACAGAGTCTACGGTAAATTCCAATTCCCAATTCCCGATTCCCATTTCAATTCCATTTTCATTTCATTGCATCATAATCTTTTTTTTTTTTTTTAGTCTTCGATTCCTGCTTCTCCACCGAGGCACTCCCGGAGGGAATGTACAGCCTCTACCTCCGCCAAATCATCTCCGACCTCCACGAGGACTTCCCGGAATCCACCTTCCTCGCCCTCAACTTCCGCGACGGCGACCACCGCAGCCGCTTCTCCCGCGTCCTCTGCGACCTCGACGCCACCGTCGTCGACTACCCAAAGCAGTACGAGGGATGCCCCCTCCTCCCCCTCTCCCTCCTCCACCACTTCCTCCGCCTCTGCGACTCCTGCCTCGCCGACCCCGCCGCCCTGATCCTCCTCCACTGTGAGCGCGGCGGCTGGCCCCTCCTTGCCTTCCTCCTCGCCGCCTTCCTCGTCTTCCGCAAGGCCGCGCAGACCGGGGAGCGCCGGATTCTCGAGATGGTCCATAAAGAGGCGCCTAAGGGGTTGCTGCAGCTGTTGTCGGCGCTGAACCCGCTGCCGTCGCAGCTGCGGTATGTGCAGTATGTGGCCAGGAGGAACATTGGGGCGGAGTGGCCACCGCCGGAGAGGGCCCTGTCTTTGGACTGTGTTATTCTCAGAGGGATTCCTGGGTTTGATGGCGGGAATGGGTGCAGGCCATTGTTTAGGATTTTTGGCAGGAATTTGCTTAGTAAAGGGGGGCTTTCCACACAGATGATTTATAATATGCATAAGAAGAAGAAGAGTTTGAGGCACTATAGACAGGTTTTGATTGTGTTTGTTGTGGTTGTGGGACAAAACTTATATATAGTTGTTTAAGTGCTTTTGGTGTTGTTCTTCAATTCTGTGTGTGTGTGTGTGTATGGTTGGTTGAGTTTGTTGTGGGGAAAAACCTATATATAGTTCTTTAGGTGCTTTTGGTGGTGTTCTCTAATTAGAATTGGAGTTTTACTTTTAATAATTTGAAAATATAGGCTTGCGTTAAAGGTTAAAATTGATTGCTGAAGTGAAACTCTAATTCTGATTGGAATATAGTGGTAGATGTAGCTAAGGAACTGTATCTAACTTTTGTCCTTTGTTGTGTTGGTTTGTAATTTTGTATGTGTGTCTGCACTATTTTGATGCTGGAATGAATGAGTTGTGTTTTTATCTCAGGCAGACTGTGATGTGATTAAGATTGATATTCAATGCTTAGTGCAAGGGGATGTGGTTTTGGAGTGTGTCCATTTGGATTTGGATCTGGAGAGGGAAGTGATGATGTTTCGGGTGATGTTCAACACGGCGTTTATTCGGTCCAACATTTTGATGCTGAATGCTGAGAACTTAGACATTCTTTGGGATTCGAAGGAGCGGTATCCGAAGGGCTTCCGGGCTGAGGTGAGTATGTGTTATAGTATTGTATGGCTGATGAAAAGTTAAGACTTCGATTTCTTGTTGTGATGGTTGTGGTTTTTCTGTGGTAAGGTTATTGGTTGTTAATCTGATCATGAAAAGCCTTGATATTTAGGTTTTGTTTGGGGAGGTTGAAAGCATAAGTCCTCCAAGGGCTCAGACGAGTATTTTAGATGGTGAGGTGAAAGGTGGATTGCCTATTGAGGCATTTTCAAGGGTTCAGGAACTTTTTAGTGGTGTAGAATGGGTTGAAAGTGGGGATGCTGCTGCTGTCTGGCTGCTCAAACAGCTTACAGTCTTAAATGATGCCAAAGAGCTTTCAAGGTTTCAAGGTAGAGGAAGTTGGTATTCATCACCCGCTGACTCTGACTCTGAAAATAATGAATCGAGCACTGCTGATAGTTCAGATGAGGCCTTTGATGTTATTCCCAAGTCTTATGCTGATCCTTCAAAATTATTGATATCTGACAACCCTGATTTGGTCCATTTAGCTTTTGAGAACAATGGTGGAGATTATGTAAATCTCACTTCAAGAACACCTGATCAGTCGTTGACTGATAATGTTTCATCACCTCATCATGCTCCAAGAAAGCAATATTCTCCTTGTTCCTCTCCACCATCACCTTCACCAGTTCCCGCTACTCAACCTTTTCCAATACCGGCACCACCACCTCCTACATCAAATATACAGCCAGATTTAGCTCCTCCCCCACCTCCACATCAGATAGATCAGAATGTGAACAATGCTTCTACATTTCCTTCACCTCCTCCTCCTCCTCCTCCTTTGGTTTCCAATACTCCTAGTCAACCTCCACCTCCTCCTCCTCCTCCTCCTTTGGTTTCCAATACTCCTAGTCAACCTCCACCTCCTCTAGGACCTGTACGAACAAGTTCAGCCCCACCGCCACCACCTCCTCCTCCAGGTCATGTACAAACAGGTTCAGCCCCACCACCTCCTCCACGATCTGTACAAACTGGTTCAGCTCCACTGCCTCCACCTCCAGAATCTGTACGAACAGGTTTGGTACCACCACCTCCTCCAGGTCCCGTGCGAATAGGTTCTGCCCCGCCTCCACCTCCACCTCCACCTCCACCTCCTCCGGGTCCTGTACGAACAGGTTCTGTCCCGCCACCACCTCCACCTCCTCCAGGTCCTGTACGAATAGGTTCTGTCCCACCACCACCTCCACCTCCTCCAAGTCCTTTACGAACCGGTTCTGTCCTGCCACCTCCACCTCCTCCTCCAGGTCCTATACGAACAGGTTCAGCCCCGCCTCCTCCTCCTCCTCCTCCTCCTCCAAGTCATGTACGAACAGGTTCAGCCCCACCACCACCTCCACCTCCTCCAGGTCCTGTACGAACAAGTTCTGTCCCACCACCACCTCCACCTCCTCCTCCAGGTCCTGTACGAACAGGTTCAGCCCCACCTCCTCCTCCTCCTCCTCCAGGTCATGTACGAACAGGTTCAGCCCCACCACCACCTCCACCTCCTCCAGGTCCTGTACGGACAGGTTCAGCCCCACCACCACCTCCACCTCCTCCAGGTCCTGTACAAACAGGTTCAGCCCCACCACCTCCTCCTCCTCCTCCAAGTATACGAACAGGTTCAGCTCCACCACCTCCTCCTCCTCCTCCAAGTGTACGAACAGGTTCTGCTCCACCACCACCACCACCACCACCATTGGCACCAAAACCTCCAGGTGCTCCTCCTCCTCCACCTGGCCGTGGTACATCTCCAATGCCACCTCCACCACCTGCAGTTAGGGCCCCTGGTGTGGCACCACCACCAGGCAAAGCTTCAACAACAAATGTTGGAAGAGGTCGTGGTACTGGTGGTACTGTTAATGCTCCTAAGAAAACTTTGCTAAAACCCCTACATTGGGTGAAAGTTGCTCGAGCAGCCAAGGGAAGTCTATGGGCTGATTCACAGAAACAGGATAGTGGAACAAGGTACCAATTATTGATTTTTCATATGGATATCTGACATGATTTTCCTAATATTTTTTATAATCACTGGAAATTGTCATTTATTTTGGGATCACATTATGTATTGTAGTTGTGGTTACTTTTGCTCAATCTCCCTTCTTTTGATAGGAGTTGGGGAGGGTGGGATGCAATGCCTTTGCCTATTTAGCATTTCTGATTTTAGATAATGAAATGTTTGGTAGGGCCCCTGAGATTGATATATCAGAACTTGAGAGCCTGTTTTCAGCAGCATCTACTTCTGATGGGAGCAGTACTAAGGGTGGAGGACGACGTGGTCCTAATATTAACAAACCTGAGAAAGTACAATTGGTAAGCTACTCCTTGTTGGCATAAATTTTTATCAACTGTTGTTTTAACAGTTTATATGCACGATTAGAATATCCTATAATGGTAATTGGGAATTACTCTGGTATTAAAATTGTTATCTCTGGTAGATTTTTCCTGCTCTTCATAATTGTGTGTACAGTTCTCAGATTGAATTGATGTACAGTTATCTGTTGAAATATTCAATATTGCACTTTGGAGTTTGCATGGGTGTTAGGATATGATATGAGCTGATAAAACCCTACTTGTATGCAGATACTGGAACATTTTTCTTTTAATTTTGTCTGATTTGTTGTATTTAATTAGTAAAGGAAATGTATAACTAATAAACCCAAATTCCTTTTTTCCTTTCCTGTCAGGTTGATTTGCGTAGAGCATATAATTGTGAAATAATGCTCTCTAAAATCAAAATTCCTTTGCCAGATATGCTTGTAAGTTTCTCTATCCTTGTGCTAAGTTTACGTGGGTCTTGTTTACTCAATGAAATTACCTCTTTTATATAAGTTTCTGATGTTCTTTGCTGCATCATATTGCAAATCTGGAGTTATCCCAAATTTTTTTAGCACAAACACTCACTTACTGTATTTAGGACTGATACCAATGTAATCGATTTATCCATGTAAATGCTAAATCATATCCACGAAATTGTAAAGTTTAGGCTCAACTCAATTGTATAAAAAGATACCTCTTGGGATTGAATTTGACAATAGGATTCCTTGTGCTTCATTTGTGTTTTTCTCTGTTCATTCATCAGATTCTTCTTTTTATCACAAAATAGGACAAAAGTAAAAAAACCTAATGGAGGAATATGCGTTTTGTATCTATTTTTCTTAGTTAGTGTGAACGCATCCAAGTATTCTAGTTTGGCTCTGTAGCAGGACATTTTGGAGGGATAAAAGACATTTATTGCAATTTTGTTGAAGGCTACTTGGAGTGGGAACTTTGACCCATTTGTTGAATTGATTACTTTATATTGAATCCTCAAGCAAAAATGGAATGTTAACAAGTACCGTGGCAGATTGGTTTTACTCCTTTTTTAGTTGAAAGCAAAGTCCAAGCATAAGTATTGAAATATAGCCACAAATGTCATTAATTGATGCTTCTAATTTTCTTCGAGTAAGTTGTTTATTCTTTTGTTTTGGTTTGCTTTAGGGGTAACTGTCAATATCCTTTTTCATACTTCTCTAGTTTATTTCCTATACAAATTCTTTTTGTATGAAAAGACTTTGTATAAGGTTTGTCAATTATTTGGAAGTCTACTTTTCTAGCTTCGCTTTTACAAACCCATGCATTTGAGTTAATGTCAATTCGAATTAGCTTATTTTTTAGGTCAATTTTTTTTGCTCCTTTGGGCAACTTCCTGAGAGAGTTTTTGAGAAAAAAAGAGATGATTTTCTCTGAAAAAAAGCTTTCCTAAACATTTTGAAAAAAAACTTGTGTAATGAGAACATTTTAGCTAAGTTTGTTTTTATCTAAATATTAATTCACTTACACTTCCATTCGTGATGAAGGTTGATTTTAGATGGCATTTTTTACCATGTTTGCTCTTATTCTTCTTAATAGTTGTCATTTTTGTGGGTTTTGTTTTTTATTTCAGAAAGCAGTCCTGGCATTGGATTCTGCAGTTCTGGATATTGATCAGGTTGAGAATCTCATCAAGTTCTGTCCTACAAAGGAAGAGATGGAGATGTTAAAGGTACTCCTCTAAAAAATTGTGTTAAATGTAATTTGTGACTTCATTTAATATCTTTGGTATTTTGTGTGAATAGTATCTTGGTTGCAATTTTTTAACCATATTCTTTTTTACTTGGTTCTAGCTTCAAAATCTTGAATCATATAATTGTATATTTGTTTGTATACATGGAGATTGCCATCTTAGCTTCATTCAATGACAAATTTTAAAAAGTAAATGAAGCATATTTTCCTATGGCTTTGACATTAATTTATTTTGTTAGAAAAGCTTTCTATAAACGAAAGTGAGAAAAAATTCTAAACAGAAAAATGAGGAAGATGATAATATTCAATCCAACTGATAAACGGTTACAACTATAGTATATATGCTAGAGCTAGGATAGTTGTACACAGCTGTTATTACAACTGTCAACTAACCCAAGATTAGTTGAGTTAACTATAAGGACTAACTATACTAAACTGAAATAAAAGAAAGGAGTAATTTTACTCTACTACTCTAACATGTTAAGATTTCAAATATGATAATTTCTTCATTGTATGATCTAAAGGATGGGGAGACTTTCTCCTTTATACAGAGAAAACCCTATCTTAGCACAGAAAAAGGAAAATACTCCAATTCCTGTCCAAAATCACCTCCCCCTCTATAATTTCACTCATCTATTATGGTATGATCCTTGAATTCCGTTTACCACTAAGCATGTGACAGATGTCCCAGTTGCTATAGTCTTTTCTAGTAACTTCCAACGAATACCCCTCTTGGCATTCTCTGCAGTAGTCATTTTCCCATTATCTCCTCTTGCCTTTTCCTTTAAACACATGTGACCTTTAACCCACTTCTGTTCAACCCATATTTTTTCTAGTATACATCTGTCATGGGCCTATCAAAATATTATTAGATTGTTCCATTTTGGTCAAAATAATATGACAGCTTTGATAGAACCTTTTTATATTAATTAGTCTAATGTATATAGAGAATTTCAGCTTACAAATTTTTTTAAATTAATTGTAAATCTTCTTAATGATGCATAAAAAAGTGTTGAAAGTCTGTGATAGAACTGGACCAGAAACAGAGGAAGAATGTGTATTATTATTATTATGGTGCCTCCAACACCTAGGACAGCATATAGATGAGTTTCGAGGTCTCACCACCCTCCACTTCCTAATCCCCCATTCTAACTTCCCTCTAATTGGCTATTTATAGTTTCTTAACTAACTAACAGTAAGTTATCCTAGCTATCCTAACTAACTGACAGCTAACATACACTTTCCCCATCTATCAGTCTGGTTCAAATTTGATCTAAAAGATGTGTGAGATGCTGCATTGTCTAATAGGAAAAAGGAAAATGTCTTTTTTCTTGCGTTTTTCCTGTCTAAAATCTTTTTGTTTTCAGAATTATACAGGAAACAAGGAAATGCTTGGAAAGTGTGAACAGGTTTTTTCCCTGATACTCTCTAGTCAAATGAGTCCTTGCTAATTATTTATGTTGATTTTAACATTTTTTTTTTTATCTCATCAGTTTTTTATGGAGCTCATGAAGGTTCCACGTGTGGAATCCAAATTAAGGGTTTTTGCTTTTAAAATCAACTTTTCTTCTCAGGTATGTAATCTAGGTTATGAACTTATGATTATCTTTGTATGGTTTTGCTATAATATTTCATGCACAAAGATTTGTTTTTCATGCTTCTTCAGGTGAATGATTTGAAGT
The DNA here is from genome assembly GCF_004193775.1 of Glycine soja. Taxonomy (NCBI): domain Eukaryota; kingdom Viridiplantae; phylum Streptophyta; class Magnoliopsida; order Fabales; family Fabaceae; genus Glycine; species Glycine soja. The sequence goes on from NC_041005.1 coordinate 15,030,534, forward strand.
TAAATTTGAACACAATCAACAATGCAGCCAGAGAGGTACTGTTTAATTGCCCTTAGTTGACAAACATGAAGGCATTATTGGGCTGCTTCTTTATGCTATTACTCATGCTGACAGGTGAAAGAATCTGGGAAATTGCGTCAAATAATGCAGACCATTCTTACACTGGGCAATGCCTTGAATCAAGGAACAGCACGGGGTATCTTTTTGTTAACTCTCATTGTACTTGAGTGTAATTTGCGATGGATTTGTAGTTTACATTTTCACCTCACCATCATTGACAAAATGAGAAGTTTCTGCAATGCTGTTTAGATTATATCCTTTTATGTTGATCATTGCAGGATCAGCTGTTGGATTCAAATTGGATAGCCTTCTTAAATTATCTGATACTCGTGCAAGAAATAACAAAATGACTTTAATGCATTATTTGTGTAAGGTAGATATGTCAAAATCTTCAAATTATATTCTGCATTTAACTATTGTATCTTTAAGCTAGTTGTGTTCTTTACTACCCAGTGTAAATATAAAAACTTCGTACCCCATTACCCAGAGGCTCTTCACTATGCGAAGGTATGGGGGAGGGAATATTGTACGCAGCCTTACCCTTGCATATGCAAAGAGGCTGTTTCCGGATTCGAACCCATGACCAACAAGTCACCAAGGCACAACTTTACCGCTGCACCAGGGCTCGCCCTCACCCAGTGTAAATATACTCAGATAAAAACTATGTGAAAGAAAAGAACTGTAGTGTTTCTGGGCATTATTCAAGGCTTATGGAAGAAATCTAAATCTCTTGTTTTCCTTTACATGGCTACATCTATCTCTCTCACTTAAAACCCAACTATTTGTATAGGATTGTAGTTTCTGCAAGGTATTATCATTCTAGAAGCAGAAGCCATGAAGAAAAGTTAGGGATAAGGATCTAAAAACTAACTAAGGATTGAAAAACTAGCTCTGATACCATAAAAGAGTCCAAGAGAATTTCAGAAATCTAAATTCAACCCAAGAAGATGGTTACACCTTAGTTTATATAGACACCACTGTAACTGTTAACTAACCTGAGTTAGTTAGTGACAGCTGTCCTAACAGATAACTAGCTAACTATAGACTAACTGCTAACTGTAGTTTAGCCTTTACAGATCAGTTAAAAAGGAAACTACTACACCGAGTAAGTATACTCCTATAGGGAAGGGTCACGTATCGCACTAACTTTGCTATGATTTATGAGTTCTTATGTCTGATAGTCAATTGTAGCAGCGTGCTTGGGAGACTAATAATTTATTAGCTCTATTAAGATTTTCTTTGGTTTTATAATTTCCTTATATTAACTTTACAATATTCAACTTCTAACATCATTTGTTAGTCATTGATGCTGCTTTTGATATGATACCTTACAAAAAAATATTCTTGTCTCTTTAGCTTCTCGCTGAGAAGATGCCAGAATTGCTAGATTTTGATAAGGATCTTGTCCATTTGGAAGCAGCTTCTAAGGTATTCTTTGTCGCTAATTTTTCATTATTGATATAGATGTATTACAGGTGATTTTATGTAAGATTATTTTGCTTATGTATTGATGTTCTCTGTCCAATATCTAGATTCAACTAAAAGCATTGGCTGAAGAAATGCAAGCTGTGAGTAAAGGTTTAGAGAAAGTTGAGCAAGAACTTGCTGCTTCTGAAAATGATGGTGCTATATCTACTGGATTTCGTAAGGTGAGAAGTAAAAAATGTTGGCTTTTGCCCATATGTGAGATACTGCTCTTATTTAAGATACTTCTCTACTAGAGAACATGGATGTTTGTCCTATTCAACACAATAATATCAGCTTTAAAACATGCTTGTATTATATTTCTTTTTATCCGTTCTAATAGCAGGTTTTAATGATGCTTGTATTAGATTTCTTTTATCCATTCCTCCGCATCCCCATTCTCGGTACCTCAACACAAAAATATACACAAAAGAAACAGAAGCCTCAGCAATAGTTCTAGCTTGACTCTAATTCATTCTATGAAAGAAACTATAGAAAATCTAAACCAGATGTTTAGACTAGATGATTCCTTTGCTACATGATAACATCTACATGAAAACTACTGCTGTGATCTTCAATAGATTGTAATATGGTTAGCATCTATCATGTATCTAGGTAATTTTATATGTCTTGTGACATGGGCCCATGGTGAAAACCTTGATTTGATTAATATTTCATTTGACTGTATACACTTGTGATTTTCTCAATTTTCAGCATAGTTATTAGAATCTTACTAGATTTGAATCCTACAATTTGATACAAGTTGTATCATAAGATGAATCTCAAGACTCAAATGACTTTGAATCTTATGATACAAGAATAAATCAATGCAATTTTGTATCCTTAATATGTATCAGACAATTCAACAATTTGTTATTTTTTAATTTTTTTAAACTTTAATTTTGTCAATTCTCGTGAAAAAATTGGAAAGTCATAAACTTAAATTGTTAAATGAGAAGGAATTGAAAGAGCAATTATGAACTTATCCTATCTGATTATTCCACTACTTTATTTGTGACTAATCCATTCAATGCATGCATTCTATTTGGTTTCATTGCTTATTTTCCATTCTATTTGGCATTATGATTCATGATTCAGAAATTAGCTTAGCGATTCACATTTTGGAAACCATGTTTCACAGTTATGTTTGTCTTGCTCAGGTGTTGAAGAATTTTCTTGATATTGCTGAAGCTGATGTGAGGTCTCTTATATCATTGTATTCTGAAGTGGTGAGTCCTGTTAAAGTTATATTTCCTCTCTTCCTCCTTTTTCCTTGGTGTTGCTCTTGACTTGTAGATTGCCTGCTCAGAGGAGAATTTGATGCACCATCCCAGATAATAGTCACTAGTTTGGACTATGTTGATAACTAAGTCTGCCAACTACGTATTTTTTGGTTTTGGTCTTGATTCTTTCTTTTCCAGGGAAGAAGTGCAGACTCTTTGTCCCAGTACTTTGGGGAGGATCCAGCTAGATGCCCTTTTGAACAAGGTCTGATGTTCTCTACAGTCTAGACACATTCACAACACCTGAGTTTTTTTAACCTTTATTTCGTTGCAATGATTAATTATGTAGAAGGGCCCTTGTTTTGGTTTTGGTTTTATGAAATTCAAAATCTTCCATTGCTTAAGCAGTGGGAATATGGCTGGAGGAAGAGAATAACCACATTTTCTCGCTCAATTTATTAAAATATAAGTATTCTGCTAGAATTTTTACCTGGCTACATGTGATGTGTGATCGTTATTTTATGATTTTTTTTTCATTCTAAATCTTATTTCCTTATGGTGTAGCACCTGTGATTTATACCCTCCTTTTAAAGAAGCAACACTGCGTAAATCCTCAATTATGTAGGAGAGTTTCACTGGGCTTTGAGAAATTAAAATAATCATCACTAAGTAGGAACTGGAAGATTTATTCCACTCCATAGCTTACTTTTTGTTTGGGTTCAGTGGTGGAGCAATATGTCCCCCTTTAGTTGCCTGAATGTGCCATGGTTTTTGGTGTCCTGATGGATGCACCTTGGCATTGTAAAAATTCATGGTACTATTATTTCCCCAATGAGGATCAAGCTAGGTAGGTGCAACGGTAAAACTGAGTTTTGGTTTCTTTTATGAAGATTATGTTGACTGCTAAAGTTGTGTTCTTGTTGCAGTGACGCAAATCCTTGTTGTCTTTGTCAAGATGTTCAACAAGTCAAGGGAGGAGAATGAAAGGCAGGCAGATGCTGAAAAAAAGAAATTAGAGAAAGAAGCATTGAAGGAAAGGACAGCAAATAACTCGCTTTCCAAAAAAGATGGCGTTCGATAGATGCCTAAACAAGCAAGCCGCATGGTTACTTTCAGTTCAAACACACTGCGTTATACATTTTGGACTATCTCAAATGCATATTTGCATGTGCCATTGGGATTTATTCCTTCTAAAGATGATGCTAGCTGTTGGACGCAAGTGGTTTAGTCAGTTCCTTTTAGTTGGATCAACGTGCCTCTCCCATTGTGCTGCACTGCTGCTAAAGGAGAAATACATGAAGAGGCTGGTGGTCTTTTGTAATTATACCACAGGGCAACTAATATAGAAAATTCACGTTTTCTTCCTCTTTAAAATATAGAGGCCATATATAATTTTTTTAAGTTCAAATTTTCTTGTGCTCTAGAACACTGCACATGCACTTCTCATTTTGTAATCTAGCTGCAGATAATTTTTTGTAGTTCAAAAACACTTTGGATATATGATAACGAATTCTTCCCGTGTATGATATGAAACCATAGCAATCATTATTATTGCTGAGTAAAGGTGTCAAACAGCAGTGTGTTAGCCTGTACAGAACCTAACCTATGTCTCTTTGGCTCTTGCAATTTATTCTTTTTCGAAGACCAATATCCTTCCCTTAATTTAATGGGTTTCTAATTAACTGAGTATGACTTGTTAGATATGAGAATATTCCAAAATTTACATATAACGATATTTTTAGTAAGGAGATTTATTTTTTTGCTGCCAATCAAACTAAAGCATGAATCTTTAAATGGTCCCACCACCATATTACCTTTAATATATTTTCACTCCTATTATTTTGGCTTTATTGAACATTCAAGATCAGTAATAAATTGAATCCCATTTACATTACAACGTTCACTTGTTTTTCCTTGTGAGATTATTCGGCTCATCCATCATAGACACTCCTCAGCTCTGTGGCTTTTCAATCATTTGTGATATACACTGCAACATCAAAAACGCGTGACTCGTGTGTAAGGTTGACCCAAATGCAGTGCTCTATTTATGTTGTGTCTGAACCAGATTAGCAAGACTTGGAAATTCTTTTTTGGTTTGAGCAAATGTTTCCTGTCCCTTGGGATCTTATGCAGGAAGAGAACTAGCCTGCTGTTCCGAGGAGTCTAACTTTTTGGCCTTCCCCTTCTCAAGCAAGTAAAGTCTCTCAGCTTCTGGCATTGCCTGCATGATGGTCTGCAACTTGAAATTTAACTCCTCTACCTTTTCCATGAGCCTGTCATTTGTAAACATGCCCATAATAACTGTCTGAATGGTTTCCCAGCTCTCTATTAGTGGTAAAACAATTATCACAGCAGAACCAACAGTACCCCATCCTATAGCAATCACTGCCCAGAAATAGAAGTAGCCCTTACTAAACTCCCCTGTGGTAAGGAACAAGTAAAAGTGTAAGTGACCAAATCAGATATGTTAAAACAAAGACTTTCTTATAATTTGGTCTAAGGTGCGAAAAGAAAATCATGGTCAAATGTTTGCTAATGCAAGTCAAAAGTTGGTTACCTGCTGGGAGGGAGAGAATAGGCCATAGAATGACAATCAAAAGAGTGAAACCAACACCCCACTTCACCACCCATGATTTAGCTCTGATTAGTTTTTCTTCTTTAAACTCTTCTGCTGGAAGATTAGATTTTTCCTTTTCAACCACTGTGATTTGCTTGGTGGTACTCCAGTCATAGTTCTGAGGTCTCAACATGCTGCAGACAGCATGAGCAACTCCTCCAGTTAGTATAGAGACAAGGTTTCCAGCAAGCATTGGTGCATTTCTGCCAGTTGTATTGAGGTTTACCCGGCCATATTGTATTTTTGTAACAGACAGCCAAGTGATAATTCCTAAAACACAACCTAACACTGTTCCAAGAATGGCTCCAATTGCATTTGCTTTTCTCCATAGAAGCATAAAAGCAATGGGAAGAACTGCTGAGCCAATCAGAATTCCCATTGCAAGGTACATCCATCCTAAAGAAACTTCAGCCTTGTTCAGTATAACTGCTAACAACCCCATGAAACACCCGAATCCTAGGACGACACCCCTTGACACTTTGAGGATTTGCTTTCCACTTGCATTAGGATTTATGTAAGTTCGGTAGATATCATATGTGCATAATGAGGACACCGCAATGAGTTCTGATGAACCAGCAGAAGTTACTGCCCTGGTGAGTATATCAAAAGGTCAAAACCATCAGAAAGTAGAACAAAGAGGCTAGATAGTTTTCTTATAAGCCTTGTAGTAAATTGTTAATCCGTTTGCTATTTCAATCTTATCTAGACATATTAAGAGTATTCCCAATGGATTCTGATAGTAACTTACATAAAAAGCATGGTAAGAAGAAGAATAGATCCTCCTTTCCCCATCAAAGCTACAGCCGTAGCAGGGGGAACAAGTCCACGGCCTGCTTCATTTTCATTTATTGGTAAATCAAGGGCCAGGGCTCCTAGACCTAATGATGTAGCCAAAGAAAATGGCACAGCAAACCAGACCAAGCCTCCCAACAAGTACCCCTTATGAGTAGATGAAGGTCTTGCAGCAATGGCACTCACCCAATATCCCTAGGCATTCCCCATTTGAAGAATAATTAGTAACAAAACCCAAATAACAAAAAAGAGTACAAAATTATAACTTTTGCATATTCAGGACACTCGAAATAAAACAAACTGAAGATGAAAAGACACCTCTTAATTAATGCTTACATTGTCAACAAACACAGTGCCAAAATTTCCAACAATGTTTATAATCCCAAAAACTAAGCCACCGGAACTTAGCATTGTTAGGTAAGAACCTTTGTGATTACCACTAACTGGACCACAAGATTGTCCTTGGTGTGATATAGGATCCTGACATGTTCTTGATTTGCTTGCAACCTCTAGCAGGCGATTGTAAACAACAGAAGGGCTACCAAGCTCGCTGCTAGCCGTGTAGACAAGGTAGACAAAAATCACCAAAACAATGTGCACTGAAAAGTGAAAACAAAAATTTTAACAGTGGAACACATGAATATAACAAAATGTAGATATTGTTGGTGGAAAAAGTGATAAAAAATTAAGTAGAAACCTATGACAGAATGGATATAGCTTGCTAAGAATGTGGCCTTCAGTCCACCCGCTAGTGTATAGACAATTACTCCAAGTGGTATTAGAAAGCTAGCAGCATAAAGGTTCACTCCAGTTAATGCATTTACAACCGCAGAACCACCGAGGAGCAACATAGCCGTCACAATTATATTCGTCAAGAAGCAGAAAATGAGGAAAACAATGTGCGCAGAAGTCCCCCAACTGAGGTAAAGAAACTTTGTTATCACTAGAATATGACCAAAAGGTTGCACTTGAGCTTTTAACAAAACATCAAGCAAAAATACTCTAAATGTCCAAACAAGTAACATACCGGGCCTTGACAATTTCACACACAGTATGAGCATGAGGAGCCTTTCTTTTAATCTCTATAGCCATGATTCCAAACAACAATACCTGTTCATTTTCAATACATTATAAACTGTCAGCCTTACTTCCTTTTCCAAATTTCAATATATCAAAATTTAGAAGGAAAAAAATTGCTATTCTAAGGAGATATAAGGTTCATGCCTGGATGGTGGCCCCACTAGCATACCAGAAAGGTCCACTAACTCCATACTCCCATGCAACATTAGAGCTTTGCAGGATTGTAGCAGCCCATGTCCACTGCACAAAATCATCGTAATAAAGAAAAGAGACGTGAAAAAATGGAATCTCAGGTTCATCAAAGTATTAACTATGAGGCTATTTGAATCCATTACCTGAGACACAATGACACTTGCAATAAGCCCCGTCTTAACATTTCTTCCTGCTGTATTGAACCATTCAGATGTGTGACGTGACCCAACATAACGCTTCTCCAGCCACACCTGATCCACAAAAATGTTTGTACCCAATAAATTGATTATGATAATCTGAGAAGGATTAGCAACACACTCTTTTTAACACGTATTTTGTTATTGATTAAAATTTGTTAAAAACTACAAATTAAGGAGAGAAACTCATTAAATAAGAAGTGAGATCCATAAAAATTCATGATTTTTAATAAATTTCTGCAAGTGTAGAGAGTGTATTCAAAAGAGTGTGTTGTTAGCATCTCATGATAACTTTATGATTATAACATACAAGCTTCCATGCAACTCCAAAGAATGGTGGTGAATTGTGAAAGTATAAAACAGTAATTATGAGAAAAACATGAGAAGGTTAGGCAGTGATTTTCTACTTCAACCAAAAGATCAAAATAACTAGAGAAAGAAACAGATTTGAGGATTACGAACCAAGAAAGAGGTGAAGACGGCAAAGAAAGCACCAAAACCAAGAATGACAGAGTAACCAACACCCTGATTAAGCACTGGTTTGCCTTCAAAGAAACTGGTCTGCCTCACACACACACCTCCATTTTCAGACACATGATAGTACTTGCTAGAAAATTCAAATGGTGGACACTCTACTAATGCAGAAGCCATGAAACTATGAAGGAAATTGTCTTAGTTGCTTGCTATTAATCCAATAAAATTGGAATACTATACATCTGTCTCCATTTCTTAGAAACCAAAATGGAGATTTTGAGGCTTATCTCTAGCTCTAGCTGGGGACAGGGAAGGTAGTAAGTCAAACTAAGAGGGTATCTAACTATTTTAATCAAAAGAATCTATAGATCGGATTCCTTTACGGAACTCTTTGGTCCAAGTGTTGAATTTTGGACTCATTATTTTGTCAGCATTTCTAAGACTAAGGAGTATACATTGTACAATAAAAAAAAAATCAATTATTATACATTAGTATATCAATCAAAATAATAATAATAATTTTGTATCAGATAATCCACATCCTTGCTGAATAGCAAAGAAAATATTTTAATATAAACAAAGATTCAAAACTAATATTTATTTAGTTAAGAGGTAATTTTCAAAGTACACATATATGTAGTTTTAATAATTGATTATATTTTTAACGAAATTGCATTTTTCTCCTAACAAGGGGATTTATGATAATAAAAAAGGGTAAAAGTGAGATTAGAACCCATGGCCGTGAAACTCCCCTCTTATCTTTCATCACCTAAAGCAATAAGCTGTTTATCTTTTTTCTTTTTTATAACAAAGCTTTTTTATCTTTTAAGTCATACGATAAACACTACGTTATATTTCATATAATGTTACTGCATGATGATAGACCAGAATATATGACAAATATCTACGAAAACAAAATTTGTGACAAAATTAAATAAAAAAGATATAAAAAATACAATACTATATATCATATTATGAGAAAAAAAGTATACACTAATATTATCAAATAATTTTATTTTGTCATTTAATCATAAGTCACATGCATGATAAGTTCGTTAATTCTTATACAATTATTTTAAAATTCATACTATGATTATTTTTTATTTGATAACCTAAATTATTCTTTATATATGATAATGTATTTTATTGTTAAAAAATTGTGAGAAATTGATTTCACAAAATTAAAATCGACTTTGAGAATATCAAATTACATTGAACATTAATTTATTTTTAAACTAACTACTGCAATAATTTTATTATTAAATTATACGTTCTTTTTATAAAAGAGCCGCCAGCATCTATAGTACTATACTCTTTCCGGGTCCTAAAGTCGGTTTCCATGTAAAAAGACATTTTTGTTTTTCTTTTTTTAAAAAAACGTTCGTGAATGTGGGCCACAGGTTTTTACTTGGAGGACACGGAAATTGTTTATTTTTTTTTAAGAGATCCAATCTACTTGCTCTCCAAGAAATAACAAAATAAGTAAATAACTAATGATCAATTATGGCAGCTAAGTGCTATGTATCATGTATGTACCAAAAACATTTATGGCTGTATTTTTTTTAGAGGAAAAATTATGGTTGTTTTGAAGTACAAATATTGCACGGTACGAGTGTACGACAGTCAAGGAAACTTTAATATATTACGGTATACAAATACAAATATATATAAAAAAAATACAACTTGAGTTCTAATTAAAAAAAAAATTAAGGGTGCATTTGATTTGTTAAAAAAATAGGATAAATAAAATTACACTGAACAAGTAATTGTATTATAACTTTTTGTATTGTACGTTGATCAATGTATAGTACAAGTAATTTTGTGATATATCTTGTTTGATGTGTTTATATAATGAACAAAATAATATAAATTTTATCATAATATTCTTTTTAACGTGTAACATTTGATTTGCACTAAAAAAAATACAGAACAAAATTTTAAAACTTTTAAATTATTTTATTATTAGAATAAAATTTATTATCATGTTTTACTAATATTTATAATTTATTAATATTGTGATATATTTTAATTCTAACTAGACCCACCTTTCTTGTCCATTTCAATTTTTTTTTGTTTTATTATTTTTTATAGGGCTAGGGTTGACATCGGGTCAGAGCAACCAAGCTCAACTTGTGAGTAAATGAATGGATTGAAAAATCCTAAGTGCATTGGCACACCTTGATGGTGCAACACAGGAGAGACACCTCCACGGAGGAGGCGTGACCTTTGATGTCACCGGACACAGGGCTTGGAGACGCGAGACTCCCACAGGGTCACGACGATGACGCCAAGGACATGACAACGCAACACAACCTCATTGAAGTTAGCCAAAAGAAAAAAAACATAACGAGAATAAGGAAAATGACATGAGAATATTTGAATAAAATAATAATGAAAAAAAAAGAAATAATGAACAAAAAAAAACAACAATCGTCTATACAGATTTTGCCGACAACTAAGGTATCCACGGTTAGGTGAAGTAAAACAAACAAAAAAAAATGAAAAAGAAAATGAAAGAAAGAAAGATGGAGGTACAATGTTTGGAGAGAAAGGTTTTAAAAAGGAGATAGATATGAAAAAAGTGTGTATAGTAAAAAATCAAAAAATATGAATAATATTATATTTTTACTTTTGTTAGATATGAAATAAAAAATTATATTAAATTTATTGAGTTACAATCTTTTTGATATTTGTTTAATTCATCATTCTGTTGGTACGTAGTATATCTCTCGGTATTTTTACAATAAGAAGACATTTTTGTTTTTTTTTTTAACGTTCGTGAATGTGAGCCACAGGTTTTTACTTGGAGGACACGAAAATTCTTGTTTTTTTTTTTAAGAGATCCAATCTACTTGGTCTCCAACAAATAACAAACTTTTAATAAGTAAATAACTAATGATTAATTATGGCTGCTAAGTGCTATGTATCATGTATGTACAAAAAACAAATTATGGCTGTATTTTTTTTCTTTTTTTGAGAGGAAAAAATTATGGTTGTTTTGAAGTACAAATATTACACGATACGAGTGTACGACATTCAAGGACGACATTCAAGGAAACTCTAATATAGTACAGTAAACGAATACAAATATAAAAAAAAAACAAATACAACTTGAATCCGAATTTAAAAAAATATAAAGATGTAAAGTACAAATTTGATTCATTCTTTTGTGAATTTATTTGTTAAAAAATAAATGTTATATGATATTAAATTATATAACTAATAGTATAAAAACATATATACATAGAGAGATTAAGTAAAATTAAAATTTATACAATAGAAAAATAGTTGGTTTTTTTAAGGATTATCCTAAAAATTATGCTAATAATAATTTCTGATTTCCTATAATATTAAATCCATAAATATTTAGAAGTAAAATCTGACATTTTCAAAAAAATTATTTTCCCATATATGGATATATAATTTAGAAGATATTACAAATAAAGGTAATTTAATTCATTTATTGCTGCCAATATATGGTGATTTTTTTTTATATATATATTTTGAAGTCTATGTCAAAAATATAATTCAAGGAAACTTAAAAGCAAATTTTATCGATCAGTAAAAAAATTCCCAATATCAGTATTCTAGTATTCTAGAAAAGCCGTGCCAACTAATTAAAACCCACCAAACGCATCAACGTTATTCACCTTACGTCCTTACGTTTCGTCGTGTGTCTCATGAACCATTACATAAACTCTTTACCTTTGTTTATTCATAACTACTATATATATATATAGACCCTCCTTAAACCCTTTTCTTCAACAGCCAACAAAAAACAAGTCTTTTTCTGAAAACTTAATTTCTCTCTGATTTTCTCCCTCACTTTTATTTCTCTCTTTCTGGATTATTCTCTCTGTGTAGATTGTGGCGTGTTCTCGATGATGATGATGATGAGCCGCAGCGGCGCCAACCGGGTAGCGAACACCGCAATGTTTGTGGCGAAGGGTTTAAGCGGCGAAGTTGGTGGTTTAAGAGCATTATATGGCGGTGGTGTGAGGAGTGAGAGCACTTTGGCTTTGTCAGAGAAGGAAAAGATTGAGAAGAAGGTTGGTTTGTCTTCTGCTGGTGGGAACAAAGAAGAAAAAGTGATCGTGAGTTATTGGGGCATTCAACCCTCCAAGATCACAAAAAAAGATGGCACAGAATGGAAGTGGAATTGCTTTAGGGTATGTAAACCATATGTGTAAGTTTTTTTTTTTCAGGTATAAAAAATAATATGATGTTTCTATCTTATCATAAACTAATCTTATTTGCGGTGTGTGTGACTAGCACTGAACCCTTTCCACACAAAGAAAATTGAATATTTTTCCTATCAAATAAATTGTTTTTCCCCACATGAGAAAATAACTTGGTCTTATGTTATTCTGTCAACCCCTACGGATTGCGTCCTTAATTTGTTCTCTCTTGAAATTTTTAATTTATATAATTTTGTTTTGGGGATTAATTATATATTTGATAATGGTATTGTTTTGATTTGTTGATGATGTTAATTGACGCGAAGCCATGGGAGACATACAAAGCAGATCTTTCCATTGATCTGGAGAAGCACCATGCTCCAACCACGTTTCTGGACAAAATGGCTTTTTGGACTGTCAAGGTTCTCAGATACCCCACCGATGTGTTTTTCCAGGTATTTTGGATCTTTTCCTTCTCCTGCACGGAACAAAGTCAAGTAAAGAATAAATAAATAATTTTTTATTTCATTGTATGTAAAAGTCTTTTAAAGAGAATATATCAGATATATTTTTTTTATCTCAATATAATAATAAGCAGTAATAATACTTTTTAAATATGTTTATACAGTATTTTATTTAACCTTTCTTTGGGCTATTTTTCTTGCTGTCATATAACGTTAGTTATTTTGTTTATTAGTCATTCTGTTTTCCCCCCTTTTTTATATCTTTGTTTCTTCTGCTTTTACCTCAAAATAAATACGGTATATGGTATATAGTAATTATATTCCTGTTTTATTTTTTCAAGGAAGGTATATCTCTTTCAATTTTTCCCTTTTAGTCCTAGATGTTTTCATTTGTTATTTCATTAAAGTAATTTTCTTTATTTCTCTTCGAAGATACGGTGAAAGGTCTTCCTACATGGATTCATGTTTTAAGGTTTTTAGTTAAGTTTTTCATTATTTTTGGTGCAGATAAAAAAATATTGTTGGTTATATGTCTTCTTTTTTTTACTTGATTTGCGTTTTAAAGTTCCGAAATTTATTTTAATTATTATGTACTAATTTAGTTCCCCAATAAATTGATTTTTTTTTTAAAAAAATAAAATGGTTCGTATAAAATTCTGGTTTGCCTATGGCTTCTGGTATATTTTTTTAAAATAGTTTTTGTGGTCATGAATACTAAGAATTTAATTGGTATTATGATGATGGTGTAAAATAATTTTATATTGTTGTCTAATAATAAATTATTGTTTGTATGATTTTTATGATAAATATCATAAAAAAATAAACTTATCATACATAATTAATTATGATTGAATAATTATTCTATAATATCAGTGTATAATATTTTTTTTTCTCACATACTAAACATCGTTATATAACTTTTTTTTTTTAATTGGCACATCATTATATGCTGATTTATTATTTTAATATCATTTTTGGTTTTGGGACATCTTGTTAGGTTTCTTTTTGTTTTTCCTCAGAATAAATAAGTATCATGCACAATACATGTGATGTTTGTCTGATATGAGATGTGTTTTGGTCAGGAGGTGTGTTTGTTTAGGCATTCGAACATAATACATGTGATGCATAATACATGAATGTGACGTTTGGTAATATACTTTTTTTAAAAGACAAAATACTTGTGTTTGTTCAGACTTCTGACCATTCGTTCCACATGTTTCAAGAAATTAAACATGAGTCTAGAAATTTGTTAGATTCACAGAGATTCAACGTTTCACAAAGACTCCCTACTCGATGGGATTGGGATGCCTAGCACATGAAAAGAAAATGATCCAATAGTGTTTCATAAATTCCTCCACCGTAAGATGAGATGCCTCCTAGGTTGATTTTGTTTTTAAGTTTCCATTTGCCATAAACCATTAATCTTCCTAAAGAACAAAATTATGGTCATGCTAATTAGCACATACACTCTAACTTCTTTTTCTCATTTTAGGATAAAATAAAAGCCTGCTTAAGCTAGCATACTATTAGTCTTATGGTAACATCAACAATCAATATTGCCTTTCAAGTTTAGTATGTGCTTCATAATGAAATTTATGTGAACTTTGTATAAACAACTGTATATGTGAAAAGTCCATTCCCACACTTTTCACTGTCATGTTTGAAGGAAAACTTGTGTTATTGCAGTACTTGTTCACCCTTAGATGAGTATTGTATTCTATATACTATGTTTGAAGTTTATTATTTTCTTAATTAAGTTTGTTGTGTGTAAATGTAACAGAGGCGATATGGATGCCGAGCAATGATGCTAGAAACAGTGGCTGCAGTCCCTGGGATGGTAGCAGGCATGCTACTTCACTGCAAATCCCTAAGAAGATTTGAGCACAGTGGTGGTTGGATCAAAGCACTGCTGGAAGAAGCAGAGAACGAGCGTATGCACCTAATGACCTTCATGGAAGTGGCAAAGCCAAAGTGGTATGAGCGTGCACTAGTGATAACTGTGCAAGGTGTTTTCTTCAATGCATACTTCTTGGGGTATTTGTTGTCACCTAAATTCGCACACCGCATGGTTGGTTACCTGGAGGAGGAAGCAATTCACTCCTACACAGAGTTCCTTAAGGAGCTGGACAAGGGCAATATCGAAAATGTGCCGGCTCCAGCCATTGCCATTGACTACTGGCAGCTCCCACCAGGCTCCACTTTAAGGGATGTTGTCATGGTTGTAAGAGCTGATGAGGCACACCATCGTGATGTCAACCACTTTGCATCGGTAATTATCCTTATATTTACATATTTTTCTATTCAGCTAATTAAAATGGGAAGTTAAGAAAAAATTGAAGCGTTTTTCTCCTTTGATTGTGTTAAATGATCTATAAAGAATACTGATGGTGTTTTATTGTAATGAACTGCAGGACATTCACTATCAAGGGCGAGAGTTACGAGAGGCTGCTGCTCCAATTGGTTATCACTAATTTTTTTTGCCTCTTCTGATGTTGGAGTGTGGAAATTTAAGACAAATTTTGGTGTCATTTTGACTAGAATAAATAAAATTGCTCGTGACAGACTATACAGTGTTTTTTTTTTGTTATGTCTCATGATGCCAATGTAAATAGGGTGTGGTGGAGTCTTTATTTGTTCAAAGTCATATTTGGAGTATTTGTAATTCTACTGTGCACTCTGTAAGGTACGAGTGGAGTTATATGATATCTCACACACCTCCAAGATATAGTTTTTGCCTACTAATTCCTTGATTTATTCCTTTTTGAATATGGTTTTTGTTTCGTCTTGGACTTCGACTTATTGAAGATCAATGGGCAGAAAGAATTGAGGTTGAAATCTGTATAATTACTGTCCTGGAAGTTATAAGCATCATCATGAATATGATACCAAAATGAGGACGTCGTGTGTGAAACAGACAAGCGAAGATTGAGTCCATGTTGAGGAATTTCTTTGATATTGAAATAAAATAATGTTTTGTTCTCAATCAAGAAGAAACTTAACCGTTAGATTTTACATAATGTCACTAAGTATGCAGGTTTCTAAGCAGACCTACATAGAGAAAGTGACTATGTTATCAGAATCCTAAGGGTCTTGCTCTCAGATCCTATATTATGCTCATGGAGCCATTGTGTATGATAAACAAGGTTTTTTTGTTAGTCCAACAAGAGCCTAAAGTCTTGGCAAACGGGGCACATTCAGAGGCAGAGAATGACAGAGGGGTAGAGGTTCTCAAGGAGTAAGGACTACTTAAAGGCATAAAATTATGTATGCGTTGTGGGAAGAAAAGAATGGGCATACGGCATACCATTGACATGTTATAGAAAGCTTGGTTTCCCACCTAACGTACGTATATTTTCGAAGAGGACTAAGTGGTTACAAATGATGATGGAACTATTTCTCAAGTTCAGTAGAATACCCACATAGGAGAAGTGGCTTTCACTAGAGAATTGAAGTATCATTGACTCCTTGACCTACTCAAAGGACATGTTCTGTCTCAAAAGGATCAAGCCAGTACTAGTTAAATTGCCCGATGCTTCAAATGTTTTTTTAGACTTATGTTGTGGCCCTTTTTGTACAATGACAAAAGAATTGAAGCATGTTTTACTTAAAATAAGGGATTAAATTAAAGCATTTTAAAAAAATAAGGGATTAAATTGAGTACGAAATGGGATTTTCCAAGATTTTTTTTAAAAAAAATAAAGGACACTAAGACCTTTTTATTAAAAGAGAGAGTAAATTGAATAAAATAAAAAAAAATAGAGGGACCAAATTATTAATTTAGCCTTGATAAAATTTCTTTCTTGCTGTGTGTTCAACGATAAAGGGGTGGGAGGTGCAACACAATGAAAATGAGTTTTCGTGAAGGATATTTCCGGGAAAAAAATTACAAAAACTTTTTGGGCAAACCTCTTGCAGACTTGCACAATTCCATCCATTTTTTGCTGATGAGCATTGCTTTTCGCACCAGTCAAATTGTTGGTACACTTAACACAAGATGGACAATTACAAAATTATCCTTCCGTAGAGCTGATATGGATTGTGAATTCATAAGCCTATTACGAATTATCAATTAGTAAGTGACCCATATGATTTTTTAATTTTTTTAAAAAAATATATTTTAAGAATTAATTTAAAATTAATGGTCCATGAATCAAACCCGTAATTTTCGCATTATTAACACGACGCTCTAAGGTCAATTATATTATAAAATAATTAATGTAGTTATATATAACACTAAAATTTTTAATATATATTTAATGCACATCTAAATTTACATAATAAATTTTATGATAATTAATTTTGATCTAATAATTAATTTATTTATATATATTATTTGTAAATAAAAATCATATATTTAATAAAAAATTATATATGTAAAAAATACATTATTAACATAAATTATTTTTTGTCTTTATTAAAATTAATTTTGATCTAATAGTATATTTTTTTTACATATATAAATTTTAAATAAAAATAATAGGTTTAGTAAAAATTTATATATGTAAAAAAATAAATTATTAACATAATCTACTGATATATATTTTGATCTTATTAGAATTAATTTAGGTTTCTATTTAAAATTTATATATGTAAAAAATACATTATTAGATCAAAATTAATTATAATAAAGTCAAAAAATACATTAGTAAATTTATGTTAATAATATATTTTTTACATATATAATTTTTAATTAAACTTATAATTTTTAGTTACAATTTATATATGTAAAAAAATTAATTGTCACAATTTATTATGTAAATTTACATGTGTATTAAATATACATTTAAAATTTAATGTTATATATAACATTAATTATTTTATAATATAATTGGCCTATTAAGTCAGTTGGTTAGAGCATTTTGGTCATTAATTTTAAATTAATTCGTAAAACATTTTTGAAATTTTTTTAAAAAAATATCATGAGTCATTTACAGATCGTCAATCCGTAAGCCCAATACAGATTGCGAATCTGTAAGTCTATTACAGATTGACAATCTATAATGAGCTTACGGATTGCCGAGATTACAGATTGGCAATCTGTAATAGGCTTAACGGATTTGCAATCCGTATAGCTTTATGGAAGGACAATTTTGAAATTGTCCATCTTGTGTTGGGTGTACCAACAATTTAATTGGTGCACAAGGCAATGCCCTTTGCTGTTTAATAAAAGTCCAACCAAACAGAATAGACATTTAGGTGAAAAGGAAGAAGGAAACAACACTGAAATTTTTATGCATAGATTTTAGGTGCAGGTTTTGTAACAGCACTACACTGTTTCGAACATTCTAGATACATTGATGATCAGTTAAATTATTATGAAATTCCTATAACCTCGTACTGATGGGAAATTCTGAGAGGGGATTGCTCTGAAACAGGCCTACTCTGGGACCAAAGCTCCAGGTTGACAGTGCCACAATCCCAGTGAACAAGACACTTGAATACCTCACTAACACTAAATCGGTTCACCAGTGCCAAGCCAAGACATTTATCAACCAGCCTCCATTCGCCTGAAATGAAATTACAATTAAAATTTTTACAGGGAACACTATAATCAGCTGTCCAGATTCACAAGATTGACATGAAAATTAAACTACAAAATGAAAACAGTAAAGAAAACATAAATTCTTCCACAGCCACCTATAAGAACATTGGTTTTTAAAATGGATGTTGGATTTATTTTTTTTTCCATCGGTTGGGGAGTAGGAAAAGATGGGATGTGGAAGAAAAGCACGTGGAAGAATAGGTCCCTGCTGCCATGCCTACATTTTGGTTTTGGTCATTACACTAGGACTATTTCTTAGTAGTTTTGAAACTATAGGAACTCAACCAAATGTTTAAAGTATGGAGACCAAAACCAAAATTGAGAAAAATGATAGAAACTAAAAATGTATATAGACCTAAAATCTCTGAACATAAACTCATACTGAAATCCCAGAGTCAGTTTCATCTTTAAAGCTAAAACACAAGCCAGCATGCCAGTTAGATCTCTTCATTTTTATATTTCAAATTTATATGTTTGGTTGTGGTGAATGCATTTTGGGAAAATAATGTATTCACCATCGCCAAACATATAAATTTATTCTTCTATCATACTTACTCATTTATTCATCCCAGTAGAGTTCCCACATTTCATGTGGGTAGTAACAAGATAGGAAAAAGATAAAACGAACATTACCATTAGGAATGAGGTCTCCTTCAAAGAATTGCTCCATACCATCAGGAAAGACTTCATGCTTCGATCCATCCATTGAAGTAAATGAAACAAAAGATTCTGATGGATGCAAAACACTAAAGGTTGGGTGAACTCTTAAGCAAACCAACCTACAGAACACACAAAGGAGAGTAGAAATCAGCACATCTGAATAGACAACTGACAAAAACATTCAGTAGTGAAAATAACAGAAAAGAAGGATAAATTGTTGATTAATGTCTCAACTTTCCACTAGGATCCTCATGCACAACATAGTGATAAACACAAGAAAATGTCACAAAAAGTAAATAGTCTTTTAATTGACATATACAATGCATGTTTGGGTTCAGATGATTGATGAATATTAATCAAGTGAGTAAAACAAATTGTTTTAGAAGTATAATATAAAAATCATTCCCGTGTTTTCACCTAACAACTTAAGCTTTTGTAGAGTTAGTTCATGACAAGGTATCAAAGCCTCTATGACCACAGTTGATAAAAATTGAATCCTTGTTATCCCCGTTCTTCTAACAAAAAAGTTCAACATCAGCACAAGTAGGCCTATGCATTATCAAGACTTCAAGCCCAAAGGCTTCTTGTGTGAGAGCCCAAGCTTTTAGGAGAGTTAGTTCATGTAATTTTGAAAGAATGATAAGTAGCAAGAATATTCACCCAAAAATCATTTTGAGAGAATAAATTATTTGGAAATGGTTAGTAAAGTTACTTTTGAGTGTGAAATTGTCAAAAAACAAATAAATTGATTTTTATTATCATTAAACTTATATGTAACAACCAATTGGTAAAATCTGTCAAGTTGAAAAACAATAAATAAATGTTATTCCTGGTAGATTAACATTTGGGACCAAAACTAATTTTGGACTTGCCAGCCAAACATTTCAAAATGTGTCCAAGAATACATTTCTAAGTGGAAGTGTATAGAGGCACTCAGTAACCAAACACACTTAACCCCCATGATCCAACACTGCAGGCTATAGCAAGAGAAGTGCCAATCACCTTATTAATAAATCAGAGTTGGAGATCCCCCAAAGATGAAATTAACTTTATATATATATATATATATATATATTATCACAGAGAGAGATAATGAGAATATTGTAAGGATACAAGAGGGGAAGCTTCAGATATAACCTTGAGAACCCTCCAGAACCAGCTCCAACACTTCGTGCTATTATACTAGAGTCTATCTGGATGGCATTGGGAACATTCTTTGGAACATAGATATGACGTTTAAGAACCAATCCCCCACCAATATCACCCTCTAACACCACAAGCCCTGGTTCTCGACTGAAATAAAATTGTCACAAAATACATGTTGAATACCAAAATGAAAAATGAGGGTGGAACAAGAATCAACTGCATGCTATGAAAAAGTATATACAAGGATCAAATTGGCCTTCGGTGACATCTTGACAAAAAGTTTCCTCAGTGAAATCATGAAATACAAAGGAACTTACTCAATGACAGAATATTCCTCAGAACACCCAGCAGAACGATACTCCATACCACTATACTCCTCATACCCATTTATCTCAATCCTACTATGCAGCCATTGTGTTCCTGAAAAAAATTGTTTATTATCATGAACATTGTAAAGCATATTATAAACAATACAAATTATTTAATCAATGTGTCACAGGGAAAAACACAAGCTACTTGTACATTTCCAATAAACAAATTAAATATATTGCGAATTATGATCAACGTACCTGAAGGAATGTGTGTCATGGACATGATTCTACCCCCAATCCAGGGAACAACTTTAAGATTCCACTCACCATTTTTCAGTTCAATGGGAGTTCTTGAAAGCTCTGTTCCCTTGGGTCCAGAAACCTCTTCTACATCAGGAATTGGAGTTGCATTTTCTGCCAAAAAATAAATAGCAGAAAGTAGCACACCTTGATATAGAATTGGAATTTCTAGGATCCTTGAATGCATGTTAGATACTATTCAGATGTAAAATACAACATAATTTTGCAGAATAAAACCACAAGTCCACCTCCACTCTACTCATGAACAGGACAGGAGAACTAAAACCAATGCAAAAAACTCAATTCAGACAGTTCCCTACAGAGGGCAAAGAAACCATATGGAAGATAATAAAGACATGGAAACTACAGCATAGAAATAGTAAGGTCAGTATCCAAACCAAGAAACATCTTCAAAAATTGACATATTAGGTCTTAAAAGCATGATTGTCTTCAAGAAATACACAAAACTACAAAGCACTATACTAAAGAATAAATGTAGCATTGTCAGAGAAAATGATGGTCAACAAAATATCATATAAATTAATATTCATAAACCAGTCAAGTAAAATATTTGAAGAAAATACCCAAACGGTCCTTGTAATTCTTCTCACTAGTAGATACTAGCTTCAACACCTCATCTTCCGAAGGCAAAATTAGTTGCAGAACTTCTCCATCAGTTCCCCATGTATCAAGCTGTTTAAAAAACAAAAAAAAAAATATAAATATCAAGATCAAGTATCCAGTAAAGGATGGAATCAAGCAGTTACAGTTTCTTTATGTCAAGTTTCAAACTCTTTGTAGTTTCATCTCACATACCATTGCACCCCCACCCAGCAATAATTGAATATGCAAGCGGCGTTTAGGTCTTTCCCATGATCCATCAGTTTTGTGGACACTCACTGTAACAACTGATGATTTAAGTTCAGCCACATAATGTGTTAATAAATAACTGCCTTTTGTGAATTCATATCCATCACCATCATCCTCAAATAGAACACCTTCAGCTTTCCCTGTCAATCATGAAGGGTGCATTTGGGTAAAGAACTTAATCAAACACTAGTTCAACAAGTTCTTATCATGTAAGGGCTTATGCCATAAATTTAACCATATTTCATAGTTAAAAAGAGTTTGTTTTGATAAATTGTGCCGAGAAGCTTATCAAAATAAGCTAAGAACATATAGGAGTCATAAATTGTTTTCATAAGCTCAAATTAGCTCCCCATAATTTCTTTCAAACCAAACACCCCGTAAATCTTATCCATACAGCCTTTAACAGCAAGGTGTTAATCTTAAGAGTAAAAACCTTAGCAAGATAGTTGTACAAGCATGCCAAGGGAAAATTGAATGCATTGACTTACCATGTTCATCTAAAGCCACAAAAAGAGTCAAGTCATCTGAAGGATTAGCCTCTCCAACATGCTGATGAGGGAGGCCCACGGGAATAATTGAGCCACCTTTTAAGTATAAAGCTGGCAAATCCTGACAAGCCCCAGACAAAACAAAAAACAAAGGAAAGCAAATAATTTTTTTTTTGACAGAAAATAAATTAAAATAGTACTAAAAAAAATGCAAACAAAAGAGCAGTAAAAAAAATACCGGATGTGCATCGTCGAAATCAAAATTCAACCATATCCCCTTAGGCAAAGTAATCTCCAACTTATCCAACCCCTGTCTACGTAAGGTGCTGATCAAGATACAAATAACATGTTAAATCAGCACAAATTGTACAGCAATGTATTATACAGCTTTCTATAAAACTTAACGTATAATTAAACTTGAGAGCTGCTACCAAAAAAAGCGGAGACCCGAAGACCACAAATACTTATAAATATGAATTGTTAATGAATAAGAGAAAACATTAGACATTATGAATTATTAACATATACATTTAATAATGCAAAATGGACATGGTCAGATAAAGGTCAAATGAGGAATCAACTCAAATTCAAAGAACTGCAGACACAAACACAAAAGGAGCAGATAGCAGTAATTAATATCCATAAACAGACACAGTATACCAAGCCTCAACTCAACAAAGAATAGATAAGCTAGGCTTTAGATTACAATCATTTATTTTTGTTTCTCTACTACAAAAGTGTACCATTCCTATATCCATATTGTTAATGAATTCAATGTTTTCAGCTTATTTAAAAAATGGAGGAACATAACAGGGGATTTACCATGATCTGATCTAATTTTTTTTAACAAATTGGAAAAGAAAAATGCAACTTTTTTTATCATTCACCCTTTCTTGATGACTAAAGGATATATCAAATTTGTAGTCAGCATGCATAGAAGAATGAGGAGGAATATTGTCATGTCATACAGAGAGAGAAAAGGTGGGTGGGAGAGTGCTAGGAATAGAGTGAGGAGAACAGAGAGAGACAGAGCGGGGTTCCACAACCATTCACGACTGACAAACGACGGAGACAAGGGGGATAAACAGCAAGGCAACAGACGAGTAAACTGGCGAGACAGGAACGACATAACGACTTATTATTTCACGCGATTTTCTGATGATGTTTCGGAGTTGGAGCTTTGGCACCATTTCAAGAAATGGGGCGACGTGAGGGAGATTTTCGTACCCAAGATAAAAAACAGAAATGGAAGACGATTTGGCTTCGCTAGATTCAAAGGTGTGAGAGACGAGCACCATCTAGCCAGGCAGCTGGACCAAATTGTCATTGGAGGGCTTAAGCTGTATGTCAACATCCCCAAATATGGGAGAGACACCAAGGGGAAAGAAGTGGTACGACCAGAACCAACTAACAATCAGCACCACACAGCAAGACATGGGGGAGAACACTGCCTACCTAAAGTTTCGACATCGTACGCGGAAGTGGTGGTTCGAAACAAGCACTCCGGCGATCATGGGAAAGAAACAACCAGGGGGAATCATAATCGTGCTCTGTCACGATCGTCGGTATCTATCGACATTCCACTGGAAGATAAGAAATGGTTCAGTGGAGCTTGGGTTGGCCGTTTGAAAAACCTGGTCTGGTTTGATAAGCTTGAGGAAGACCCACTATGGGATTTCGGAGCAAATATAACCCCGAAATACCTAGGGGATGACATGGTGCTACTTCTTGGTCTTTCGGATGACAGAGCTGAACAAATGAAGCAGGAGACGATGGAGGGAGTAGAATCAATGTTCTATTCCATGGAAAAGTGGAGTCCGAAGATGCGAGCGGGTCAAAGGTTAACTTGGGTTCAATGTTGGGGCATTCCAATTATAGCGTGGGAGAAGAGATATATTCAGCAAATCGTGGCAGTCATGGGGGACGTGGTGGACGTTGATGATGATGTTGATGAATCTCGAAGGGTGGACAGAGCTAGGGTGCTCATTCGCACCACATGGAGCCCCGGCATACAACACACAGTATATGTTAACATAGGAGGGGAAGAATACACGGTGCATGTGGTGGAGGAAATCCAAAGAGGTATCGAAAGCTGCACCTGCCGGCGAAGGAGGGACACCTGGTCGTCGGAGGAGATCGATTCCGACGATAGTTGTTTTGACACACCGACGGCGGTTTCATCACCTATGCCACTCGACGACGCCGGCAACTTTCGATGCCCGAGGTCACGAAACATGGCGGACCTCAGCCTACAATCAACCGCGCAAATTGCTGGGCCCGACGGAGCAAGGACCGACGACATACCCATTGGTTCCTCTGGGTTCGTTAACCCTCTGGATAATCACTTGGACCAGAGGATAATTCCCGATTCTCAGGCATGCAGCAGAACGGATACCTGTGCCCTGAAAAGTGATGATGACGCGGTAAGTTTGGGACCATTGACAAACAGCAGCAACCAAAATTTCAAAATGAAAAACCAGAAGCAGAAGGAAAAGGAGTGCGGTGGAAGCAGGGAGCATTTCGAGGAGGATGAGGGCTTGCACAAAAAAGGTAATATTGAAGGGGGCAGGGCAGTAGCGGTGGAAGAGGATCAAAGTTATGCACGTGACAGACATGTGGAAGCTGGTGTGGATATTAATGTGCTGGGCCCTTCTAGTCACACCCCCAAAAATGCCAAGCCCATCCCTAACAGCAGCCCAAACAGAACAATATCTATACCAACCAATAACTGGAAGGTATATTCACGCTTAAGGGGGTACAAAAGACGAATTCAGACGGGTAGTTTAAATGAGGCCCATCAGGATTCAGTAAAACAACTAAACCATTCAGCCACACAACAACTTCAAGCTTTCGAGAAGGCCAATAATACCCCTCCCTGCAAGGATCAGATAAACCACAGAAAGCTAAACGATGAACATCAAAGTGGTCAAGGCATGCATGATGAGGAGGCCGAAAAAACTGAGAAGACTCAGATGCAGGAGGCAGCAGATATCTTGAACTTGGCTAATGAGTTGGGGGCAACATGGGGGTCAAACAGCAAGGAGATCATAAACAAAATTAAAGATATGGAGGAAAGAGATGTTAAAGAGGCGGAGAGATTGGGTATAAGAAGAACTACCCCATGAATATTATTTCTTACAATGTAAGGGGTCTAGGGAGGGGGGTGAAGTGGGCTGCTATAAGGAGAATGGTTAGGAAGGAACAAACTGATATGCTATGTATTCAAGAAACAAAGAAGGAGAATTGTGACAAGAGCTTATGTCGAGCTTTGTGGGGTGATATCGACGTCCAATGGGAAATGCAACCAGCTTCTAACACAGCTGGTGGGATTTTAGTGTTATGGAATGAAAAAGCTTTCAAGCTTCAAAGTAAAGTCATTGGCACAGTTTTCATTATGCTGTCTGGTCAATGGATAAAGGAGAATCAACAAGTTCACATTGTCACTGTTTACTCACCATGTGATATTCAGAATAAGAGAACTCTATGGGGCAACATCAAGCAGCTGAAGTCTTCAGTCAACGGGGGTTTGTGGTGCATTTTAGGCAACTTCAATAATGTCAGAGACCCAGCTGAGAGGCTTGGGAACAGCCATAGTTTGGAGAGGGACAGCAGCATAAAGGAATTTAACGATTGGATTGCAGAATTGGAATTGGAGGATGCACCATGGCGGGGAAGAAAATTTACTTGGTACAGACCGAATGGATCTGCAAAAAGCAAGCTTGACAGATTCTTAATTTCCTCAGAATGGTCCAGCATATGGCCTGCAACCACTCAGGTCACTCTAGATAGGAATTTCTCAGATCATTGCCCGATCATGCTCAGATCTAAATGCATAGATTGGGGACCCAAACCATTTAGGGTCCTTGATAGCTGGCTGCTGGACAGATCATTAACCAGAATCGTGCAAGAATGCTGGTCTTCTTCTCAACACAGTGGGTGGGGGGGATATGTTCTCAAAGAAAAAATAAAGAGCCTCAAAAGTAGGCTGAAAGTTTGGAACAAGGAGCATTTTGGGGATACTCACAAGAAGGTTAAACAGTTGCAGGATCAGCTCAACAAATTAGAAGTGGAAACCATGGACAGACAGTTATCTACACAGGAGGTGACATCTAAGAAGCAGCTGCAAGAAGCTTTGTGGGTGGCTGCCCAATCCCATGAGATATTACTAAGACAGAAGTCCAGATCCAGATGGATCAAAGAAGGAGATTGTAACTCAAGGTATTTCCACTTGTTGATGAATTCGGCGCGAAGAAACAATCTGCTGAAAGGAGTTATGATTGATGGTATGTGGGTTGATGAACCTCAAAAGGTGAAGGAGGCAGTTAGAGAGTACTTTTTACAAAGATTTCAAGAGACTGAGACCTGTAGACCATCTCTTGATGGAATCCAATTCCAGTCACTTAATTATCACCAAAATGAGATGTTGACAGCAAGATTTCAGGAGATGGAGGTAAAGGTCGCTGTTTGGGAGTGTGGGAGCGAAAAAAGCCCAGGTCCTGATGGGCTGAATTTCAAGTTTATTAAGAAGTTCTGGGAGATCATGAAGCCGGACATCCTCCGTTTCCTTGATGAGTTTTATGTAAATGGTATATTCCCAAAGGGTTCTAATGCATCTTTCATAGCATTAATCCCTAAGGTGGATGATCCACAGGGACTAGCGGATTACAGACCCATTTCTTTAATTGGCTGCATCTATAAGATTGTTAGTAAGCTCTTGGCCAACAGACTGAAGAAGGTGGTGGCGCACATTATAGATGAAAGACAATCTGCCTTCATACAAGGCAGGCACATATTACATGGTGTTTTAATTGCAAATGAGGTGGTGGAGGAAGCTAAGAGAACAGAAAAACCGTGCATTGTCTTCAAAGTAGACTATGAGAAGGCCTATGATTCAGTGTCATGGAATTTCCTTTTATACATGATGAGAAGGATGGGCTTCTGTCCCAGATGGATTAGATGGATTGAGGGATGCCTTTCATCTGCGACCATATCAGTCTTGGTAAATGGGAGCCCCACGGCTGAATTTACCCCCAAAAGGGGTCTAAGACAAGGAGATCCTTTGGCACCCCTCTTATTCAATATTGTCGCTGAAGGTATAAATGGTTTGATGAGAGAAGCTATTCAGAAAAGAATGTATACAGCCTATCCGGTTGGGAGAGACAAAGTGGACATTAGCATTTTACAATATGCGGATGACACCATTTTTTTTGGTGAGGCGTCTATGGAGAACATAAGGGTGATCAAAGCCATCTTGAGGACCTTTGAATTGGTGTCAGGTCTCAAAATAAACTTTGCCAAAAGCAAATTTGGATCTATCGGTATGTCGGAGCCGTGGAAGCAAAATGCAGCCAGCTACTTGAATTGTAGCCTGCTGTCCATCCCTTTTGTTTACTTGGGGATGCCCATTGGGGCAAACCCTAGGAGATGTCAGTTGTGGGACCCACTAATCTATAAGTGTGAGAGGAAGCTAGCAAAGTGGAAACAAAGACACATATCGTTTGGGGGGAGAGTCACCCTTATAAAATCAATCCTAACCTCTATTCCGATTTATTTCCTTTCTTTTTTCAGGGTACCCGCAAGGGTGGTGGACAAATTGGTGCGTATACAACGTAGATTCCTTTGGGGCGGTGGAGATGTTCACAACAAGATTGCGTGGGTTAATTGGGAGACGGTTTGCCTTCCTAAAGAAAGGGGCGGGTTGGGAATCAAGGACATCAACAAATTTAACTTGGCACTGCTTGGTAAATGGAAGTGGGAGTTATTCCAGCACCATGGAGATTTATGGGTTAAGGTTCTAGAATCGAAATATGGGGGTTGGAGGGGTTTGGATGCAGCAAGTGATAATACCGCTTCCATATGGTGGAGGGACATAAAACTAGCTCTACACCATCCGCAACACCAATCTGTTTTTCAGGAAGGAATAGTTTGGAAGGTGGGAAGTGGAGACAAAATAAAGTTTTGGGAGGATAGATGGCTTGATGGTGAGACAACCTTGCTGGCAAAATACCCTAGGTTATATCTCAATTCATGCCAACAAAATCACAGAATTGAGGAGATGGGAGATTGGAAGGATATGGGTTGGGAATGGAACTTTATTTGGAGGAGGCACCTATTCGACAACGAGGTTGATATGGCTGCCAACTTTCTAGTTGAGGTGGATCGCACTCAAATTCAATTTAATAGAAGAGATGAGTGGATTTGGCTAGCAGAAGCTAGTGGCCAATACTCCACAAAAAGCGCTTATGAGGAGATGTGGGGAGCTGATACAGAAGACAGTCAGCTGCAGGAGTTCAAAGATATATGGAAGCTGAAGATACCTCCTAAAGTTGCAGTCTTTGCATGGAGATTGTTTAGGGATAGGCTGCCAACTAAGTCAAATCTGATAAGGAGGCATGTCGAAATCATCGATTCAGCTTGTCCGTTTTGCAGAAGCTTTGAGGAGGACGCTGCCCACTTGTTCCTACACTGCGATAAGATTCTGCCTCTTTGGTGGGAATCTATGTCGTGGGTCAACATCTTGGGTGCTTCTCCGCAGCACCCAAGGCAGCATTTTTCCCAACACGCCGAATCGTTGGGTAGAGGAGGTAGGGTTAATAGGTGGAATAGTTGGTGGATGGCCCTTACATGGTCAGTCTGGCAGCAGAGGAACAAGATTATTTTCTCTAATGAGACTTTTGATAGCAACAAATTATTGGAGGAAGCATTATTTATATTGTGGACATGGCTGAGGAACTTGGAGGAGAACTTTTCTACACCCTTCAGCCATTGGTCGTCAAATTTATCATCAGTTTTTGTATAATAGTGGGGGGGGGGGGGGGGGGGGGGGGGGTTAGAAATAGCTGCACTGGCAGCAATCTTCCTTTTTTTTTTTTTTTTTTTTTCTGCTCTTAGTATCTGGTTCCCATCAAGACTGATTTAAGTCTGATTCTGGAACCAGCTCACTGAGATACCATGTTTTTTGTATCCTTAGTACCTCTGGTACTTCATTATCAATATATATTACTTTTGCTGACCAAAAAAAAAATAGAAGAATGAGGAAAACCAGCCTATTTCCAGCAAAGGCATCTCTAAAAAATATAGCAGTGTTGTCTAGATTGATGATAGATAAGTAAAGAAGTAGAAGAACCTTGCATACACTAAGACTGGACCAAGCAAAAATGAATTTTCAAGTTTCCTCAGACTGGGATCTTTTGGATCTGCAAAAGAAAATCAATAAATAAAAAGATAAAAAAATTGTGATATATAGGAAGAAAGGTCAGATATCATAATAAAACCAACGACACAAGTAGTAAAGAGAACATGAACCCACCAGCAAAGAAAGTAGGGGTTGAAACTGGAGTGCCCCTTGTATGAGCAAAATAAAAAAGAGTGTAAATAAGTGGGATCAGACGGTAGCGCCTCTTCAATGCCAATCGGCAAACTTCTTCACACTATAAGTTAGAGCTGAAGTTAGAGATGCACAAAGCACCATTTCATTAAGAGAGAATTATAAGGGCTGTAAATTGTCCCATCCTCCCATTCATCACATAAATGTGTCCTTAGCCTTTTGCCAGACAGAGCTAGGTTTGCATACAAAAGAATTAAAAGTTTTTCTAATAAAGAAATATACTAGTCACACATAATATAGTCAGAAGATGCTAGCAAATATTAATAACAAATTAGCATAGTCAAAATATCTGCTGGCTGATCAGTGAGAAGAGAATGAGTGAGAGAGAGCGAGAGAGAGAGAGAGAGAGCGAGAGAGAGGGAGAGAGACGGTGGGTGGGAGAGAGTGTTACCCAGAAGAGAGCGGAGAGAGCGGGAGAGGGAGCGAGATAGGAGGGACCCACGTCTGAATGTCGACGGACAAAGGATAGGAGACCAACAACGCTACATGCGAGCTAATTGGAGAGATCACCGGAATGTTTCCTCATTTTATTTCACTCGTTTCTCTGAAGACACAACGGAGGAGGAGCTCTGGCAGCATTTCAAGAAAGCGGGTGATGTTAGGGAAATTTTTATCTCAAAGAAAAGGAACAGGAGTGGGAGAAGATATGGTTTTGTAAGATTCATTGGTGTGGATGATGTGCAAAAGCTAGAAAGGAGACTGGACAGCATTGTTCTGGGAGGGCTAAAGCTGTATGTTAACATTCCAAAATATGAAAGAAGAAGGGGAGGAGGGCAACAACCAGCAATAGGGGATCGAAACTACACTACGAGTCATGATCAGGGACGAAGAGATACTTACGAGGCAGTCACGCACACATTGATCCCGGGTCTGAAAAGTGGATCGTTTGCAGAGGTGGTGGCGCGGCAACACCAAAGAAAAACTGCAGTGATGCCGTCAACAGTTCCGTGCAACACATCAACTTCAGATGTGTCTCTCGACATTCCCATACAAGGGCTGAAATGGCTTCAGGATGCCTGGGTGGGAAGACTCAAAAAGTTAACAGCGCTGGGCAGTGTAGAGGAGGATATGCTTTGGGACTGGGGAGTGAATATCGTGCCGAAGTACATCGGCGACGACATGGTTCTTCTTCTAGGCCTTACAGAAGGCCAGGCTCGACAACTGATGGAGAGCAACAAGTCGCCGTTCTACTCTGTGGAGAGATGGAATAGGCAGGTGCGCGCGGGATCTAGACTAACATGGCTGCAATGTTGGGGAGTGCCGTTAATGGCATGGGATTCGCAAAATCTGAAGAAAATTCTGGCTGCCATAGGTGACGTTGTGGAAGTAGATGATGAAGTGGAGGAATTGCGAAAGATGAATAGGGTAAGGATCTTAGTGAAAACACCGTGGAAGCCGTTGATACAACACACAGTGAGAGTATGTATTAACGGAGAGATATTCCCGGTGTGCGTCATAGAGGAAGGTGGAAGCTATTCGCACAGCTGTCGATGCAGGTTGAGAGCGACGTACAGCTCATCGGAGGACATCTGCTCGGAGGAAAGTGAGCTGAGACCGCTGCCGGAGTCTACCCAGTCGTGGATAAATGCCGGGAGCCAATATGCGGTGGTGTCGGAGGAGTGGAGAGACATGGCGGAGGAGCAAAAGCCGGCGGAAGAAGGTGACATGCAAGGGGAGGGAGAACAGAACTACCATCAGGTATTACCTGTTGGTTGCGAGCCACAGGGGGACCCGCTGGTCATCTCTTCAGACCAGGGGACAAAGGTCAGGAGCCGTTGTAGCGACGACGAGGTAAGCCCAGACACAAACGCAAGTCAAAATGGTGCGGTTGCAGAGACCAGAGATGCAGGCGAGGTACCAGACAGATCCGAATTAAGAATTGTAGGGGACAATGGGCTTCGTACCCCTGACAGGAAGAGAGGAGAGGAGCATGCAAAAGGAAAGATGAGGGCAGAGGAGAGTGGGTCAGATTTTGAAGTTGCTGAACTTAACCACACACATGCACGTGACAAGGAGCATGTGGATTTAGTTGGGCTGGTTTTACTTCCCCACACCCCCTCTATTAAAGGAACCTACCAGGGAGATAATAAAATAGAGGCCCATTCAAACCAAAAACACCCCTCCAACGTGTATGTTAGGAAAAAGTGGCGCAAAAGGCAAATTACAGAAAATGGGCTGCAGAGGAGCATGAGTGTGGTGTCGGGAAATGTATCTTCTCAACAGGGAATGACTAATGGAGGGCATAAGCAAGACAATATTCAGCAGCAGCATTCACATCAGCATGAAATGGACCAATATATGCAGCAGGAAGAATTGCAAGCTAAGGAGAATTCTAAGGAGGCAGAGATATTATGGCAGTTGGCAAAGGAATTAGGAGTAACAGGTTGGAATGACAATACAAAGCAGGTGCAGCAATTGGGTGAAATGGAACAAAGGGACATTAAAGAGTCTGAGAGATTGGGAGGGATGAGGAAGAGTCCATGAATATTATCACATATAATGCAAGAGGTCTAGGGAGGGGAGTTAAATGGCCATCAATTAGGAGAATGGTCAATAAACATCATGCTGACATGTTGTGCATACAAGAATCAAAAAAGGAGGTGCTTGATAGATCTGTGTGTCAAGCCTTATGGGGGGATTCTGAAGTTCAATGGGAAGCGCAGCCAGCAACTAACACTGCTGGAGGTATTTTATGTTTATGGAGTGACAAAGCCTTCAGATTGGAAAGGAAGACCAGTGGGGCTGGATTTTTAATGTTAGCAGGAAAGTGGATCCAGCAGGACTTACCATTGACCATAGTCAATATTTATTCCCCTTGTGATATGCATCGCAAACGTGTGTTATGGGAGTCTATTAAGGAGCTGAAAAATCACAACCCGGGAGGTTTGTGGTGCATCCTAGGGGATTTTAATAGCACCAGAAATTCTGCAGAGAGAGCTGGTACATGTCACAGGGCCTTGGAGGATGGTGGCTCTAGGGAATTCAATGCATGGATTGAAGAGCTGGAGGTAATGGAACCAGCCTGGGTGGGAAGCAAGTTCACTTGGGTTAGACCAAACGGTTTATCTAGAAGCAAGCTAGATAGGTGCCTTGTATCTGCGGAGTGGCTTACTAGATGGCCTAACACAGCTCAATACACTTTGGAGAGGAACTTCTCTGATCACTGTCCGATTTTGCTCAAATCCAGGAGTTCTGATTGGGGTCCTAAGCCTTTCAGAATAATGGATTGTTGGCTATCTGATGCTTCTTTCAAGAAAGTTGTGGAGGAAAGCTGGACATCTAACCAGCTAAGTGGTTGGGGTGGGGTAGTACTAAAAAAGAAAATAAAAGCTCTCAAGACCAGGTTGAGGGAGTGGAATAGAGATCATTTCGGGGACACACTAAAGAAATATCAAAAGATTGAACAAGAGCTAAATAAGCTGGAGGAGACCACATCCGACAGACAACTATCTCAACAGGAGATTGTAATCAGGAATCAGCTTCAGGAGGATTTATGGAGAGCGGCTCATTCCCATGAGTCGTTGCTAAGGCAAAAGGCGAGAGCCAAGTGGATCAGAGAAGGAGATTGTAACTCTAGATATTTTCACATGATGATTAATGCTCGTAGAAGACACAACTGCTTGCAAGGGTTACTGATTGAAGGCTCTTGGGTGGAAGAGCCGACAATAGTCAAAAAGGCAGTCAAGTCATTCTTTGAACAACGTTTTCAAGAAACACAGCCTAATAGACCTACACTGGATGGGATACACTTTCAGACCATCGATAGCATGCAGAATGAGATTCTGGTGGGGAGATTCCAGGAGATGGAGGTGAAAGAGGCGGTGTGGGATTGCGGGAGCGACAAGAGTCCGGGGCCAGATGGTTTGAATTTCAAATTCATCAAACAGTTTTGGCATATCTTTAAGCCTGATGTTATGCGATTTCTGGATGAATTCCATGTAAATGGAATCTTTCCAAGAGGTCTAAATGCGTCATTCATAACACTAATTCCCAAGGTCTTGGATCCGCAAGTGCTGAACGAGTATAGACCTATTTCACTGATAGGGTGCATTTATAAGATAGTTGCAAAGGTGTTGACAAATAGACTAAAGAAGGTAATGCCTCTCATTATTCATGAAAGGCAGTCAGCATTTATAGAAGGCAGACACATGCTGTATAGTGCGTTGATTGCAAATGAGGTAATAGACGAAGCCAGAAGATGCCGCAAACCTTGCTTGGTTTTCAAAGTCGACTATGAGAAGGCGTATGACTCTGTTAGCTGGAATTTTCTGATTTACATGATGCGTCGTATGGGATTTTGCACCAAGTGGATCTCGTGGATGGAAGGATGTTTAAAGTCAGCATCAGTTTCGGTGTTGGTCAATGGAAGCCCTTCAACAGAGTTCTTGCCTCAGAGAGGACTTAGGCAAGGAGACCCTCTATCACCTCTCCTATTTAATATAATTGCGGAGGCATTGAATGGAATTATGACTCAGGCGCTAGAGAAGGGGTTGTACAGGGGATTTCTGTGTGGCAAAAACAAGGTGGAAATTAGTCTCCTTCAATATGCGGACGATACTATCTTCTTTGGTGAAGCATCAATGGCAAACGTTAGAGTTATCAAAGCAATGTTGAGGGTGTTTGAGCTAGCCTCGGGCCTCAAAATCAATTTTGCCAAAAGTGGATTTGGGGATTTCGGGGCGACGGAGACATGGCAAAGTGAGGCAGCTGATTATCTCAATTGTAGCTTGTTGACACTCCCTTTCACATACCTTGGTCTTCCTATTGGAGCAAATCCGAGAAGATATCAGACATGGGATCCCATTATCTCCAAGTGTGAGAGAAAATTAGTGAAGTGGAAACAGAGAAACCTATCGTTCGGGGGGAGAGTGAGCCTTCTAAAGTCAGTGCTAACATCTATTCCTATTTTCTTTCTCTCTTTTTACAGGGTTCCTCATAAGGTGGTGGATGAGTTAGTAAGAATTCAGAGAAATTTTCTGTGGGGAGGTGACCAGCAGCAGAGGAAAATAGCTTGGGTCAAATGGGAGACAGTATGCATGTCAAAAGGAGCCGGGGGTCTGGGAGTTAAAGACATTAATTCCTTTAACTTATCTTTACTGGGTAAGTGGAACTGGAATCTATTTCAGCGACCGGGGGAGTTGTGGGCTAAGGTGCTGGACTCAAAATATGGTGGTTGGAGGGGCTTAAGTGAGGCCACAAGAGCAAAGACAGAATCTATATGGTGGAGGGATCTAAAGCTTGTGTTTCAACACCCACAACATGGTGTGCTAACCAATAATTCAACACTATGGAAGGCGGGTTGTGGGGATAGATTTAAATTTTGGGAGGATCCATGGTTGGGTGGGGAAGAATCGTTGCTAGCAAGATACCCCAGGTTGTATACCATATCTTCACAACAAAATCAGCTTATACAGCATATGGGGATCTTCAGAGATACAGGGTGGGAGTGGGATTTCAGATGGAGGAGATCGCTGTTTGATAATGAAGTAGATATGGCGGCATCTTTCCTAAGGGAGGTCGAGTGTCTAAGGATTCAGGCGCAGAAAGGTGACCAGTGGGTGTGGAAGGCAGATTCGAGTGGGCAATATACGGCCAAATCAGCTTATTGTGTTCTACGAGAGGAGATGGTTGATGGGAACCTGGATGGAGCTTTTGAGGAATTGTGGAAGCTTAAGATTCCCTTGAAAATCACGGTATTCGCTTGGAGACTCATAAGAGATAGGCTACCGACAAGGTCCAATCTGCGGAGGAGGCAAATTGAGGTAGATGATTCAACGTGCCCTTTCTGCAGATCCGAGGAGGAAAATGCATCTCATTTATTCTTTCATTGCAATAGGATATCTCCAGTTTGGTGGGAATCATGGTCGTGGGTGAATTTGCTGGGGGCTTTCCCAAAGCACCCAAGGCATCATTTTCTCTACCACATTCACGGAGCGTTAGAAGGAAAGAGGGCTAGTAGATGGAAATGGTGGTGGCTTGCGCTGACTTGGACCATTTGGAAGCAAAGAAATGACATCATATTCTCCAATGGGACATTCAACGCTAACAGATTATTAGATGATGCACTTTTTTTGTTATGGACATGGCTCACACACTTGGAGAAGGATTTCAATATACATTTCAATCAATGGTCCTCCAATATCAGAGCAGGATTTTCTAATAGTATAGGATAGCATCCTAAGGCAAACTTTGTATTATCTTTTTTCCTCAGCTTTGGTTCACTTATTGTATAGGGACCAATCCTGAGGTGACTATTGTATTTTCAGTACCTCTGGTACTCTATTAATATACTAGTATTTTTGCTGATAAAAAAAAAAACAAATTAGCATTAAAAGAACAAAATCCTGATTAGGCCAGTAGCAGAATACAACTGTAAATGCTCTAAAAAAGATTACATGATGAGTGTCATATTTATTTATGTCATCAGTCCTAGATATAATAAATGAATTATATACACACACACATCCAATGGATATCAAGTTCCATTGAAGAGGAAAAAATAGCCAGTTTTTAAAAGTAAACACAGAATAAGTTAATAACAAATGTACACCACCAGAACTTAAAGCATGAAATGGAATATGAGATTATGTCCTTTTTTATTAATCAACTAAAATTGTTATGTTGATACCAAGCTAACAATTGAGCTCAATATAGAGCCTTCATTATTTTACTCCATGTGATATAACGATAAGAAATTTCATCATAAAATTCAGATAAATGTACAGCATATAAAGAGTTAGAAAACGCAAGAATATTGATGTTAACCTCTTCCCCAAAAGACCAGGGTTCATGGTCAGTGGTGCCAGCTTCAGAATGCCCTCGGCAAAAAGGAAACAAGGAACCTACACCCATCCACCTTCCAAAAAGTCTAGGTGTTGCATTTCCAGCAAATCCACCAATATCAGGACCTGAAAGTGGCTGACCACTAAGTCCCTGAACACAAGGAAAGGAAATTATTAAGGGAAATACAACATCTATTCAAAGTGATTATTTATTGTCATTAACCAACAATCACAAGAGCTTAAACTATTAGGGAAGACAAATGAATGATTTTATATTATATCTCTAACACACCCCATACAAAGGCCTTTTTAGACCCATATTCTAAGACTTCACAAGAAACTGCAGAAGTTAATGGTGCTAAGACAACATCAAATGGCAGTATTGCTCAAGGGAAGTAGCATCCATGCGACTAAGAATCTTACCAGCTGAAGTACCATGGAGATACTCATGTGAAGATGCTCCCATGTAGAAAGATTATCTCCAGTCCATGTTGCAGCATACCTTTGGCTGCCAGAAAATCCAGCTCTCGTAAGAACAAAAGGACGCTTCTTTTCATTAGCTAGTTTCATGCCTTCATAAGTTGATCTTGCCATCAGTAGACCATAGACCTATAGTGAACAGTAATAGTAATTGACAAAACTTCGTAACTACATGGTAAGGCACCAAAACATTCAACAAATCTAAATTGATACACTAACATCAGAGAGTCAAGATGCAGTTGGTAATTGGTATCTAATTATATAATCGAAGTGCTCTATCAACAAGCTTATGATAAATAAAAGAAACGCGACTCCAAAGTCATAATAAGGGACAAAGTATATTACATTATGATAGAAAAAATGATTCTGACAACCTCCAAGTTCAGTATCTCCTCTATGAACATTGCTCTCAGGCATTGTTTTTGTTAGAACCTAGAAAAAAGAAATGGGTAAAGAAGTTGGAAATGAAACAAATCAAGATCCACAAAAAATAAGATTTGGATCAAATATTGTTTCATATTATTTGAAGAAAAGAAACCAAAGAGATTAGAATTACCTTAAAGATAGCTGGTTCGTTCATATCATTCCATATACCATCAACACCATTGGGAATGAAGTCTTTAACTAAATTTGCCCACCATGCACGAACTTTAGACTGCGTATAGTCAGGGAAGACACATGGCCCAGGCCACACCTCCCCTGAGGATATATATATGGGATAATGCATCACAGAAAGGAAAGAAGAAGGCATGAATGAAGTACAGAAATATTCAAGTAAAAAGAAAAAAAAAACTTACCAACGTAAGGAGTTCCATCTGCCTTTTGGACCCAAACATCATTTTTAGAACCACTATCGTATACAAAATAACCCTCTTCCTGCTTGATTCCAGGATCAAGCATCCAAATAGCTTTAAAACCACTATAATGGAGATCTTTCACTAAAGACATGGGATCTCGAAAATGCTCCTGAAAGATCAGACACTACTTACTTATCTAAACAAAAGTATATTGTTTAGACATTAAAATGGCCAACAAAAAAATTAACTAAGCTTTTTTCAAATTACCAGTGCAGGCTGGATAGCTAATGTGATTAAGCCAATAAAACAAATTTACATTATACAAACTATGCAATACATAACTTTAATTTATGAGACACAAGCTACATGTACTATAAATAAACTGATAAATGATTCTTTTCCTAGGTGTAAAAAAACCTGCCTTGTCAAAGGTGAAACAACGAAAACCATCCATGTAATCGATATCCATCCACACCACATCACAAGGTATGCTCTTTTTCCGGAATGTTTTTGCAACCTGCAAATTTTAATTGTTAACAAGTCAAGACAAAACATGCTTCTAAAAAATTAATACCCAAAAAAGTTAGAATATACAAAACAAAGTTGATAGCGATGCAGAAATCGTAAACTTTTAGGTACGCTGAATGTTAACATATAACCATAATTTATCTGGTAGCATGAAAATTTTGGAAACCCATGTTTAGTATGAGAGCTGAAAGTTATTAAAGATTTCCTGGAGGGTGTAATGTCTACATTTTGCAATGAATAAGGATTTTCATATTCATTTACAAACACATTATTTAAACTGTGTTTATATGCTTAAGATTCCCAGGCATCTTGGATTCCAATATTTATTGAATGGTATGCCCAATAATGAAGAAGTTTGATATACTGCCAAAGGCATATTATCATCCCATCCAAAAACCCCAGATATTTAACATATTAAAAACAGATACACCAAACAGAACTTTAAAGGATTTCATTTTTTTCTTAACCAAAAAGATAGTAAAAGCAAAAAGACTATAGCAAAACAGTCAGAACTTGGAACACATGTCATATTCAGATTCTACAGCGTTCTACATATATGAATGCAAGTATGCAACTAATTCCAGAGTCATCACAGTAGAGAAAAAACCAAGAACCTCCAGAACTCTCTGGTCAGATAAATAACTCCAACGGCATTGGTGATAGCCTAATGACCATTTTGGGGGCATAAATACAGTTCCTGACAAAGGAAAAAAAATGTAAGGAGGAGTTTTAAAATGAAATGATGAAGCTGGAAAGTGTTGTAAGATTATAGAATAATGTTCACATCCTAACATATACATGAAATTTTAATTTAAAAAGGAGCTCTTATTGAAACTTGTACAAAAGTTATAGTTATTAGTTATAATAGTAAATTCACATCGCATGCTTTATCAATGTTATCGATAATGCCTTTATTTTTAGATATAAATTTCATTAGCTCCTATAATAATAAAAGCACACTATACATATTACAAATGTGTATGCACACACATAACAAATTAACATGTAGCATATGAAATCATATTTTGTGTGTGTTAACAATAGGTACAAGGTTCTTGTATAGATATGGACTACTCTCCTTAAGTAATGACAGACTTCAGTTTTTCCAAACAAAATAATTGCATAAAATCTTATGTTGAATCCCTCAACAAAAATGAAGAGGCATAATTGCCATGGAGATGCATAATTATCATTTCTTTCTAAGGAATCATTTTTTTAATCAGAAAATTACCAATTGCTTTTGATAGAGATATCAACACTGCCGTGGGTGAAGCAAAAGGACCAAATGTAATGACAGGATATGAGGATGGAGCAACAAACTGTATTGTGGATTCTTTCCTCAGATCAATCTGCTTATGAACAAAACAAATGACCATCAAACAGATTAATATAACAGCATAGACATCTCTACAAGGTTATAGATGAGAAAAAGCCAATTTTCCAGCACCTCACAGCGCCTTGTCGTGTCAGCAAGGATTCCTAGTGCCTCGCCATTAGGAAGAACTGCTAACACCCATGGATGTGATTGGTACAAGGATGTAGTTCCAGGTCCATAACCCCATGCATCTGTGTTCCATGTGAAAACCTGCAAATGAAATTTAACTGATCAGCACCCAGATAATAAATAAATCTTTTTAAAAAGACAAAATTCCATAAGATTGACTTACCCTTTTGCCCGTCCTCTCTAGCTCTCCGCTAGCTTCTCCAGTTCCATAAAGGGAGGTACCTACAGGAAGCTGGTTCAGAAACAAATTCAATCAATTTCTGAAGGCCTGGGAAATGGCATGAGCAGTGAATTATGCCAGGAAACAAAGTCAATAAACAAACACTCCTTAATTTAAAGATAATCAACATTTTTAAGATGACAACCAAAAGATCTGATGCCAGAAGCAAATAAAGTAAGTAACTGACCTCAAGTTTGACAATCTGCTGCTCTAGAAGACACTCAAACGTAGGGGTATACAGGGGAACCTTCTGAGTAGTGATAGGCGTGTCTCTATCCTTGCTATTTACAAAAGAAATACTGGGATATGCTGCATCTCTATCATTTGCAGAACAATCAAAACGAAACACTCCATCTTCTAAAATAGGCTCAAAAATCATACTCCCTGATCTGACTTCGCTATCACGACTAGTAACTGCTTGTCCTTCATAATTAGCCATTTTGGGCACAAGCTTCTCACCAACTCCCTTTCTTCTGCATACCAAAAATTGCACTTTTGTCAACCATGCAAGTGTTCAATTCAGTCCTTGTCCAATTTAACCAAAATAGAAAAAAAAATTAAAAATCATTAACATACTTTCACTGACATGCAACGAAATTCAGAAATAACAATAATAATCAGGTAATTAAAGAATTAGTAACGAGTTCTCTCTCTTTCTCTCTCTCTCAATTCAAAGAAAATCACGTGAAATTAAATAAAAAGTCACTCGAATTTCCACAATCCAAACTCCGATTGCGGAATTAACATGCATAAACTAAAGACAACGCTGGCTTTGCAAAGAGGAATATGACAGTTCCACAGTGTGACGCGGGAGAAAGAAGAAGGAAGGAACCTGAGAGCGATTATCGGAGATGAAAATGGCACGTTCAGAAGAACACGATGGTGATGGTTTAGTGGAGACACCAAAACCGATGGAGATTGAACGGAACCAACTTTGATGACGCTGTAGCTGTGACTGCTACTACTCGGTAACACTAGCGCGTCCTCGATCATCACGTCGTGACTTTTTGGATTATATTTAATCTTTTTATTATTATTTTTTAATTACTATATTTATCATTCGCAAAGTTATTTATGTTGTGTCGTAGTGTACACTTGAGAGCGGAAGAATAAATTCCATTCGGGCATAAGCTTTATCTAGTAGCGTTGTCTGTCGAAGAAGGATTCCTTTACACAGATAATAAAGCCTCTTTTCTATTCTTTGTTTTTCTCTGTGAACAGATATTATTCCATGATTTGTTGATGTGTTAAAGATGGATGCTAAGTAAAAGGGTCTAGATATGACTGGAACTGCATTCGAATTCTTTAAAATAAAGCTTTATAGATTAAATAAAATGTTATTAAGATAAGAGACTCACTTAAAAATAGAACTTCAAAATAACAAAAATGCTGTGATTTTTTATTCATTATGTTTTAGTTTTATTTCATTTTATTATATAAGTTTTAAAGTTTTATTTTGATTCTTTTGAAAGTTTTATTTTAATTTTTTAAGTTTTAAAAGTTTCATTTTAATCATTTGTTTTTATTTCTATTAATTAGTAAATATTAATGTTCTATTAATTTTTAAATAATTAATTTAAAATAATAGTAACTAAAAATCAAAGTAAGATCCAAAATTATCACCTTGACATCAGATTTAAAGTTTTTTTATCACCATCGAGATCTAATATTTCTAATATTTATTAGTGTTGGATAATAGTATGGCTATGGGGTGGCGCACCCGTGTTGTTTGGTGGATGAAGACTACGAATTTGGGGTGTTTATTGATTACGAATGTAATGTTGTGAAGGTTGCGGATCTGAGTGGATGATGGTTCTAATATTATGTTGTGGTGGTTATAAAGTTTGTAGAAGATAAAAGAGGTTAAAAAAATAGGTGAGGTTGAATGTATTTGAAAAAAAGTGAGAATTTTAATTGTTACTATTTCATAGAGTTTAAGAGAGAAAAACAAGATAAAAAGATGAAAAATATTATTATTGATTCAGAATGAAAAGGTTGGTTACAAACTAATTATGTTTCTCTATTTATAGAAAAAAGGAATATGATTACACATAAACTGACCAAGGCAATTGACTAACCAAAGTTAGTTACTACACTAACAGAAACAATATCTTCTAACAAAATAATAGAAATAACAAAACCACAACTATCCTAACTGAATCATAATTCTTCTAACAGTTGCCCTAATTGAATCACAAAGTGAGACTTACTTAATACATTAATAGCCCTCCCCCCCCGCCCCCCCAAAAAAAAAACAAAAAACTCAATGGGTTTGAGAATCAGAAATGGACTCAACTTTGAGTTTGGACCTAAGAAAGATAAATTGAGTTGGTGATAGAGGTTTAGTGAAGGCATTGGCACATTGATCTATGGCAAGAATATGATACGCTTTGAGCTTTTTAGTTAACACTTTCTCCCTAACAAAAGAAGATGTTGATTTCCATGTGCTTAGTTTGAGAATGAAGAACTAGATTATGAGTGATAACTACTGCACTTTGGTTGTCACAATAAATTTCTGGGGTCTAAAAAGGAACAGATAACTTTGTTAAAAGAGTTTGAATCCATATAACTTCAGTCATGGCTTGAGCCAAGCTTTTGTATTCAGCTTTAGTGGAAGATCTAAAAAGCTATCATTTGCAACAGAGGTAAACTTGCTATCATTTGGATCTGAGGCCTAATCAACATCACACAGGGCTTTGATAGTAAAAGGCTGAGAGGAAGGAGAAACCTTGAAATGCAGACCATGATGAATATAGCCTTTAAGGTACCTTAGAATGTGTTTAATAGTTGTCCAGTGAGAGTCCATAGGATTAGCCATGAACTGACAAACCTTGTTCACAAAATAGCTTCAACAATAGACCTATAAAGAGATAGATCACTGAATAAATTTGAGCCAACTTTGGTTAACTTGCAATTAGCAGTCATAGGGGAAGAAATAGGTTGTGTTTCTCCCATTTTGGTTTTCTAAAGCAAATCTCTTATATATTTGCTTTGAGTCAATAGAATAGTCTCATCAGCCATTGATTTGATTTCAATACTAAGAAAATAGTAAAGTTTTCCCAATTGTTTAAGAGAAAAATTAGAATGCAGCTTAGTAGTGAGTTGTTGGATTACAACATTGGAGGTATCGGTGATAATAATATCATCTACATAAACAAGAATGTAGATAATGTGTCCTTTGTCTTCATAAACAAACAACAAAGAATCGTACTTGTTGGCCACAAACCCAAGTTGTAAAAGAGTTCCTTTGAGCCTACCAAACCATTATCTTGGG
The DNA here is from genome assembly GCF_004193775.1 of Glycine soja. Classification (NCBI taxonomy): domain Eukaryota; kingdom Viridiplantae; phylum Streptophyta; class Magnoliopsida; order Fabales; family Fabaceae; genus Glycine; species Glycine soja. The sequence goes on from NC_041005.1 coordinate 15,073,564, forward strand.
GCCTGTTTAAGGCCACACGAAGCTTTTTGTAGCTTGCAAACCAAGGTTTTATCTGAACTTTTGAAGCCTTATGGTTGCTGCATGTAGATAGTCTCTTCAAAATGGTTATTTAAAGAGGCATTGTTGACATCTAGCTGGAACAAATCCCGTTTATTAGTGAGATCAAAATTGATAATCAACCTGATTGTAATAGGTTTTGTCACAGGACAAAAGGTTTTATTAAATTCACAACCAGTAACCTAATGAAATTCTTTAGCCACTAACCTAGCCTTGAACCTGTTAACAGTTCCATCAACTTTCTCCTTAATTCTGAAGACCCACTTACAACACATAGCTTGTTTGTCTTTGGGAAAAGGAACAAGATCCCATGTTTTATTGTTAAGAAGAGCCTCATACTCTTGTTTTATAGCAACAAACCGTTGAGGATCAGCAAGAGCCTTTTTAACAGTCTTAGGTTCACAATGTGCCAAAAATAGTGAAGGATGCAACCTAGGTTGATGAATTCTGAACTTAGATCTGGTTTGCATAGGATGGACATTTTGTAAGGGGAGAGCATGATTAGAAGAACTGACAGTGTGAGACAGAGAAAAAGAGGTACTAGATAGTTCACTTTGATTTCTGTTCAAGTCAAAAACAATGTTAGAGTGTTCATCAGTAATATAATTTGGTTAAGCATTTGAAAAAGGAAAAGATGATGTGACATTTTGAGAATTATGGGATTCAGTATTAAGGGATCTAGAGGGATCAACACTTACAAAAGTAGAATTAGTTTCAACATGTTGATAAGAATGTGTGAGTTCATTAGATGATGTGATCCTTATTAGGAGCGGATCACTTGATACAGGCTACAGAGTTTTGGATGACGACACTTCCGGATAGGGAAGATAAGTCAGGTAGATGCCACAAGGATTACCTTGATAAGTTCGAGATTGGTTCAGCGAGGAACCCAGAGAGAAGTTCTCACAATTTTTATTAAATGCAAAAAGTTCTTCTATTGAAAACAAAATCCATACATATTGTGTATTTGAACGAAAAAATAGAAATAGACATAGGACTTCAAATCAGTTTGGACCAAAATTACAATGATAAAATTATAAATATAAAAAATAGAACATATTTGACATGGGTCTTCAAATTAGTTCGGGCCTTCAACAACAATTAATATTCTTAGCAGTTCCTTTGCCTCTAAGCCTTCATCCTTCTTCACTTGGGTAGTTTCAAGATTCTTATCATCACTTGGATTTATGTTCAAGTCAAAAACAGTGTTAGAGTGCTCATTAGTAATATAATTTGGTTAAGCATTTGAAAGAGGAGAAGATGATGTGACATTTTGAGAATAGGAAATTCAATATTAAGGGATCAACACTTACAAAAGTAGAATTAGTTTCAACATGTTGAAAAGACTGCGTGAGTTTATTAAGGGAAGGTGAAACAAGAGGAATATGAACAGTAGGTAAAAAAATCACTCTTATCACTCTTAGAAGAAGTGACAGAGTTGGATAAAGGTGAAAAAAGATCATTGTAAGGATATTTAAGCTCATTGAAGATAACATCTCTTGAAACATAATTTGTCATTAGGAGAGAGACACTCAATCTTTGTGAGAAGTGGAATAACCAAGGAACAAACACTCATGTGACGTGAATTCAAGTTTGTGTTTATTATAGGGTCTAAGAAAAGGATAGCAAGAACATCCAAAGTTCCTAAAAAAATTGTAATTAGGTGACTTGTTGAACAAAATAGTATAAGGAACTTGAAATTTAAGAGAAGTAGTGGGAAGTATGTTTATCAAATAAAGAACAATTTGGAAGGCAAAATCCCAAAATTTTAAAGGGGGAGAAGCTTGTGTGAGAAGAATGAGCTCTAACTCAACGATATGTCTGTGTTTTCTTTCCATAACACCATTTTGATAATGTGTGTGAGGGCAAATTAGCTTGTGAATGATCCCATGGGTTTGAAGAAATGAGGTAAGAGGTTTAAATTCGCTTCCCCAATCTATTTGAACATTCTTAATTTTGGTATCAAATTGGAGTTCAGTCATGGTTTTGAATTGCTGAAAAACAGAAAATGTTTCTGATTTATTTTTAAGAAAATGAATCCAAGTAAACTTAGAATAAGCATCAACAAAGTTGATATAATAAGATAAACCATTTAAGGACGAAATATGAGATGGTCCCCATAAATCACTATATATAAGTTCAAGAGGAGTAGAATATATAGTTTGAGATAAAGAAGATGGTAGTCTATGTAACTTTCCAACACAACAAGTAGCACAGAATTTGAACATGGTTTTATTAACTATGGGTATATTACAATGATTAAGCACAAGCCTTAGTACATTAGCATTAGGATGGCCTAATCTAAGGTGCCATATAGTTTGAGAGCTAGTACTAGGTGTTGTTTTAACATCAGAAACTGCATTTACAATGGAATTAGAAATTTGTGTACTAGAACCACTGGAAACAAAAATAACAACAAAATCAACACTGGAATTTGAAAGTAAGCAGATGGTTGAGGTAGAGTCTTTCAGTGCAAGATGTGGAAATATGTAAAGGCCATCAAGACCCAGTGAACCTTGAAGTAGCACTTCATTGGTTCCCTGTGATTTCACAGCACAATGATTAGGATAAAATTAAAATAAACATTGTTATCCTTAGAAAATTTGTTGACGCTGATTAAGTTTTTAGTGATGGCAGGTAGATGCAATAATTGTTTTAAGGAAAAAGAGACTCTAGGATTAATAGGGGAAACAAACTTTGTGTAACCAAAAGACTTAATAGAAAGGCCTTGGCCATTACCAATGTATATTTGGTCTTACCCCTCAAATAGACCAAGTTGTTGGATGTTTTAAGACTCTTTAGTTACGAGGAACGATGCACCTGAATCAGGTATCCAAGTAGTAAAGTTAGGATCTTGATTTTCAGAATTAACCAGCATTGCACTAGGTTGGGAGTCTTTGTGAGAATTAGTTCTCTGATTATGTTCTGAACCGAAGGTGTTTGATGAATTGCTTTGAAACAATGGTTCCATCAATGTGAGAGATGCATTTGGTTGAAAATCATAATCATAGCGAAAATGACACACCATTATTGTGTGACCAAATTTGAAGCAAACTTGGCACTAAAAATTTGCATAATGGTCGCAGCCTCTGCCGCCACCATGATAACCTTTACCACGGCCAAAGTCATTGCCACTGCGACTATAGCCACTGCCACAATTGAAGTCACCACGATTTCCAGAATAATTGGACTGACTTTGTGAATTGAAATTATTCAAGGATGAATTGTAACCTTGAGCAACATTGGTTGATGGTGAATTAGCAAAGCATTTCTAAAACTTTTTCATGCGTGCCTTATGTGCATGCAACAATGCCTTTATTTCTCCAATCAAAAGTGGTTCAAACTTACTTTTCATCATTGGACTGTACTCATTTGATAGGCCTTCAAGAATCACGTCAAGGTGTTCACATGGAAGAACATGATCTCCCCACGATCCAGGTGCATCAAATATGTGTTTGATGTGCAGAAGAAACTCACGCATTGTTTTCTGGTCAAGCATTATAGTTATGAGTTTTGTTCCAAGTACCCTACCTTTGGAACATGTTTGATTATAAAAATACTCATGGATTTGCTCCCTAAGCTGATATGAATGAACACATTTGATAATTCGAGATAGGATTGAAACTGAAAAAGTCAATTGGAGCCATGACAAGAGAATATGATCTTGTTGTTCCTAACCGGTGTATGCTGGATTTTCATTTTCAGCTTCACAATCTGCCTTTGTGAGAAAGTGCATCAGGATATGAGGACTTGCCATGAAACGCTGAAGTTTATTAGCCTTGATGACAGGTTCTACATGTTGCCTCCATAGTAGGAAGTTAGAATTATCTAACTTATGAGAAATCAGATGAAGAAAAAGGAGTAGCAAAAGTGAAATTTTGATTTGTCACCATGGATAGACCTCAAGCTCTAGATACCATCATAGAGTTTGAGAGAGAGAAAAAGAAGAAGAAAATGGAAAATATTATTATTAATTCAAAATGAAAAGGTTGGTTACAAACTGATTTTGTTACTCTATTTACAGAAAAAACAGATATGATTACACATAACCTGATTAAGGCAATTAACTAACCAAAGTTAGTTATTGCTCTAACAAAAATAATAGTTTCTAACAAACTAATAGAAATAACAAGACCACAGTTGTCCTAGCTAAATCACAAAATAAAACTTACTTAATACACTAATACTATTTTAAATTAGTTATTTTAAGACTTAACAAAACAATAATGTATGCTAATAGAATCAGAAGAAATCATCAAAATAAAATTTTTAAAAATATAAAAGGATCAAAATGAAACTTCTAAAAACATAAAGGATAAAAATGAAACTTTTAAAACTTAATCTACCAAAAATAAAACATTCGAAAACAAAAATATAAAAATTTCAAAGTCAAAAGATCAAAATGAATTTTTAAAATTTAATATACCAAAGTAAAACAATACTAAAACAAAATGAACCAAAAGTAACATTTAATCTAACAAAAAAAACATTTATAATGAGGTTGAGAATTTCAATTTTTTAATCTTTTTAGTGAAAATTGAATTTCTTTTATTAAAGTTAATCAAAATATACGACAAAATTACTAGAGTTTACAATTCCTTTTAAACACCCTACCCGAACAAAGTATCTAATTGCAAAACATTCTAAATGCACTAAAAACAATATTTCCTCGCTTAAATTAAAATTCCTCATCCAAACAATGGAGGCTAAATTACATATATGATTTTAAATAAAATACATATCATACTTGTACAAAGTAACATTTATGCACAAACCTAATGGTAATAAGTAGGTGACTTGACTGACACAACGTTGGTTAACCTCTAAGAAGGAAAAACGTAATACTTCCGTGTAAGGATAAAGAAACTAGCAATTCTAAAAATAAGATAAAGAAAATAGGACCACAATATATCTTGAGACAATTAACCACATTTCTCACCTGTTTCACATCTACAAAGTCTTCAATAAATGGATGAATCTCAACCGAGATTTGGTCAAACATTGGCAAAAATCTCATGGGCTGATTTCTAAGATGAAGGGTGAGCTAACATGCTATCATGGTCAAAATGTGATGCATCAACATGCTCCCAGCATAAAGGATCACATTCAATTGATTTGTGTCTCTTCGAAACCCTATTTTTTCTCTTTTGGGACAAAAGACTTGAGTAGAAAAAATATTACAACATCTTGTCTTGCGTTAGGTCAACTGAAGTGTAACTTTAGATGAGTAGCGTTCCATGTTCTTGGAATCACTCTTCCATCTAGCTCTTGTAGTCTGTACGCTCCATTGTCTAAGATTGCTACGACCTTGAATGGGCCTTCCCAGTTGGGACCAAGCTTTCCCGCTTGGGATTTTTTCTGGCTTTTCCTCGAATTAGCCACACGAGATCACCGGGTTGAAAGGCTCGTGGTTAAACTTTGTATTGTATCTTTTTACTGCATAGAGTTTGGTAGCTTCTTCTCTGATCCTGACCATTTCTTGGACTTCATCTGCTGTCTCAAGTTCTACCCTCATGTTTTCTTCATTTTGTTGTTGCTAGAACAACAGTCCCTTTATCAACGGTTCCCTGACGTCGATGAGGATCATGGCATATGTGCCATATGTGAGTCAGTAAGGTATTTTATTGGTCGTTGTCTGGGGTGAGCAATGGTAGCCCTAGAGTATAGTGAGGAGTTCCTCTTTCCATTGACCATTAGACTTGTCGAGTCAAGTGCGTAGGGCCCTTAGGATGACTTTGTTGCTTGCCTTTGTCTGACCATTGGTCTGGGGATGTTCGATAGGGTGAGGAGGTGCTTGATGCCTAGCCTTGTCAGAAAGTCTTCATAAGTTTGAGCTTTGAATTGGGTGTCGTTGTTGGTGACAATGGCGTACAGGAGACCATACATGCATATAAGGTGTTTCTAGGTGAACTTCTCCACCTCGTTAGTTGTGATTTCTCTGAGTGGTCTTGCCCTAATCCACTTGGTGAAGTAGTCAATAAAAACTAATAAGTATTTGACTGCTCCTGGGTCCCTTGGCAGTGGTCCAAGTATGTCCATTTCCCACATGGCAAAGGGCCAAAGGGATCTCAAAATATGGAGATTGTCAGGAGGGGTAAGTGGAATATTTGCAAACTTTTGGCATCGTCTACATCTTTTTGTGAAATAAGCATCCCCTAGTATAGAAACTGCATATGCCTTCATCAAGTTCTCTCAAGACATAGCCTGTCTGTTGGTTGTTCAAGCACTTTAACAAGGGTGTTGTCAACTCTCTTTTGAATAGCTCATCAAGGATGACGTAGTAGTTGGCCTTCCATTTCAGGTGTCGGGTTTCGTTCTCGTCTTTTGGCATCTTCCTCTGAATTAGGAAATTCTTGTAGGGGGTCATCTAGTCTAGTTCCTCCTCTTCTCTGGCCATAACTTCTTTAGTTTCAATTGTGGGAGTTTAAAGCATCTCATGAATAATAGTATTGAGGTTCTTGATCTTTTTAGTGCTAGCTAGCTAGGAGAGCAAGTTTGCTCTGGTGTTGTTCTTCCTATGTATGTAGTACATCTCAAAGCATTCAAAATTGTCAATAAGAGTTTTGGCAATGTGGTAGAACTTGAGCAACATTGTTTTCTTAGTCTGGTCTTTGCTTGCAACTTGCCCTTGGATAAGCTACGAGTTTGTGTACCCATTCGAGACATCAACATCAACTATGTCGATACACCATTACCACAAAGTCTACCCCCTATCACTTTCACTAATAGAGACTTCAAGGGTATCAACCCCATCAATCAAGACGACCCCATGGTTGTCTCCATCGTAATCATCAACTTCATGGTGTCCAAGATCCTCATTGACTAGGGTAGCTCCACTAACATCTTATACTGGAAGACATTCCAGAGACTTGAGGAGATTTACAATCAGATATTTAATCGTTGAAGCAAATACCTCTTACTTTGCTTTGATTGACAGGAAAACACTCAATGAGCTCGGAGCCGTCATCTCCACACCGCATTTGAAGATGAAGTTCCCCACCTTGACGGGAAAGGTCGTGACTATCAAGGTTGATCAAAAGCAGGCACGACAGTGATACATAGAAAGCCTGAAGGTGGTACCTTATCCTCCCACCAAGGAGCCTGCCATGCCTTACCCCACAGTGGATGGTACCACTTAGGTCATAAGCATAGACGAAGGGTCTCTAATTCGAGCCCTAATTGCCTACCAAGCAAGCCTGGACGAAAACTTCGATGTAGATCCATGCAACAACACTTCTGACAGAGGTCTAAAGCCTATTAAAGAGATCGTCAAGCTGCAGCTCAGACTCAAACCCAGGTAGTGTATGCATATTAGCAAGGGCCTCACCAGCCATGAGCACAGACACATAGTTGATGTCCTACATGGGAACTTGGGCCTGTTCACTTGGTAGCCATCTGCTATGCAAGGAATTCACCCAACATTATCTTTCACAAGCTCCCCATCTGTCTTTAAGCCAAACCGATATCATAGAAGAAGAGGAAGATGGGAGATGAATGATGCAAAATAGTTAGAGAAGAAGTGGAAAAGCTTCTCAAGGACAACTTTATCATAGAAGTAACGTATTCCACCTGGCTTGCCAATGTCATCATGGTTGAAGAGGCCAACGAAAAATAGCGAATGTGCACTGACTACACTGATATGAACAGGGTGTGCCCCAAGGATGCATACCATTTGCCTAACATCGATAGGCTAGTCAATGAAGCGTCTGGGTTCCAAGTACTAAGCTTCTTGGACGCCTACTCTGAATACAACCAGATGCATATGCACGCTCCAAACAAGGAGAAAATGACATTCATCATTGAAGATGCCAACTTTTGCTACAGGTTCATGCCTTTTGGCCTTAAAAATGAAAGCGCTACATAACAGAGATTGATGGATCAAATTTTCAAGCAATAGATCAGATGAAACGTCAAGGTCTATGTCGACGAAATGGTTGTCAAGTCTCAAAGCATGGCCAAACAGGTGGCAGATCTATAAGAGGTCTTCGAAGAACTCCTCAAATACGGCATGTGTCTTAACTCAAAAAAACGTACTTTCGAGGTCGACAGGGGCAAGTTCTTGGGATTTATGATCACACATCAAGGAATAGAAGTCAACATCAACAAATACACAACCATATTGAAGATGCACAATCTTACTAATCTCCAGGAAGTCTTAAAGCTAAATGGAAAACTAGCATCCCCGTTCAGATTCCACTCTAAGCTCACCGAAAAAGCGAAACCATTCTACAAATTGTTCAAGAATATTGAGCCATTCCTATGGGACGAAACCTGTGAACAACCCTTCTTAGCCTTCAAGAAGACCATTGTCACACCGCTAGTCCTAAGTCGACCCAAGTCGGGAGTACCTCTACTAATATGTCTCTCAGTAACCGACAAAGTTGTTAGCTCATTCCACGTACACGAGGAAGGGAAGCACCAATTCCCTATCTTCTTCACCAGCTGCATACTCCATGACACCGAAAAGCGCTACCAAATGATAGAGACGATGACACTAGCACTCGTAACCTTGGCCCGATGTCTTAGGCCATACTTTTAGAGTCATCAAGTGGTAGTCAAGACAAACTATCCCATCAAAATGGTTTTGAGAAAGCCTGAACTCGCAGGAAAGATGGTGGCCTGATCTGTCAAACTTTTAGAGTTCTACATCCAGTACAAACCACACGATCCCATGAAGACACAATTCATGGCTGACTTTCTGACAGAATTCACTAGAAACAACACAACCACCTCATACTTGTGGATCCTTTACGTTGACAATGCATCCAACATAAAAGGAAACGGGATATGGATTATCCTCGAAGGCCCTAACAATATCACTCTAGAGCAAGCCCTCAAGCTCAGCTTCAAATCCTCCAACAACCAGGCATAGTATGAGGGGCTCATTGTAGGTCTGAAGCTAGGCAAAGAAGACGGAGCCAAATGGCTATGATGCTACATAGACTTACATCTTGTTCAAGGACAGGTTGCCAACACATACTAGACCAAGGAAACAGTGTTGCTCAAGTACTATCACATAGCAAAGTCTTTCATCGACAATATGTTTTGAAATGTATTACATCCCTAGGGAAAGCAACACCCGAGTGGACCTACTCTCCAAGCTGGCCAGCACCAAGAAAGTCAGGCACCTTAAAACCATCATCCAGGAGATGCTTCAAACTCCCACCATAGATGCTGAGGAAATTATGACCAGAGAATAGGAGGAACCAAATTGGATGACCCCCTACTAAAACTTCTTAATACGGGGGTCCTACTAATGAATGAGGACAAAGCCCAACACCTTAGACAGAAGGCTAGCTACTACGTCATCCTTGATAGCGAGCTATTCAAAAGAGGGTTGACAACACCCTTACTCAAATGCCTAAACAATCAATATGCAAACCACATCATGAGAGAACTTCACGAAGGGATCTGTGGACTCCACACCAGAGGACACTCCCTAGCCACCAAAATGGTGCGAGCAGGCTACTACTAGCACCCACTCAGGGCAGACGCCCTCAACTTCACCAGGAGATGCAGATAATGTCAAGAGTTTATAGACGTGCCACACACACCTCCTGACAACCTTCATAGTCTGAGCTCCCCTTGGCCCTTCGCCATGTGGGGAATGAACTTACTAAGACCATTGTTAAAAGCCCTAGGAGCTATCAAATTCTTAATAGTCTTCATTGACTACTTCACCAAGTGGATAGAAGTAAGACCACTTCGGGGCATTACGGCTAGCGAGGTGGAAAAATTCACTTGGAAACACCTCATTTGCAGGGACAGCCTTCCATACGCCATTTTTGCCGACAACAACACCCAATTTAAAGCTCAAACTTACGAAGACTTCCTAAGAAGGCTAGGCATCAAGCACCTAGTCACCTTTGTCAAGCATCCTCAAACTAACAGACAGGCAGAGGCAGTTAACAGAGTTATCCTCAAGGCCCTTGGAACTAGACTCGACAAGTCTAAGGGCCTATGGAAAAAAGAACTCTACAACATACTCTGGGTTTACCATTGCACACCCAGACAACAACTAGTGAAACTTCTTACTGACTCACATATGGCACAGACGCTATGATCTCCATAGAAGTTGGGGAGCCGTCGACAAGAAGATTATTGTTTCAGCAACAACAACATGAAGAGAATATGAGAATAGAACTTGAAACCACCGAAAAAGTTCACAAAAATGAGAGGATTAAGGAGGAAGCTGCCAAACTTTGAGCGGCCAGAAGATACAATAAAAAGGTTCAACCATAAACCTTTCAACCCAGCGACATTGTATGGAGACTCCGAGGTGAAGCCAGGAAAGACCCATGAGTGGGAAAGCTTGGTCCCAACTGGGAAGGTCCCTTTCGGGTCAAAGCAAACCTCGACAGTGGAGTATATCTACTACTAGACCTGGATGGTAAAGCAATCCCACAAACATGGAATGCCACCCACCTGATGTTCTACTTCAAATGACATACACTCTGAACCCAATGTTGTATTGTTTTCCCTACTCAAGTCTTTTGTCCCAAAATTACAAAATCCAGGGTTTTGTCTTGGAGGGTTTTTAACAAGGCACATCTGGGGTAACGAAGGGAATTTTTACTTAATTACATACATTGAATAAAATTCTACATCTCTTGCTTTTCACATCTCTCTTATCAAAACAAGAGCATCCATAGTTGTACCTCCGAGGCTCTTAAAACCTATTGTTCGTCCTTGGTGAGCCCTTCTTCTGACTCTAGTGTGTGCCACCCACAGTGAGTGACACATATGCAAGAACGTATCACGATGGTGACTCCAATACATGTCACCCACGACAAATGACATGTGCACACGAGCATCCTACTAAACCTTCAATGTGTGCCACCCACAGTGAGTGGCATGCATGCAAGTGCATATTACTATCACGGCTCTAGTGTGTGCCACCCACGACGAGTGGCATGTATGCAATAGCACGGTGCTCAAAACCCAAGATGGACAATTTCCTGGTCAATCCTCTACAGGGCTCGCAAAACCCAAGGTCTGCCCTTGGTAAGTCTTATTGATTCACACCATCAAGTCTCTAGTACCTACCACTTTGTAAGAGACATGTATGCAAGAGCAAGCCCGATGATCTCCAATACATGCCACCCACGACGAGTGCCATGTATGCAAGAGCACAACACTTAAGCTGCACGCAAGACTCATTAAACCCAAGCTACGTGTCCATTAATCATTACAGGTCTACAAAACCCAAGGCCCATCCTTGGTAAGCCTTGACACAACTCCGTAGGCTTGACAAAACCCAACACAAACACATCCCTGGTCCAAGGCTTGACAAACCCAAGGTTTACCCTTGCTAAAGCCCCACATTACTAAAGTTCTATCTCTACAGGAATGCAAGGTACACAAGGTCTACCCTTAACAATCTATCATATTCCTAACTTTTATCTGTGCAGGAATACAGGATTTTCAAAAATCTAAGGTCTACCCTTGGTACTCACATCTACAATACCCAAGGTCCGCCCTTGGTACCTGCTTCTACTAAACCCAAATTGGTCCGCTCACATGCAGCAGCTACGACGATCACCGTTAAAGGTGTAAGTTCCACCTAGCGAACTATCACCTCATTATCTGGCAAGACTTTTAATCAGGTAAAAGCCCATATTCTCTCCTCATAACCATCATAGGAGTACTTTCACAGGTCAAGACGACCGCCACCTGATTGTATAACAAGACTTTTAATCAGATGTAGCTCACACTCACTCCTCGTAGACATCAGAGGAGGAACACAATAGGTCAAACTAGTTAGGCAAGACCTTAAACCAGGGGCAACACAGACACAACTCCTCATAACCATCAGGGGAGAAGCTCCACGTAATAGAAGGAAGCCCTACCAGATGGGTGACAAGACCTTTAATCAAGTTGAAATCAAACTTGAGATGACCCTATGTCATTCCACTTTTTACAAGACCATGACGGTCCTACTTCTACATCAACAAGGTCTTGCTTACTATGCTATCTACAGCCTATTCATATGGCCATAAGTATGGAATGTTGCTAAGACAAAGTCAACATATATACACACAAGACATACACAGTTCAAAATTTGTCATCAAAGGAAAGCTTATGAATTGAAAAAATAAAAAATAATATTGCCACAGTTACAAGGCCTATATGGCCAAAATCCAACAAAGAAAAAAAGACAAAGACAAAGGCAGCCTAGACAACGACATCATCGCCTTGCTCTGCATCATCTCGCCTTTCATCCGCAACCTCCTCCTCTTTCGCAACAATCTCCTCCTTATCAAGCAGGGCGTCATCCTTCACATCCTTGAAGGGATCAAAGAGACCCAAGTCGAGGTCCTTCGCAAACAAACCAGCCTGCCTCATGGCCTTCTAAAAGCCTTTCCCATGCTACTTCGTAGCCTCCTTCTTGTACAAAAGCAACTTCTCTTCAAGCTCCTAGCCGACCTCCCTCTCTTTGGCCACCTGCAACTCGGACTCCACCAACTTGGACTCTGACTCCGTAAGTCAGGCCTCCAAACCATCAATGCTCTTGGCAAGCCCGTATTTCTCAGTCGCTATGTTCTTCATTTTGCCACCCAGGTCCAGCTTCTAAACCTGCAGGCCCTTGCAGCGCCTGATCAGGTTATCACCATCCGACCAGGTGCGCAACAGTTTGGCCAAGGAACCGCCAACCTTGAAAAATTGTTGACGGTTCACCTTTACAACCTCAGCAAAAGCAATAGTGACATTGACCACCTTAGGGTGCTCCACTCACCATAGAGTTCGAGCAGTAGCCTTCTGTAGAAGCAAGCTTCATTATGAATCAAGATTGACTCAAAGAGTTTTGATGATAACAAAGATGATGACAAAAAGCTCAAAAGTCAAGAACACTTCATGATAACAAAGATGATGATCTCAAGAATCAAAGAATGAGTTCAAGATTGAATCAAGTACACTTCAAGGATCAAAAGGAAAGTTGAATTCAAGAATCAAGAATCAAGTTTCAAGATTCAAGTTCCAAGAATCAAGATCAAGATTTAAGACTCAAGATTCAAGAATCAAGAGAAGACTCAATCAAGATAAGTATTAAAAAGTTTTTTCAAAAACTGAGTAGCACATGAATTTTTCTCAAAACCTTTTACCAAAGAGTTTATACTCTCTAGTAATCGATTACCAGTAGCAAAATGGTTTTCAAAAAACTTTCAAACTGAATTTACAACGTTCCAATTAATTTCAAAATGCTGTAATCGATTACTAGTGTGTTTGAACGTTGAAATTCAAATTTAATTATGAAGAGTCACATCCTTTCACAAAAAAGCTTTGTGTAATCGATTACACTGATTTGGTAATCGATTACCAGTGATAGTTTCTGAACAAAATCAAAAGATGTAACTCTTCCAATAGTTTTCAAGTTTTTCTAAAAGTTATAACATTTTCCAAATGATTTTTAAGTTTTTCTAAAGGTTATAACTCTTCTAATGGTCTCTTGACTAGACTTGAAGAGTCTATAAAAGCAAGGCTTTGATTTTCATTTTATACATTCATTCTTTAGACAACAAACTTTTTCCAATTGATTTCTGAATCTCTTTGAACTCCTTTTTCTTCTTCCTTTGCCAAAAGCTTTCCAAAGTTTTCTGGTTTTCTAAACCTTGAAAATTGTGCTATTCATCTTTTTCATTCCCTTCTCCCTTTGCCAAAAAGAATTCGCCAAGGACTAACTGCCTGAATTCTTTTTGTGTCTCTCTTCTCTCTTTTTCAAAAGAACGAAGGACTAACCACCTGAATTCTTTTGTGTCTCCCTTCTCCCTTGTCAAAGAACTCAAAATGACACAGTCTGAGAATTCTTTTGATTCTTCCCATTCCCATATACAGAAGATTTCAAAGGACTAACCGCCTGAGAATTCTTTTGTATCCCCATTCACAAAGTTTCAAAGGTTTAACCGCCTGAGAACTTTGTCTTAACATATTGGAGGGTACATCCTTTGTGGTACAAGTAGAGGGTACATCTACTTGGGTTGTTGACTGAGAACAAGAGAGGGTACATCTCTTGTAGATCAGTTCTAGTGGAGGGTACATCCACTAGGTTGTTCAAAGAGAACAAGGGAGGGTACATCCCTTGTGGATCTTTGCTTGTAAAAGGATTTTTACAAGGTTGAAAAGAAATCTCAAGGACCGCAGGTCGCTTGGGGACTGGATGTAGGCATGGGTTGTTGCCAAACCAGTATAAAAACTCTTGTGTGTTTGTCTCCTTCTTCCCTACTCTTTTAATTTCCGCTGTGCACTTTAATTCCCGTGGATGAAGAAGGCACCAGGATGAAGAAGGCGACGCCATGGCCGCCAAGACAACAGCAGGGAGAGCCAACAAAGTAGATGAAGTAGGCGATATCGTGGAAGCACCAATGTTTGCCACACTGACACATAATAAAGGACCTGTGATGATGGAAGGCAAACCACAGCAAGACCAACTTGAGTGGATAGAACAACAACTTCAGCAGTAGTAGGAGCAGCATCCTGCACAACAGCGGGAGGAGGTGAAGGAGCAAGGATAGCAAGAGTAGCAACTTCGACAGCAGCAGTAGTAACAGTCTCGACAGTCGGTGCAGCCTGAGGCAACCCTTGCTCTATTGAAAGGCGACCCGCAGTAGGCATCATTCCCACAGCCTGCCTCATGGCGTGGAGGCCATTAGGGGCCTTTGACTTTTTACATCCAGATGACCCAGCCACATCTTCCTTTTTCTTCTTAGCCAAAAAAGAGGAAGGAATGTTGGGGTAACCTCAGCAACAACAGTAGTAGGGCTAACCTAGCCAACAGGTTAACCCCCTTTTCCAGCAGATGGAGCAGCAACAGACGTTGGCACGGTCCCACTTGCAGGTCTGACCTTCAAGCGAAGTCACCCATTACTCCAGCAAAACAGCCAAGACAATAACACCACATGTGTTAGACATAGGTCGACACCAACCTCGGACAACAAATGAGGACAAAGTTAGGCATTTACCATCCAAGGCAACGAGAGGATTGCTTGCTGACAGAAGACACAAAATGGCTTGTGCATCAAGCGAAGCTAGCAGCTGCTCCAAGATTGCTTTGTCGACCCTCTCCATAAGGGTCAATGGATCCTCGTCATACGACTTGAAGCTGGTAGGATCAAGCTTCTAGTAGAGCAGGAAATGGGGCTCCCTGTCCCTATTGAACATCGTTGGCATTCCATTAGCCATGACATCAATAGCCAGGACCTTGAAAAAATGGTCCTTAAAACAGAAAAAGGCGTTTGAGTCAAACTTGAACAAATTCTTGGACACCCTGTTCAAGGAGACTCATTCAATCTTGTCAGATATTTTCATTTGGAAGAAAACAAGAAGACCAGCACACTTGACTAGATATTGAAGAAAAGAACAAGATCTCAAACGCCCTCACCATCGCCCAACTATTCGGGTGAAGCTGGGACGGGGCCACATTCAAGTGTTCCAGTAGAGCACACTGAAACACGGTCAAGGGCAGAATAACACCCAAGATCTCGAACAAGCATCTGTACACAAAAAAGAAGGGCAGACAACCAAGCGCCGCCCTAAAAAATGGGAAGTCATCATTCCCGCAAGCCTGAACGGCCAGTTTATAGGAGTCCTCAATATTCGCCAACTTTACCTGGTGCTGAAGCACGACGATGCTTGCCACTGAGGTTAAGGATGACCTACACTTCAACACATCATCCCTTAACCACTCATAGCCAACAACGACCGGGGCATACAATGGTGACCCAACATTCACGCTAGGTTGAACACAGGGAGACAATGTCACGTCTCCACTGCCACCAACGCTCCTCACATCCCAGAAGTAGAAGGGGGGAGGATCACATTAACCAAGACTAGCTCCCCAGCAGCAGCAGAAGGTCGTGCCCTTCTATGAAGGCAAGAAGTGCCCCCACCAATTCGACATGAAGTCTTTACCCTCTATGAAGAGAAGGACTCCCTATTAGAGGCACCTTAGTGAGTATCCTCACACGAGGAATCACCAATCGAGATGAGCTCCCGATGTCTAATGGGTTGCTTAATCGAACCCCTAAATCACTACGCCCCAACTAATGGCGGAATCAGACAAGAAAAAAGACATGATGAAAAAAGTACCTTAAAGAACGAAGAAAAAAGAAGGGGAAGCCAAAATTTTGAAAGCACAAGAAAGCAAGAAAAAAGCAAAGAAGCAAGAGGGCAGTGAATAGTGAACCGAATCAAATGTCCACCCCATTTATAGGGGAGATGGACTTTTTGGTAACTGGCGAGAGCTAAAGAGGTGCTCTAAAATTTCGCACCATAATCTTCCCCCACTCGCGCACAACCGTTTCTCCAGTACGTGCCCATTCCACGTGTGACATGCACACAAGAGTACCTTGCAAGTGCCGCACGCGTCCGTTACAGTAGATAGCTGTTAAGAACTATCTTAAATACACTTTCCAACGGTCAAAAAAAAGGAAGAGTTGTCAAATCTGATGACTTACCTCATCTGACACATGTCCATCACATATTACCTAATAGAAGCAGCTCGGACAACGCATGTCCAAGCTCGGGGGATTGATAAGCAACATTGACGTGTAACTCTCACATTTGTCAAGGCTACCACACCCGACATCGAACAACACTCAACCACACTTGGGGGGCTTGATAAACTCGTCACCCTCTGATTAGCAAGACTACCATCCCCGGCATCAAACAGACTCCCTCAACATGAGACAAAACTCTTTCAACATTGGACAACCTTTTTTGCCTGCAAACCGGCTCGTAGCTTGGGGGCTTATGTACTGTCCAGGACCCACAAATCCTATGTGGCACTCAGAGACACATGTCCACCTTGCCATAGGAGCGCGGATGCCTAGCCCTTAGAAATCGGGCTCCGCAACAATCAGGTTATCTCTATTTTAACTACAATTCACATATATTTGAATATCTTATCTATTGGCATGTATTAAATTATCTATAACGCCACATTATCTACAAGGTACAAATATCTTCTACCTTTATCTCTAACATCATCTTTAAGCTCCTGTTATTATCTATAAGCCGAGAATTATCTACAAGGCTAATAAATAGGCCCTACAAACAAGGACCAACACCCTCTCTCATCTACTATAAATATAGGTTCCATCAAACCCCTCTGCACGGAAGTCACATATGACCTGCTCTCACACAGTCAACACACGGCAACAAGCCCATGCCCCTCTCTTTCTCTTTACCTCATGAGCTATTTAGAACATTACTTGTTTTACTCTCCTTACACACATTCTTACTTGAGCGTCAGAGTCCTTTGTTTTGCAAGTCCCCCCTCCTATCAAAAGCACCCTCAACGCCAACGTGTGAAGTTCGGGATCCCACTCAACCACGTCAACCCTGACGTGACAAGGATCCAAATTTTGGTTAGAACAACAGGGTAAAACATTTTTCACAATGGAGTGTGATCATTCAGAAGCTGAAAGAGCTCAGCATATAAAACAAATATATGATCTACAAGAACATATTCAACAAAAAGATAGGAAACTTATTGAGTTCTATAATAGCTTTATCAAATGTCATGATTTTCTTAATATTTGGAAGGAAGGCACAGGTGGGTTGAGTATGCAGAGAAGACTAGATAATAATGCCTCCCAGGTTCCAGTTGAATGACATGGTTGGCTCCACTTCATAACTGATCACACAGGAGATGAGGTAATTTTTTTCTTTCGTCTTTACCACCATTATTCTTTCTTCTAATTGAAAATTGCATTTTAACACAAGGATTGTAGGGGCATGAGCTGCTATGCATTTTCCACAATTAAAGCCCAAAGAGCTACTGCATGAGCATTTAACGTGTCTTCACCTAACAAAATTTTGGAATTGTTGGTTTGATCATAAGAACTATTGCATTATACAAGAGCTTTGTTGATTTCTATATATCTAAAATGGTTTTCTTCACCTTATTTTTTCACATGTTAACTTATTTGTTGAAATGAGTTTATTTGATTTTAGAGTATGCACCCAAAGGAGAACTTTACAAGGAATTGCAAAAATGCAAATATTTCAGTGAAAGGCGTGCAACTACTATAAGTATATATCATACAACAACATTTCTTCTTTTCCTCTCCCCATATGTTGTTGTTTATGGATTGCAAAATTCCATATTGATTGTCAAATTAATGTTTATTTTGTGATCAAGGCAGTATGTTACATCATTGGCCTGAGCCCTTATATATTGTCATGGAAAGCATGCAATACATAGGGATATTAAACTAGAGAACCTTCTTATTGGTTCACAGATGATCTTTTATACCCAGGCTATTGTTTCTTACATGGTCCTTTGTTTCTTATCCCCACCTTATGCTCATTATTATGGATCATTTCATTCCCTTCTTGATTTTTGCAACTTGTGTTAAGATTTTCTTCCATGGTTATTTTCATTTTGTTCTCTCTAAATGTTTATATTTTTATTTGTCAATTTAATATACATAACATGAAACATGTTTTGATTTATGAGGTTTAAGAAAATGATACAAAGTTTTGGTTCGATGTGTAGATGCAGGAGATTTATAGAGCTTATGGTTACTTTTCGAAGAAGGATTTTGTGATAAAGGAGAAACATTTGTAAGTTGGTTCTCAATCTCTTTCCTCACTTTGTTCCTAATGATCTTAATAGTGTGTTTGTCAAATCCAACATATATTGGATCTATGTGATATTTACAAATGTTATAAGAATTTTGTCAAATCCAACATATATTGGATAACACTCTTTACCTTGAACGGCTCCTTATCAGATCCTTAGCATAACCAAATAGACAATGGTGGTGTGTAAATGGAGAAATTTCTAACAGGTAGAAATAAAAATGTTTATATAGGGAGGGTGTAGTGTCCCGTGAGAAGCTGTGGAGAGGGGAAGTTTTCAGGGTAAAGATGGAGGCCTTTGGCCAGGGTGGATATTGTTTATTGTAGTCCCTTGATATCTTTCTTTCTTTTCATCTATATGTTACTGAATGTGTGTGCTAGAGGATTTTTCCTGTTGTTAGGAAATAAACGTTCAATTCTTATCAAACTATAAGGAACTAATATGATAAATTGTTAAACAATCTATAATGGAAGTAAATTAGAAAAATATTAGAATAAAGAGATAGATTGTCTTTTCTTTTTGTTTATTTTTTTAAGAAGGATGTAACTTAATTTATGAACAACATAGAAAGATGTTGTAGAAGAAGCATGTGAGAGAGAAATCGATGTTATTACAGAATCGGGTGGGGGTATCAGGGACAACCAGGATGCCATAGACTATTGTAACAAGTATGGTGGTTCACTGCTCTTTACCAATGTGAGGCACTTTAGGTACTAACTTAGTTTTTTGCTTTGGAATAACTACCTGCTTCCATTATCCAAGCGGTGTTGCTAAAACTTGTGCTTCCAATAGGTAGCAACAAAACCTGTTTTTGAAATCAAGTGACTGTATGAGTAAGATTTTACTATCCAACTTATATAGAAAAATAAAAATTGATGTTCTGTTACTATCTAATGTCTTATGTACATTAGAATAACCTGATGGAATCATCTTTTGCAATGAACAAAATCAAATTAGATATTCTTGTTGTAACTATTCACTTATGCTTAGTTGGAAGAAAAAAAAAACATGTAGGGATTTTGAATGCTACTAAAGCTTGTAAAACTACTTCAGCTTCGTTAAAGTTATTTATTTTAGGAAAATTATTTTAACTAAAGTATGTAGGCTTTTATTTTTCTTTTTATTGCAAATTATGGGAATGCAATCTTTGTTTTGTAGTGTCATAAGCCCACTTGTATGTTCTTCAGAAAAATTAGGAGCTCTAATTTTTTCAAAATTTTCGTAGAGAAAATCTACTATTTTTTCAATTTGGTTTAATCTGGTTTCCAAAGTGAAAATCATGTTATTTATAATTTTATTTCCTGAATCATTTTCCATTTTAAAATCAGGAAAATCAATTTTTAAAATTGTTTGTACGCAAGTTTTGCAAAAATTCTTGTAGCATAAACTACAATGAGCTCTTAACATTTTGTGAGGATATCTTTTGCAAAAATGGCATTCTTTGTGATCGGGTCCTATATGGAATTGTATCTCATGTTCACAATCATTTAATTCAGTTTTGAACATAAGGCTATATCCCAAATCATCAAGGATTTCTCCATAATGATTATATTTATCGTCCACTGGATAAAGATTAGTGTACTCATTTCTAGTGAATTCGTTTAAGATTTTATAATCTTTGTTAACTTCTTCTTTAGAAGTATAGTCACACCAACTAACTATTGAATATATTCCGAGTTAGTATAGATTGTCTCGTCTATGGGAATGAGATTTATTCTACAGCTTTTTATCAATTCTGCTTCTCTTGTAAACAGATTGGTTTTGTTCGAACAATTTTTGGAGTAATGTCCTAGTTGGTGGCAAGCATAGCATTCTAGTTGCTTTGAATATGTTTTGTTATCTTTGAGTTTTCTAACATGTATTTCTTTATTAAGAGTAGATTTTCTAGAATTAGAGACTCTAATTGAATACCTACGAGTTGAATTCTTTTTCCTAGAGGGTTGTCTATTGGGAGGTTTATATTGAGGCCTTTTCCTCCTAATTTCTTTGTGGTATTGTTGTGGAGTGTAAATCTGTTTACAAATTTCTGAATCAGCCATTTTTATTTGTTTGTTAATGGCTATGTTGGTACATGTATCTTCCATCACTTTCATTATGTGTTGGATTCTAACAGTCAGATTATTCATGACAAGGTCAATTTGGTCATCATTCCAACTATCTCTATTTTTTTTTCCTAATTTACCAGGGAGTTTTAGGAATAATTTTTCTCCCAAAGATTTATCAGTAAATCCTCCTTTTATAGAGGCATACATTAGGTAGTAAATTCTTTTATTTTACTAAAGTAACTTATAGAGTCTTTCTAGGTTACCTAGATAAATCTTTTGTTTGATGGTATTTCCAACATTTACAGATTGGGCTATAAAGATTCTCTGTATTATACTACAAAAATTGTAGATGTTTGGACCAGGGTCTACGAGATTTTTTTTTATTTGTTCTAGGAAAGTTTTTTTAAACGATTCCCAGCAAGCTCTAGCTATATCTCCTAGATATGTTTCAGCTCTTGCTATCATGTCTTGGCTGGTGGATAAATGATTTTGATGGTTCACCCTATAGTCTCTTATAACAGCAGAAGTCCACTATTCTATGTAGTTTGGAAGTAATTGGGGGTCAACACTTCCTATGTTTAATAAAAGAGATGGCATATTGAATGTTGGTTCTATGGGCAACCTTTTCCCTTTGGATTTTATATTATCTCCTAAAGCTAAGTCTACTGGAGTGATAATTTTTTCACGGGGGAGGAATCCCATCTGGTAATCTTCCATAGTATAATCAAATTGAGGGGTAAAATTTGAACTAATACCAGAAGCATCAGCCATGAGACCTTTATAAGATTTAGGAAACGAAACTAATGATTTTGTTTCATCAATCTTGGAATTAATTTCTAAATTATTTTTGAAGTTGATTTCTTTTTCGTAAAATTCATGTAAATCAATCTTCTCAAGTAAATCCTCAATACTCTATGTATCTGAATTTTCTTTATCTATTGATGAGAATAATTTTTGTCTGAAAATATATTCATCATCTTCATCAGTGTCATCAGGATCTGTTTCATTATTTACGAAACTTTGTCCTTGACACTTCTTGTCCTTTTCCCATTTTTCAACTACTTTAAGGAGTTTTTGGGAAAGAAGAGTTTTTTCTGAAAAAGAGTTTTCAGTTTGTTTGGGTTCCTCGTAGGGAATATATGATTCAAAATATGAGCAATGCCATAAATTCATCATAGACATTCTAGACGGTTTCATCTCCTCTTTTAGAGAATTTTGTATGTCTTCATAATCAGTAAACCTTACTGAAAGACTATTTCTTTTGTTTGTTATTATAGTTGATCTAGGAATGGTTATTGCACTCCTAGAGGATTAGCATTGTTATGTGTTTGCCATTGATTATTATGATTTCAGGAGAAATCAAAGATTTCGGGTGGCAAAAATTGAATTCCATTAGATGATAAGGTTGTCACTAATGGAATAGTGTTTATCCTGTATCTAGGGGATATATGATCACTTATTCTGCCTATGAAGGTGGTATCTAAGTGTAAGTTATGTCCCACAAAGTTTCTTCCAAAACCTATTGTTTGGACTTCTAAGTTTATTTTGTATTAAATCACTAAGATTCATTGTGTAATTAGGGGCAATATACATCAGGGAGACTGTTTGATTTAAATCTATTTCTATCATCCCTATTATGGCTGAGAATTGTTATCTCTGAACCTTTGATCAAAGAGCACTACAAAAGCTTTAGCTCCCACAAAGGATCTTGTTAGAGACCTAACGCCTAGGGTAATTAGCCCTAGGTGTACATATCTTCTATTTGCACTAAGAAGTTGTCGTCCAATTTGTTCTGAGATTAGTTTGATAATCTTGTGTCTCCCATCAGGAAGATGAAAGTCATCAATTCTTCTATATCTGTATAAACTAGTTCTATCAGAACTTAGCCAGTTAAGATTGTATAATTGTCTTGTAGAAGCAAGCTTCATCATGATGAATCAAGTTGATTCAAGAAGTTTTGATAATGACAAAGATGTTGACAAAAAGCCCAAAGAATAATTTCAAGATTAAATCAAGAACAAATTCAAGAATCAAGAGAAGTTTGATTTCAAGATTCAAGAAAAGATGAATTCAAGTTCCAAGAGAAGAAATCAAGAAGACTTCACAAGGGAAGTATTGAAAAGATTTTTCAAAAAACAAACATAGCTAAGTTTTGTTTTTCAAAAGAGTTTTTCTCAAAATTTTCTAAGTTACCAGAGTTTTTACTCTGGTAATCGATTACTAGTTTCATGTAATCGATTACCAGTGGCAAAGTTGGATTTCAAAAGTTTTCAACTGAATTTGCAACGTTCCAATTGATTTCAAAATGGTGTAATCGATTACAAGATATTGGTAATCGATTACCAGTGGCAAAGTTTGATTTCAAAAGTTTTCAACTGAATTTGCAACGTTCCAATTGATTTCAAAATGGTGTAATCGATTACAAGATATTGGTAATCGATTACAAGATATTGGTAATCGATTACCAGTGCATCTGAAGGTTGAAATTCAAATTCAATTGTGAAGAGTCACATCCTTTCATAAAAAGCCTTGTGTAATCGATTATAATGATTTGGTAATCGATACCAATGACAAGTTTTGAACAAAAATAAAAAAATGTAACTCTTCCAATGATTTTCAGGTTTTTCTAAAGGTTATAACTCTTCCAATGGTTTTCTTGACCAAACTTGAAGAATCTATAAAAGCAATACCTTGATTTGCATTTGAAGAACACTTACAGCACTTACAATACTTACAACCTTTACAAACAACTTTTCCACATATTCTTTTACAACCTTTGAATCTCTTTGAACTTTTTCTTCTTCTTCTTCTTCTTCTTCTTCCTTTGCAAAAAGCTTTCTAAAGTTTTCTGGTTTTCCAAACCTTGAAAACAAAAGTGTGTTATTCATCTTTTCCATTCCCTTCTCCCTTTGCCAAAAAGAATTCGCCAAGGACTAACCGACTGAATCTTTTTGTGTCTCTCTTCTCCCTTTCCCAAAAGAACAAAGGACTAACCGCCTGAATTCTTTTGTGTCTCCCTTCTCCCTTGCCAAAGAATTCAAAACGACACAGTCTGAGAATTCTTTTGATTCTTCCCTTTCCCATAAACAAAAGATTTCAAAGGACTAACCGCCTGAGAATTCTTTTGTTTCCCCTTCACAAAGTTTCGAAGGACTAACCGCCTGAGAACTTTGTCTTAACACATTGGAGGGTACATCCTTTGTGGTACAAGTAGAGGGTACATCTACTTGGGTTGTTGTAACTGAGAACAAGAGAGGGTACATATCTTGTGGATCAGTTCAAGTGGAGGGTACATCCACTTGGTTGTTCAAAGAGAACAAGGGAGGGTACATCCCTTATGGATCTTTGCTTGTAAAGGATTTTACAAGGTTGAATAGAAATCTCAAGAACCGCAGGTCGCTTAGGGACTGGATGTAGGCACGGGTTATTGTCGAACCAGTATAAATTCTTGTGTTTGTTTTCTTCTTCCCTACACTCTTTAATTTTTGCTGTGCACTTTAATTAGCGCTTTTACTTTTGATTAAGTTTCTATTTCTGTTCTTTACCTTCTTAACATTTTATTAAAAGCCTGTGAAGGGTAGATTTTTAATTAGTAAAGGTTTAGTAATAATTAATTCAACCCCCCTTCTTAATTATTCTGAGGCCACTTGATCCAACATGTTTAGGATTGAGTGAGTCTATCCTAAAATTTGACCCAATATCAATATTGGATTTTATGTCTACTATTTGTTCCAATTGTCTGGTTCGAGAGTTTGTTATTCTGAAGAATCTATCTAGGATTCCAGGATGTTAGTTTATAGATTCAGTCACAGGGTTGTGTCCTGAGACTGTTTGTGAGGTATCTGTGAAGGGTATAGTTCTCATTTTCTTGGTTTTGCTAAAACAAATTTATTTGAAGATTGGTTAGTGTTCTTTCCTAAATATAGTTTAGAAAGTTGTGTTGTAATTTTGTCAACTTAGTTTGAAGAAAAACAAATTTGTTGGTCTTTGGATTTAAGAATTTCCAAAATATCATTGACTTTGTTTTCTAGAGTTTGGACTTTGTTAAATAGAAAATTTTGTGTTTTTGTTAGACTTTCTAATTGTTCAGATAAGTCTTCAAAGGATTTTGTTGAAAATTTATTAATAGAACTGTTAGTACCAGTTAAATCTCTATGTCTATCCAGAGCTAAATAACGGCTCTGATACCAAAGAGGTGCCGAGTCGATTGTAATAAAAACAAGTAAATAATAAAACAAGTAAGAAATAAAGACAAACAAAGACAAACTTAAAATAATAAATATAATATAGATCGAGAAAGGTGGCAGAGCCTCCTAGTTAGATTATATTATATTATATCAGAAGAAGAAGACGATTAAAGAAATACACAATTATATGAGTAAGCGGTAAGCGGAAGGAAAGATCGATTTAGATGGATAGAGGGCACTTCTCAAGTGGACACTGTAAGTTATTTCATTTAAGAAAAATATAGAATATGATGATCCCGAACTCTTTTTTCCCCTTGAGGGTGCCTTCGAAAAATTTAGCCGGCCATAGTAGATAACATAGTTACAAATAGATCGAAGAAAAAAGGGGGGAAGAGGGGGAGATCCGAAGAACACTAGATATTATTGCTCTCAACGACCTATTACAAACATTTTTCATCTCTTTCTCTCACTATCTTTCTAGTATTTGTGTGTTTACAACTGAGCTTAGGGTTATATGCAAATTAGAAATTATAAACCTAGACCTGATAATCAAAACCAAAGACATTCAGTATGGGAATTTTGAGTAAGAAGAATGCAAAAATCACATAAAAGATCTTTTGGATCTAAAGGTTATAGAACCCAGCACTAGTCCTCACAGAAGCCCTGCCTTCATTGTCAATAAACATTCAAAACAAAAATGAGGAAAAACTAGGATGGTCTATAATTATAAAAAGGCTTAATGATAACACTCAGATAGAGGGATATACTATTCCTTCTAAAGATTTGTTGTTAAATAGGATACAGAAGGCCAAATAGTTTTCAAAATTTGATTTAAAACCAGGACTTCACCAAGTAAAAATGCATCCTGACTCAATAAAATGGACCATTTTTTCTTTTTTAGAAGGATTATTCGGATGGAAAGTAATGTCTTTTTGATTGAAAAATGCACCACAAATTTTCTAAAGAAAAATGGATAATATTTTTGGAAATTACAAAGAATTCACATGTACATATATAGATGATGTACTTGTTTTCTCAAAAACTAAGGAAGAACACTATCTACATCTTAAACTAGTTCTTCACTTATTTGAAAAGTTTGGCTTGATTATTTCAAAGTCAAAAATGGAGATTTGTAAGACCCATATTTCTTTCCTAGGAACAGAAATAAGAAACAGAAAAATAAGGCTTCAGCCTCACATCTCCCAAAAAATTCTTGGTTTTCCAGATAAAATGGAAGACATAAAAACCCTAAGAGCCTTTCTAGGCTAGCTTAATTATGCAAGAAATTTTATTAAATACTTAGGGAAATATACAACTCCTTTCTACAATAAGACCTCCTTAACTGGACAAAGAAAATTTAATACAAAGGATATAAAATTGGTTCAGAAAATAAAAGAAATGGTTAATAATTTGTCATATTTATCTCTCCCACTAGATTCTGACTACCTACTCATAGAATATGATGGTTGTGAGTAAGGATAGGGAGCCATCCTAAAGAAAAAGAAAAATAAATATGAAAAAATTCATGATGAAGAAATCTGTAGGTATGCCTCAGGAAAATACCACACAAAACCCCAGGTGTACTCAACCTCTACAAATTATGAAGTCGATGTTATGATAAATGCCCTAGAAGGATTTAAACTCTTTATGGTCAATAAAAGC
This sequence comes from Glycine soja, assembly GCF_004193775.1. Taxonomy (NCBI): domain Eukaryota; kingdom Viridiplantae; phylum Streptophyta; class Magnoliopsida; order Fabales; family Fabaceae; genus Glycine; species Glycine soja. The sequence goes on from NC_041005.1 coordinate 15,100,098, forward strand.
GAAATCATCATAAGAACTGATTGCAAAGCAATAGTGGCTTATGGTAGCCAACAAATAAATACCGATAAAAAACCTCACAAAAGATGGCTTTTATTTCAAGAATATGCTTATCATAACGGAATAACGATAAATTTTGAACGCATAAAAGGAGCTAAGAATGTTGCTACTGATATTCTTTCTCGTTTTGCAGGAATACATCAAGATGAAGCCCTCTAAGGTCTCCTACCAAAACATAAAACATAAAATGAAATTCGACAATCAAGAATTGTCAGTTCTTACAAATGAGTTTCACTACCTTGATAGAGAAGCCATCAATGATATATTCAATTGTCTTATTGATAATATTTGGAATATTCCAAAACACACAAACAATAATGAGCAATTTGTTTGTTTTGTAAAAAAGGGCATAATTTGTGCCCTATACAAGTTTTGTATAACAGATAACCAAGGAGTCCCTCTCCTTACAAAAGCCTCTCCTTCTGGGAAAGGTTAAACAACTTTTGTCCTGTTATCAGGACCCCATAAAGGTGTTTACACCATTTCAAAGACCTTTGCTTAGCAAAGGAGGATATTCAAAGCCTAATCTACAAAGGATTTTATTCTAGGGAAGAAGCAGAAAAAACCCTTGAATTAAATACCACTGACATTAATAAAATCAAGAAGGCCCTCGAGCCAGAAACCACAACCATAGTCATAAATGTTGACCAAACCAAAACCTCTCCCAAAACCTACAAAGAATCAGTCAGCCCAAATGTCCCCGGACCAACAAACAACTTGAACCTAGACAATTTTAAGAAAATACAAAAATTATTGTTTAGGGTACACAGCAACCAAGCCCATATTCTTGGCCTATATATACGTGTGCATGCCTATTTTAACCAAAAATTTGTATGCACCAACAAAACTCCATTTTGTGAAGATAAAATAAATTATCCATGTAAAATAAAATTTCTTTTCAGGAAAGCCAGACTAGACCTAGGCCAGTTCAAGTCTTTCAGATATGAAAACTTGGCAATCTACACAAAAAGTCTTTTGGACTATGGATGTCTAGAATCAATCTTGATCCCTCCCTCGAACAGATTTGAAGGGTTTAAACCTTCTATAAATGAAGCTATAAATCTAATACAGACAAAAATGATGGATTATATTTCCATCAAAATTGTAACTTGCTCGAGCAACTTTTCTACTAAAAATTATCCATGTCACGTTATGAAACTCCTACCAGAAGACCACAAGGATTTTCCCTGTTTGTTCAATGACGAGAACGAGACCTGGGATGTATAGGGCAACATACAATACCAATCAACCTCATGAGGGCACGAATAAAAGGGTGCCAATGGTTTTTCTCAGAAGCAGACAAACGAGATTTTGACCTGATAAGAGAGACCCATGATACAAAGCTCTTCCAACCAACATACAATGGGAAGTTTTTTATGCCCTTCCCGGTTGAACATAACAATAAATTCGTTCAATTCTTCCAAAAGGAGAAGAAGGATAAAGAGATTTATGAGGCCAGTGGTTGTCACGGACAACAAACTCCTCCATTTCCATCCACTGATCTTTCCATAGAAGACTCGTCGGATATTTTTTGCTTCGGGAACGCCTAAGAAGAAGAAAATGTTACTGTTACAAAGTCATCAAAGAGTTTATCAAAAGAAAGACACATCTTGCCAAGATACAGTTGTAAGCTGAAGTAGGAAACTTTTCTTTTACTAAGACTCTGACATTGAGTCTTTTCATAAATAGTTGTTATAAAAATAGGCCCTGTGACAAAGTAAAGGAATAGTAATTTTAATATTCTTGACTGAAGGGGCCTTTTGTTTTATTGCTTCATCTTTCTCTATAAAAAAGAGCCTCGAAGCTCAGTTGTAAACGCACAGACACTAGAAAGATAGTGAAAGAAAGAGAAGAAAAATGTTTGTAATAGTTTCTTGAGAGCAATAATATCCAGTGTTCTTCGGATCTCCCTCCCCCCCCCCCCCTCTTTTTTCTTCGATCTATTTGTAAGTATGATATCTTCTATGGCCAGTTAAATTTTTCGAAGGCACCTACAAGGGGCCTTAGTTATCTTCATTTAGAAAATGCGAATATGATTTAGAACCCAAATATTTACTTTATTTCTGCGTTTTTTATTAAGAAAACCTGGGATTTGTAAGCCTGCAAAGGTGTGCCCTTGATATTTATTTTCGAAAACAATGGAAGTCCTTTATGGTTAGGCTGGTGCTTGGAGGAAAATAAGATCCTCCTAAGACCCAAAGAGTGTGGGCTGTTACTAATCTTAAGTACTCGACTTAATATCCAGAAAACCTAAACGATTCTTCTTTGTTTTTTTTTTTAAAAAAAAAAGTTTGGGATCATCATATTCTATATTTTTCTTAAATGAAATAACTTACAATGTCCACTTGAGGAGTGTTCTCTATCCATCTAAATCGATATTTCCTTCCACTTACCGCTTACTCTTATAATTGTGTAGTTCTTTAATCGTCTTCTTTGTCTGATATAATATAATATAATCTAATTAGGAGGTTTTGTCACCTTTCCCGATCTATATTATATTTATTATTTTAAGTTTGTCTTTGTTTGTTTTTATTTCTTAATTTTTTTATTTACTTGTTTTTATTACAATATTCTCATAAGTGTTTATAAAAGAATAAAATAAGAAGAAAAAAATAAAATAAACTTCTTCCATAAGTTAAAACTAGCTTGTGCATATAATCTCTAGATTTTATTTTTCTTGTCCTACAAGTGTGTATGGAAGAACTTATCCAAATAGGACCTCTTAAAGGTGAAGGTAAAAGTTTAGACTTGAGACCATTGCTTGAAAATAGTGGTGGGAATATGCCAGGTCGGCCTACAGGGGCCTACGACCTGACCTACATAAAGCCTGACCTAAACTGACTTATTTAATTAAAAGGTTAGGCTCAGATTTTTTTAAAAGCCTATTAAATTAAATAGACCAGGCTTAGGCTTATTAAAAAGCCTTACAAGCCTGATAGACCGGCCTATATATATATATATATATATATATATATATATATATTATTTTTTGGGTACCAATATATAATATTATTTTTTGGATTGGATACAATTAATTTTTTTTTAAAACTATCAGACTTTGATTACATATTAGTGTTCCATAACTTCTATTCCTATAATCAAGAACTTTAATTACAATTTAGGTGTGAGTCATGTGCCTTTTTATATTCCTCATTATTTTGATTGACTTTCCTTTTTCTTTAACTTTCCTATTACGTTCCTACTCCATAAAATATTAAATATTTATTGTGAAAAAGGCTATTAGGCCAGGCCAGGCTTTTAAAAAGGCTAGACCGAGTCAAAATAAAAGTCTTTGATAGGCTATAGGCCAGACTCAGGCCTCAAAGATTCATCGTAGGCTAGGCTCAGGCTTTTCAAAGTCTGGCCTGACCTGGCCTATTCCCACCCCTACTTGAAAACCATAAAGTATGAGAACTTACCTTATTGTGCTTTTACGGATTCATTTGGCAATTAATATATATATATATATATATATATATAAAATTATTACATAATTAAACAAGAGGTTATTTTTCTGGTGATCTATGCTCCATGACTGTCCTTAACCAAAAAATATGTGCGACTCCTTTTTTGTTGTCATATTCGCATACACTAGCATAAATGGAAGCGGGAAACAATGATTTGTTTAAATCTATGAGGTGCTTTTTCTAAGGTTCTTTTGAATGGTTTTTAGTGTGTAAACAATTCAAATTAAACATAAATATTGGTAAATTATTATATAAACTTTTATTATAATTTTGTAAATAAAAAATTTATTATTTAATATCTAGGTAGTAGAGTTGATATTATATGTGAAAAAAATCATTTAAATTTAATTTGGTCAAGATATTAAATTAAATAATGTGTAGTTGTGTACGAAAGAAACGATAATTTGAAGAAAAAAGTATATTTATGTTAATTAAAAATATATTATGTTATTCAATATATTCTTGATCAAATAAATTAACCTATTTTATTTTTTCTTTGGTTTTATTTCTTAAATCAATTTCTATAATGAATAACTGCACCAAAAAAAGGGTAAAATAAAAAAATAGTATATAATATTAGTCATATAATATAGATGTATTCAACACGAAGTGGATGCATGCAAAAAGGAATATGAAATTTATGATAAAAAAATAACAAAAGTAAATAAAAATAAAATTAATTTAGTAAATTTTTAAAAGAAAAAAATATAATTTTTACAAGATGGTTTAATATAAAAGAAGATAAAATTTAAGTATAATATTAAATTCAATATTATTTAATTATTTTAATATCTATTGGTAATAAAAAAATTATTTAAAGTTTTATATTATTGGTGTTGCAAAATTTATTTTTAATAAAAAATTGTTTTCAAAGAGCTTGGTACACTAGGTTGAAATGACTCAACACTTCATGAAAAACTCATCCAGATTGCCTATCCTATTAGATAGGGTCCATGTTGGCATATGAAAAGCTACTCTGACATGCTCATCAGGAAATGCCACGACCGCTCTATGTGCATGCTATGGGAGGAATGATATGTAATGGAACTACTATGGTTTACTAAAATTGTTGAACATTGACTGAAATTACATTGAAATGCCACAGTCGTTGTGTGCATGGCGTGCATGTTGCGAGAGGAATGATATGTAATGGAACTACTTTGGTTTACTATGAAAATTGTTGAACATAAGTTCACTCACTAAAATTATGACTGGACCTAATCCCTCATCTCTCTTCCTTGTTTTGTGCCCTATAGGTAAACAATTCAAATTAAACACAAATGTTGATGAATTATTGAATAAAATTTTTATTATAAAAATGTTGTTATTATAATTTTGCAATAAAAATTCTACTATATAATATCTACATAGTAGAGTTGATATTAGTTGTGGAAAAAAATAATTTAAATTTAATTTGATCAAGATTTTTAAATTAAAATGTACTATTTTTTTATCATATCTATAACTTGATATATTAAAAATTTATTAAATAATGTATAGTTGTGTACGAAAGAAACGATAATTTAAAATAAAATTCATATCTAAATTGATTAAAAATATATTATCTTATTCAACATATTATTGATCAAATAAAGCAACCTATTTTATCTTTTCTTTAGTTTCATTTCTTAACTCAATTTTTATAATGAATAGTTGCACCCCAAAAAAGGTAAAATAAAAAAACATAAATAGTATATAATAGGGTAAATAACCACTTTTGTCCCTCAATATGTAATTCGCTGACAAATGCGTCCCTGAAAAATGAAAATACAAAATTTAGTCCCTGAAAGTGTAAAAAGTGCGACAAATATGTCATGCCGTTAACTTTTATCCGTCATCATTAATAAAATAGCCTACGTGGCACGGAAGGACAAATTTGTCACTGAAAGGAATGCAAACGTGGATTGTCAGCATAGAAGCATATTTGTCATAATATTTTTTTTTTGACTTTTTGTCTTCCCACTCCACTGACAAATGCATCCCTGAAAGATGAAAATACAAAATTTAATCTCTGAAAGTATAAAAAGTATGACAAATATATCTGGACGTTAATAATACATTGAGACTAATTATTATTATTATTATTATTATTATTATTATTATTATTATTATTGAGTTATAATTTACTGCTCCTATTCGTTTAATACCTATGCAATATATTTTTTAAATTTCCTTTTAATATATATATTTTTATTATTTTGATTTCCTTGTCAAACCTTAATCTTTGTTGTTAATTCTTTTTATCTTATATCTTATAATTTTATCAAATTTTTACTAAATTTATCACTTTTAATCTTTAAAATTATTCCATATCACAATTTGTTAACAGTTTGGCAAGTCCACCAAATGTCCAAGTAGTAAAACTCAGAAATACGAGTGTCGAATTTCACAGGAATTTTGTGTTGTACTTTTATTGTATACTTTTCAATTTATAAGAGAATAAATAATTAAAGAGAGGTATAGAAGAAAGAATAGTAAAAAATAACAGGAAATTATAAATAGTAGAGAGTAAAGAATTAAGTAGGGAATTCAATGGAATGCAAATGTTAGGAACTAACATGCCTTGTTTGCCTATGATGTATGATTTTTGGATTTTTCTTTATCAATTTCAGTGAACGTATCCTACCCACATCTATTCAATTACTTGTCCCTGATGCCTCATGATGACAAACCTATTTTACCTACCTATCTCCCAAATTCCTTTGCAAAGAGTCAATAGATAAAATGCATGAAGCCTTGATTCTAGATGTGTGATTGAATGCATGGGCATAAAGTTATCATCCTATGTCTAACAATGACCTCCTTATGATATCTTTTCTTTTTGTTCTATTATAAGTTATCCTTTATCGAGTGTCTAACCCCTAAAACTAATACATGCATATCTTCTTTATATTTTTATTAAGAGCTACCCTCCATCGAGCACCTAACCCCTAAAATAATGGAAAGATGAATAATGCATGGAATATAAATAGAAAAGACAATAGGATAGAAAACACCAATTGCATTGATAAATAAAGAGTACATCATACATCGCTTTGGCTTTTTAGGCCTGTCAGGCCCTAACTAGGGGTTTAGCCTCTCATGGCCATTGAGGGCCTTACACTGAAATGGTGGTATAAGAATTGGTGGATGAGAAGGGATGGAAGAAGGGAATAGAGAAAATGGTGAAAAAGAGAAGAGAATTCCCTAAGGAAGAGTTCTCAGACTTTGGGTATCAGTGAGAGTGCTCTGAGACTCAGTGTGTCCTTTTCCCCTAACTTGACTTTCTTTTTATAGTTGCTGAAGTGGACTTGGGCCTTCGTACGCGCACTTAGCACGCTCTTCTCGCTCAGCGCGAGTGCTCATTTTCATGCTTAGTGTGTGTTGTGTGCTTAGCGCGAGTGCTTGTTTGCGTGCTTAGCGCAGGCAGCACGCTGAGCGCGCCTCTGGATTGGGCCTGGTGCTGAAGCTTCACTTTTCTTCGTAATTCTTGTAATTTTTTGCATTTCATTTGACATACTGTGGCAGAGTACGTAATAAAGATTAGTAATTAATTGAAGAAACAAAAAAATTCAAGAAATAAAAGACTTTCATTTTTTTAAATGGTAACTCAATTTTTTTATATCATAAAACTAAATTATTTTATTTTATTTTGGAAAATAAGTAGTTATATTGATTAATCAAAAACTAATTAACAATTTGATAAATGGATAAATAGATAGATAATCAAAATATAAGAGTTCAAATCTTAAGTTTTATTTTACTGTTTTTTAATCTCTTTTCCATAGTTTTTCTCTTATACAATTCATTATTAACGTCCGAATATATTTGTCACACTTCTTATACTTTTGGAGACTAATTTTTGTATTTTCATCTTTCAGGGACGTATTTGTCAGCGGAGTGGAAAGATGAAAAGTCAAAAAAATACTATGACAAATATGTCTCTATGCTGGCAATTCATGTTAGCAATTATTTCAGTGACAAACTTGTCCCTCCTTGCCACGTAGACTATTTTATTAACGGTGACGGACAGAAGTTAACGGCAGGACATATTTGTCGCACTTTTTACACTTTCAGGGATTAAATTTTGTATTTTCATCTTTCAAGGACGCATTTATCATCGAATTACACATTCAAGAACAAAAGTGGTTATTTATCCTATATAATATTTGTCATGTTATATAGATGTATTCAACAGAGTGGTTGTATGCGATTAAAAAAAAACAAAGTGGGTGTATGCAAACAAAAATATGAGAATTATGATAAAAAAAATAACAAAAATAAATTAAAATAAGATTAATTTAGTAACTTTTAAAAGAAATAATATATAATTATTACAAGATGGTTGGATAAAAAAAAGATAAAATTTAAGTATAATATTAAATTCAATATTATTTGATTATTTTAATATCTATTAGTAATAGAAAAGTTTTTTAAAATTTTATTATTTACTATACGTAAAGTCAACATCAAAGAATTCAAATCAATTAGTTAAATAATGTGTGTTAGTTGTTATAAACTCCTTAACATTTAGGTTTGATTCTTATGATAATAAACAATGTTTTTTATGAAAGAAAAAAAATAGAAATATAAGTATATTGTTTTATATGAAAACAATGTCATTTTAATATTTGGTTTGTACTAGAAACGATTTATATACACCAATAGGAACAATCTATATACACCAATTATTATCCTATCATTCATTTCTCTTTTTCTACTATTTTTAAGTATTAGGTCCAAACTCTAGATGTCACAAAGTCATGTCGCAAAATTTATTTTTTAATAAAAATTGTTTTAAAGAAACTTAATACACTAAGTTGATATGACTCAACACTTCATGAAAAGCTCATGATATGGGAGAAAATGATATCTAATGTAACTACCTTGGTTTATGTTAAAATGGTGGTTGAACTTAATTGCACTGACTTAGTAGTAACATAATTGTTGTAATGAAACTACTTTGATTTACTAAAATTATTGAACATTGACTGAAATTACATTGAAATGCCACAGTTGTTGTGTGCATGGTGTGCATGTTACGGAAGAAATGATATGTAATGGAACTACTTTGGTTTACTATGAAAATTGTTGAACATAAGTGCACTCACTAAAATTATGACTGGACCTAATCCCTCGTCTCTCTTCCTTGTTTTGTGCTCTGTAGGTAAATGATTCAAATTAAACACAAATGTTGGTGAATTATTACATAAAATTTTTATTATAAAAAAGTTATTATAATTTTGCAAATAAAAATTCTACTATATAATATCTACATAGTAGAATTGATATTAGTTGTGAAAAAAAATAATTTAAATTTAATTTGATCAAGAATTTTAAATTAAAATGTACTATTTTTTTATCATATCTATAACTTGATATATTAAAAATTTATTAAATAATGTGTAGTTGTGTACGAAAGAAACAATAATTTAAAATAAAATTCATATCTAAATTGATTAAAAATATATTGTCTTATTCAACATATTCTTGATCAAATAAAGCAACCTATTTTATCTTTTCTTTAGTTTCATTTCTTAACTCAATTTTTATAATGAATAGTTGCACCCAAAAAAAGGTAAAATAAAAAACATAAATAGTATATAATATTTGTCATGTTATATAGATGTATTCAACAGAGTAGTTGTATGTGATTAAAAAAACAAAGTGGGTGTATGCAAACAGAAATATGAGATTTATGATAAAAAAATAACAAAAACAAATTAAAATAAGATTAATTTAGTAACTTTTCAAAGAAATAATATATAATTATTACAAGATGATTTGATAAAAAAAAGATAAAATTTAAGTATAATATTAAATTCAATATTATTTGATTATTTTAACATCTATTAGTAATAGAAAAGTTTTTCAAAATTTTATTATTTACTATACTTAAAGTCAACATCAAAGAATTCAAATCAATCAGTTAAATAATTTGTGTTAGTTGTTATAAATTCCTTAACATCTAGGTTTGATTCTTATGATAATAAACAATATTTTTTTATGAAAAAAATAGAAATATAAGTATATTGTTTTATATGAAAACAATGTCATTTTGATATTTGGTCTGTACTAGAAATGATCTATATACACTAATAGGAACGATCTATATACATCAATAATTATCCTATCATTCATTTCTCTTTTTGGACTATTTTTAAGTATTAGGTCCAATCTCTAGATGTCACAAAGTTGATGTCGCAAAATTTATTTTTAATAAAAATTATTTTAAAGAAACTTAATACACTAAGTTGATATGACTCAACACTTCATGAAAAGCTCATGATATGGGAGTAAATGATATTTAATGTAACTACCTTGATTTACTGTTAAAATGGTGGTTGAACTTAATTGCACTGACTTAGTAATAACATATTTGTTGAACATGATTTCTATGGGTGATGTTGAGAAAACTTACTATATTATATAGCAGATAATTTTTAGTGTCTATGCTCATGTCCAACTATTACTATTGTTATTAATATTCATTGGACGGGATGGAGACGATGTTAGGAAACAAGTATGAGGAATAACATAGAATCTCGTAGTGTTCCATTGTCATGTTTATCTTAATCATCATTTTTATATATTTTTAAAAAATAATTATATATAAACATAAGATTAAATACTTTTTTATTTTTTATTTTTAGGGTTTAATTTTGTTTTTAAAATTTAAAAAATTACTTTGATTTGTTCTCATGTTTTTATTAAATCATTTATCATATAACATTGTCAAGTTGATGTTTCAAATTAATCTTGCAATTGTTTTTCAATATAGTTATATTCACAAATACATTTCAATATGTTAACAATTTTAAATTTTTACTTCATAATTTAGTCTTTTGTAAATAATATATTAACAACAATAACCTAAGTAAAATTAAATATATATATTTAATTATTTATAAAATTTTAAAACATGAATAACCATAAATATCATTCAAGATAAATAAACCGTGTTATTTTATAAAAATATATTATATATCTCAATCATATTAATTTTTGTTCTCATAGTTCTACGTTTACAATCAAATATATACAACTATACTATATATTTAGTTTTATAACTTACAAGTGCATGAGTACGGTACTAAACTAGTTTTCATATAAATCAATGTTAATAACCCAATATAATATGTATAATTTCTAGTAGTGTCCTTGGCATGTCAATAATATATATTCTCTACACAATTTAGCTTCAAGTTACTACATATATAAGGATTTTAATCTCTAATAATTAATTATGAAAATAATAAAAATTAAAACAGGGATTTCTCTACTCCCAATAAATAACGGAGATGTGTAGACTAATGAGACTATAAACCAAAACTGAAAATATGGTTAGAATATAGGTTTTCCTTGTCGCAGATTTGTCTTCTATGTTGTTCAAGCTTCCTTTGGAACCTCCGCTATCATTGATTGACTGATATAGGTGGCAACTCGATTTCCCATTGGCAATGGTGACAATAAATGAGATGACCAGCCATGCATGCACATGCACTGGATCAGTGATTTTTTTAGACGCACCCGTGATCTCCCTGGGCGCAGTATTGCTGCAATTGTAAAAAAGAAGAACAAGGCACCTGCGACAAGTCATTATCGGGATTTAGTAATGTTCATGCATGCACGTGAAATGAGACATGGTAAGAGAAAGAGACAAAAGAGAGAAGTATTATGATGCAATAGAAAAATAAAAAGAAATGATATGAAGTGTTTAATATTGATTGGTTCAATTAATAATACGTGTAACAAATCGTTTTTTGTAGTACATAAAAAATTACATCAATTAACTGCATGGATTATTTAATCCCATTTTTACTTAAAATAAATTACACAAAATCATTTTTAATAAAGTTTTCCACAAGGTACCTATATCTTCTGCCTATATATATAGTTGTTTGCAACCATTGGCTAACATGCCGAAAAGTAGTACCAAGATGGCTTCAGTTGTGTATCTCCTCTTTGGCTTCCATCTCATTGTTATCATGTCAAGTTCCTTACCCGCAACTAGTGAAGTGTTTGCAAAACAGTATCCATCCACAGAACCCGTGGAAGAAAAACTCACCCAACTCCACTTCTATTTCCATAACAACATAACGGGGGAACACCCAACTGCTATGAAAACTGTTTTGCCTCCTAAGGGGTCCATTCATGGTTTTGGGGCTACTTACATGATGGATGACCCTCTAACTGAAGGACCAAGTCCAACTTCAAAGCTTGTGGGAAGATCTCAGGGAATATACGCTTTGGCTTCACAACATGAGCCTGGGTTGCTCATGGTGACAAATTTTCTCTTCACTTTGGGCATTTACAATGGCAGCACCCTCAGCATTCTTGGCAGAAACCCTACATTTATAAAAGTTAGAGAAATGCCAATTGTTGGGGGTACTGGGATCTTCAAATATGCAAGGGGTTCTGCTGTGCTTACGACATATGTGTATGACATCACCGGTGGTGTTGCAATTGTTGAATACAACGTGACTGTCATGCATGTTTGAGAAATAGGTTGAAGCTTTATGTAGGTTTATTTTCGGTGTTTTTAAGGTCCTTAAGAGGATATCCCTCTTGAAAAGTGAGTAGGTTTTAAATTTAAGCAGCAGCAGTCGTCGTGCATGTTGTATTAAGTAGAGGCTAGAAGGCAGGGAGACGTACACAAAACTCTCACTGTGGGAAAATATTTTATATCCGTTGGGTTAAACAAAAAAAATAAAAATGGATCAATTAATTTAGTCCCCTAAAATTATTATAATCGATCAAATAAGTTTTTGGCAATCAAAAATTGAAAAATAATCCCTTCAATTATAAATTAATTTGGTTCCTCTGTTAATAGTCATTGTAACAACTTTCCTTTTCCAGTTTTTCTAATATAAAAAATTAATATCATTTTAATAATTATTAGTGTTATTGGTTATTGCAGCTATTCTTGAAAACTTTGTATTTGTAAAGTAAGAATTTAAATAAAAAATTATTTAATTAAATTTAATGACAAACTTATAAACTTGAATAAATTAAAGTGAAATTCTGGTGCAAAGAATTTACATTTTCATTGCAAAAAAAAGTTATAGTAAAATTGAATATTAGTGTGTCGTGCATATTCTGTTTTCTATTACTTATTTGCAAAATAAATATATAAATTACTACTTGATTACAGAGTTTCAAAACCTGATCCAAGGCATCTGTCTCTTGTGTAAAAATATATATAATACAAAAAATTACTGCAAACACTAATATATATATATATATATATATATATATATATATATATATATATATATATATATATATATATAAAAGAGGGATTAACTTATTTCAAGAATATCTCTTTTAAAATTAATTCTTATCCTTATTATTCATTTTCTTAACATCTAATGATTATAATAAGTCATTAAATTTATTCGTTTGATTCAAAAAAAAATGAGAAAAAAGAGTAATTCTAAAAGAATTTAGAATTACCGTAAGACCATATATATATATATATATATAAAATTTGAATTTTATGTTATAAAACTAGTTGATCGGTTAGAACAGTGGTTCCTTGTCAATTACCAATACCATTTTTAAAACATTGCTTGATTCCATTTGCTAGTGTTTTATTTATAGTTTATAATCACATTTTAAATAATCTAAAATAATTAAAATCAATTATACTTGCCTAGTTTTAGAAGATGTCATGGATGTAGATAAGTTACAATTGTGTGTGAACTTTTTCAAGCCAAAATATAATTTTATTTATATATAGATATTGCAGCGCGAGAAGTGCACGTAGAGAGAAAATAAAATTTGGGAACAAAATTTAGAAAGCTTAAAGATTTAAAACATGTATAATGAAAATTTAGGAATTTTTTATATGTATGAAAATAACTAGTTGAAGGTTACATTAGATACTTAGGTTAATGTTAGATTTAATTAGTTAACAAAGAGATCTAGTTTAGTTGATTGAGCAAAGTATATGAAATTATAAATTTCTTGTTATCTTTCTTCAATCCTTACGAATAAAAAATAATAATTAGCTAAGGACTTGTTGGGAGTGATTATAAGTTTTTGATTTTTTTAACTCAAATTTAAAATATCTTTACATTCATTTTTAAAATCAGGAAAAAATGATTTGTGAATTTGGTTTTTAATTTAATTTAAAAAACACTTTGGGTACTTTTGACAAATGTCTCTTCCCTTATAAACTTATTTTTAAGGTCTAATTTTACCTTAATAATAACTTTTTCAAAGTTTATTTTGCAATAATACCTCTAAATAGGACATAAATTTATCTTTTAATAAGCTTATAGGCTTAATTCTTTAGATAGGTCAAATGCTTAAAATATTTAAAAAGGCAAATCAACATAAAATTTTGATACATTATAAAAAAATAGTATAACAATAAATATTAACAAAAGATTATTGCCTATATTAACTTAAATAAGACAATATATAAAGCCTATAACACTTTTTGAATGGCCTAAAACCTAGTCTTTTTAATCAAATAAGCTTTCAAAAAAGCCTTAGCCTAGGTAGTTAGTAAAAAAGGTCTGGCCTAGCTTGGCATGATGTAGGCTAGATTGTAATTCTCTGTTGAGCAGACTAACATATTTTCACCCCTAACTAAAAAACACCCCCAAACTACTGAATAAGGCGTCAAAGACATGTTTAGACTGTCAACAGAGACATGCCTTGAAGATTACTGTACTGGTTCAAACCACAAACAATTCCACCCATTTACAACTACTCAACTAATCCCAGAACATCAAGAGGTATTCTTAGGAAGAAGGTTACCCACCAAGTCAAAAAAGTGACATCAAAAGAATTCGAACTCACCCATAAAAAACAGTGAGAGTTCGTACCAAATCCTTAGCCACTTGGGTCAACCCACATTAGTATATCATGAATGCAATATTTTAAACTCTAGAACAAATTTTGTCCCTAAACGGAAAAACGAGATGGAAAAGGCTTAAAATTTTATGTATTCATAATGGTTGATGTTCATATTTCCCATTCATATCCCTTTAAGAGCAACTTTTTTTCCTCGGTAACTTGAAGAATTGCAAAGCTCAACAAGCATACCATCTCATCCTAGATTCTAGCCACTATCAAGATTTCATAATAAACTCAACCTATGATTAGAAAGGCTATATAATGAATGGTAAAACTACAATGTTCCCCAGGAAATTTTTACTACAAGGATTTCACTGAGGTGTTATAATTAGACGAGCCTAATAAGAACAACAAATAAGCTGTTGGATGCAAATGCATCAAATAGCTAGAAGTCTGTTGTTAACTGTCATTAAACTAAAGGAAGCATCCCTTGATGCCTCATATCTACAAACCTGTCCTTACAGGTACAGATGTCAGAATGAAGCTGATGATGTTCGGCGAATCTGGTATCTAGGTTCAGGAGGTGGAGCACTTGACAACATTTTCTCTAGCTCCTACAGGTTGAGGAGAAAAATCAATGAACATGTCCAATAAAAAAGGCACAAGGAAGCAAGTATGCATTAAAGACCACAATACAAAAATTCATTTCCATGATTTGAATAGGCAGAGATGATTATGGAAACCATCTACATAAATTCAACAAGGTTCATGAACAATGATTTTGTTCTAGATGAAGGATTTATATGTAGAACCTTTCAAGATCTTCTTACCAATAAATTCCATTGCAGGAGACTGAATGAGGAATGTGAAACCAACAAATAAAAGTATACAATCATACCAATCAATCCTCAAGAAACCAAAATACATGGATCAACAGAAAATAATAAGCATATAGTTCAAGATACATAACACCAATCTTGAAAATGTAACCATGTAAGATGGCAATTAATGATGATGTTTTACAATTACAACACCAACAAAGTCTTGTTCCATTAGGTGAAGTTGGCTAGACAGATCACACAATAATAATTAATAGCCATGTGAGATTAATTGCCACAAGGTACAACTAGGCAAATTTTGAAACTTGTAAACCCCTTAAGTAAGATTAATTTAGTATCTTTGTATAATTGCATCTGATAATCCAAACTGCCAAGTACCAAATCTAACACACTCCTTGGGCAAGATCCCGTTGATCCTGGGCATGTACAAAGCAAAAACACTCCTACCTTGTGCTGAAATTCAATTGGCAGCAAGGATAAAATTCCTGGCCTACTCATAAAGACTTCAATACTATATCAAGGACCAACTCTCTTAGAAGCTTAAGCTGTTAAGCAAAGGCTCGAGAATGGTTATATATCTAGCACAAGAATTGAGCCACATTTTAATTGATTGTTTCTATATATTCATCACAACAATAGAACCTGACTCAAATATTTTTTTAACAAATCTTCTTAATATATCTCTAGAAGCTAGAGCAGTGATAATAAGGGAGATGCATCAATACATGACATCAAGATAGATAGCAACCGTGATGTTGTAATAATTCTACAAAGTTCACTAATGTGATAGGACTTTGATTGTGATCCCTACTAAAAACCAAGCTTAACAAAAGGAAACTTTCTCAAACCTTCTTTCTCCAGTTTTTGCTCCTAATGGAAGCCAAGTTTTACTTTTCCATGAATTAATGTAATAGCCACTATAGAAGAAGTGTCTAGCCAAAAAAAACAAAAACTTTATCGGAGTAAAAAGAATCATCAAACTCACAATGATTCTAAAGTATCATAATTGTTATAAATCAAGATACAAATACCCATTAGAACAGATCAGGTGAAACAATATTCATAAAGTTACCCACATAAAAAAAAGTTAAGAATGAAACCAAAAATAAGTTTAGAATCAAATTTTAAAATGTACAAAGTAATATTTATTAAATGTATTGAGGATATCATGTTGATCAAATGCTCCATCCTTAAGTCATTTTAGTCTACCACAATTAATCAAGAAAGGAATTCCAATTTAAACGATACAAGTCACAAAACCCTCAATCAGTTAGCATAATGATTTGTAATGACTTAATTTATGTTATGAGCAGCAGAGGAGAACTAAACCAAGACAAAGATCACCAAATAATTTTGTTCATAAACATTAGCAAGACTAAAAAACAACAAAAATTGAACAAATTTGTCTTGAGTCTGATTATTTTGAATTACTAGTAGTGAAAATTTAAAACTCATCAAACTCAATCAAGCATAACATAATTACCATAGATTACTAATAATGTTATCAAGCTGAATGTCAACCCAAATTATATGGATAAATAATCACAATGGAAACAACAATCACCATGACCCATTATCCTTCAAAACAAGATTCTCAAATCAAAAGCTCCTTAAAAAAACAGAATACAATGTAAAGCCGAGAAGGAAATAAGGGAAGCCTTATCTCCCTTGAATGAAAATGGGGGAGAAGTGGAGAAAAAACCCCGTCAATCATGTTATTCCAGAATTCAGCCCATCAAAACATCAACATATATTAATTAAACTAATCACATCCAGCTTCACCTAAGAGTTTTATCCAATATTTAAGTTAACACACTGATAACTAGTTTAATCTTTTGAGGGGAGGGGAGGTGAGTGTAAAAAAATGTTAAAAAGAATTTCCTGTTCCAATCAAGATTGTTCAAATTTATTTGGTTATTGTACATAGTGAAAAGGAGATATTACTCAATATACTGCAAGCTTTATTAGGCACTTTGAATTAACAGAAAAAATTTTGGAACTTCAAAGCAGAAACAAACCTGCTGTCTCCTCAGCTTTTCATTTTCCTCTTCCAAACGTGAGACTTTGTGCTCCAGTTCAGTTGTGTAAGCCTGTTTATAGTTATCATTCAGGTTAAGGATATTTACTAAGGGGAACCGCTTGAAACTAAAAAACTATAACATGGCCTTCAAAAGAAAGATAACACTCACCTGTTTCCTTGCTCTTGAACGAGCAGCAGATTCCCGATTCTTGATCATCCTCTTCTGCCTCCTCTCAACAGTCTTCTCTATCATGTCCTCTGGCGTGCCCCCATTTCTCCCAGGTCTCCTAGTATCTGACAAGGTTCCCATAACAGGTGAAGAGAGTGCCACCTGACCATCTGCATACGGAACATCTGATGCAGCACCAGCTCCCATGTGTAACGGCTGCGCTATATTCTGGCCTGCTATGTAAATCCCCATTAAACCTTGTTGTGGATGTTGATATTGTGGTTGTGGATACTGTATCCAAGGACCATGCTGAGGAAACTGTGGCGCCACTACATTTGAATCAACGCCAATTGTAGCACCAGTATTCTTCCTAGTAGATGCTTCGGCTACAACCCCTGCATTTACCAAGAAATCCTCCAAAGTCATCTCTCCCAATGTAGACTGTCTCTCCTGAGACTTCTTATCCTTGTTATCTTTGCTTTGTTGTATATCCCTCCAAACCTCATCAACAGTCTTCCCGCTTAGAGCACTAGTTAATGAAAGACTAGCCTGACGCTGCAGCGCAGCTTGTCTAGTTTGAGCTGTACCCTCAATGTCCACACCAGTGGACTGGTTTGCCTCAACGGTCCACACATTTTTTAGAAGTTCGTCAAGGTTCATGCTACTCAGTGGTTTCCCTAAGTCACCTAAATGATTCTGAACTTCATCAAGTGTGAGGCTATACATTGAATTCTGCCGCACCAAAGGCTGGAGTTGGGAATGTTTTCCATTATTATCACCACCACCTTGAGACCCCATAGTTCGAATCCCCAGTAACCAATTATCAGAGTTAAGAATTCAATCTGTATTTCATAACTTTTACCACTGAAAGGGTAAAAGCAACAGATCAAAATCTTCAATCATATGCCCCAATAAAATCAGAACCTGATGAATACAAAATTTGAAATTAGCATCTCTATGGTGATCAGCTTAAAAGTTCATATGATCTGCAGTAAACTACAGCCCTTGCATACTTTCTAAGAAAAAGGAAAAGGAATGAGTCAACATGGAAGATCAAAGAAAACACTAAAAAAAACTTTGAGCCCTTTATTTCTTCTGAAAATTTAATTTGTGACATAACACAATGGCATCATACTCCATCTAATGATAAAAGAATTATGCTGTTATTATTGTAGCTGTTCATTTTCAATTGAGGGACAGAAAAATTGAATCCATAGGCATGCAGTGATAGAGCAGTAACATCCTTTGATCACAATAATTTGAAACAAAGGATTCAAACCATTACAAGAAGAGCAAAACTGTGAGAACCCATAATTTAACAGCACTTTCAATTATTTTATTTTAAGAAAACGGAAACAACAACAACGACAAAGCCTTATTTTAAGAAAACGGAAACACTAACATAATATTAAAATGACAAAACTGAGAGAGGGTGTTTGGAACCGCGTCATATCAACATGAAACGTGTCACATCAACATGAAAAACGCGTAAATCGCAATGCCAGTAGTTGTAGCTTCCACGTCATTCTTTCTCAATGTGGGCCATGGATGTAGTTCCAAACACATTATGAATTAATTTTTGTCCCTTTAATTAAATGAATGATAAAATGACAACCAGAGACAGTAAGAATCAACTTCAAAACTTAATCTTCAAGGGCAAAACAGAGGACAGGCAAACTATAAAGAAAAATGAATCCCAACAAACATGTCAGACCAAGGTTTTAAAAAACCGTCTACCACCATAATTTCAGTGGCAAGAAGCCACTGCCAACCGCTTCATGACCGAAATTGCTGCCAGGTTAGCTGCATTTGTCGGCAGTTCCCCTTAACATCAAAGAACTACACTAAACGACAACCAACCTCAACCGCCAACCGGGACCACAATTTGTAAACGCACTTAGACTCTCTATCTCTAATTCAAAATTAATCCCAGCAAACATGCCAGACCAAGGTTTCAAAAAACAGTCTACAGCCTCACTTTCAGCCACAAGAAGTCACCACCACCCGCATCATGACCGCAATAGCTGCCACATCAACTGCATTTGTGGGGAATCACAACAAAACCACCATAACTGCCAACCCGGACCACAATTAAAAACCTTGAGACCTGATCCTCTCCAGCAAATACTCTCTCCAGCCACTCTATCTCTGTTTACTTTCTCTTCATTTTTCCATTAGTTATTTTTTTCTCTATTTTTTGTGTGCCTCTAATTTTATTTTCTGTACTGGAGAGGCAGGAGGGGATCCAATACAAATTGTCAGACTAACATTTCACAGAATCACTCAGAAATTTAATTAAGCAAATGAAATTCACTCTTATTCTCATAGAAAAACAAAAAGATTCTTCCATTTCTCTCCATACAGACATCAAAAAGGGCACTAAGAACATTGATCACTTGCATGCAGGCTCAAACACACTTCTACCTCAACTAAATTCCAATTGAAACCCTAAACCCCACATTCAAAACCACAAAGGTCCTTTGGAAATTCCACTCCAAAAATGTAAATAAATAAATAAATGAGAATAAACAGACACAGAAAGATCAATTAAGAAACAAAAGACAATAAGAGCAATATATATATATATATATATATATATATATATATATATATTAAAGTATACCCAGAATTCAAAACAAACTTTTTCAATAAACAAATTGAAGAACACAGGATGGGGTTAAAAAAAAACACAAAGAACAACCTTTTGCATGCAACCAATTCAGTGGCAGAATGAGATCAAACCCAACGCAACACAACACAACAGAACCCGTTATTTGTTAGTGACAAAGTCCAATTTTTGAACATCAGAAATGGAATGATAATGAAGGGTGTGTGAGAATAAAGAGTGTGGTCTAACAAATAATTTTGCATTTGACAAAAAGAAAGAAAAAGAGTATGAAAAGGAAAAGTACCTTGTGTGTGTAAGAGAGAGAGAGACAGCGATCTGATGAGTGAAGAGAGAAATGAGATTGAGAGTGTCTGAAAAACAAAACCAAAACCTCAGAGTAATATGAATGTGTGTGTTGTGAGTGCATGTATTGTATGATGTAATGTGGTCGGAGAAAGACAATGACAATAGCCAGTTAGGTGTGAGTGAAGAGAGAGAATGACAAAACCAAATCACAAATTTCCATTTTCTCTTTTCTTTTCTACACTTAAAAACAACGTTCAGTTTCATTACTACTTTTTTTTTTTTTTCTCTCTCCAGGACAAAATAGCATGAGGGCACCCCCATCTACTAAACCATAAGCCCTACTTCACAGTCACACTAGCTTGAATTGTTTGTTTTAATTTTAATTATTTATGTTACTACTAAATATGCTCTCTATGTATATATTATGATTATCATTATGATATGATAATTTTTTATAAACTACGTAACTTTTAACAATTTTTATTTTAATTAGAAGTATATTCTTTATAAGACTTGAGTCCAATCAAACTTAAGAATATTTAATAAAAAAAAAGTGTTTATTATATTAAAAATTGTTTAATATATAATATATAAATACCTTTTAACTTATTCATATTTTATATTGATATTGAAACTCATTTTAAATTATTTTGTACTATCTTTTTTTAATTTTATTGAATGTAGTAACAATGTTCACATAAAATTTTATAATTTAAAATTATGTTTTGAACAAAAATCTCATTTTTCTTAAAAAAAATTAAACTAAGCTACCGACACAATTTACTGATTCCTGTTTGTTTTTAGACGTCATTCTCAAGTTGTTTTATGGTATTGGGTTCTTTCTGGTGAAATTTATTATTACCATTAATAAAATAAGATTTGGTTGAGACAAATGTCAACAACAAAAAAATTTCCCTCCAAAATTTATTTCTCTTTCTTTCTAATTTTTGTCTTTTTTATTTATCTCTCACACTTTCTTTTTTTCATTTCTTTTATTTTTTTACTTAAACACATTTTTTTATAATAGCTATTATTTTATTTATATTATATAATATCTATTTATCTATTTTATTTTATTACTCTTTTAATTTATAAATTGAATGATAATATTTATTTTTTTTCTTGAAATACCAATTATAATATATTATATAATATCTATCTACTCTATTATTCTAAATAAAAGAAGATTTTTCCTCTACACATGTTATTATCTCATTAAAAAAAATTTCCTCCAAAATTTAGATTTCTTTCTAACTGTTCTCTCTGTTCCTTTTTAACTTTTTTTTCTTTTTTATCCTTTTTCCTATTTCATATTTATATTTAAAAGACAAAAAAACCTTTATCATTTTATTAGCCAAAAATACCTATTCTTCTTATTATTGCATTTGTAAAAATACATTTATAACTTATAATATAATTATGATATTCTATATTATTTATGCCATATAATAAATATTTCTTTTTTAATATCTTATTATGATAAATTTAAATAATTACTTATTATTTAAAAAATTAATTATAATTTAATTAAAAAATATTTTACTTTAAATTTTTATAAAATTATTTTTATTTAGAAAACATATAAAATAATTTTAAATAGCTTCATGAATAATATTTTTTGGATTAATATTTATATTATAAGATTGAGATTTTTATAGTAAAAATTAATTTAAATCTAATTAATGTTTTATATGAATTTGAACCTAAGTTTAGAATTAAATATCTTTTAAATAAGTAAGAAATAATTGTACCATTATAATCAAATATATTTTCTATAATTGTATATTCTTACTCTTTTTGCATTTTCGATAAATTTTAAACCGTTAATTATGTTTTTAAAATATATATAATCTTTTTATATGAGACTTAAGTTTTTTTATCTTAACGGGTTGAGTTTATGTTATGAGTCATTACATTTTTATAAATTATTAAATTTAATGATATTTAAATTAATTTAAAATTAAAATTAGATAAAAAAAAGATCTACAAATATATTATTTTAAAATAGTAGTTGAACTATTTGTACTTTACAAGTTTTCGTTTCTAGTAATCCGTAAAGTAGGTTACTCTAGTAGAGAGAATCTGACAAATATAAAGGTAAGAGATAAACTTTATCTATTGTTAGAAAGATATAAATATCCATAAAAACTAGATATTATTTATTATTAGAGGAAAAATCATATCTTTTCCTACATTATCTTAAAAGGAAAATAAAGATCTTATAATTCAATTTCACATCTATAGAAGGGAATCAACAATGTTCGGGTAAATGAACTTTATTCCAACCTACTTTAAGATATATACTCTTACCTAACTTGAGTGTCAATGTGTCTTCATGGTTACATTCCACCGCTACACGAGGAGCACATGGAGGAACACCATTGTGAATAGTTTCTACCAAATCTAGTAAGAACAATAGTCAATTTTAGTGAATAAAGATGGGGATTAGGCCAATATTCATGACCTCGAATGTGGACGGGATGAGTACAAAATATTATCTCTAACATAAATCAAGGATGAAAACCAAACTAAGGATTGAAACAAGAATCAAGAATGATGTACTCTCATCCTACCTTGTTGTCATGTTTATTCATAATCATTCCTTATACATTTTTCTGAATAAGATTAAAATATCTTTTAGTGTTTTAATTATTTTAATTTTTTATTTTAATTATTTTCTAAATTTTAGAAAATACTTTTATCGATTCACATGTCTTTAGATTAATTTCTCATATAATATGCTATTATACACAAATAGTTTATCTTATCTGTTACTTATAATATACTAAATTTAAACCTTATCTATATGTTTGTTGTTACTTATAATATACTAAATTTGAACCTTATTTATCTATATGACTACCCCTATTTTACATGGTATTATGTTTTTAAATATACAAATTTGTATCATATTTGCTCCTACGAGAGACCATAAAAAAATATAATTTACTTGTCTATAAAACATACAAAAGCAGCCAATTCACCCTGTGTAAAGCCACGTGCTAGTAGTCAACCATTAAAATTAAATTTTATATATTAAATAAAATGTAAACAAAAGAATTTTAGACCATTTGTTTTGAAATTGCATGATCCTGTTGAACTGTAGGTGATTCTGTTCCAATTTTATGTTTCACTAATTGGTATCTTTATTGTAAAATTGACTAATTATTTTTTGGGTACATGGACATAAAAAAAAGTTGACTAAATTCTGTTTTGATTATTTTTAAAATGTTATTTAATTTTTTTTTCCAAATTTTACTTATTTTTTTCCTTTAAGTGCCTGTGTACTTTTCAAAAATGGATTAAATGAAAATTCATGACATTTAAAGGAGGAATTAAATGGGACATAATATTGAGTGGAATTAAAAGGTGAATAAAAATCAATATTTAACAAAAAAAATAAATGAAAAATAACCATATTGATTACGCATAAAAAACGAAAAAATCAATATTGAATGTAGTAATGTTCACATAAATTTTTATAATTTAAAATTATGTTTTGAACATAATTTTCATTTTTAAAAACTCTAGAAGTAAGCCACCGACACGATTTACTGATTTTTGTTTGTATATAGACGTCATTCCCAAAGTAGTTTTATGGGATCAGGTTCTCTGCAGTCAAATTTTCATCCAAATAAAACCAACTATTAAAATTAAATCTAATATATTAAATATATTAAATGAAATGTAAGCAAAAGAATTTTAGACAATTTGATTTGAAATTGCATGATCCTGTTGAACTGTAGGTGATCCTGTTCCTATTTTATGTTTCATTTATTGGAATCTTTATTTTAAAATTGTCTAATTATTTTTTTGGTACATGAACATAAAAAATTGACTAAACTCTGTTTTATTTTTTTTAAAATGATACTATTTAATTAAAAATGTTTTTCCGACTTTTACTTATTTTTTCCGTTAAGTACCTGTGTACTTTTCAGAAATGGATTAAATGAATATTCATGACATATAAAGGAATTAAATGGAAAATAATATTGAGTGGAATTAAAAGGTAAATAAAAACCAGCATTTAACAAACAAAATAAATGAAAAATAACCAAATTGATTACGAATAAAAAATGAAAATAAAAATATGTGACTATATCTAAAAAGAAATTATAAATTATAAATTTTTAAAAACAATATATTGAATTAGAAAATTCACAATATTTTCGCTCACTACATATATAATTTAGCCTTAAAAATTTAGGAAATTGATCCATAATGCGAAAAGTTTTAAACATAAACACTTTTGCAGAGAAAAATTCAGCTAATTTCTTCCTTTCTTACTTTTTACTGCTGTGGTTGTTTTATTATCATTATTACTGTTATTTGTCATTGATGAAGAAACAAAATAATAGTATAGTTGATAAAATAATAATTAATGTAATTTTTAGCTTTACAACAAACAAGATAAATAGAAACAAAATTTTTCCTAAAATTCGAAAATTAAAAAGGAATGGAGGTAGCATAGTTGAAAATTTTATGGTTAGGAAAACTAGATTAAAATCTTAGTCAAAAGCTACACATTTATTTGAATTTATTTAGAAATATAGTGATTTAATAAATTTAAACTAAATGAATTTCATTTAAAGATTCAGCATTCTAGATAATTTAATTTAATGTTAATTGCCGATTTCTAATACTCTTATTCTATATCATTAATTAGTGATGTTTTAACACTCGGAATCCATACCATTAATTAATGATGTAATAAATTTTGTTCAAGTTGGCTGATTTAAGTGGTAAATCAATTAATTATTTTTTCCTTTTCATCTTTATTATAAGAAATTTTGGACATCAATACGCAAATTGATAAAAATAATTAATTCAACTGATTTATTGAAATTTTAAAAGAATATTATTAATGCACCAATTTTCTCTTTATTAATAATTATTAACTTCTCATGACCTATATGAAAACATTAAAGTTTAAAACATTTTTTTCTTCTAAAGAAAATCTAAGAATATTATGCTTTATTATTAATAAAAAACAAAAATACTTAAAATATTTAATAAGAACAACATAAATTTCTTTTAAATTATTTCTTATAAAAAGGATCGGAAGAAATAGTAGAAAACAACATTTTGAATTAGACATGCACAAGAATCGGAAGAAATTAATTTATTTGACTTGGTCAACTTCAGATTTTACTAAAATTAATGGATGAGTTCTACACTAAAAAGAAAATTACCCCTTATTCAAAACGGTACAGTATAATTTTGTATAAAAATAAAAAATAAAAAATAAAAAAGAAGGGGTCAACATGTTAATGGGTTATGACCCTATGATTTTGATTCTGATACTCATCTTCCTTTTTTTGTAAAAAGGAAGCCCTGCGCAACCATTGATGCTCCATCTATGTTCTTAATGCGTCATAGGTAGGTAGCAAGCAAATATGCTCACATTAAAGTCAAAAATAGAGAAAAGAAAGAAAACCTAAGTGAAAGGAAGTTGAAAGAGAGACATCAAAGAAAATGAAATGAATCTAAAGAAATATGACGGAAAACGTTTCATAAGCATTTAATATATCTTTAAATTGAGCATAACGTTTGAATGCAGTAATATTTTTTCAAATAGAAAAGTTGATAGAAGTTAGATCTTAGATTTATTAGAGCCATATCAGGTCTCAAAGTTAAAAAATACTTATAAATATATTTATAAATTATTCATTAAGGTCCTCACATAAGTAATAAAATCAAACTCATATTTTTTTTTTTAATGGAACAGAACACTTTGAATGGAGAAAATATGTGACTCGATGCACTTTTTTGTTAACACTCAATGCATCTTTTTCTATGTTCATTTTCAATATTTTTTAATGGAACAAAACGTTTTGAATGGAGTAAAATGTGTTTTGTAGTTCACTCACTCAATCTTCGAGCAACAGTCAAAGAAAGTAAATAAAGTAAAATACTGAATTTATCAGATTTTGAAAATTTTCAATTATCAATTTAATTTAATTGTAATTGTAATTGTAATTTTCGCATATAGTATAGGAGTAGGATGATTTTGATCCTCTAATTTTTAGTTTCTCGACTCTCTTTTTTCTATTCTTATTGCTCGACTTTAGTTTTCATATTTCTAAATTGAAAAGTTTAGATTCATTTATTAACTTGACATCTAATATATGTCACAGATGCTACAGTGACCAAACAGTGCTATATTTTTTTGTTTTGTTTTGGGGGAGAGCAACATTGCAGTAATAAAACTTGGAGGAATTTTATGTTCTGTTTAATACAGAGGGAAAAATATTAAATAAATGAAAAATAAAATAGAAATTACAGGTATTTGATTGAAGAAGAAAAAAAGATAATGAGAAATAGAGATGAATAAAAATTATTTTAATTTAAATAATTTAAAATTTAAAAATTAAAAAAATCATATATTTTAGATAAAAAATAAAAAGATATAAAAATAATACATTTCAAAATCCTAAAGAGTCAAAATAAATTTTGTTAAACTTAATATAAGACGAAACTAAAATATAACTTCCAAAATTCACATAAGCCCATTCCGTGAGGTGAGCTTAATTTGCACGCGCCTTGGCATTCATTAGTGTTTTCAAGCAATAAACCGTGAGCGGGAAATGACAGGTAGAGAAAATAAC
Organism: Glycine soja; assembly: GCF_004193775.1. Classification (NCBI taxonomy): domain Eukaryota; kingdom Viridiplantae; phylum Streptophyta; class Magnoliopsida; order Fabales; family Fabaceae; genus Glycine; species Glycine soja. Next base: position 15,126,960 of record NC_041005.1, read on the forward strand.
AAGAATAATAATATATTGATAATTTATTGGTATTTTATTATGATAATATTAAAATTATCAAAAGGGGGCATTGGTAAGTAGAAGGTACGCGACACGTGCTGGGGGTCTGGGAGAGTAGAATTGGGAAAGGAAGAGAAGAGAGTGTGTTCGGAAACCCTAAGCTTCACGCATTTGGGGAACCTCCTTCCTCCACTCGCTCATGCTCCTCGCGTGTCTCGACCATACCCTTTTTCTCTCTTTCATTCTCAAACTCATCAACGATCATCTTCAATCTCTTCTTTCAGGTACTCTCTTTGAACACCACGCACCCTAACCCTCTTCTCGATTTCTTCTCTTTTATTTCGCGTTCCACGATCATTAATCAAATTTATGCTTATGTGTGTGTGAGACTGTGTGTGTGTGTGTGTGTGAGAGAGAGAGAGAGAGATGATGTGCACAATGAAGTAGAATTTGGATTGGAATTGGAAGTTTGTATTTTGGTGCTAGTTAGTGTCTATGTGACTCGCTTTGTTTCATTGATTTAACTGTGAAATGAAAACCGCTGGTGAGACAAGAATGAATGGATGAGTCAGTGACTGTTTTCGTTTTTGGTTTGAATTTTAGAGTTAGTTGACTTGTGTTTTCGTGTGTCTGTTTCTTTGACTTGTGGGGTATAAGAGATGAAGGGGCAGGTTGAATTGTGTTGATACTGGGGTTCTTTTTGTTTTAAAAAAAACTAAAATTGAAATGTTTTCAGAATTTTGTTGTGATTTGGTGGCTTAACATAAACCCTTCTTGAGGGTTTCTGAAATGATGTTTCAATTGCAATAGCATAGCCGGTGCGAGAAATGTTCCATCTTTTGGTTGGAGACGTACAATTTATGTTAACGTTGATCTTACAGCCTTTCGAGGTTGTTTTATTGGAGTCCTGACTTTGCTTGGATTTGTATACTATTTTCCACGAGTTTTTGCATGCTATGCATATTTTAGCACTAGATGATGACTGTGGAGCTTAAGGTTTAATCACAATAATAACAAAAAGCCTTTTGCAACTTCTTGCTTCTTTGGGAGGTATGCATTATTTTCACTAGAATACTCCAAATGAGAATGTGAGGCCAACAATAGCCAATAGCCCAAACCCATCTTGTTACCATCCTTGGCAGGGGTATGTTATTTATTTGTCTTTATGTTCTTTGATTCTCTGCTTCTCCATTAATGGGGAGGGATTCAGAAGCTGTGTGATGGTCATATCTTTTTGTCTAAAGGCAGTGAATCATGAATGTATGATTCCAGTGAAGAGAGTTTCAGACGAAGGGAGGAGGCAATTGATGTGAAGGGTCTAAAAATTCCAGTCAATTTCATGTCAATTTCCAGTGCCAAAATCATATAATGTAGATATTAATTGTTTTCTGTCTTTTTCCTAAAATTTTTCTAAGGCTTCAATTCAATTTAAGAATAAAGAACAAGTGAACTGCTTTTTCATAATTGGTGCAGCCCATAATGCTGGGTAATATTCAGCTGACTGAACCTTAGAACTTATAAAGTAGATTTACCAACATAAGCACCAGCAATAGGCTAGAAGAGAAATGTCATCTCAAGGGTTTCTCTCTACCCATTTTTGTGGCATATGGCTGTGTTTATGGCCTTTCTTTGCTGCTTTCCTCATGGCTCGTGTAAAAGGTTTATCTATTATCAATGTGGGAAGATTGGATAGATTTGTAAAGTTTCACTAACTTTTTTTCCTTTCTCCATTTCTTTTTTTCCTGTTATCAGGGCTTCTTATTCTCTCTAGATTTAGCTTCTCTCTCTCTCTCTCTTTTTCTATTTTAGCATACTTATATCTTTAAGAGAAAGGCAGTGAACAACATTTCATATAATCCATTTTGTTTAAAGCTATCTCTATAATATTAAAAGTAGGACAGTCTGGTGCTGAAAATCTCCTGCTATTGCTTTGGATAGTGTTACTGTTAAGGGAAGGGATGATCCTATTATGTTGGTCCATTGTAGACAGCCTTGCCCTGAATTTTCAAAAGGCTGAATGCATGTCCCAAACCTCCCAAAATAATTGTCTTTCTTTCTAATTTAGTCATTTTTTATATCATTATAAAAGGATAAATATGATGACCCACCCACCAAAATTAAAATTTTCTGTTGTGAAATTTAGCCCTTGTGAGTTCTAAAAGAGGTTAAAAAAAATTTAATCCTAGACTTTGATAGCAAAAAAAATTCATACGCTTTGCATGATCACTAAAACCCACTATATAACCCTTTAGCGGCAGTCAAACTACTTGTTCCAAGACACAGCTAGTAGGTGATATGGCACTGTTCTCTGCGCTTCCTAGCCTCACCTCATGCTTACACCGTACAGCACCTGGTATAATTTGCTTTATCAATTTGGGTGGGATTTAGAGTGTTTGGTAGAGAGGGGAAGGATAGAAATAGAGAAGAAATAGGGTGGGTCCTGCACCTTCTACACTCTACTTTAATTAAAATATCTCTCTGCTATTTCCATCTTCTCAACCAAACACACTCTTAAGAATTTTGTACGTCCTTCCTCCAATTTTCTTGAGGTTTATACTCGCTTTTCCACTTTCATGTTTTAGATCAATTAGTTGGTTCCTGGTGCAAAGTGCATTGTTTTAAGGATTTCCCTAAAAGGTATGCAGAGAGTGGTAAGCTCTTCTCCTTTCATGTTTTCTCCTCACCCCTTCCCCTGCCCCTCATTCTGGTTTTGGAGGATCCCTTATTCTCAAAGAGGAGTGCTAGCAACACACTCCCATTGGTTGAAATTCATGTTGGTCCCACTATTTTGAGAATGGGGCCCACTAAATGGGGATTGGGGTCACATATTTAGTGGGATCCACATAAATTTCACACAATGAAAGAGTGTGTTAAAAATAGAGTATTAGAGAATGTTTTGCTAGCATTTCTCATCCGCAAATTAGATCACTATTTATCCAATCTTTGCTTTGTCTAACTTATGAAATTGTGTGGAGAAAATGACTTGATTTCTGTGGCAGCCTTCATTTGCTGTTTGCAAGATCCTAACTGGAGAATTTTGGGCCCTCTATAGATTGTCATGCATCTCTCCCCTAAATTAGGAGCATTGGTTGGTTACTGATTGGTGTTTCAAAATCTGTACAAATTTTCATTATCTATGATTCTTTTCTGGCTATAATGAAGTTATACTGTCAGTTCTCTTATACATGAGTTAACTGCTTTGTGCCTTAGAACCAGCAGAATTATGTTTTTTCGCCTTTGAAGTTAAAATTTCTTGTCATGATCTATATTGCTTTCTTTTGTTCCTAGAAAATACAAAATCACATAGGGAGGCACTGTATATGTTATTGAGGAGGGACTAGTTTACTTGATGGCTTGACATGTCTTTTCTATATAATTCAGTACCCTTTAAACCATCAAGCAGAAAGCTGTTTTCATCATGGATATAGATCTTCGGTTACCTTCTGGTGAACATGATAAGGAGGATGAAGAAACAACTACAATTGATAACATGTTGGACAGTGAAGAAAAATTGCATAATGGAGGTATAGATGGCAGAAATATAGTTGATACTGGAATTGAGGTACATGCTCTAAATGGTGGAGATTTGAATTCACCCACAGTTGATATTGTAATGTTTAAGGAAGATACAAATCTTGAGCCACTTTCTGGCATGGAATTTGAGTCTCACGGGGAAGCTTATTCTTTTTACCAAGAATATGCTCGGTCGATGGGATTCAACACTGCAATACAAAATAGTCGTCGTTCAAAAACATCAAGAGAATTTATAGATGCGAAGTTTGCTTGTTCTCGATATGGAACAAAACGAGAGTATGACAAATCATTTAATCGACCACGTGCACGACAGAACAAGCAAGATTCTGAAAATTCAACTGGTCGAAGATCTTGTTCAAAGACTGATTGTAAAGCAAGCATGCATGTAAAAAGAAGGTCAGATGGAAAATGGGTTATACATAGCTTTGTGAAGGAGCATAATCATGAGCTTTTACCAGCCCAAGCAGTTAGTGAACAAACAAGACGAATGTATGCTGCGATGGCTAGGCAGTTTGCCGAATACAAAACCGTGGTTGGTCTCAAGAATGAGAAGAATCCATTTGATAAAGGTCGGAATTTGGGCCTGGAGTCAGGGGAGGCTAGACTCATGCTTGATTTTTTCATACAGATGCAAAATATGAATTCTAACTTCTTTTATGCAGTAGATCTTGGTGAAGATCAACGTCTGAAAAATCTTTTATGGATTGACGCTAAAAGTAGGAATGACTATATCAACTTTTGTGATGTAGTGTCGTTTGATACCGCCTATGTTAGAAACAAATATAAGATGCCGCTTGCACTTTTTGTTGGAGTGAACCAGCACTACCAATTTACATTACTTGGATGTGCCCTGATATCAGATGAAAGTGCTGCCACTTTTTCTTGGCTATTTCGGACGTGGCTGAAAGGAGTTGGTGGTCAAATTCCAAAAGTGATCATTACTGACCATGACAAGACATTGAAGTCAGTTATTTCAGATATCTTTCCTAATTCCAGTCATTGTGTTTGCCTATGGCATATATTAGGGAAGGTATCTGAAAATTTATCTCCTGTAATTAAAAAGCATGAGAATTTTATGGCAAAATTTGAAAAATGCATTTATAGGTCCTTGACCAGTGATGATTTTGAGAAGAGATGGTGGAAAATTGTTGATAAGTTTGAACTTCGAGAGGATGAATGCATGCAGTCATTGTATGAAGATCGTAAGTTATGGGCACCAACATTCATGAAAGATGTTTTCTTAGGTGGTATGTCTACTGTCCAGCGATCTGAAAGTGTAAATTCCTTCTTTGACAAATATGTTCATAAGAAGACCTCTGTCCAAGATTTTGTCAAACAGTATGAAGCAATCTTGCAAGACAGGTATGAAGAGGAAGCAAAAGCAGATTCTGATACATGGAATAAAGTGGCAACCTTAAAAACTCCTTCTCCATTGGAGAAGAGTGTTGCAGGGATTTTCTCGCATGCTGTATTCAAGAAGATTCAAACTGAGGTTGTAGGTGCAGTTGCTTGCCATCCTAAAGCTGACAGGCAGGATGATACAACCATTGTTCACAGGGTTCATGATATGGAAACAAATAAAGACTTCTTTGTTGTGGTGAATCAAGTTAAATCTGAGTTGTCCTGTATATGTCGGTTATTTGAATATAGAGGCTATCTTTGTAGACATGCGTTGTTTGTTCTTCAATATTCTGGCCAGTCAGTGTTCCCATCTCAATATATTTTGAAACGGTGGACAAAAGATGCAAAGGTCAGGAATATAATGGGAGAAGAATCGGAACACATGCTAACTAGGGTGCAACGTTACAATGATTTATGTCAGCGAGCACTAAAACTTAGTGAAGAGGGATCATTGTCTCAAGAGAGTTATGGTATTGCATTCCATGCGCTACATGAAGCTCACAAAAGTTGTGTGAGTGTTAACAATTCTAGTAAGAGTAGTCCTACAGAAGCTGGCACACCAGGGGCTCATGGTCAGCTTTCCACTGAAGAAGATACCCAAAGTAGAAATATGGGCAAGTCAAACAAAAAGAAGCATCCAACTAAAAAGAAAAAGGTTTGTTGTTTATAAGAACTTGAATTTTACACTCTTGTGTTTTTGCTATCGTGACCTCCTCTTTGACCTGCAGGTGAACTCTGAAGCAGAAGTGATAACAGTTGGGGCATTAGACAACTTGCAACAAATGGTTTGTCCTCCTACAATATTAGTTAACCCGTAGAGAGTGTTTGATCTTATAGTCTTGGGGATAAAAAACTTGTAGATGAAATCTAGGCTTGATGTCAGGATTTATGAATTTATGTGAACATAGAGGGAAAAAGTTATGAAACATTACATGGGAATTCAAACTTAGTTAAATGAATACATGTGTCTGCTTTATTGAAGTAAACTGCAGTTCAGTTAAAAGGAACCTTTTTTTGTAGGACAAATTCAGCACAAGAGCAGTAACCCTTGAAGGTTATTATGGCACACAGCAGAGCGTGCAAGGGATGGTATGAATATGATATACCATAGTTCTAATATTTTATAATATACGTCCGTTTAGTGAGTAAACTTTATACATTTTTTTATTTGATGGTGCAGTTGAACTTGATGGGACCAACACGTGATGATTACTACGGGAATCAACAGACACTTCAGGGGCTGGTGCGTAGAAGAAATTGTGATTAATTTTTCTTATATATTTTTGACAGTGTAGTAATATAGAAACTGAGTTCTACATTTGCAGGGACCAATAAGTTCAATACCAACCAGTCACGATGGTTATTATGGTACACATCAGGGCATGCCGGGTCTGGTATGATTCACTAAAACTAATGATGATTCTCTCTCGTAAAGTTTGATGAATTCTTATACGGTCCAAACATGCAGGCACAACTAGATTTTTTGCGAACTGGTTTCACATATGGCATTCGGGTTAGTATGGTAATTCAAAACTTTTCTAGTTACTATTGTCTTTCTGAAAGAGCACTTCTGTAGTAATGGCTTCATTGTGGCAGGATGATCCTAACGTGAGAGCAACACAGTTGCATGAGGATCCATCTAGACATGCATGAGTGTCACTATCCTTTATAACGAGGTAGTTGATATTTTGAGTCAACCCCAATATTTTGTTGTGATGAAATGAGTAAATTTGTTGAACATGAATGTTTGAAGTTGTGATTCGAATCGTTTGTATTTATAGGGCTGGGGAAACGAGAGCTATAAGCTGATTATCTGGCGTTGAGAATGGAATACCTCGTGCCCGTTTGAGGTTACAATGGAAAACCTCCAAAATCCAGTATTTGTAATATAATACTGTTATATTAATAATATTATATAGGATTACTGCAATTAACCTCTATTATAAATATTAATAGATGTTGTAAGGCTTTAGCGTTCAACCTCTTTTGGAGATTGTTGTATTATATATTTTATTCTTTAGGCTACTTGAGAAATTGTAATTATGAAATATTAGTGATGAAGTATTCGTATGCTCATTTCCATTAGTGCAACAAACGAGTACAATCTTACATTTATAATTTCCTTTTTTCCTTTTGTTACTCTCGATCTTCTGTTTGCAAAATTAAAGTTAATTGGAGATTTGAGGGGGAAATCAACTATGTGCCAAATGACAAATTTGCCCAATTGAAGTTTGTAGTTGTCAAATTCGGATTGCCTTCACTTGGCATTTGGCACACATTTATCCTCATTTCCGCTATTATCTTTATTTTATTTTAAAAATTCAAAAACACTCCAATTCTAACCTTCCCCCAAACACCAACAACCACCCTAACCCTTGTACCCACCGGCGTTTGCGCATGCCAACGCCACCTTGACCCATTCCGGTGGGTGACCCCATCCCCTACAAACCACCATACCGCGACGAGACGACGATGAACCACCACATTTCATCGACGAGCCACCACACCTCCAGCCTCACTTCGCCAGCAATGCCTCTATTTTTGGTTTTTTCTTTTCAGATCTCGTTGTGATAGTGTATGGTGGCGTTATGCGTGTAGGTTATAGTTTTTTTTTTTTTTTTCCAGATCTGGCTGCGGGGAAGAAATGGTGCACCACGTTGACAACCCACCGCACCACCTGCCTCGCTTTCGCCAACAATGGTTGTTTATCGTTTTTTTTTTTTTACAGATCTAGAATTTGCAGTGTTAAGATGAAATAATTAAACTGTTTTTTTTGTCGAGTTTGCAAACAGAAGGGGAAATACTTTAGATTTGGGGTTCTTCATGTAGAGGAAAAGGGCTTGGAAGGATTCGGATGCCATTTTCGCAATTTCTCCTTATCTTAGATTATGGAATTTTATTTTTTTTTTTGTAATTAAAAAGTAGCAATCTATAATAGTTGAAGCAAGTCTGTCTTCGTTCAAGTTTCCTTTCTTTCTTTCATTTGGACGGTCGCCGGAATGGGAGAAGATGGTGGTGGTGCGCTCCAGCAACGGTGCGTACAGGGGATTAGGGTGACTGTTGGTGTTTGTGGGGTTAGAGTGTTTATTAATTTTTAAAATAAAATAAATACAGTGATGATTTTTAACGATCAGTATATTAAATTAATTATTTTAAAATTTAAAATACTATGAGTTAAACGTTTTAAACAGAAAACCAAAAAATATATTTTAAGAATATAAAGAATTAAAATAATTTTTTAAAAATTCAATGTAACAAAACAAAATTAAAATATAACTTAATTGATTAAAAGGGACATTAAGCCCACGGAATAATATTATGTTAAAAAAATTATTTTATTTTTTCAAAAAATAAGACTTGATTATAATACAGGTTTCTTAATTATAATTAAAAGTTCAATTGAATATTTTAATTATTAAAAAATTTAATTAGGTTTTTAAATTTTTTAAAAAATACTACAATCAATCTGATTTTTTACATTAGTACCGCTAGGTTGATTGACAGAAATTATGTAAATAAATATGGTTATACCGATTGTGTCTTTTACAAGGTTGTTTGAAAATTGATGTAAAAATATCTTTTAGATCAATTGCAAATCTTAATGACGACGCCAATTTTACAATGTATTCATGCAAAAAAAAAAAAATAATCTTATTTTACACCGACTATATTAAAATTATGTATAAAAATGTCTATTTCTATGACGGAAAGGATATAATTGGAATTTTTTTAAATAATTAAAAAATTTGATTGAACTTTGTAATAATTGAAAGATTTAGTTGTACTTTATAATAGTTGAGGGACCTAATTAAGCTTTTAATTATAAGTAAGAGCCAATTGTATAATTAAGTCAGAAAATAATTATAAATCTAAAAATATTAAAGAAGCAGTGAAAGAGGTAGAAATTGATTATATTCTAAAATGATATCAAAAAGTGATATTGTTAAAATAATTTACACTGTTAACTAATTCAAAAACATTGTTGATATAAATTTTAAGTTATTATAAAAGTTTACAAACTTTATGATTAAATAATAATATAAAATTATTTATAATATATTGAGATGTTATAAAAGAATTACTAGGTTCGTTCTAACAATAGAGTTTGGGATGAGTTTATCAATTTAAATATCACTGTAATTATGATATATTTTTAAAAAAATATTAGAAGACAAATGATTATAAAATAAAGTTGAAAAAGAGAATGAAGGTAGTATTTAATATATTATTAATTTACTATTTATTAGACTTTGACCTGTGCAATGTACGGGTAAACAGAGAATTTACGTATTTTTATTTGAATTTAATTAGTTTATTTAACTATAAAAATGGACATAAACACCCGTAAAAAATGAATTTTTTTTACTTGTTTTTACTTTGTATTTAACATATGTCACAATTTATATCTTAAATGTATTTACTTTTATTTAATGGAACTAAATAATTAAAAAATTATTAAGAAAATATTTAAAATATGTAAACCCACAATAGAATTAATAGAGCACGTGTAATATTTAACTTCTACATAAACATACATAATTAAATTGAATTGTATATTTATTGTCCTTATTCACTCAATGTAATTATCCCATATATGGAAATAAATATAAACAATTGTCAAAGAATGTGACAAATTTGACTTCAATTTTTTTTTTATCTAATTAACATCACAATTTTATCTTTAGATAAAATGATTATGTGCTGACATTGTAAAAAGTTTAACATAGTTATTCGATCATAACTCATCATATATGATAAGTTTGTTAACTTTTAAAATATAAATCTTAAAATAATTCAAACCGTGATTTATGATTGAATGATAATATAGAATTGTTATATATTAGCAGTGGATAAACATTAAAATCTTATCATAAATGTACTTACCTTTATTTAATGAAAATGAGTTATTAAACAATTTCTACTAAAAAAATATTTGAAATATGAAAAATCACAACAAAATTAATATATAAAGCATAATGTTTAAGGTGTGCTATTTGCTCAATGTGATTGGTCCAAGTATGAAAATAGACATTAACAATTGACAAATAGTGTAACAAATTTTACTTAAACTTTTATGTTATAAAATAGGCAAACCTCATGAAGTAAATCTCATATATGTTATAAAGTTATCACATTTTTTGATATAAAAATAAATATAAACATCATCCATGTAAAATTTGTATACCGTAAATTTAAATATGAATATCTAAGTTGTTTGAATAAAAAAAATAATGATTATAAAAAAAATCACCCAATAAATTTGCCTTAATATGAATACCCATGAAATGTATGGATATAAATATGGATTAACACAATATAAATAAAATATATCACAATTTACAAAATAAAATTTTATACTTTCAAATTAAAAAAATGAATAATGCTTTCATTTAAAAAGAAATTTAAAGATTATTTTATAAAAATTATATAAATTAAATTTAAATATAAATATCTAAAAATATTTTAACATTCAAAAAATAAATTGCTTTAAAATATTTAATCGTCACAATGAATTTATCCTAATATAATTATTTATATAAATATAAATATAGATTAACACAATATAAATACAATACTATTGTGTAACTTTTTTATATAACAAAGTTGCTTGTTAAAATATTAAAAACAAACATGTAATTTTTTTAGTGAAAACTAATAAGCAATGTATTAGAACGAAATGAGCAAAATTAAATCCGAAGTTTATAGGCTAATTTAAATTTTCAATTAAAAAAGCAATAAAAAATTTAGTTCCTTTTGCAAAAGGCATATATTTGTTCACAATTTTCAAACTCCATTTCAACGTTCATTCACACCTACTATAATTTTGAGAGGAGGGAAAAAGAGAAGAAAAAATAAAAAAGATGTTCTCAATAATACAAAGGTTTCATATGGATAGTGCTTCATATGTAAAATTACATGTTCTTAATCGTGTTCTTAAATTCTACTTAACAATTTTTATTAATTCAGAGAGAAAAAAATTAAAATTAAAATATATTAACCTCAAAATTTACATGAGATTAAAGAGAAGCAAAATGAACCAAAGAAGAGAAACTAAGAAAAACACTAAAAATACAACAAATTTCGTCACATATATATAAAGATAAAGATATAAACGTATAAATAAATAATTATTTTCTTATAAATTATATTAACTATTGTATTTAAAAAATATTATTAAATATAATATATTTATTAAATATCATATATGTTAATTAAATGTATATTTTTCATATCAATTAATATATGTTAAAAATCATTAAAATAAAGTAATTATTATAACTTTTTTGGTACAGAATTATTATAAAATTATATATATATATATATATATATATATATATATATATATATACACACACACACACATTAAATACATATCAATTTAATTTTTTATACATAATCTTATTTTTCACAAATAATAAGATATATAGAAAATATAATTAAAACATCAAATATATCATCTTTTAAGTTATTGTATTGTTAATAGTAATATAACTCTTCAAATTCTATTATAAAAATAAATTTATACAATTTAATAATTATATTTACATACCTTTATTCAATAGTTACTAAAAATATAATTAATTAAATATATTTTCATAAATAAATATAAGTTACGTGACAATTTTACAAATATAAGAGAAATGAAAATGTAAATGTAAGTGATATCATAAATTTATAAATTAAAATATCTATGTAGAACTAATGATTAAAAAAAAAAGATAGATAAATATAGGGAAGGAATGAAAAAAGAATATAAGAGAAATGAGGTATGGAAAAATCAAAAAGTTATTTTGCATTTGTCCTTTTCTTAAGAATTATCAACAACATATATTATAAAATTATTTTGTAACTTATTATGTTTCTAATGTTATATTTGTATACACTTTTTTAATTAATTCTTCTAATACTTAAAAAGAACTAATTAATAAAAAAGAAATTATATTGAAAGTCTCAAAAATATAAAAAATTTCTTAATATTTCATTAATCTATTAAATATGAATATTATTAGAATATTTTATACAATTTATAATTATTTTTCTCTCTATCATATCTTATATTTTATTTTTGCACAAAAAAGTTAAATATATAAATTATCTCACATTTTCTTCTTTTCTTATCTCTTTTAATTGCCAAAAGAAATATATAGAAAAGAATGGAAATACAATTTCTATTTTCTTAACTTTACTAAACATGCCCACTCACTATTATAAAAGTGTTTGTTACATGGAAAATTTCCTGCAAATTTTGCAAAAATATCCGCAGGAAACATGTTACTTGCGGATTTTCCTATAGATTCAAATTCATAGGAAATTCGCTCATTGATAATGAGTTGTAGTGGATTTAAATTCAACAAGAAAGTTTCTTCTGGATTTTTCCCCAACAAATTTTGCAAGAAACTCTTTTGTTGATTTTTGTAAATGTAAGTAAATTTCTTGTAGATTCAAAGTCCGTAGAAAATCTACCTCCGAATTTAAAAGATATATTTAATTTTTATGAATATTTTAATTATATATTTAAAATATTCATATAAATTTATTCTGTGATATCTTGAAATTTTTATTGAAGACAAAATATTAACAAAATTTTAAATCATTGATAATAATAATATTAATATACCAAGTATTCTAATTTTTATGATTTCCTAAATTATAAAACAAAGATCTACAATATTGGTGTGGAAAGTTCCAGATAGCATTTCAATTTGTGTTCTTGGATTGAACATAACAAATACACATGGAGTATTATATTAAAGGAGTGTCCTTCTCCTTAGTGCCACCAAACTACACCAAAACACAACATTAGCTCAACTAACCACCATCCAAATTTGGGACACTTAAATTCTAGCTCTCTCTCTGTTGTGTGTGTGTTGGGCTATATCATGGGTAGTTGCAAGGATCCCAACAATGAAGATGATTATCCATAAAATGGTATAAATTGGTAGGGGGAGGGGAGCCTAGGGCCCATGACTAAAATGAAAGGCTCTATGAACCAAAATGGTTCATATGATTCATTAGTATCATTACTACTTTGTTTTTTATGACAATAGGATCTTGCCCTGTGTTTCATTAATTATTACTACCTAGCTTATATGATTGCTAATTAACACATGTATGCAAGGACTTTTAGGAAGTTGTTGGTGATATTTGAGAGACTTGCTAGCTGTGGAATATACATGAAGCAATTATGTGGGAAATTTGTTCACATGAGACCATGATAAAATCAACCAATTGTTCGCATGAGACCATGATAATTTGAGCTTACACATAATAATCAAAACATTCCAGATTTATTCCTTAGTTGTACTAATTAGTGTTCACTTCCAAATATATCTCATCAAATATAAAACTGAATAAAAAAATGTATAACATTAATCAGTATGGAAACTTACTAACGCATATCATATTAATGACATTTTCTCAAATGAAATCAAACCCATCAACTAGCATTAACTCATCAACATTCCTACAAGATTTACAAATATATACTGCTAACAAAACGACTAAAGAATAATTAACACAAAAAACTTTAGAAACAACCTTCATGTACTTAATTACCAACAAATAAACAACACCCTCCCCCCCACCTCCAACATGACTTAAACCCTTTTGCTTCAATTTGGCTAGAATGACCACAATTGCTAGATGTAGTTGTACTCAAAGTAATGTTCACAGAACACAAGTCTAAGAAACCCAACAAGCCCATCATGCAGTCATAGCAAGTAATGATTTTTACTAGAGAAAAAACAATTTGAAACAATTACAGGCTCATAAAAACCTCTGATTTTTCACAATGGCTCCATACAAATCATTCCTTGCATCATAATAAAAAAATGAAGAACCTATTATTAGTCAAATTCCATATGTAGATCATAAAGAATTCGCAACCAAATAAAATATGTTAAAATAACACACCTCTTCCAAAAAAATGAAATACTATCCTATCCAAGATCACTATCTTTGTCATTTTCATTGTCATAATAATGTTGGGGGTGATGAAGGTTGACGAGAAGAAGTGGCAACAAACCCCAAGTGTTCCCATTAAAGCTTGTAGTTGTTTCTTGGTGTCACTCAACTCTTCTATCATTTCTAACTTATCTTGCTCTTGTTTTTGCAATGATTAATTTAATGTATGGATTTGATATTTGATGGTTGACTTGAAGACATAAGTAATGATCTTCCACATTTCCAAGTCCAAATACTCCTCCTTGTTCCCCAATTGTATGTACCCATACGTCCAAGTCAGAAGGCAAGTGATCATTAGATGGTTGGCTATCAACTCCACCTCTCTTAAAGTGAATGTTGTAACAACCCACATTCGTTACATGTTCATTTTACTAATACATATTTAAAACTATCATATAATAATATGAAAATACCTATAATTTTGTCATTGTTCAATCCATAACACAATATACATATCAAAACATAAAGGTATTAAGCCTTAAGGCTTTACAAAACACAAATATATAAGGCATACATTACCAAAAAAGTTCTCTTTTGAAGCACATCCACAATAAACCTCAATATTATACACAAGACCTAAGCTGGTCCTCTTACTACATACAAATATACAAGAATAGATCGAAAGTAGGATTTCATTCCATCTTCAACATCCATGCCCACTTCAGTCATGAGCGGTATTAGAACTTGCAACATCACCACTACCTGTTCCTGTGCCAACCACAAATCATCACAGTCAAACAACAAAAACAAAAAGCGCAAAGGTAAACTTATTTATAAAAGTAAACATAATATATTTAAAGAGATAAGGATAGGAATATATTAACTCAAAAGAGAAATCTAATAAATTTTTTTTTCAAACAATTTCAATAACATTCATTAAACTCTCAAGCCATACTTTAATTTCATATGCAACTACACCGTGAAATGTCATGCAAACTCAAATCCTAAGAGGTTTTCACCTTTGGGCAATCAACATAGATACATCTCTTAACATAGTCTCACTCCCTGGCCATGCAGGGATGACCTACAATTGATCTTGTGGAGGAAGTGTGATTTTATCGAATATAGACAAGTGTGGGTATTGACTTACGTCTGTAGGGTTTGTAAGACCTTACATTTATAGGGATTCACCCACTTGTCTATCTTATAGGAAATTCTCATTAGCCACCATGAAAATCCCCAGTGCTAGGTTGAGAGCTCACCAAAGACCTTCAACTTAGGCAAAATTGCAAATTTGGTCCCTCAATTTATCTTCAGTTTCGGATTTGGTTCTCCAGTAATTTAATTCATGAATTTGGTCCCCCTATTTTGTAAAATTGTGCAATGTTGATTCCCCAGGCCATAATTGGACATTGACCATTAACAAGTGATGTTGACTGTCACATGTCACACTCTTATTGGATGATGACTGTCACGTGTCCTGTTCTGATTGGATGTAAACTCCATGAAAGATGAAATGCATTGTTGTTTTCATTGACCAATCAGAATAGGATACGTGACAGTCATAATCCAATAAGAATGTGACACGTGGCAATCAACATCATTTGTTAATGGTCAACGTTCAATTGTGGCTTGGGGGACCAACATTGCATGATTTTACAAAATAGGGAGACCAAATTTGTGAATTAAATTATTGGGGAACCACCAAATCCGAAACTGGAGATAAACTGGGAGACCAAAAATGCAATTTTGCCTTCAACTTATGTGCCTACCAATATGCAATATCATGTACTCCTCTACAATCTTGATACCACATGTTCCCTCTATGTTATAAATTTACCATTTTCCTCATATCATGCTTATAAACCCATCTAGCAGTTCACTAAGCCCAGGTAAGGAATTCTCACTCTAAATCCTTACCCACATCATAATATTTTTCTATATAAAAATGTGAATTTTCTAACATAGCTTTAAAACTCTAGTTGACATCTTTTAATCCTCATATGTCATGCTATGAATGAATGAACACACTTAAACAATCATATGAAGTTCATCATATCATTAATTCACCATTCATCTACTCATCAACATGTGAGTTTTGCTTACACATAGTCATCAAACTATCACAAATATTCCAAAGAAAACAAAGAGAAAAGACAATAAAAACAATCATAGCACCTGGGTCAATATATGGGCAACTTGCGAAATTGAAATTGCATGAATTAAAAGTCATACCATACATTGTTGAAAATATTGATATGTATACTTTCTAAAAATTTAATTTGGTATTTAATACCAATTTTTGTGAATACAGAATTAAACATAAAGGTATCCTGTTAGTCCCAATTTTCTTAACAATACCCTCAACGTTGGACAAGAATAAATTCTTCGATTATCAGGCTTTTTAAATGTTTTAATATAATAAATTGTAGCCTTAGATTTTTATTTTCATGTCCAATAAATGGAACTCAATTTCATTCACTATAGACAAAGTTATCGCAAAAATACCAACACTTGTTATGCCAAAAACGCACCACAACAAACATTTTGTTTTTCAACCACATACTCAAGCTCTCAGTGCCATGAATGGTATACCCAAGCATTCAAACTCAATATAAATTTCTAAAAACTGATTTTTTATGCCTTCTAACCCAACATCATACCCAAAAACATCCTTAATGAAACTTAATCTTGAAAATCCCTAAATATCTTATCTTAGGTTTCAAAAAGGGAAAAGGAAACATCAACTCACAATAATCTAATCACTCAATATTTCAACATCATAACATAATAAAATATAGGTTGAAGATTCCCTTACCCACAATTCTTGAAATCCTTGGATAAAGCTAGAGGACACTTGAGGGTTCAAGGAGAAAATGATATTTTTTCAACTTTTGCTATGAAATCAACTAGAGTAGACCTAGATTAACACCAATATGTGTTTTAATGAAATATTTATCATCCAATTAAAATTCTAGAAAAGAATCATCTCATAGCATATTTGAAAAAGGAAGGGAACTTGATCAAAGATGAAAAAAGAGTAAGAATGAGGCTTACCAACACAACAACAATTTGAAGAAGTTTTAGAGGAAGAAGAATAAGTCATTAAGTGTATGAAAATTCAAATTCTCCTCAAGAGAAAAAAGAACTTAGAGAGGAAGGTAGATGAGAAAGAAAAGAATGAGAGCAAAAGGATGTCGGTTCTACGCATGAGATGAAAAGAAGAGTTACTATTTTCCCCTTGTATCTTATACAAACACCCATTTTCTCCTTGTTTTTTAAACCAAGCTCATTTACACGGATCCTAGAACTTAGCTCAAACTCATGTAAACCCACCAAAACTTATCAAACACTAGAAACATAACATTTTAAATTATTATTATTATTATTATCAAAGAATATAATTAAAATTCAATTCCTTTTTCATTCTAATCAAACATTGTATCATATAATTTAGAAAACCACAATGTTACAAATGTGGAATTTTGAGAGGATAATTCAAATTTCTTTTTTTTCTTCAATTTTTTCATACACCATGAAAAATCCAATCAAGTTATTATCATAAAAGTTTAGTTTTAGAATGATAAGCTTGGTGAATATTTTGTAGTTAAACAAATATGTAGACCTTGGTGGGGATAAACTTCAGCTTAAATGTCTTATACATTTTACTAGAAGGAAAAAGGAATGGTTGGTGTTTAAAGTCGATTTTGAGAAGGTGTATGACTCGGTTTGTTGAGATTTTCTTGCTTACGTAATGAAGATGGAATTTTGTGAAAAGTGGATCCATTGGATCATGACATCTTTGTCATCTAGCTCGGTGTCAATGTTGGTAATTGATAACCCGATCATGGAGTTTCAACCTAAAAGGGGGCTTAGAGAAGGAGATCCATTGGTGCCTTTCTTATTCACTTGTGCAGAAGGATTGAGTGGTCTAATGAGGGAAGTGGTAAAGAAAAATATGTTTAGTGGTTATGGGGTAAGGAAAGAGAAGGTGAATATTTCTCTATTGCAATATGTAGAAGACACAATATTCTTTGGTATGCCTACTCTTTCCAATGCCCTTATTATAAAGAGCATTATGAAGTGTTATGAGCTTGTGTCAAGATTAAAGGTTAACTTTATTAAGAGTAGATATGTGAGTGTTGGGATACCAAATAGTATGGTGGAAAGGTTTATAGGTTTGCTCAATTGCAAAATTCTTGTGATAAATTTTGTACACTTGGGTATCTCGATTGGGGAAAATTTGAGGAAAGATTCAACTTGGAGGCCTATTGTGGAAAAGATTGTGTGGAAATTCATTGAGTGAAAGATTTTCATATTTCATTTGTTGGTAGAGTATGTCTAATAAACTCGGTATTATGTTATTCTTTTGCTCTTTCTTTAAGTTGCCTAGTGTTGTGGGGGAGGAGGATTATAAAGTATACAAAGGAGGTTCTTGTGTGTGTGTGTGTGTGGGGGGGGGGGTGATAAGGAGAGGGAGAAAATCAATTGTGTGAATTGGGAGACTATGTGCAAGCTTAAGGCACATGGTGGTCTAGGAATTAAGGATACTTTTATTTTTAATGAAGCATTGTTGGCTAAATGGAGATGGGCTCTATTTCATAGTAAGGGAGCACTATGGGAGAAATTTTTTAGGTCAAAATATGGTGGATGGATAGGCTTGTTGGAGGAGTTCCCTAATTCCTTAATGTCTATTTGGTGGAAGGATTTAAGGTCCATTTATGGGGATGAGGAGGAGTCCAAGTGGTTTGATAATATGATACAATGGAAGGATAGTGAGGGAAACATTACAAGATTTTGGTTTGATGCGTGGTTGCAAGGTCAAAGTCTCGTTACCATTTATGGTAGGATCTTCTCCAACTCAACACAAAAAGATGATTGCATTGGAAATATAGGTAGTTGGGAGGACGTGGTGTGCATTTGGTGATGAAAATCCTAATAAGGATCAAATTAGGGATTTTCATTATAAAAAAAAGAAAAATAAAAAGATGGATCAAGACAAGAAGTGGAAGAATAGTGCCACAATTCAAATGAATTGATGAGTTAAAGTAGATCCTCCATAAATAATGAATTTTTTTAATGAGAATCAGGGTTACAAGGAAGAACCAAGGAGAAGCACTCTCTTTATTAGCAACAATCTAAGATTTCAATTATTCTACAAAAGGTCCTTACAAAATGTTTAAGAGGTATATTCATTCCTCTCACTAAAATGAGCACTAGGACCAAGGCCCAAAACTAATACACTAAAGAAAAATACCAAATTAACTAAAATAAAACTAGTACTCACACATGAGTTCAATTACAAAATTATTAAATCCCAACAAAGGATTCTAAAAACAACTATTAATCAAAGAGTTCACTACAATTTATTATCTTTCTGTCTCCTTTTTCTTCCTTCTCCATAAGTGAGTTCATTTTCATATTAATATTCTTTTTAAGTTTCTTCAATCTTGACCTAATAACAACTCCTCCCAAGCTAAGTTCCTCATCCCTTTGTAGTCCTTCATCATTCCCTCCTTGAAAAGAATTCATCCTCAGATTTGAATCAATTGTACCTTCATCACAAAAAGATAAATCACTAACATTGAAAGTGGTACTCATACCATAATCAAGAGGCAAATCAATTTTATATGCATTGTTATTTATGCGTTCCAAAACTTAAAAAAGGCTATCTCCTCTAGCTTGAAGTTTAGACTTCCTTTGAGAAGAAAACCTATCCTTCCTTAAATGCACCCACACCTAATCATCAGGCTTAAACATCAACCTTTTCCTCCCATTGTTTGCATGTTTAGCATATTGCTCCATCTTTCTTTCAATTTGAGCCTTCACCTTCTCATTCAAGTTCCTAATATAAAGAGGCTTTGGAAAGCCCACATCAATTCAATATAGTTGAGTCAAAGATTGAAGACTTGAAAATTAGTCTTAGGTTTTTGTTTTTAATCATTTCAGAATATGAAATAGATTTTAAAAGATGTGTCATTTGTATTGGATGTTTTTAGACTAGGCATGATGGGTGATTTGGTCTTAGTTTTCTTATATCCATGCTTAGTAGAAATCAAACATGGTAGATTAATAAATTGATGTCAAAGTTTCTTAGATGCAATGAGTTCAACACAATGTAATTGATTACAAAGTTTAGTAATCAATTACAAAGTGTTAGAATAAGCAACAAAACTCACTTCTACTTGAAATTTGGCAAGAATCATCGAATTAATTGATTACTAGTTTCAGTAATTGATTACATAAGCCAGTTTCAGTAGAAGGAAGACCTTGTGGCTCGAGATAATTGATTACCACATTGAGCAATCAATTAGATTGAATTTGGAAACTTTAGGAGCTTTCTATGTGTCAAAATAATCTATCACCACATTTAATAATCAATTATTCCAAAACCACAAAAGCTTGAGAAGCTCTTTGTGAAACAAGATAATTGATTACCACATTCAGTACTCGATTACCATGTTTATGGAATTCCAGAACAAAGAGGGATTTGAACAAATTAATTGATTACCATATTTGATAATTGACTAAATCAAATTTAGCTATTAAAATTATATATACCCTCACTTGTTCTTTCTCATTAGTGACTCTTGATACGATCTTATCTTTTATAAAATACATTCTAAACGTCATCTAAGGGAATTACTCTGCATTTCTTCAAGAGATTCAAGTTGATCAAGATTCATTCATTCATCATCATGAGTTGATAATCAAAGGAAGAGATTGAAGATGTTGTGATTGGAACATCAAGGTGTATTCAATCCAATTTTGACTTCTTTCTATTTTTTTAATCTTGGTTAGGGTTACCATGGGTTTTTTGAGTTGATAGGGTTTCAACTCTTGGAATTCCTTCTTGTATGGTTCAACAAGGTTTTGGTTTTTCTCTTGTAGGGTTCAAGGGAAAAGTAGAACTTCAGAGAATTGCAAGTTCATAGTATTTGTACTTGATTCTCTAATAGACGAAGTTCTAAGGGATCTTAGAACAATTAGATGTAGGTCTTCTTGAGGACTAAACCGGTATAAATTATGTGTCTGATTCTCTCTTTCTCTAACCCTAGGTTTTGATAATCTGTATTGATATGTGTGGGCCATAAAACTCTATTTTCTAAGGTTTTTGAATATATTGGTGTCATGTGTTGTTGATCTTTCTTCATCAAGTTGAAATTCACTAGTTTTTTTTATCTTTCTCAAAATATTTTCTTTTTTTAGTCAAAAGTGGAAAACAATTTTGGACTTTATTTTGATTATAAAATATTGTCTTTTGAGAAAACCTTGATTTGTAAAGGGGTATTGATTTTAATTGAATCTAAGAAATAATTGATAAAATTTTAAAGAATCTATTCTAGATTCCTGGTTATTCCAACAATTAGATGCATCACATTCAACTTCAAAAGATTTAGCAAAATTAGGCAAAGAAAGAATAAGAGCATGTGTGAGTTTCTCTTTCAAGATATGAAAAGCTTCCTCTTGTTTACTTCCCCACTTAAATCCCACATTTTTCTTTACAATTTCATCTAAGGGAGAAGCTAGTGTGCTAAAGTCTTTCACAAAGCGCCTCTAGAAACTAGTTAACTCATGAAAACTCCTCACCCCACTCACATTCTTAGGGGTAGGCCAATCTCTAATACCTTTCACTTTCTCCTCATTGATTTGCACACCCTTAGAGCCCACAAGAAATCCTAGGAACACTACTTGATTAGTACAAAATGTGCATTTTTCCCTATTTGCATATGAGCTCTCTTTTCTAAGCACTTCCAAAACACTCCTAATATGTTCCAAGGGGTCATCAAATGTCAAACTATAGATCAAGATATCACCAAAGTACACATCCATTTACCATTAAAGTGTCTCAAAACATGGTTCATTGATCTCATGAAAGTGCTTGGTGCATTAGTTAGGCCAAAAGGCATGACCAACCACTCATAAAGTCTAAACTTAGTTTTAAAAGCGGATTTTTGCTCATCCCCTTCTCTTATTTGAATTTGGTGGTAACCACTTCTCAAATCTATTTTGGAGAAACAACAAGCACCATCAAGTTCATCCAACAAATCATTAAGTCTAAAAATAGGATGTCCATACCTCACGATGATGTTATTGACAGGCCTATAGTCTGTGCACATTCGCCATGATCTGTAACATTCCATTTTTTCATAAAATAAATTAAAAATGATTTTATTTAAAATATATAGAGTCTTTGGAAAATAATGAGGTTTTTCTAATTGAATAAATAAGAAGAAATAATTTATTAATTAAAATAATGGTTTTAAGGTAAATAAAATAAATATATGTTCTTAGAAAATAAAAAAGAGATTTTATTTATTCATTTGATAGGGAGTAAAATAAAGTTTCTTTTTTATAAAATAAAAAATAGAGTAAATAATAGGATGAGAATAGTTTAGCTATAAATAAAGACATATTAGGTCAGTTTTACATTTATGATACATTTCTACGCTCTCTCTTTCTCTCAAATTTGTTTTCCTTCTTCTTTTTCTAAAACCCTCTCTTTTTCCCGCATACATTCAAACATGTCCCAGTAAAACTACGATCTCGAACTCTTTAATCGTTGGATCATAATTAAATTTGAACACTAGGTGTGAAACTTATTTTCTCACACCTTGAATGTTGAAATTTGCAAAATAATGTCTTTGGTGAGAGAAATGGCCTTTGCACAGAGCTCTTTTTTTTTCCACATACAACCAAACTTGTCACAGTAAAAATAAGAACCCAGACTCGTTAACTGTTGGATCATCGTCAAATTTGAACACCAAGTTTGGAACTCACTTGCGCACATCCCCACCGTTGGGATTTTAGAAATAATGTTTATAGTGAGAAAAATGTCCCTCGCATGGAGACAGTGAAGAGGCTCCAATCTCTTCTCCTTCTCTCTAACACTTAGAAACCCTAGCAGAACAACCAGAGGAGAAGCTTGAGAAATCTTAGCAAATCGCTAGAGATGCCACTATCGCTGCTGGACTACACATGTGAACCCTCTTAGAGGTAAGAGATGAGTTTATCACAATTGAGGTTAAAATGAACATGTGTAGGGATCTTTAGAGGATCAAATTGGGATTTATTTTGGGATGGTTACTGTATTGTAATTCTACCTTTATGATTATAATTATGAGATTATTATGTTTGACAGGCCAATTGATGCTTTGATGCGAATTGGTTGATAAAATTGAGTGCTCTTGGTGTTTTCGTATTTTTGACCTATGATTTTGATTCATTTGATTTTGATATGATTATGTGAAATTGTTTAAGGGGTTTAATCATATGAACATAACATATTAATATTATTACTGTGTGACATGTATATGATGCATGAGACGTTATAATGTATTGTCTTTGGATTATGGGAGTGTGATGAATTATGTGTAAGTGACAAGTTGAGTATGTGTTAAATTGTGAGATCACACATGTATTGA
Source organism: Glycine soja (assembly GCF_004193775.1). Classification (NCBI taxonomy): domain Eukaryota; kingdom Viridiplantae; phylum Streptophyta; class Magnoliopsida; order Fabales; family Fabaceae; genus Glycine; species Glycine soja. The sequence continues at coordinate 15,150,224 of NC_041005.1, forward strand.
GATGTTATATGCATTGAGTTGTGAGTTATGAACTGTACAATCACATGACTGTAAGATCCTGTAAGGGAGACAAGTTAATGCCAACGAGTATTGTGATGAGATCCACTGTGGGAACCCGATGAGTTTAATCACTTTAAGGCACGACGAGTTAAAATTATTTTGAGAATAATTGAGGAATCGTGTGTTTTGTACAGTGACAAGTTGAGTATGTGTTAAATTGTGTATGTGTTAAATTGTGAGATCGCACATGTATTGAGATGTTATATTGTGTATGTGTTAAATTGTGTAAGTGACAAGTTGAGTATGTGTTTAATTGTGAGATCGCACATGTATTGAGATGTTATATGCATTGAGTTGTGAGTTATGAACTGTACAATCACATGACTGTAAGATCCTTTAAGGGAGACAAGTTAATGCCAACGAGTATTGTGATGAGATCCACTGTGGGAACCCGATGAGTTTAATCACTTTAATGCACGACGAGTTAAAATTATTTTGAGAATAATTGAGGAATCGTGTGTTTTGTACAGTTCATAGATAAAATCTGTGTGCTAAAATGTTTTTTGGGTTGGACTTGAATTAGGAGGGAGAGGCCTTAATGGACTCTTTGGAGTCTAGGCCTTAGGGTTAAATACACCCGATTTGAGTGTTCCTTTAAGCCTGTGCCGACTCGCAAAACAGCGTGACCTTGACTGGTCTCCCTATGATTTTACCTAGTGAGAGTAACCTGACTTACCAGTGTGTGATTTATCTTGTCATGTACTCCTAGGCTTCCGACGAGGTTTTTCACTGACATGGTATCACATTGCATATAAGATTAAGTCTTGGTATATCTGTTGCATAATGCTTGTATATTGATCGATATTGATTAGTAGAGTGATATTGTGGTTTGATCCTTGAGTACGTGAATGATGTGAAAATGAATGAGACGTGTTGTGTTGAGATGTGATACTACGCGACAAGTGGTGGAATGACGTGAGCTGTGTTTAAGTAAGTTGTATTTCATTTATATATATGTATATCTACATGTTGTCTTGTTTTTCTTTATTAGTTAGGAATGTGATAATTCACTCCTTGTGTGCTGTTTGTGTTTGGATCTTGTGATGATCTCGAACCTTGTGTTCGTGGAAGCATATGACTAGGTGGATTGGTTTAAGGAACCTTATGCTGGAGGATGTCAGGACACAATGCTCTGATAGGATGTGACATTGGGGTATGGGTTTTTGCATTAATTGCATGAAGTTTTGGAGATGTAGTTTTTATCATTTTGTTTCACATGCTAAGTCTTTAGTTTTTCCCTTGGAGTTTTGTTTGGTGATTAATGAAAATGTGAACCTTTTACTCACATTGATTTACTTACAATTTAATTGAATAAAATTGGTTTAATTAGATTCCGCATTTTATGTGTTTTTTTATTTATATGCATGTTGGGGTAAAGGGTGTTATAAGCTTTCTCTTATCCATCCTTCTTCCACAAACCCTTCCACTTGCCTTTGAATTTCCTTTGTTTCCTTTAAATTGCTTCTATATGCTGGTTTATTTGGTAAAGAAGCTCTGGGGATGGGATCAATCTGATGTTCAATTCTTCTTAGAGGAGGTAGTCCATGAGGTATGTCTTTGGGAAAAACATCCCCAAACTCCTTTGACAATTTTTTCACACCTAGAGGCAAAACAATCTCACTAGAAAACAAACACATATGTTTAGGCATAAGCAAATAAAATGGTTTGTCTTGCTAGAATCACTCTTTTTTTACCTCTTTTGGTGTTATGAACAAACTTTCTTTTACTTCAATTTTATTTTCACTCTTTTTTTCTTTTTTTATCACTCTTTTCTCTCTTTTCATGTATTTCGTTCTTCTCACTTTCTTTACTCTCCTGCTCTATTTTTAATCTCATTTTGATTTGATCCTCATATATGTTACTTGGAGACAAAGGTTAGAGAATCACCTTACACCCCTTGTGTACACAAGTGAATTCATTGGATACATAATTATGTACAACTTCTCTATCATATTGCCAAGTCCTACCAAGTAGAATTTGGCTAACCTCCATTGGAGCAACATCACACAAAACCTCATCAACATATTTACCAATGGAGAATGTAAGCAAAACTTGTTTTTCTACAATCAACTCTCCATTCTCACTCAACCAAATTGCAATTTGTAACACTTGGGGTGAAGAGGGAGGGGGGGGGGGGGGGTAAAGCCAAGATTTTCTATCAACCTTCTACTAGAAACACTTGTACAACTTCTCCCATCTACGATCAGAGAATAAACTTTTCCCTCTACTAAGCACGTAGAATGGAAAATATTCTCTCCTTGTGTTTTATCCATTTCTTTACACGTGCTTCCCCATTTCCCAACACCACCATTGTCTTCTTGTTAGGGCATTGAGAAGAAATATGATTCTTCCCAAACATTTAAAACACTTGATAGAACTACTCTTAAAAGAAGTGGAAGTAGTATTTGAATGTGTTACTATTAGAAGGCTTCACTTATTGAGAATGAGATGATGATTCCTCCTTCTTGGATTGGTCCTTCCAAGTTGAAGTGTTGTACGAAGACTTCTTGTATATTTGCTTTTTCTTCAATTATTGTTCCACTTTTATGGCTCTATGTATGAGCTCATCAATGCTATTGTAGGTTTGATGCTCCACCACATCTTAGATGTCTCTATTCAAACCATGTAATAATCTAGCCGTGGTAGTTTCTTGAGTTTCTTCAATTTCATCTCTTATCAAAGAAATCTCCGTCTCTTTGTAATACTCATCCACACTTATATTTCCTTGATAAAACTTTTGCAACTTGTTGTGCAACTCTCTTCTATAATGAGAAGTACAAACCTTTCTTTCAAAACCCTCTTCATCTCTAACCTAGTTGTCACTCTAGGTCTTCTCAACCAATCCACATCAACTTGAAGTTGGTTCCACCACACAAGAGCATATAACCTTCAAAATCTATACTTACCAATCTTATCTTCTTTTCTTCACTATAGTTGTGGCAATTGAAAATTTGATCAACCTTTATTTCTTAATCTAGGCACACCTCCGAGTCACAAGTACCTTGGAACTTTGGAATTTTAACCTTCACATCATCCATAGCATCCATATTTCTCTTATCTTTATGACTCCTTTCTCCTTCGTAACCATCATCACTACCTTATGAAGATGGAGGTGACCTATGATGTCTGATTGAACATTTGTAGTTTAGTATTTTTTTTTATTCTTCTTAGCTCAATTGAAAAATTTTTGACCTTTATTTTATCACTTTAACTTAGTTTTGATCTTTGGCAAATGATTAAGCTTAATGGATAATTGTGGCTTATTTTCAGATTTTTGTGCTTACTTAACCTATATTCCTTGTGTAGGGTCTATAGGATACTATAGAACTCTAAATAGAGTGTGTGAGTAGTCCCTGGAAAGCTAAGAAAAAGTTATTCAATTTTTTCACAAATAAGCTTGGGTCAATTTTTCCATTACGAGGGTCAAATTGAACTTGGAAGTCAGAACCTCTACACTTGAATAATTGGGCTGCGAATTTGGGCTTTGCTTTGTGTAATTAGTTTAATTAGGTAGATTAAATGGGCCTAATCAAGGCCCATCCCTTTCTTTTGAGTAGTAAATGTATATATTAGTGAAAGTTAGTTATTTAGTGAGTTAGTTACTTCATTTTGTCCAAAAACAGATTTAGTTACTTGTTGTGCAAGTTTTAGAAAAATTCTTTTATCTTTTTTTTCCCTCTCAATCATTCTTCATTTTTCTCCCTCTTTTCGCTTCTTCTCTTCCTTTTTTCTTGCAAAAATTTTGTGGATTTTCCACTGGCGATGATCATGGAAGGCTAAACACTTAATCAATCCAAGGATCCACTCCAAGCAAGGCTAAATTTGAGTTCTGGTTTAGTATTTCTAATTTGTGTGAATGTTCATATTTTTCTTCAATCCTATTTTCGAGTTTCATGATTATGAATATTCTTAGGATTGAAAACAAATTAGTTTAGGGATTCCTTTCCCAATTTCAACTTTAATCATAGATTGTTTGGATGATATTCCAACCTAATTTGTGATCTCAATGAGTTTAGGGATTAATTTGATTGAAACAACTCTAATGACATTGATTGAACTCTCACAACATGATCATTCTCTACAAAACTATGATAATTCATTTGCATTGGTTTGATGAATTTGATTGATGATTTCGAATTTGTTTTACAACTTGTTTGTGCAATTCTATTTGTGTTCTACAACTAAACTCTATTTCAGTTTAAATTTTGTATTTATGTTCTGTGTTTTCATATTTCTTTCTAGTGCCTACCAACTATTCATTGAAATTCTCCTTGATGATTATAAGTGAATTAAAGTAGGAACCAAATTGAATCATATCTCTGAGTCGATCTAGGTTAATCCTTTATTGCAAAATTTCCTAGTTTTATTTGTTTTGAATCGATTTGGCAGTCGTTATCAATGTCTCTTCCTCTCCATGCCTTCCAATCAACTCTTGAGTACTCCTTTTCATATCATCAAACCTTTCTCCCATCCTCTTTTCAATATGTCTTTGCATCTTCTCCATTTGTTGGGTCAAGGATGTCATTAATTTGGTTGTCTTAGGATAAGGTGGATCATTATCATTTTCAGATGACATACCTATAAGAAGATATTAGTCACAAAATATAGAAAAATAAGACCTCACCACTCACTGAGTGTTTTACTCAAGAGACACTCGTGTATCATACTTTCAAGGATTTTCTATAATGTTCACTTTTGCTTACAAAGAACCTCCAATTCAATATCCAAAAAAGTATTCAATGTGAATATGTCACAAATGGAAGCTTAACTCAATAAGGTCAAGAAAAAGAAAACTATAAGACAAAACTAAGAAAATTTAAAGACACAATAAAACTTAAAAGAAGTGAAAGGGACAACTCAAAAATAGAATGTCAAGAAAAGACAAGACTAGAAGACACAAGAGTAAATAAAAACATAAACTAAGTGTAACGTCCTGAACTTTCGATAACTAAAAATAGATGTTTGATGTATTTTTTGTGTTATTCAATTACTTTATTAATTTGGATGAGTTGAGGTATTATATGAATTAGCCATGTGTGATTTGCTTGATGTGAATGTTGAATTATGTGGATTTTTATAGACTTAAGTTGAAATTATGAGATTTCAAGTTTTACCTAAACTTGTTTTGGTAAAACTATAATCTTGAATTCGTTAACCGTTGGATCGTCTTGAAATTTAAATGTAGGCTGACAACCCAATTCTCATTTTGACCGTTGGGATTTTGAAAATAACATTTGGAGTGCAATTTGTTGGAGCAGCATTCGCCTAGGCGAGTAGAATTTCGTCTAGGCGAGTCTGAGTTGGATCAGCTCGCCCAGGCAAGCATGATTTCGCTTGGATGAGTCTTGAAGGATACAAATACGTCCAAGCAGTGTAAAACAACCACTTTACCTCCATCTTCTTCCCCTAAACCCTCTCCCAACACCCCTAGCCTCCTCCTCCGCCACCACTAACCACTTTGTGTAAGAACAAGTGTATTTAAGAGATAAAATGAAGTAAGGTGTATGAAAAGCAAAGAATTTGGTAATGATGTAGAATGACCTTTTATATATATGACATATTTTTTTAGATACCATTTTTTTCTATTATTTTTCTCCAATACTTTTTTTTTATATTTTCAGTCCCTCTAATTGCCGAGAATTCCTCAATTTTATAATATTTGTTAAAACACCCAAACTCACTCAAATTCAATTTTTTATGAATCAAATAAAAGGATTTTGCCACAACTCTTAAAAGCAAAGATGAACACTCAAGAACCCAGTGCAAAATTTCAATCAATTTTGAAATAAACAACACATGAACTCAAGGGGGGAAATGACGCTCAGCACAAAAGTGGTGCCAATAGCAATTGATTCAAAAATCACAAATGGTCATGCACAAATTAGATTCTCCAGCACTAGACACATAAACAAGTCAAGGAATCGATAAAGTATAGCGTGCACACAGAGGAAAAAGGCGCATCACAAAAAGTAATTAACCAACCAGTAGCAACAAAATTCAAGGATTAAAAGCATGGAAAAATACCAATAGGTGGTGAACATTTAAATAAATGACATAAAGAGCAAGCAGCTCACGAATAGGTTCTTTCCTCTTTCTCCACCTATTGGTTCAGCTTTTCTTCCACAAACCAGAAAATGCACCGATTTAATTGAAAGGAAATTGAAGCAAGCAGCTCACGAATTGAAATTAGTGGCGCAATGGAAAGTACCATATTACTATCAAAATTGACGCATAAAACCGTTGCAGTGATGCCACCAAGTGACATGAACTGAATCACGTATTCAAACCCAAAGCAAAAATTGATGCTAATAATTTTCAATCATGTTAACAAACTCTGGCACAAATTTGATATTGAAATTGGCTCTTAATACCAAATGATGAAAACCCCATAAGGATAAAATTTCAGCATGGTCAAATTGGGGATTTTCTTTGAAAAAAAGGAAAAAATGGATCAAGACAAAGAAGTGGAAGAATAATGCCACAATTCAAATGAATAGTTAAGGTAGATTAACCACAAAGAATGGAATGGGAACCAGGGTTTCAAGGAAGAAACAAAGAGAAGCACTCTCCCCGTTAGCATCAAACTAAAATTTCCTCCTGAAGATGTCCATAAATGAGTTCATCTTCATATTAATGTCCTCTTGAAGTTTCCTCAACCTTGATCTAGTAACAACTCAAGGTCCTCTTCTTTTGTAGTCCTTCATCAACTTAGCTGGAGAAGAAGTTGATATGCAGAAGAAAATATGGTGGAAGAGTTTGTGAATGAACTCAATAGTGCTAGGTTACACTTAGGAAATGGAGATAGTTGGGTGTGGGTTGAAGTAACTGATCGAGCAATTAGTGAGCATGGACATCTTTGAGATTGGAAGATTAAAGTTTCAGCAAAAAATTGTTCACTTCTGCTAGAAGATAGTGAAAGATAGACTACCTACTAGAGTTAATTTAAGGGAAAAGAAGGAGGGGTCATTACATGTGCCCTTTGTGTAGAGATGCAGCAGAGCCAGTGCAGCATTTACTCTTGTCTTGGAGGCTTGAAATAAATGGTGGTGTGTGCCAATTACCAAGCTAGCTTTACTCAAGGTTATGGGGAGGATATTGTATATATATATATATATATATATATAATAAAAGATGGTGTTTAGAGGGAGATAGTTCGATGTTCGAAAAGCCATTCAATCTTCATCTTCATTATTGCAACTCAAATTTCGGACTATGCCCACAACCCACCCATAATGTAAACATAGGATCTTAAGGAAATTTCACATTGTGATGGTTGTTGTGATGACCATGGAGTGACGACACCTCAAGGAAAAAGAAGCAAATGGGCAAAGTGAGATATTGAGAGACATATTGGCCTTAAGGACATGTAGGACTTTCTTCCACTTAAATCATACATACATACTTCATTGGTGCCAATTTCTTCTTGTGTTCAAAATTTTAGGAACAATTGTAGAGTGAGTTCTCTTCTTAGAAATGAGTTATAGTATTAATCAAATTCATGTATTAGTTTTTTTGTAAGTTTAGGTATCTCTTATGCACCTATTAATATATGCATATATTTGATTGATGAAAAAAAAAAAACATGAGAACATAAAGTCATCAATAAATAAACAAATATGGATACTTGTAACAGATGAGGTAGATCTTATTGTTTTTTCTTCTCTTCTTGACTCTGCTCAAGTAACTTTGTGTGTGAAGATAATGTAAGATAGCCTTTCTTGCTATGTTTTCTGATCCCACCCATTTCATCAAGTATTGTCCCAGAGTGTAACCACAGCTGTCCAATATCCCGGAGAACCTTGTCCTGAACCCAATAGGTACCCATATTTTCCCCTGAACATCTTGGTGACATGCCCCCGCTTCTATTTGTCTAGATGTTATCCAAACTGGTTCAAGTACTTGAAGAGCATATCTTAGCATCTAAAATAAATGACCTCCAATGAATTCAGTCACATCACATATAAGGTTAATCTCTCACATGATCATGTGTCCGGAACTTGATCAGATGAAATTATGTAAAAAAAAAAAAGATAGACTCAATTAGAACTTAACAAAAAAAGAAAAAAAGATTTTTTTATTTTTTTTATTTTTATGATATATCTAGTGCTATCAAGTAAAAAACATTTAAACCTAACTTCTAATAAATTTTTCTGAATATTAATTTGTTGACTAGATTAGTACTAATTTAAAAACATTGCCAATGTCCTTCCATTTCAACTTTGACCTGCTAGGAAATGATTAAACATCAAAATTCATTTTGGCACAAATGTCCCACCTAACAAGGTCATGCCCACTTTAACCACTACGTTTGAAAAATTGGAGTTAGGATAAGATTAATTGACGTAGTGAGGAGAAATAAGACATGGAGGTGTTTAGGGAAATTTTAGTGAAAATAAAAAAGTAGGGAGGTATATTCCAATAATGAGTATATATATATATATATATATATATATATATATATTTCTTGATTGATTAATTTGAAGATATATTTATAATTGATTAATTAAAATAATGTCTTATATATTAAGCAAATTATTTTACAAGTAATAATTTTTATTTTAATATTTCTTGCAAATATAAATAGAAATTTATCCGTGGGTCTTAAATGCGAATATATGTCCACAAGAAAATAAATCCGTAGGTATTTTCAGTGTATTACTTTTTTGGCATAAAAATCCACAAGAAATTCATGTGAATTTGTTTCAACAGCAAATTTTGCTGAGATACCTTTCTACTAGTAACATTTGGGTTAAAGATTCGATTAAACAACATTAAATAAGTTTTTATTTAAAATCATAATAAAAATAGTAAGTAACATTTTTTAAATAGAAACTTTTAATTTTAAATTTATTAATAAATATATCGCAAACACTTGTTAATATAATACTGTTCTTCTTTTTTAAAAATAAAACTTATTTAAAATACAATTCTATAAAATTTGAAAAAATAGAAAGGAATTTTGTAGAAGTTGAAGTAATAAAAATAAGAATGTTAAGGGAGGTGGGAGATGTCCTATTTTTATGCTTTACTTTCATGCAATTTGTACCATGGGAATTCTCACACTTATTTAGTGGTGATACTTTTGTTGTGGGTCTCTCTAATTAGGTAATTTGTCTTTGTCACATTAATATTATGGCCTCGAGTTTTTTTTTTTTTTTTTTAAATTTCTCTCATCGATTATGTTTGGAGAAAAAATGTCATTATATACTTTATGTCATTTTAAAAAAGACACGTTTCATGCAATTATTAATGAAAAAAATATACAATTCAGTTAATATATTTTTGTTAATAAAGGAAGATCACCTGCATCTTTTTGAATAACAGGGGAAATTATTTTTGTAAATGAAAGATAAAAGAAAATTATAAAAATTATGAGATTCAACTCCAACAAAGAACTAAGATAAACAATGTAAATGAATTAGGGGAGAAATGCTTAATCACTTAGGATAAGGAGTGTAACATCTAGTATTTGAATGCTAGCTCTAACTATAAGTTGTTGTGATATTTACGTGTTTGTTTAACTATAACACATGCTTTATGTTGCCTGATTTATGAATTTGTGTTACAATGGTAATGAAGTTGTTTATATGTTGTAGTAAAAAAAGTTGCTTATATTTTATTATTAATTTATAATTTATTATCCTTAAGTTATAAAGTACTGTGTGGGATAACTTTAGTTATAGTTAGTGATTGTATAATCACGGATTGTTGCGAGTAGGATGAAATACTTTAGAGCTTGTTTGAGGTCAATGGGGTCAAATACAAAGGGTGAGATATACCTCTATCATTCCAACTTATTAAATTGTCATTGAGATTTTCGTTCAATCTCAATTATGACTTCATTAATTTAAAGTTCAAATATCACTTTTGTTTCTTTAATTATCTTATTATTTTTTTTTTCAATTTGATTATTTATCTTTTAAAAATCTCATTGTAGTCATTTATGTTTTAGAAATGATTCACTTGAATCCTTTTTGTAATGTCCATCTAATAGTGCAATAAGCACAATACAACATTCTCACGCTTTGAATCCTTACCCTCATCACAACATTAAACTTTGCAAAATGTGAATTTCCTGATCAAGTTCTAGAATTCAATTATGGCATTTTCATAATCCCATAAAATAGTAAAAATGATAATCAAAATTCATTTGGAAATCATTTATAAAGTGTTATACAACAAATCTCGTTTAAGCACCACCTAAATCCCGCTTAAGCGAGAATTTCATAGATAATTTGATATTTTTCTATCGTTCTTGCTTATGCTATGATTCTACCTGGCTTAAGCTAGAACTACATCTAGACTCACCGTTTGTCACATGTCACGCTTAAGCAAAAATAATCCCTCACTTAAGCAAAACAGGGTATGCAAATTTCGAGTTTCTATATAAACGTCTCAAATGACTACCAAATCAATCTCAATTCGAATTTTACCCCTAAATACAACATATAAACATCATTACACACCCAAAAACAACATTTCAAGCATAAAATATTCAAAAAAAGCATTCAATCAAACTAAAGCTTCCTTTATCCTACAAAGTTGAGATTTTCTTGAGGAAGAGACTAAAATAAGGAACTTGGTGATTCAAGAGAGAGCTTTTTCTCAAATTCCTCTACAGCTCCAACTAGAAACATGTCAAACAAAACCCAAAGTAAACTTAAATTAAATTTTGATCCACCAATCAAAATACCACATCAAACCCTTTTCAAGATCTCTTGAAAAGAGAAGAAATAAGAACACAGAGGACAAATGAGGAAGAAGGAAGAAGTTTACTTACTCAATGGTGATCTAAGAAGTTCTAGAGAAGAAGAACAAAGTCCCATTTTGCATGACTTCAAAGGTCTTAGCTTGAGGGAGATGAGACTTGGAAGGGAAAGAAGAATGAAGAAATTAAAGGGTGGAACTTTCCAATGAATGTTGTTTCTGCTCACAACTATTGATGATTGCACGTGTGAAAAATCATAATAAAATTAATAGAGCTAAAGTGTTGTAGGTTGAGTTTCGAGTTAATGTAACGAGGGGTGTTATAACATACCTAGGACACAAACTCTTTTTTCAATCTTCATCTTGAACCTTGACTTCATTGCTTCTTTCTTCTATTTTTTGTTGTGATTTGATTAGTTGAGAGTGTTTTTACTTGTTGGCTCTATCTTCATGAAAACCCATAGGCAGAACTTCATTAGATCGACATCTTTAATGCTTGAAAGTTTCACTGTTCATGGAGTCAAGTTATTAGTTATCTCTTTAATGCTTACAACCACCACCTTGTGTATATTTATGTTGCCAATCATGTAATAGGTTTTTACCACCACGAGCTTTAATCAAACCACATAGTATATATTTTCTTACTTTTTATTTTCAAATGATGATTTTTTTTCCATTATTTTTATATCTCTTTATTAAGTTCAAATTTCTTTTATATACAAAGTGGATATTAAACACATTTTCATTGTGTTATATTTTTAATTTTTTTTAACACAATTGAAACATGTTTATGTTGTGTTAATTTTTTCGTAAAAAATTAACACAACAAGAACATGTTTTTTTTTTTTTTTTTTGGTTTTGTATTGAGATCTAATACCCCTGATACAAAATGGAAAAACATTTATTTTGTGTGATGAACAACAAAAATGTGTTTTTGGGAGGATATTTTTGTAAGAAACATTAAACAAATGATAACTTAACTAAACGAAGGGTGTAATTAACAAAGCCCTAACAATTTTGGTAGGAGCTACGATTTTTTGTTTTCTTTTTTGATAAAAAAATAACTCTAGTTGGCCGTTTTGTTTCGGCTCTCAAAGTCTAGTAACTTGTTATTGGTATTTAACTTTTATTTTGCTATTTACACTTTACTATGTTTCTAATATACTCCTTCTACTAATTTTTTCCCCTAAAAATACCCAAAATACACTCTCTTTCATCTCTTTGCATGAGTCTCTCTTATGAAAGAATGTTTTTCTAATTTTGTTGCCCTACTGTTAACAAGCCTAAGAATTTTGGAAAAATAGAGGTGGGAGAGAAATTTCTAACTTTGAAGTTTCAATTGTTAACTAGCTTTAATCTTGTATGTAATTGACTAAAAGTGCTTTTGTGAAATGGAAATTTTCCTTGCTCGAAAATGGTTTCCTTCGATGGCGGTGGTTCTTGATGTAGTGACCATTCATATTTGTGCTGTGTCTCATTTTTCATTGTGCTTTAAATTTGGATTATGCTGTGAAGTTGTGGAATTAATTTTTTGTTTTTTTCTCCCCTGTGGGATTGTGCCTTTTGCTATGAACCGTAGAAAGATAAAAATAATTTCTCTGTTTGTCAGAAAGAAAAATTGTGATGATGTAACATGTGGTCAATGTACGCATGAAATCATGGGCGTTAGCACTCGGACAAATAAAAAAGGAAGCCAATTTTGGAAATACAAATTTGAGTATATTTTTTGGAAGTATTGGGGTATTATTGAATTGAGAGATTGCTATAATTTGATGACAAATTTCTGGAATGCATTGATTGATGACAATTCACAAATGTGAAGGGGAGTAATTTTTGAAATGGAAGAGGCATCGCTGTATGTATAGAGGAGTGTGTTTTTTGAAGAAAAAAAATGAAAGAGAAGTGTATTAAGTAATAATAAGGTGTGAAAATAGTAAAAGCCTTTAACTTTATGGCACTAGTTCAAACACTTTTATTGAATGATTCTTTGATAAGAAAAAACTCTCCCTCCCCCCCTCCCTCTCTCTCCCTCCCTCTCTCTCTCTCTATATATATATATATAAAAGAAATAGATATTTAATTCATTAAGATCAATAAAAATAGTTAGATCAGTTAATTTATCATAAATTATAACTTTATTCTAAGACTATCATTACATTAATGATTTAAGAGGTTGTGGTTTTTCAAAAGATAAATTTTCAACCAAAGAGTGTATTTTCTTTTCTAGACAACTCAATAAATGCACCCACTTTCATGAGAAAATGAGAGTCATCATTAATAGGCATCACAATTAATTAGGAGTAAAAAGGAAATTTAATAATAAAGTAGTGCTATATGTTTCTTATAATTAGGACAAAAAACTGTTGTCTTTTGTTTTTTATATATACAACTAGATGTGGTATTATATTTTAAATATTTAATCATTCATAATATTTTTATTTTAAATTTGTAAATTTTTAATCCAATCATAAATTAGTATTTATTTTTAAATATTGTTTTAATTTTTATTCTTATAACTTTTGTACTTGTTTTGTTTAAATTTTTAATCTGTCATTGTATGTTCATTTTGTGGAAGTATATTAAATATATTTTGGTTGATGTAAGAAAATTTATCTACAGTAATATTATTAAAACACACTTATATGATGGTATGAAATTTAGTTTTAATGCTTCTTTATGACCTTTTCTATTAAAAGAAAGCTTAAATAATGTTATTTTTACCATTAAACAAAATTTGTAATAATTCCTACAAACTTCTAATTTCAAAATTCAATTTCCTTTGCTATCATGAGTGCTCATTTTAGATAATTAACTTATCATCATCTTTCTGATGAATTTGACTGATCATGGCTATGAAAATCTTGAAAAAGATTTTAAAATCTCATGATCTTATTCAAAACACATTGCTTTGAACCAATTTGTCAACTAATTAATATTTTCCTTCTTTAAACAAAGTGTTTAGGACCAATTTGTCATGAAATGCTTGGCTTCATCTTCTTCACCAAAATTCTAACGTTAAGATTCTTTGTAATGGCATCTTTGGGTCCAAATATAAATCTACTTGTGTTTTCCATTCTCCTCCCATTCTCCAAATTAGAGTTCGTTCATATTCGACAATACTTAGCTGTGTTGAATGGGTGGTGGGTTGGAATCAACAAAAGGTGCTTCTTCTTCACACTACAATAACGGTCTTGTTATTTTCTGTAATTGCAAGAAAAATGTTATGATTTCAACTTCAAAAATGACCAAGAATCCATGGAGGCTATTCTACACATGCTTGCAGCCAAAGGTTTGGTGATTTTTGTCTGAATGTCATTGAATGCCTTTGTTTTAGCTTATTTTACTCTACAAATAACTAACTTTTGTTGATCTTGGAAGTAAAGATCACTACTACAAAATATAGATTTAACATCACACGATTAACATCGGTTTTTCAAAAAATCGATGTTAAGAAAAATACGGTGGCATTTTTGTAAATAAGTCGAGTTAGTTAATATCGGTTTTGTCAAAACTGATGTTAACTACTTGATGTTAACATCGGTTTTTTAAAAACCGATGTTAACATCAACTGGTTAACATCAGTTATTGAAAAACTGATGTTAACATCAACTGGTTAACATCGGTCTTTTAAAAAACTGATGTTAACCAGTTGATGTTAACATCGGTTTTCTTTATAAAACCGATATTGGGTTATAGATAAATTAAAACCCAGAAGGTTTTCCCCCCGTGCGCTAGCTCAGTCTCAGAAACAAAAGTCTCTTTCTCCCTCACCGTGAAGACCTGCCATTGTGGTCTCCTCCACACCATCGTTGTCGCTAGGGTTCGTGATCGCCGTCAGGGTTCGTGACCGTCGTTGGTCCATTGGAGTCCGACTTCAGCATTCAACACTAACACCAACACTGCAATTTCTCAGTCAGGTAATTCCTTCTCTACAATTTCTTGAAATGAGCTTTGTTAAGTTAAACCCTATATGGTTGTTTTTCATCACCCCCATACTCCATAGTTAACCCCCATGCTTCAGACTACCTTACTTTAGTTAGGGTTTATGGCAAGTAAACTTCAAACGACTGTAACTTTTGATTGGAATGTCCGTTTGAGACCCATAATATGTCAAAACGCTCGAAATTGAAGGAGGATTCCCTGGGCAAATATCGATGTTAACATCAACTGGTTAACATCGGTTATTGAAAAATCGATGTTAACATCAACTGCGTAACATCGGTCTTTTAAAAAACCAATGTTAACCAATTGATGTCAACATCGGAACCGATGTTGGGTTATAGATAAATTAAAACCCAGAAGGTTCACCCCCCACGCGCTAGCTCAGTCTCAGAAACAAAAGCCTCTTTCTCCCTCACCGTGAAGACCTGCCACTGTGGTCTCCTCCACACCATCGTCGTCGTTAGGGTTTGTGACCGCCGTCGGTCTGTTGGAGTCCGACTTTAGCATTCAACACTAACACCAACATTGCAGTTTCTCAGTCAGGTAATTCTTTCTCTGCAATTTCTTGAAATGAGCTTTGTTAAGTTAAACCCTAAATGGTTATTTTTCACCACCCCCATACTCCATAGTTAACCCTCATTCTTCAGACTACCTTACTTTAGTTAGGGTTTGTGACAAGTAAACTTCAAACGATTGTAACTTTTGATAGGAATGTCTGTTTGAGGCCCATAATATGTTAAAATGCTCAAAATTGAAGGAGGATTCCCTGGGCAAATACCCTAATGTTGAATGATCCCTTGGTCCAAATGGCTACATAAATCAATATGAATTAGAGCAATATACTACTAATATAGTACATAAACAAGTCATATCAGCATTAGGCAAAATTAATCAGCCTTCATTCCAAGAAAGAAAAAAATAGAAATCAACATAGAGACTTGAAACCATAATACCTTCTTTTCCATGTTATAAACACCTTGTTTGTCTTAGCTGCCTAACACACTTCTTAAGTGCACTGTCTAGATGGGTGACTCTATCTTCAAGTGTTGAATTTCTGAGAGTCAGTGCCTGGACTTGCTTCTTTAAACTTGTCACTTCATTTTCAGCCTTCTCCCAGCCTGTAAGTTTATAGAAATTATGCAGTTAAGAGACAATCTAAAGTTGTCACTTACATTCACAACCGTTGCAGATAGATTTTTTGACATATTCCTCAATCCATCAGTTACATCTCCATCCTTAATTATACTATCCTTTGCTCCATTTTCATCTTCCTCCAATAAACCATCAAGTCCCTTGTCTGTTGTATGTGAGGTGACTTCAGCTGATTGTGCATTGATTTATAAGGTAACTTTAGGGGACTAGTTATGTCCAATAGGAGATTCATTCAATGCCTGATGCTGTAGAGACAAGAAAAACTAGACTTATCATAAACTAGAAGAATAAACCAACAGGATAACAAAGAGATCAACTTCTAGGATTAAAAGATATGCTATTTACGCTGGTTTAAACTAATGTCTGACAGTGAAGTTAGTACTATACACATCCTTGACTATACTAAATATATACATGGGTTGCACTGTTTTTTTATCGTTTTTCTAAACCGCCTACTAAATGTTTATATTTATATTATCTAGAAAATCCTCATAATTTTCTTCACTATCCAAAGAACCAAAACAAATTGTTTTCAATGTTTCTAAAACCAAAATTCTCGAGCCTTTGTATCTAATGGCAAGGTAACTTACCCACTTGATACGTAAGAACATCATGGTAGTTTATGGCAAGGTAACTTACCCATTTGAGTGTTTAAGAAATCTTTTCGCTTAGACCAAATCTGTGAGCAATTTATGAGCATGAGTTTATGCTAGTTTGTATTTAACAACAATGCAGCTAGGAATAGAAGCAACCACAGTGTATTGCTTCTTTTGACATTGTAGAGTACGACATTAAAAACTGTTAAAGGTAGGTGGAACTGGTTAAACCAAAGTTGTGTACATGTGCAGTTTTGCAGTGGTCTCGACACTGAAATAGATGTTATGTACCAGTTGCGATAAACATGGTTTCTGCTTATGTAAAAGCTGCAAATTAGACACGATCTTCCTGTTTGATGTCTGTGCTTCTGATTCACACACTTAAGTATCTAAACCTACCTTTTATTTAGAGGTTACATTTTAGGGAGAAAATCTTTTTTATTAGTATTTATAGTACCAAATGACAAATAAAATTCCCTATTTTATAGCTATTGATTATTACTTGTTGAGATCCATTGAAATTTTACAAAAACAACTTCAATAAATAATTGCATCTTATAGATTTGTGTTGCTGTTGTTGATATTTCTGCCATTAAAAGACAACTGATATATGATATACAAATTGTTTTCATTATGAGTGAACCTTAGATTCCCGTTTGAGACTGAATGCAATGATTCTTGCGGACAGTTTGCATTAATCAATGTATTCAATCTTGAATTGTCCATTTGGACAGTTTGGGGAGATTGATATTTTTATGGTAGATTCATGCGTTAAGGTTAAAATTATTTTGTTTAATTTGATGAAATTTCGATACAATGCATTTCTAGTTGTTCTTTGAGTGCATACTTGATTATTGGGAAATTAATTTCACCGATTTCATGTTGTGTACTTGGAGACCAATGCGAAATGCTGCCGAAATTTTGTCAAATTTAACAGAATAGAATTAACCCTGACGTACGAAGCTACCATAAAATACGGTCTTCCTAAATAGGATAGGGCCACACCTGTAACAAAAAAGTGAGATTTTCATACATCGGCCAACTCACCAAGTATGACAGAGTTATAACTTAGATGGATCAAAGTTGGATGAATGAAAGTTGCATTAGCCCAGAATATGAGGAAGGTGTCGAGCAATTCTTACAATTTGCTTCAGAAAGAGGTCGACTGGATGAAGATGGAAAATATTGTTGCCCTTGCATCAATTGTTTGAATGGTAGAAGGCAAATACTAGATGACATGCGGGAACATATGTTGTGTGATGGAATTAAGAGGAATTATACGACGTGGATATGGCATGGTGAAATGACAGACATGTAGGGTAAGCCCCAATCCGAACCGTTTGATGTAGAAATGGGAGATCGCTTGGAGGACATGATTCGTGACCTTGGACAAGAGTCTTTTTTGCAAGCACATGCCCATGTGTATGAAGGATTGCAGAGTGACTCAAAGAAGCCTTTGTATTCGGGGTGCAAGAACTCCTTGACGCTGTTGTCAGCTGTCTTAAGTCTGGTTAATGTCAAGGCCAGATTTGGGTGCAGCAACAAAAGCTTCACTTCACTGCTTCAAGTAGTGCACGATCTGCTTCCAGAGGAGAACACTTTGCCTAAAAGCTACTATCAGGCCAAGAAGATACTGTGTCCGATGGGTATGGAGTATCAGAAGATTCATGCTTGCCCGAATGACTGCATATTGTACAAGCATGAATTCAAAGAAATGTCCAAATGCCCTAGGTGTGGGGCGTCACGGTACAAAGTGAAGGATGATAAGGATGATAGTTCAGATGAAAACTCAAAGAGGGGCCCTCCAGCAAAGGTGTTGTGGTATCTTCCAATCATTCCAAGGTTTAAGTGTCTCTTTGCTAATGAAGATGACGCTAAAAACCTTACCTGGCATGCAAATGGGAGAAACTCTGATGGAATGGTCCGTCATCCGGCTGACTGCTCACAGTGGAAGAAGATTGATGGTTTGTATCCAGATTTCGGGAAAGAGGCAAGAAATCTTAGGCTTGAACTAGCCAGTGATGGAATGAATCCATATGGCAATTTAAGCACTCAACACAGTTCATGGCTAGTTCTGCTAGTAATTTACAATTTGCCTCCTTAGTTGTGCATGAAGCGAAAATACATGATTTTGTCTATGATGATATCCGGCCCAAGACAACTAGGAAATGACATTGATGTTTACCTAAGTCTGTTGATTGAAGACCTGAGAAAGTTATGGGACGAGGGGGTTTTAGTGTTTGATGGGTTTCGCAAGGAGACTTTTAAAATACGTGCAATGCTTTTTTGTACCATTAATGACTTTCTAGCATATGGGAACCTCAGCAGTTACAGTGTTAAGGGTCATCATGCATACCCCATCTGTGAAGACACAAGCTACATACAACTGAGACATGGTAGAAAAACAATGTACACTAGGCATCGCCGTTTTCTACAACCTCATCACCCTTACAGGCGATTGAAAAAAGCATTTAATGGAAGTTAGGAGCATGAAACTGCGCTGATACCGTTGATTGGTGAGCAGGTCTTCTAGTGGGTAGAACACCTGAATATTATTTTTGGAAAGACTCAAAAGAAGGATAAAAGTAAGACTTGCATATTGAAGAAGAGGTCCATTTTCTTTGATCTTCCATACTGGTCTAACCTTGACATTAGGCATTGTATTGATGTTATGCATGTGGAGAAAAATGTATGTGACAATGTCATTGGGACACTCCTTAACATTCAAGGCAAGACGAAAGATGGTCTGAATACCCGTCAAGATCTAGCTGACATGGGCATACGATTGCAGTTGCATCCAAGGTCTGATGGTAAAAAAATATACTTGCCTCCAAGCTTGTCATACTTTGTCCAAAAAGGAGAAAATCAGTTTTTGCCAGTGTCTGCGCCGGGTTAAAGTCCTACAAGGATACTCTTCAAATATTAAGAGCCTTGTGCAGTTGAAGAAGCTTAACCTAGTGGGGTTAAAGTCTCATGATTGTCACATGTTGATGCAACAATTGTTAGCCGTGGCCATACGAGACATTTTGCCTAACAAAGTCAGGTTAGCCATAACTCGCCTGTGCTTTTTCTTCAATGCCATGTGTAGCAAAGTCCTTGATCCTGTCAAGTTTGATGACCTGGAAAACAAGGCTACAATTATACTGTGCCAGTTGGAGATGTATTTTCCTCCTGCTTTCTTTGACATCATGGTCCACTTAATTGTTTAACTGGTCAGAGAAATCAAATGTTGTGGTCCTGTTTATCTGTGCTAGATGTACCCGGTTGAGCGCTACATGAAGATCTTAAAAGGGTATACCAAGAATCTACATCGTCCGGAAGCATCTATTGTTGAAAGGTACATCATAGAAGAAGCCATTGAATTTTGTTCAGAGTACATTGAAAAGGCCAAAGCTGTTGGGCTTCCTGAGTCTCGCCATGATGATAGAGGGGGCAGTAAGGGTTCAAGAGGACTGCATGTTATCACTCCAAGTGTAGAAGATTTGTTACAAGCTCACTTGTATGTGTTGAACAACAGTAGTGAAGTTTTGCCATACATACTTCAGCATGAAGGTTTAGTCAAACAAAGTCATCCAAAAATGTCAAAGAACTGGGTCTTGAAAATGCATAACAAGACTTTCTCTGATTGGTTTAAAGATACAATCTTTGTTGATGAAAATGCTTCTGAAACATTAAGAAAGCTAGCTGATGGGCCTAAAAGAAATGTTATAACTTGGTAAGGATAGGACATAAACAAGTATTCCTTTTACACAAAAGCACAAGATGACAAAAGTACAATGCAAAACAGTGGGGTCACCCTAAGGGCTGAATCTCAACACTTTGCAAGTGTACATGATGACAATCCCTGTGTAGCTTCCATCCCTTACTTTGGGCTCATTGATGAAATAAGGGAGCTTAAATATGTCAAATTTACTGTTTGTGTTTTCAAATGTAAGTGGGTTGACAGCAACACCGGTGAGCTGACTGATGATGTAGGATTTACGTTGGTAGACCTAAAGAAACTAGCTTACCAGAATGACCCTTTCATCATGGCATAACAAGCTAAGCAAGTATTTTATGTGCAAGACCCTTGTGATGAAAGGTGGTCCATGGTGCTACATGGGAAAACAATTGGTGTTAATGTAGAAGATGATGATTTATACATGGACACTTATGTTAGTCCTTTGTCCATACAAATGACTCCTACTGTCGTCGGAGAAGAAGAAGCTGACGATGTTCATGCTAATCGTAATGATCATGATGAAGGAGAATTAATTAACATCGTCTAACATAATTATCTAATTATGTATTTCATTTCGGTACATTCATTTACATAACTCATTCAGTGCTTTTTGATAATGTTAACTAACTCAACTTTTTCTTTTTAAAGGACCATGGCTACTCCACCTGCCTTGCCTCCTTCTCCTCCTCCTCCCGCATACGCATCAGCGTCTCCGTCTACCTTGAAGCGGACACGCAAGGCGACACGACTACGATCGTTGGCCACTAGACCACCTGGGGCAGAGAGACCAGTGGTCAACATCGATCCTGTTACCGACAAGGCTGACGGTCCCTACAAGAAGAAATTAAGAACAAATTTGGGGATTGTCGCTCGTGATAAGGTCGACGTGACATACGAGACCTGGACGAAAGTCCTTGCTGCTCATAAGGATTTGATATGGGAGGTGTCGCAACATGCCCTTTTGCGGGTGAGCGAGGCGAGGCTCACGGGTGCGTTTTCCAAAGGAGGAAAATACGCGGAGTCGCCACCAACGTTTATTTGTGGAAAACGTCGGAAAAACCGAAGGAAACCGGTCAAAAAGAATATTCCAAGTTCGGGAGTTGTATTTACGTTTGAGGAAGGTATTATCGCCTCTCACGTTTGTCTCAAAGGACAACAACCTTATTTTTAGAATTGTGTGAAATTGTGTTACCCTAACTTTTATTTCCTTTTTTATTTTTGAGGTCGACAAAAGCGGGGCTCTTGCTCCTACATACCCTCCATCGAAGAGGAAATAAGACTTACGCAGTTCTTTTTAAGGGTGAATCAAGCGATTCTTTTTACTTGGAAGGTGATCATTTTAAGGCGTTGGACCTTAAAAATGATCCATTTACTTGGTAAGAAAAACTGAGATACTGAACTTTTCAAATCCTTTTTTTAGTGATTTTTTATGGATGAGCTTGACTTTGCGGGTTGATTTTAGCCTTAGTTTCACTTTAGTTATTAGTCAATTCAATTAAGAAAGAGAAATCCCAAAGAGAAACGTCCGATTGATTTTTTTCGCTTTATTTTACTAAAAGGTATTTTTTGATTATTATATTATTATTTTACCTCTTTTTTGATTTCCAACGTGGTTACGGCATGACCGAATGGTCGCATTTCATTTTAACAGAAATTAACGGATATTACAAATCAAAAGATCGGTGGAAATTTATTTTATTTTTTGATTAGGCGAGAAATGACTTAAATAAATGACTGAAGCACGTCAAAAGGGGGTACGGAAAGTAAATGAAACGAGAATAAAAGTACACAAAACAAATGGGGACCACCATGAGTACATAGAATGAATTGAAAAGCTCGATTTGGGGTACTTACCGGTTGAAGACCGAAGAACAATGAAGAACGAATGATGAATGACGAAGAACGGTTGAAAATCTTCGCGTAATTACCTACGGAAACGTTACGGAAGCGCCTCGGCTTGGATTTTCTTCACGGAGACAATTTTCCTCAGCAATTTCAAGTGAATACGAAGTGCCAAGAAGGCTGAACCCTTTTCTTCTTCACTCCTCTTCCTATTTATAGCAAAATAGGGAAGGAGCTTGCCACCCAGCTCGCCCTGGCGAGCTCAACTCGCTCAGGCGAGCCAGGTTGCTTCCTCCAGAAGCAACCGCCTTCTGGAGGAAGAATCTGGAAGGCCCAAGTGGGCCTGGTTACTGTTTGCACCCCTTTTTTTTTACTAAATACACCCCTTTGCTTTTTTTGGTGATTCTTTTTCCGTAACGTTACGAAACTTTACGAATTTCGTAACGATACTTGTTTTCTTTTCGTAAGGTTACGGAACCTTACGGATCATATAATTACTCCCTTTATTAGCTTTCAAAGAGTTACGGAAATTCACGGATTGCGTAACAATACTTCCTTTTGATTTTCGTCACGTTACGGAATTTCACGGATTGCGTAACAACACTTCCTTTTGATTTCCGGAACGTCTCGGGACTTCACATATTGTGCAACAAAGGGTGCCAAGTACTTTGAAGCGGTCAATCAAAGGTTGCATGCCATCAAGCAATAGTCCCCAGACAAAATTAGGGTATGACAATTGCCCCTATTTACTTACCTTTTATCAGAGATAAGAGGAAAGCAAAGATAAAACACTGATTTCGTCCGTCTTCGCCCTTTCCGTGATTATTCTATGACGACTCCCGTCTCTCCTTCTTCTTTTTTCTGCACTACACAAAACAAACACAAACAACAAAAACACCAATAACATAATATACATATATACATATGTTTAGCGAAGGAACCGATCGGGAAAATAACAAAAACCACATTTCCCAGTCACCGGAGGCTCCGCACTTGATGGTGGAGGACACATGAACAGCGCTAGGCAATCAATTCATGGGTCTCCGAAAGATTAGAGGGTGGAGGATAGGCGAACAACGCTAGGCAATCAATTCGCGGGGCTCCAGCCTCGATGGTGGAGGACACATGAACAACGCTAGGCAATCAATTCATGGGTCTCCGAAAGATTTCGAGGGTGGAGGATAGGCGAACAACGCTAGGCAATCCATTCGCGGGGCTCCAGACTCGATGGTGGAGGACACATGAACAACGCTAGGCAATCAATTCATGGGTCTCCGAAAGATTGGAGGATGAAGGATAGGCAAACAGCGCTAGGCAATCAATTCGCGGGGCTCCAGCCTCGATGGTGGAGGACACATGAACAGCGCTAGGCAATCAATTCATGGGTCTCCGAAAGATTTCGAGGGTGGAGGATAGGCGAACAACGCTAGGCAATCAATTCGCGGGGCTCCAGACTCGATGGTGGAGGACACATGAACAACGCTAGGCAATCAATTCATGGGTCTCCGAAAGATTGGAGGATGGAGGATAGGCAAACAGCGCTAGGCAATCAATTCGCGGGGCTCCAGCCTCGATGGTGGAGGACACATGAACAGCGCTAGGCAATCAATTCATGGGTCTCTGAAAGATTAGAGGGTGGAGGATAGGCGAATAGCGCTAGGCAATCAATTCGCGGGGCTCCAGCCTCGATGGTGGAGGACACATGAACAGCGCTAGGCAATCAATTCATGGGTCTCCGAAAGATTAGAGGGTGGAGGATAGGCGAACAGTGCTAGGCGATCAATTCGTGGGGCTCCAGCCTCGATAGTGGAGGACACATGAACAGCGCTAGGCAATCAATTCATGGGTCTCCGAAAGATTAGAGGGTGGAGGATAGGCGAACAACGCTAGGCAATCAATTCGCGGGGCTCCAGCCTCGATGGTGGAGGACACATGAACAACGCTAGGCAATCAATTCATGGGTCTCCGAAAGATTAGAGGGTGGAGGATAGGCGAACAACGCTAGGCAATCAATTCGCGGGGCTCCAGCCTCGATGGTGGAGGACACATGAACAACGCTAGGCAATCAATTCATGGGTCTCCAAAAGATTAGTTGGCAGGACCGAATGGTCCACCGGGTTTTTCCACCTAAAAAAGGGAAACATGCTTTTTGCAAAGAAAAATAAATCATTCGCGAGAGCACTATATCTTAGAGAAACAATATATCCGTACCAAAGGTAATTTTCCTTGTAATCGAAAATGAAGGGCAGGATGTCAACATTTAGCTTTTAAATGAACATTTAGGGGAAACATCGGGTTAAGCTGAAACCGGGAATAAATCACTCATAGTGTATAAAAACTCACACAGGCAAGTGCTTTACCCTAATCCCAAACCATAACTGCACCATGACTTTATTTTGCACACGATTTCCTATCGAATCAAAAGATCACACGCACGATCACGGATCAATAGGATTTTCTCGAGGGTAGTGTTTTTGGAGAGGAAACTGGGTGTTTCGGTCTTTTCCTCTTTGTTTAAGTGGGACGGGATATCGCCAGTCGAGAATGACTTTGAATGGCAATCCCAAAGGAAGAACCACCAAAAAATGGGTTTTCCTTTGCCGGCAGTCATTTACCTTGTCGAAAATTTATCTGGTCTGAAGATCTTCTGTTCTCTTTCTTTCATTGATCGGGAATTATTCTGTTTTCCTCCGATCTTTTCCTTTTTACTTTCTTCCGATCTTTGATCGGGAATCCTTCTTTTCCTTTCTTTTCATTTTTTCCTTTTCTTTCTTTTCATTTCTTCCTTTTCTTACTTTTCACTTCTCCCTCTCCATTTCTTTCTTTGGGAAATCAGGTTTTGACATTCGTTATTTGCTCTCCCTTGAGGAGATTCCTCTGTCCTTTGCTTTGGGGGAACGGATGAGGATTCTTTTTATAGGCCAAGGTTCAAAGTAGTCTAAGGTCGTGTCTCAACGGGGCCTTTTATCGTGGGAGCCCGATCTTGATATTTGGGGCACAAAAAATTCGTATGTCAAGGTATCGGTCTCGGGTTGAACTTCCATATCATTTCCACAAGGCACGAGTAACAATGATGATTCGGAAGCAACGTGCAAAATTAGTCATGGCCACAGCTAGGTGGGCACTCAAGCATCCAGTTTATGGCATTGTGATACTACGGTTGGGGATTTACACAAACAGACCCAACGTTTCCAAAATTATGTTCTTTCATCGGTTCAATGAAACCATCCATTCTTATCTCGGTCATTCAGGAAAATAAACTCTTAGTGTCAGTCCCTTGTTTACAAAAGATATGTTTGCTCTCTACGAATGATTTATGCTTCCTACGACCATAACATGCCGACCTTCGAGGTCTTCCTTTCTTTTTCCTTTTTGTTTCATTTTTATGTTCACAAAAAACTATACATCCATTGCCATCTACGAGAAAAACTTTTCTTTGTACACCTACATTCCTATACATGACGAACTTTTTCTGTATACGCATTAGAACTCTTTCTCTTTACGTCACCACGGTCTATATACAAACCCTATTCATGTTCAAAGATTTCTTTTTTTTCGTTTTTTCCAACACACACCCATAGTTTATACAAAAGTTTCTTTATATACACTCGTCGTTCACACACACAAGAATTTCTTTTCACACATTATTTACACACACAAAGTCCCTCTATAAACATTTCTTTTACATATATAAAAAACTCTTTTCTTTTCTTTGTATACATAGACACGACATTTGTTCACAACGATTCTTTCTTATTTTTGGTGTTATCACAATTTTGGTTCATTTTATTTTTAGGACGACGTTCCTAAATGAAAAACTCTACACGGTTCCAGAATTTCAACAAACACTATTGACAACAACGAAGTAAGCACTAACGTAGCAGTTCAAATGACATGTATGCACAAAACAAGAGTCAATCAAAATGAAACAAACGTTTGTCCCTCAGTTATACAAAATAAAATGATACGTAACAGATAAAAGAGGAAACATAAAAAGAGAATGTCGATCTAGGGATCTCCCGGTCATGTGGCTCCGCTCCCTCCCAAGAAATTGAGTAAATCTGTCATCTCCTTGTCCATGAGGGCCTCATTTGCATCGCTGGGAGCCTCTGTGGGTGCCTCCCTTGCCTGGGCCTCAGGCCAATCCCCGGGCCATGCGACCTCTGCCCTGAACTGATCCGGAGTAGGGCATGGAAAAGGAGCGAAACCCTGGCTCTGCAGGCTGAGGCTGAGCTGGTAGAGACAGTCATGGATCTGTACGTGCGCCCTGTGGTTAGCCGCCTGCTGGCGAACCAAATGCTGTAAATACCACTACGTGTCAAATGACCCAGCTTGATCAGCCTGATGAGGTGGCGACGGTGCCTTTGGGGCCTGCGGGTCGCCACCCTGCGCCTGTCTAGGCGTGCAATACTTCTCTGTGAAAGCCCGGGTGATCGGCGATCGAATCACCTTACTAGGTGTGACAGGAACCCTGAATGACTGGCAGAGACCCGTGATCAATGCTGGAAAACCCAGGGCCCAGTTAGACTTATCTGGGTCTAGAGGGTGCCTAGTAGGTGGCATACCTGCAAATAAATAAATGGAATCAACGATCAACTGAGCCACATGGACGCTCATCCGTGTCAGGATGGCATACACCAGCTGACACTTCGGCAGAGGGAGGTCGGAATTATGATCCCTGGGTAGGATGTTGCTGAGCAGCAACGTCATCCATGTCTGGGTCAAGGTAGTCATGTTGGTGCGCATGATCCGCACCCGTCTCCCGGCAGCAGTCCGGGCAAAATCCTGACCTGGTATGCATAACAGCTAAGCAATGGCCTCCTCGTCAAATCCATCGGCCCGGTTCCTCCTCTGACCGTATTCGCACTCCTGGCCCTCCTCCAATACTAGCGGGTATCCCAGGAACTGACTGAGGACGTCTGTATCGAAAGGAATCCACTGGCCCTTTACCCATGACCGGAGGTCCCGTACGCCCTCCTTTGTAGGCCAAGCATTGGCGTAAAACTCGAGAACTATATCTGGATCAAACTTGGCCATGGGAGTGACCAGCGACGTCCAACGCCGGCGAGCTATCTCCTCCTGGAAATCTGTGTACTCGTCGTCCCTGAGCTGGACGAGTCTCTCTCGGTGGAAGGACCATCCCTTGATGGCTTCGAAACGCCGCTGGTGCTCAAAGCTCCTGAAATGATGGCTATTGAACTCGGGAGCGGCACTAGTCCCTGCGGCCGCGGTGTCCTTCCTAGATCTCTTTGAGGAAAGCTTCCTCGGGGCCATTTCCTATGAAGACAAACATTTGGAAAGTTAGTCTACAAGAAAACGCTTATTTTAACACAAAAATGACATGCTAATCTTTCCGATCTAGAACAAACTCGTGCACACATTTAATGTAACACATTTATGAACATGCGCATGTGTAAAAAAATATCCTACTATTTATGTCAACATACAAGGAAATTCAAAACATCCTAGTTACCACACACACACACACACACACATATATATATTTCTTTTTGAAAAGAATACACATTCCCGTGCTCAAGGCATTGTGTCAAAATTACACATATTCATATCCTAAATATTTTGCTATCACAAACTACCTACACACATTTGAAGTATTTTATTTAACATACAAATTTTGTTGTTTCACCTATATACACATTGGAAAGCTAATCTTATGTCACACACATACTTGCATTTGAAAAGGAAATTCCATGCCATCTATATACATTTGAGGGATAATTCCACATCATATATTCATTTAGGAAGCGTCCTCAGGCCATTTTTGACATGGGTACATTTTTTAAAAGGCTCCTAATGCTACCTATCCTCAAATACGCACATGTTGAAAGACATTTTTTGCTACTCATTCACACTTTGCAAGGCATTTTATGCCATATATTCACATATATACACATCATTGAAAGGTATTTTCCATGCTACCTAGATGCAAAGTATCCCTCATGGGGCAGCCAAATTCTAGTAAAAACCCTCTCAAGCATGTCCTAATTTTCTCGCCTTTCCACTTTCAGAACCAAAATTTAGATTCTTAGACATAAGTCATGTTTCCTTGCATTGAAGCTAAGAGCTTGGGTTCCTAAGCTTAGAATTGCATTTGGGCACCCATTTTGAATCCTCTATGCTGTCCCTATGTATATAAAACAGTCCCACAATCCGAATCTTACAAAACCATATTCATATGTCATTGGGGCATTTCACCGAGCACTTGGTGGGCGCATGTTTAGGCATGAATAGCAAGTGAATGGGGGCAATGTGGCATGCCCCATTGCTTCAGAAATCAACATAGGCCTAAGGCCATCCCCTACAACCCCTCAACTTTAACAAATCAAGCATGAAAACAACCCAAAATTGCCTCACAAATTTGAGCTCATTCTCACAATTTAGAGCACCAAAAGATGAACAAGATGCACCAATGGAAAGCTAAAAAACTCAAGGAATAAATACTTACTTGTTGGAGTGAGTATGAGTACCAAAAATGAAAGCAAAATGCAACCAAAGGTGGCTTGGGGGAGCAAAAACCGTGAGTCCCATGAGCTCTCTCTTTTTGAATGAGGGGGGGGGGGAGTTTTTGGGTGTAGAAAACGTTCCCCTCCCTCGTTTTTTATAATTTGGTGCAGGGGTTGCTTGCCCAGGCGAGCTAACCTGCAATTTTTTTTAGGGGAAACATAACCATGGCCCCCTACAGGTTAGCGTTCGCCTACTCGAACCCACTTAAGTTAGATCAGGCATCCATTATTTATTTTAAACAAACGATAGTAATAATTACTGCGAATTTAAAGGATACTGGGCTGCTTTGCAGCGACGTTTTCCGCTTGTCCAGCGTCGGGAAGGACGACGATCTGTCGGTCGTGACCCTATCCTCCATTTGCATCCGTCCCTAAGTACCTGAAAGTAGGAAACAACAATGCGTGGCAAATCATGACCGGGTCGTCGTCTTACCTTGGTTGATTTCTTCCGTTAACTTTGTCTCAACTTCTGACCGTGGCCTAAGATGATTTTGCCCCTGTTATCACAAAATATGCATGTGTATGTGCATGCATGAATGTTTTCAATGCAATGATCTTCTTAGTGAAAGCTGGTTAGGTTCAGTTTTAATTAAGCGTTTGGGGCACCCCATGAACTGAGCGAAAAGGGCTCAGGTTATTACAAACTAACACAAGGTTTAAAACCAAAGTGAGGACTGAAGCCTCAACCCATGTTCTCTTCTTTTAAAGAAACGTGATGAGATAATTACAGCGGATGGGAATCCCTGGAGGAAACCAAGAAGAACAAAAAACTGAGAAATAAAAGAACATGCAGCAGTTCCCTCAATTGCCCCAGACTTCAAGCGTAATATCGTTTAACGACATCGGAGTTCACGGGCGAGGGTAGTTCCCTGCCATCCATGTTGGTGAGTACCAGAGCACCCCCAGAAAAACCCTTTTCACAACGAAAGGTCCTTCGTAATTCGGGGCCCACTTCCCTCGATTATCCTTAACAGTGTGGGATATCTTTTTCAGCACAAGGTCCCCCTCGTTGAACTTGCGCGGGCGTACCTTCTTGTCGAACACGTTCTTTATCCTTTGTTGATATAGGCGCCCATGGCTCATGGCCGTCAAACGTTTACCTTCAATAAGGTTGAGTTGGTCGTAGCGTGTTTGAGCCCACTCTGACTCTTCTAGGCCTGATTCCGCAAGTATCTTCTGGGAAGGGACCTCTACCTCAAATGGGAGTACCGCTTCCATCCCATAAACAAAGGAATATGGCGTTGCCCCAGTAGAAGTTTGTACCGAGGTTCTATATCCGTGCAGGGCGAAAGGCAGCATCTCATGCCAATCTTTTTATGACACCGTCATTTTCTGAATAATCTTCTTAATATTTTTATTTGCAGCCTCTACAGCCCCATTCATCTTTGGCCGATAAGGGGTAGAGTTATGATGCTGGATCTTGAAATCCCTGCACATTTCCTGCATCATTTTGTTGTTCAGATATGTGCCATTGTCAGTAATGATCTTCCTAGGGAGTCCGTATCGACAAATCAGTTCCCTCTTTATGAATCTGACCACCACACTCCTCGTGACATTGGTATAAGAAGCCGCTTCGACCCATTTGGTGAAGTAATCTATCGCCACAAGAATGAAGCGATGACCATTCGAAGCTTTGGGTTCGATGGCCCCAATGACGTCTATCCCCCACATGGAAAAAGGACAAGGGGCGGACATAACATTCAGAGGATGTGGAGAAACATTGACATTGTCCGCGTATGCTTGACATTTATGACATTTCCTTACATGGGCGCAACAATCACTTTCCATAGTGAGCCAGTAATAACTGGCCCTAAGGATCTTCCTGGCCATAGGATGCCCATTGGCATGTGTCCCAAATGAACCCCCGTGGATTTCCTCAATCATGTAGTTCGCCTCTTTGGCATCTACGCATCGTAGGAGGGTCATGTCGTGGTTTCGTTTGTACAGGATGGTACCACTCACAAAGAAACCAATAGCCAATCTCCTTAACGTTCTTTTGTCATTGTCAGAAATCCCTGGTGGATGTTCTTTGTTCTCAACACATTGTTTGATGTCGAAGTACCACGGTTTCCCATCTCGCTCTTCCTCTATCGCATAACAATGTGCTGGCTTGCCCCGATATCTGAATTCGATGTACGGCAGATCCCCGTGTGGGGCAAGTTGAAACATGGATGCCAGGGTGGCCAATGCATCGGCCATTTGGTTCTCTTCCCGAGGTATGTGGTGGAAAGAAATGTCGTCAAAGAATTCGGCTTACTTCAAGATGTGAGTTTGATAGAGTATCAACTTCGGATCACTAGTTTCCCATTCTCCTCTCAACTGGCATATTACCAAAGTCGAGTCTCCATACACTTTGAGTAGCTTTACATCAAAATCAATGGCTGCTTGAATCCCAAGGGCACACACTTCATATTCGGCCATATTGTTGGTACAATCGAAACCTAGCCAGGTCTTGAAAGGAATACACTGATCATCCGGGGATACAAGGACTGCCCCTACTCCATGGCCCAAGCATTAGATGCCCCATCAAAGCAAATAATCCATTTGTCTATGTCCATGTGCGTCCACTTCTCTTCGAACAGGGCCATGATGTCTTCATCCAGGAACTCAGGGTGCATCGGCCGATAATCCTGGAGGGGTTGCTGGGCCAAATAATCTGCCAAGGCGCTTCCCTTTACCGCCTTTTGGGTGACGTACACAATATTGAATTCAGATAGTAGTACCTGCCACCTAGCGATTTGTCCCGTGAGGGCCGGTTTCTCAAAGATGTATTTCACGGGATCCATTTTGGAAATAAGCCATGTGGTATGACTGAGCATGTACTGCCTAAGACGATGTGATGCCCATACCAGGGCACAACACGTCCTTTCCAGCATTGAGTAATTCATCTCACATGCGGTAAACTTCTTGCTTAGATAGTAAATGGCTTGTTCCTTTTTCCTAGAGTCATCGTGCTGACCCAACACGCACCCCATAGACTCGTCTAACACAGTCATGTACAGGAAAATAGGTCTTCCTGTTACAGGTGGCATGAGCACCGGGGGGTTTGCAAGGCTCTGTTTGATCTTCTCGAAGGCCTCTTGGCAGTCGCTGTTCCACAGGACCGCCTGGTTCTTACGTAATAGCTTGAAGATGGGCTCACATGTAGGGGTGAGTTGCGAGATAAATCTCGCGATGTAATTCAACCTGCCCAAGAAACCTCGAACCTACTTCTCCGTGCGTGGTTCTGACATTTCAAGAATGGCCCTCACTTTCTCGGGATCTATCTCTATCCCTTTCTGGCTCACGATAAATCCCAACAACTTCCCCAACTTTACCCCGAAGGTGCACTTGGTTGGGTTTAGATTCAGTTGGTATTTCCGCAGCCTTCCAAACAGCTTACGTAGATTGACGAGGTGTTCGTCCTCAGTTCGAGATTTGGCAATCATGTCATCTACATAGACCTCTATCTCTTTATGCATCATGTCATGGAACAACGCTACCATGGCAAGCTGATAGGTTGCCCTAGCATTTTTCAGCCCGAAGGCCATCACTTTGTAGCAGAACGTTCCCCATAGGGTGATGAAAGTAGTCTTCTCCACATCTTCGAGTGCCATCTTTATCTGATTATACCCCGAGAAACCATCCATAAATGAGAAAAGGGCGAATTAGGCTGTATTATCTACCAGTATATCAATGTGTGGCAAGGGAAAATTGTCCTTAGGACTGGCTCAGTTTAAGTCCCGATAGTCTACGCACATTCGCACCTTGCCGTCCTTTTTTGGGACCGGGACAATGTTGGCCATCCACTCTGGGTATTGAGCTAGAACTAAGAAACCCGTATCGAACTGCTTTCTTACTTCTTCTTTGATTTTTAAAGACATCTCGAGTCTCATCCTTCGTAGCTTTTGCTTAACCGGGGAAGACCCAGGATTAAATGGAAACTTATGCTGCACAATGTTGAGGTCCAGACCTGGCATGTCTTGGTACGACCATGCAAAGACGTCTTGATATTCTTCAAGAAGGGTTATCAAGCCTTGGCGGATAGCTGCGGTCATACCGGTTCTTACTTTTACTTCTTTCTTTCCCTCTCTGGTCCCTAAGTTTATCAATTCGGTTTCCTCTTGGTGAGGCTTCATTTCGCGCTCTTCCTGAGCGATCAACCTCTCCAACTCTGGTGAAAGGACGTCTTCTTCCTCTTCTTCGCTTATTGTTTGGCTTACTTCTCGGTCAAAATCGATTATCAAACCCTCTTTGTTAGGATCCTTAAAGAATCGACCCTCATATCTATACCAATCAAGACAAAAGAAACAAAACATGCAAAATGATATGAGAAAAGGCAAAACTGCAAGAACAGATGAAACAAAATCTCTTTGTTATTTAATAAGGTAGGTTTCACAAAACAAAAGAGAAAGGAATCTATAGCCTCTAATTACACTGAATCAGCGGTATAGACCTCTGACTGGCTTATCACGCGCCAGTTCCCCACTTGGGAATCGGGATGGCATGGCCGCACGAAATTTGGCGGGTCTTGAGGGAACTCCTCTCCTATTGCTGCCTCCTCTTCCTCGAACATTATTCCGGCACTGGTGAAACACTGGCTAACATGGCCGGGCCATGCCCTATCTGCCCGGAGTCTTGACAGCGCATTCCTCCTTCCCGGTATCCCGGGTTCATACCCCAACCCATATTTGCACGGGTTTCCCTTAATGTCGACCACATCGGCATTCCCGAGGTCGTCCTTGCCCAGACCCATTCCAGGCTCATAACCGTGGTTGAGCATAACCCGTGCCACCATTATGGCTGCATTAGAGAGAGAAGGTAGCAACAGACTCGTTTCCACAGAAGCACAACTCACCACCTCGAAGGATTGGAAAGTTGTTTCCAATAATTCTTCTGCTGCTTCTACATATGGTGCGGAGGAGGGGCAGCTCACCAACATATCCTCTTCGCCTGACACTATCACCAAAAGTCCACCAACCGCGAACTTTAATTTCTGGTGAAGCGTTGAAGGGACCACTCCTAGCGCATGAATCCAGGGTCTCCCCAAGAGGCAGCTGTAGGCGGGATTTATGTCCATCACTTGAAAAACCACATTGCAAGTGTGGGGGCCTATCTGAATGGGGATATCGATTTCCCCCATCACTTCCCGCCGACTACCGTCAAAGGCTTGTACCACCATCGAACTTGGTTTTAGACGTGACACACTAAAAGGAAGCTTCTCCAAGGTGGTCTTTGGCATCAAATTTAAACTTGAACCATTGTCGACGAGTACCTTAGCGACAACATGGTCCATACATCTGACAGACACATGTAGAGCCTTGTTGTGCCCTCTCCCCTAGATGGGAATCTCTTCTTCTGCAAACGCGATATAGTTATTGGTGGTTATATGATTAACAATGCCTTCAAAACCCTCAACTGAGATGTCGTGTGGTACGTGGGCTTCGTTGAGGACCTTCATCAATAGTGCACAATGAGGCTCAGAGTTTATAAGCAGTTCGAGCAAAGAGATCCTTGTCGGAGTTTTATTCAGTTGCTCAACTACTTTAAACTCTCTTTGTTGGATATGATGAAGGAACTCATGAGCCTCTTCCAAAGTCACCGCCTTTCCTTGAAGACCTTCTTTCTTTTCAGCTCCTTTTACCATCGGAGGATCCATTTCTTTTGAGGGGGTGGCTACGTCTGTGGGCTCTTGGATCATAGGCGCCTTCCCCTTGGAGGGCAATTCCGCCGAGTGAGGGGGAGCAAACACCCGGCCACTGCGGGTTACGCCACTAAGGCCGGTGATGTTGGTCACCTTGGCTGACAAGGAGTCAACTTCGGTTGCAACTCTTTCTCCAAAAGCGGCAGGGGTATACTTCCACGGAACAACCTTATTGCTTTGATATGCAAACGGCGTTGGCTTGGGCGCTTTCGGGGGGTACATGGGCCTGGAGCCGGTCCCTTTCCTAGTGAAACATATTAGTAGGGCTTTGGGGGTTGGGGGAACCTTCTTTTCTTCCGACTGCATGCAAATCTGTGGTTCTTCCCTACCTCCTTTGGACACTTCGCGCTGCCCCCAGTCCATGAGCCGTTGAAGTAACTCTTCCACCGCGGTATGCACACTTGGCATTCGAGTTGTACCACTTGGGGTATGGTGGCTGAAAGACCTTCCCGGGTATGGCCACCACCAAATGATTTTCCAATAATGAAGGCCACAACTTGGAGTATGCCATGGGAATAGGAGAGAAATCATCTTTCGGGGGGGGGGGGGGGGGGGGCGCCATGCATTGTTATAGCTCGCGCCAGGAGTTGTATTATTGGCTGTTCGGGGAGTGGCTGGAGCTGTGTGTTGGGCAGACGTTTTTTCTGTTGCGGGAGGTCCTTCCACTTGAGTTGGGAGGGAACTCCCGGCTCAGATCAAAAAGTCCGGGGGGTTGTGATAGTATGAGTTTTGGGCATTTTGGGGTGCTTTCATCCATGTTGGGGCGGTGGTGACCGCGTGGGTATCTCCTTCCTTTTTCCGCGTGCCCACCACTGGGGCTCTTCTGTTGTTGTTGGGGGCAACGTTGGAGGCATATTCAAACTTTCCTTTTCTCAGTCCGGACTCGATTCTTTCTCCGGCGAAGACGAGGTCTGCAAAGTTAGCTGGCATGTATCCTATCAGCTTCTTATAGTACAACGTAGGCAACGTATCTACCATAATTGTGATCATCTCCCTCTCAGTCATGGGCGGGACGACTTGGGCTGTGAGGTCTCTCCACCTTTGGGCATATTCTTTAATGGACTCATGTTCTCGCTTTGTCATACTCTGAAGCTGGTTTCGATCAGGAGCCATATCCGTGTTGTATTGGTACTGCCTAATGAAGGCAGTTGCCAAGTCTTTCCATGACCGGATCTGAGAAGCTTCCAGATTGGTATACCATGCCACTGCTGCCCCGGCTAAGCTGTCTTGAAAGAAATGCATCAACAGCTTTTTGTCCGTAGAATATGCCCCCATCCTTCGGCAATACATCCGAAGATGACTTTTTGGACATGCCGTCCCTTTGTATTTATCAAAATCTGGTACTTTAAACTTGGGAGGGATGACGATGTCAGGTACCAGACACAGATCCGCTAAATCCGAGAACGGGTAGTTGTCGAGGCCTTCTACCGCTCTCAGCCTCTCTTCAAGTAAATCAATCTTTCCCTTATCTTTTGCAAAGGGAACAAATTCTTTAACGGGTGCGGGTGGAGACGGGACATGGCGGACTATGTTTGGTTGGGGCAATTCATGGGGGGCCGGATCCTTGAGGGGAAGTAGAGGGCCTAGATGGGCCTCTCCTTCATCATCTTCTTGCAGAGGATAGTCGGCACAAGGAGGGAGTTGCCCCTCGAAGGTAGGGGCTTGGCTCAAATCGTCTAAAGCGGTATGGGGGGTGAAGTCCGGAGGCAAACCATAAGGGTAGGCTTAAGGACTATATCTCTGACCGAAAACCGTCGTGTTTCTGTCTCGACCCAAGTTTATTGCGGGCTGTAGCACCGGTTCCGCTTCCCTAGCTGTATTGGAGGCGGCCGCCGTGGCATTATCTTCTATAGTTTTCTGAAGCTTTAGCATGGCCTCCGTGATAGAAGCCATTTGATCTTTTAAGGCCGATAGGTCGGCCTTCATCTGTTCTTACACTCCCTCTTCATTATCCATTTTTCTGGATCAAGTGTTATAGGGGTGCCTTTGCGCTTTCTTAGTTATGGTGAGTTCTTTAAAGAAACAAACGATGGTGAGTATGCCACCAAAACATGAATATGCTAATGAATGATCAGAGCACTTGGATCCACCTCAAGGCCCTTTTTAGATAACGTGATGAGTTTCAGAACTTCTCGCTTTATAAAAAAGAACAAAGCTTTTATCTAGCCAAGATCATACAAAAGTGTTACAATAGAACCTAACGGTTTCTAATTATATGGGCCATCAAATCTATCATGTGTTGACAGTAATTGATTAGCCCGTGAATTTCCTCAGGGGCTAAACACACTTCAGCGATGGCCTTTGCTTTGGCTAGTAGTCGCGGGAGGTCTTGACTTCCATTTAAGGTCAAGGCGAACCTATCCATCCACATGGTCGCTTCTTGATGCAATGCATCAATCACCCTCCTTCTTGCTTCCTTTTCGGCGTACGCTTGTGCGAAATCCTCTACTAGCTTTTGTTCATGGGTCAAAGACTGGTTTAACTCTTCCTTGTACTGCCCTATGATGGCTAGCATGCTTCGCTCCGTGGCTTCCAAGTGTTGAGCCAAACTTCTCTTGGATCTTGAGCAAGAAGCTAATTCTTCCTTTAAGATCATGTAATGTACCCGTGACTGGTCTCTTTCCTCTCTCCGGAGCTTGAGCTCATTGTTGCTACCCCACAAAGCTCCTCGGAATTTATCTCGAGCATGCTCTTCCTTGTGGGCCCTCTTGGTTTCTTGTTCAAGGGCTCTTGCAGTAGCCACGCTTTCCTCTCGTAACTCGGCGCACTCTTTCCGGATGCTTGTAGCGGTTGACTTGAATTTTTCTTTAGCGAGTCTTGCCTTCCCTAGCTCTAATTTTAGAGCTTGGACTTCTTCATCCTCTTCCGGAGCTTCGAAGTTCTCCTCATTGATAACTATCAACTTGGAGAGCCAATCTAACCCTTGTGTATGAACTCTTTGCCATTCATGATAACCACCGATGATGCCATTACGGATGCCCCTAAGTTCTTTATCTTTCCTCAACGGACTTCTCCACGCCTTGTGGACTCTTTGTACAACCTTGAGACTTTGCGCGTCGAAATCTCTCACAAGGAAAGGCGAGAGGCTCTCTTCTGTTGGCGCTCCCCTCATGGGGTACCCTAGCTGTCTTATGGCAAGTGCGGGATTATAGTTAATACAACCCCTCGTCCCTATCAACGGAACATTAGGGTAGTCCCCACATGAGAAAATAACTCCCTCCTTTCCTTCCTTCCATCGAGGAAACCAATTGATTGTGCTGCCCCCTATCCCAGCCAAGTGTTGGTCCCAATCGACTCTTCTCTTCTCGACGCACGAGCGATAACTTTGAAGCGGACACGGGTGTCTTATGTCTTGTTGGAATAGGTGCGAAACCAACCACACACAAAGAGCGGGTAAGCAGCAGACGATCCGTGCGCTATTCTTCTCACACCTTCGGTCAAATGTATCAAATAAGTCCGCCAAGATAGCCACCACTGGGCTCTCTTTGCGATGGTGATATGCAAGGAAAGCATCAATTGCGGCTAGGTCCACCAAACCGTCCACGTTCGGAAAGAGGACAACCTCAAAGATTAGCAAAGCTAGTATATCCGCAAACGGGACCCATTTTTCTTGACTTGCCATATCCCTTGCCTTGCCTTCCAAATATTTCCGCGGTAGGCCCACTACGCCGTTTCAAGTTTGCTTTATACGATCCAACTCTCTTGCCGAATCTTCGACCACAGCTGCAATTTTACTCAAGGAGGGAAGAAACCTGGAGAAAAGATACGGTTTTCTTCCCCCAAGAGGGCATCCTAATATCTCCTCAAATTCTTCAACAGTCGGTACCATTTGGAAGTCCCCAAACGTGAAGCATCTCAACGGCTGGTCATAGTATTGGGCGAAGGATACAACAGCTTCCGTAAATACCTCCGCTGTGGTCAAATCTAAAATCTTTCCGTACACTTTGCGGAAGGCTTGCCTTTGGAGGGGTCCCTTCAACCGTCCCAACTCCTTAAGGCTGGTGACATCTAGACCTTTAATCTTGACTTGATAAAATCTTTTTCCATTTTGATTTGTCCCCATCATTTACCTAAAAAAGGGGTGGATCAAGACTCCGATATGAATGATGCAATGCGCATGCATGAAACGGAAAGAAAACAAAACAAAGGGGTAATTTACGTATACGAGACCAAAAAGATCCATCTTTTTAATACTACGTTTTAGGCATTATGGTGCCTCAACGTATGTATTAAAAAGTGACGTATTATTCTAGAGAAACAAAATATCACTAGCAAAAGTATAATTTATGTGCTATTCGCAGAAGAATGAATGAGAACAAATGGCACAGAGCGTGTTTGCTCTATGCCCCTATTTGCGAACCTATAGGATAATATCTAGGGGTCTCTAATAACTACTCCCAACGATTCATAACTCACATGGCTGTTTTCTAGAGGTATCATCACTCAAGATAATAATATTGTGGCGGTATGGAATACCAGCGACAACACATTATAAAGAGAGAAAGCTCTAGACGAGGTTTCACTATTGTCAAGCAAGTCGGAGACCTAGCATGACCATAGATTCACCTCCACTCCTTAGATTCCCATGAACCCGGGTATAGGGCCCCTTTTTTACTCAAACCCGTGGGTGCTTAGAATGCAGTGTAAAAATGCGGAAAAGATAGCTGTTATTATATTTACACAGTTCAACAAAATGCACACACAAAGTTTCACTGATGTGCCATCATTTTCTTCTATTTTCTAAACCCTTTTTGCACCATTTTAATTATTGATTGGTCTTAATTGTCAATTAATTAGGCAGTTTTATTATTTGGGCTCATTTAGCTAATTTGATGTTTTTAATCTAATTTCAGGAATTAATGAAACATTGGGCTTAATCCGGAATTAATTAGGCAGTTTTATTATTTGGGCTCATTTAGAATTGTGTGAAATTGTGTTACCCTAACTTTTATTTCCTTTTTTATTTTTGAGGTCGACAAAAGCGGGACTCTTGCTCCTACATACCCTCCATCAAAGCGGGGCACGACCGAACGGTCGCATTTCATTTTAACAGAAATTAACAGATATTACAAATCAAATGATCGGTGGAAATTTATTTTATTTTTTGATTAGGCGAGAAATGACTTAAATAAATGACTGAAGCACATCAAAAGGAGGTACGGAAAGTAAATGAAACGAGGATAAAAGTACACAAAACAAATGGGGACCACCACGGGTACATAGAATGAATTGAAAAGCTCAATTTGGGGTACTTACCGGTTGAAGACCGAAGAACAATGAAGAATGAACGATGAATGACGAAGAACGGTTGAAAATCTTCGCGTAATTACCCATGGAAACGTTACGGAAGCGCTTCGGCTTGGATTTTCTTCACGGAAACAATTT
Source organism: Glycine soja (assembly GCF_004193775.1). Classification (NCBI taxonomy): domain Eukaryota; kingdom Viridiplantae; phylum Streptophyta; class Magnoliopsida; order Fabales; family Fabaceae; genus Glycine; species Glycine soja. The sequence goes on from NC_041005.1 coordinate 15,189,836, forward strand.
TCCTCAGCAATTTCAAGTGAATACGAAGTGCCAAGAAGGCTGAACCCTTTTCTTCTTCACTCCTCCCCCTATTTATAGCAAAATAGGGGAGGAGCTTGCCACCCAGCTCGCCTGGGCGAGCCAGGTTGCTTCCTCCAGAAGCAACCGCCTTCTGGAGGAAGAATCTGGAAGGCCCAAGTGGGCCTGGTTACTGTTTGCACCCCTTTTTTTTACTAAATACACCCCTTTGCTTTTTTTGGTGATTCTTTTTCCGTAACGTTACGAAACTTTACGAATTTCGTAACGATACTTGTTTTCTTTTCGTAAGGTTACGGAACCTTACGGATCATATAATTACTCCCTTTTTTAGCTTTCAAAGAGTTACGGAAATTCACAGATTGTGTAAGAATACTTCCTTTTGATTTCCGTCATGTTACGGAATTTTGACGGATTGCGTAGCAACACTTCCTTTTGATTTCCGGCACGTCTCGGGACTTCACATATTGTGAAACAAAGGGTGCCAAGTACTTTGAAGCGGTCAATCAAAGGTTGCATGCCATCAAGCAATAGTCCTCGGACGAAATTAGGGTATGACAGGAGGATATTCAAGTATTTTAGTTTTCTTCTTTGATTTTCTTTAGTAGCCAAAATTTATAATTTACTTACAATAAAACCTAATTTATTGTTTGCGAGGTGGAATTTGAAATCTCTGAAGCTTCTGATAGTAGGACAAAGAAGAAAATTCTTTAGACTGTCGGCGAGTGGTGAAGGCAGTTTAAATCTGACTTGACCAGGAAATGGGCACTTGCAGCCGACAAGGACAGTGTAGACGACATTGTCTATGAAAAATACGACATTAGCAAAGAGAAATGGGCCCAGTTTTGTCAAACCCACAAAGGCCCCTCATGGGAGGTATGTAGTTTGTCATTTTAGTTGTTTTCTACAAAAAATCACTTCTTATAATTCATTGTAGTAATCATTTTCATTAATGTTTGATTTTTGCAGGATGTGCGGAAAAAAGTACAGGCCATCCAGTAGCAAAACACTACCCCTCCACGTGTTGTCTCATGGGGGTTATGAATATTTAGAACAAAAGCTCATGGCTGAGAAGACAAAGAAAAGACTGGAGGAAGCTGCCCAGTCTAGAAGCACTGAGGGCGTCATTGACCCTCCATCTCCCATCGGATGCCACGTGAAGTGGAAGATGGCCCGCACAAAGCAAATTGGGCAGATGACGTCTGAGGTAGCAAAGGAAATAGCTGAGAAGATTATAAGTCATTTTCAATTAAGAATTGTAATTATCTTTGTGTATTCTGTGAATGCCTTGGACAAATATATTCTGTACAAGATTCTTTGGAGGAGCAGGCGTCACAGGGATCATTCGTCCCCCATGGACGTCAGAATGTCCTGACTGCTGCCATTGGGTGACCAGAGCATCTTGGTCGTGTCCGTGCTGCTGGAGCCGGTGTCACCATAAAGCAATATTTCGGATCGGATCCACGAACATCCCACAGTTTTTCCTCCATGCCTCCTGAAGACCTATAGTAGTTGACCCAACAAATCAAGTACCAGCTGGAGGAGTTGATCACAGAAAAAGTGACTCGGTAGGTAATGGCATCCTTCAGCCAGATGCAGTCCCAGTTTCAGTCTTAGATGCAATCACAGGGACTTGCACTGCCTCCGGAGCCAGAGTTGGTCCCTTAGGTGCTCGCGTCAACACAAAGGAGAGCTGTGTTGATCCCTTAGGGAACGATCCAGAGACGGGTGACTCAGACAGATGCAGGCTGTACATTGAAGAAAATCATTCCTGCCTGGTTGCCCAAGGAAGACTTTATGAGGGATCCACAGCGGTTCACAATATCCCTTTGTTGCATGGCCAAGTGAAGGTTGGTGTTGAGGAGGTTAAAGATGTAGAGACTCCCGTTCCTGTACCCACTAACGAGGTTACCTTAGTGGGGCAGACACTTAACACCTTCCTTGCTTGGCCGACACATCTCGTAAGGCGTTTATCAGAACATGTATTTTACTCTGATTATATGTTTCTTTTTTTCAATTGATTTGTTCACTGTAATCAAAACTTGTTAATTAACTATGTTTGATCAACAGACAGCTGTGTCTCCAGCAAAACCTCCAAAAAGCCCAGATCATGAGGTCGATGATCCCCTATATCTGATGACATTGACCATCCCACAACTGTTTTTGAAGCCTCTCCAGGTTATGTGGGATGCTTCCCTGTTCGGCCTGTTTAATTCAGACTTCCCCTTGTACATAAAGCATGAAGATCTATCTGAAATAGCACATGATGGTTAATGTCTCAGCATCTCTGTTATACAGTTGTGGATTTTGCAAGTCAATTTAGATTACTATTAATTACCAAAGTATTTGTTTTAAATTCATACATAATTATCTTTGTCTTAACAAGACAGGCATCTGACTGAGACAAGTATGCGAGTAGGGAATTCCGATGTGTATGGATTCCTCGAGCCACAGTCCATTCAGAGATCTGGGCAATTGCAATTTGAATCAGAAAGTTACATCAAGAGTTGGATGCAGAGTTCAAAACGTGATGTCTACCTTGGAGCCTACCTGAATGGGTAAGTCAAACACAACAACTGAATTTAAATAATCTATACTACTACAATAACCCATATTCGTCTCCACTGCAGCGGACACTGGCAAATGGTTGTCATTTTGCCTAAGGCAAATGGTTGTCTGGTTTTGTTCTTTACATAATAGGCCAGACAACTACCTTAAGGGAATAATTAACAGGTCAATGTTGTTTTCAATACATTTGCATTAGCATAACTCAACAACATCAATATTTTAATGTTCCTCGTATTCAACAGTGCTTTGAAAGGACTTCATGATACTCCACAACCTAAATCCAAGGCTCCTGCTAGGTGGATTGTTGTTAAGGTACCTGATTTAAATAAAACTTCTACTTATATATATTGCTTATGTGTGTGTACACTAATTGTAGTTAATATTTAATTAATATCCAAATTTCATTATGTATTTAGTGTAATAGACAAAAAGGAAGCACTAAGTATGGCTATTACGTCATGCACTGGATGTCCATGATAATCTCAGGAACTTTCAGGAATAATTGGGAAACGGTAATTGTTTATTTCAAACAAAGTTGGTTTTCTTATCATTGTTATTACATCATTGGTTTATCTTTTATTTGATCATGCAGTATTTTAATGATGTTAGACCATTGGAAGCAGAGAGATTCAAGGCGCTTCGCATCCAGTGGACATAGTATTATCTAAAAGTTAGAAATCAAATGTAGGATGTTAGGGAACTATGTAACTTTAGGTTACTTAATTAGTTTATCGTACTTTGCATTACATTTTTTATAATTTTTGTTTCATTTTAATAGTTTACTAGCTAGTTTTCTGCTAAAACCTATTTGCAAGCAGAATGCAAATCATATATGCTGTGTGGTCTGATTTTAAATTTACAGGTTAAATTTTGGTTTTTTTGTAAAAACAAAGAGAGTATTTAAAAAAAATTCCTGAAAACAACATCGGTTATTTAGAAAAACTGATGTTAACGTATGTTAACATCGATTTTTCCAAATAACCGATGTTAACTGTCAACATTAACACATACGTTAACATCGGTTTTTCCAAAAAATCGATGTTAACTGTCAACATTAACGCATAACTTAACATCGATTTTAACATAACTTAACATCGGTTTTTTTTACAGAAAACTAATGTTAACGTATGTGTTAATGTTGACAATTAACATCAGTTTTTTGGAAAAACCGATGTTAACATACGTTAACATCGGTTTTCTGTAAAAGACCGATGTTAAGTTACGTTAACATCAATTTTTTTCAAAAAACCGATGTTAACTGTCAACATTAATACATTTTTTTGGGTGTAATTCTTATTATCAACATCGATTATTTAAATAACCGATGTTGTAAATTTAACGTTAACATCGATTTTTTGGAACCGATGTTAACGATAATACATTCAACATCAGCACTTTCAACATCGGTTAAAAATCGATGTAGAAAGTCATAAATAACCGATGTAGAAAACATATTTTCTAATAATGGATTTTGAAGAAGTTTTTTTTGGTTATGTTTTTTTTTATGTATATGGCAATGATGTCCTCAATGTTGTGGTGGGGTGTTTAAAATGGGTTGTTTTATTCTTTTTGTTGTAATCCCATTGTGGTGGTTCTAGTTTCATATTTTTGTTTTTTTATAATGGAGGTTCCTTATAATCCCATTGTTGTTCTTGTATAATCCCATTGCAGTTTCAAATTTGTGCTTTTGTTCAAGTTTCAATATAATTGAGGAGATCACTATGCTTGGAAACTTTTGAACGTTTGCTAAAAATTGTCAATCTGGTCCCTCAATTTTTACAATTATTGTCAAAGTGGTCCAAAAATATATAACTAAATGACAATATAGTCCACCATGTGATTCTAAGGAATGAAATATCGAGTTGAAATATCACTTGATTATAACTTTAATATAATTGAATTTGATTTAGTATAGCTAGCAAAAATATCTTAAAATTTGATCACATCAAACAATAATACTACACAACATGGCTCCCAATAAAAGTGAGTGCGAATGGTTTCATAAGTTAACCTTGTTCATTACATTACCAAATCCAACTAATTATTTTTTGTGAATGGCCCATTGCCGGTGGTCATCATTGTTTGTCAGAGCACGAGAAAAAAAAAAAAGAAACACCAAGTCTTTGTGTGAAAGGTGATGTGAATGATAAAGTGGGTTCTTTCACCTGAATGGTTTTACTTTTGAGGTGAAAAATCATCTAAAATACTGTGTTTAAAGGATACAAACATGAAAAATTGGTTCAAAATGTTGTGTTTAAAGGTGATAAACATTAACTGACAAATAGATCCAAAATGACGTGTTTTGAGAAGCCAAATCACTTTACCCTATGGAGGTGCCATGTCACTCACATTTGAGTCACATATGCATGAGGATTAATGAAAATAGAAAAGATTTGATGACCAACTAATTTGTCACAACATTCACAAATTTGTGGACTAAATTGATTATTTCTATCTTTCAGGGGACAAATTGTTAGTGAATACATCTTTCATGTATCAAATTGGTCATTTATTATTTTATATTTTATTTCATAATAAAATATCTAAATAACAATAATCATTTTCTGCATTATATTTTATTTTAGGCTAGTTGATTAGAAGTTAATTATGCTTTATATGTTAATATGACAAATTGTCAGTTGTTTTGATGGACCTATTAGTTATGACTTATAAATTTATGAATATGAATTCTCAATTTTCACAACATTGTTATCGATCAACTTTTCGGGAATCCATTGGTAGAAATAAGTTTGTTTTTGATAGTGTACAAACATTTAAGTTTATTTTATGAAACTAAGGTAGACATGTTCCATGAAATATGGATCTTCTGATCAAACTCTGGTGACAATAAAAAATAAAGTTAAGTTGTACTGATAATGACTCGAGAACAATAAGTTACAAAATTCTTAATTTGATTCGCTAGAATTATATGTTTTCTAAATTTTTTAATAACTGAATTAGTTCTTTAAAGATTTCTTTTATCATTATATATATATATATATATATATATATTTAAAAAATTCCAACAAATTAATATATCAACAATGTTGTTTTGTCACTACTTGTTACCTCTGTTGTGTAAAATTTGTCTAAGTTATGGAACTTATGTATAATTTCAATGAATTTGTCTCGAGAAAAAACAGAAGAGTGCATTCAAAATATTAGTTGAGGCAGTTACGAAGAAGTTGAATGTGTCATCGAAGGAATTCATTTCAATAGAAATTGACATTTTCAATGACTTTATTAAAGCACGTGTGGAGTTTAGAAGCGCTTAGAAGCAGGTCCTTTCGAATCTTGAAATATTAGTTAAAGTAGGTATAAAAGAAGTTACACAAAAACATCAAATAACATTAAATTATGTATTTAAAAATATTATTGTAGTCGAAATCATAGAATTTGATCGTTAGTATTATAAGTTTATAAATAAGACCTCTGACTATCAACCTTAGTGGATTGAATCATTATCACTTAACTTTTCAAACACCAACAACGTCGCATATAGAATTGGTTACCGATTCAGAAGGTTTACTGTATATGTATTCATTCTCACCTTTTATGAATTCATGTTTCTTTACTTTAAATATTTATTTGTTAATAAAATTATTTAGTAAAAATTATTAAGTTGTTATAATAATTTGTTCCTTTCAAAGAGTAAGTACAATTTGTAGGATTAACACTGCTATAGTTTTTATTTTTTTATTTATTTATAAGAATCAATGTGATGTCATTTTATATGGTTCAAGTTAAATAATTTGGTAAAAGATTAAATCTTTGAGGAACTAATTTGATGACAAAAGTTTTGAAAGACTAATTTATTGGTCAAAGTGTTTGAAAGATTACGCTACGGTGATATCATATAATTTTGAAGACTATTTCTTTTTTATCTAAATAATAATAAGATGACTTAGTAAGAGTGAACCTTAAATTCATCATTTTCAGTCAATTTAGTAGTGGGAAGGAAACAATAGTGTTGATAATATAAAAATCTCATACAAATTAATTTCAAAAGTTATAACTGTAAGTATATTTCTAAAAAAAAAAAACTGAAAGTATATTAGCCAATTCTTATAAGAAATGACACAGCGATACTTGTTTCGTTTAGAGTGTAATAGAGTTAATTTTGAACCGTTAAATGTTTTTGATGATGAAATCATAACATGTATGATGTATTCGATCCTTCAAAAATTAATTTGAATCAAACATTTCCATTGAAACAAGTATTTATTAAAAAAAATATTTACTATTTGAAAGTATAAGAATTTTGATTTTCTAACTATATATAAAACATACAATTTTAGTCTTTAATATATATAAGCTGAATTCTGTGATTCTTTCGTACCGAATGAGAAATGCTAGTAAACACTTAAATCCTATAAGACTAACACTATTTTTTTTTTTACATTTTTATAAATTACTTTTTTTTGAACTGTATAAATTGATATAAATGGCGTTAAATTTTAATGGACAAATATATGTGGATTTACTACTTTTCTAAAATAGGAAATTATTGGTAAATAATAGTGAGGGGCTAAAATATCCAAAGCGTGAAGCACGTGCCTACTTCACTCCTCGATAAAGACCATTATTTTTGTATTAATAACCTGCTTACTTGCTCCAACTTCATTACTCATTTACTCCCGAACCTAGTTGTACACGATTGTGTGCTTTAGTCAACAACATTTATAAAACTGAACATAAGAAGACAAAACAACGGACATACCACAAGAATGTTCATAAAACAACTTTAGATTTCCAATGAAGCCTGTGTGTTGCATTCTAAATTCTAATGCATCAAAACTCATGCATGGTTAAATATGTTTATGGTGTTGGTAAGTTAGTGTTTTTTTTTTTTTTTAATTTTGATCTTTATAAGATATTTTGTTTATTTTTTTATTTTTGTAAGTTATATATATATATTTTAATTTTAGTCCCTTTAAACATGAACTTATGGAGATTATAAATAAAAATTTTAGAATCTTAAAGGAGCAAAAAATAAAAAATGACAAACCTAAAGAGACTAAAAATTGACAAAAAAACTTATAGGAACCAAAATTAGAAAAATGAACTTACAAAGATAAAAAAATGAAGAACTAATTTACATGGACCAAAAATATATTTAAGCCTATATAGTATACATACTTGGTACAAGAGGGCATGCCTTAACATGCCTCACCCAACATGTCGTTGATCTGAATGAATCTGTGCTCAAATATTTTGAATAATGTTTTGAGTTTGAGCCTTGTAAATAAAAAAAAATGTATTAGTAATTAGAAAAGGAGACTCCACTAAAGATGATTGTGTGTGTATGTATATATATATATATATATATTCTTTGAGTAATGAGACCAATCCTGATCATAATAATTAGCTCCCAAGATGTCGAGATCCAACTCAACTACACTTTCATACCACAAAATAGGGGCATGCCTTAGATGTTTTGTCCCTTCGACACACATTTAAGACCCAAGATGATCCTAGTCTCTCCCACATACACCGTCCTGAAGGGTAGACTACTCGTCGACAATTCTTTGTTGATCGTATCATGGAAGATGACATACCCCTAGGGTGGAAACCACTCAACCTAGAGCGGTACAATGGAACCACTGATCCAGATGAACATCTGGACACTTTACTCACCTAGGCGAATCTATACACCAATGACGACACAATCCTATGTTGTGTCTTCCCAACGTCCCTCAAAGGGGCAACATTAACTTGGAACGGAGGACTCCCTCCCAGGTTCATCGACAACTTTGACACCCTTGTTGAATGCTTAAGTTCTCAATACGTATGACATTTGCCGCTCTGGCCAGCCCGTGACAAGCAAATGATGAATCTCTATGGAAATTCATGGACATGTTTGGATGGATTATTGTCCAGATAAAAAATCTCAACCCAAAGGTAGCACTACACTCCATGCTCCTCGCCCTACGGCCTGGTAAGTTTGCGGATAGTTTGTGCAAAAAAACCCCTAGTAGCATGGACGAGTTGCACGAATGAGCCAAAGCTTACATCTAGATGGAAGAAATGTCCAGGTTCAGAAATGAGGTCTGAAAGATTGGACAAAAGTGTGATAAGAGATAAGGAGGTACGAAGACTGGCTCACACAAGTCGGACAAAAGGCACAAGTAGAACAAGCGCCAACCTCTCCCAAAAGGGCCTAGGTCCAAGCGTCACAAACCCTTAATAACCAATTGTACTACAATCCTCGAGGAGGCCTTCAACGCAGAGGTACCAATTATACTACCTCTGTCACTTCCTCCCCGGTTAGGGTTAGACAGGACCAAATACTGTAGATACTATCGCAGTTATAGTGACAACACAAAAGATTGCCAGGCTTTGAAAGATAAAATAAAAAAGTTCATACATGCCTGATATCTAGCCTAATTCGTAAAGAGGCCTGACAATAACCTAACAGGAGCGAGACCCGGAGGACACCAATAGGACCACCACAGAAATCATGATGCTGACAGGAGATGGGAGAAAGTAGAAGGTCGAGCGAGATAGAGGCACCACCAGTAAAGACACAAGTGACAACCTCCGCAAGAACATGAAAATGAGGTTGCCTATCAAATCAAAGGTGTAATCAATACCATTGCAGGTGGATTTTCCTATGGAGGGAAGTTGAGTCAGTCTTGCAAACGCCACCTCCATGCCATCTAGGACATCAACATCAATTGTATCAACCAGCCATCCCCACGAAGTCTTCCTCCTATCACTTTCACTGATAGAGACTTCAAGGGTATCAACCCTATTAATCAAGACGACCCCATGGTTGTCTCCATTGTAATTGCTAACTTCATGGTGTCTAAGGTCCTCATTGACCAGGTGTTAGTCGGTGAAAAAGACTAACTTTTGTGTATAAAACTTGTGTATATTGTATCAAACTTCTCCAATTTATAATTGTTTTGTAATATTATAAGTACTTTCTGTTAAATATAGGTAATAGAAAATTTATACTTTTATTTTTTGTGTTTAATAATAAATTACTCTCAATTTCAGGTTAATTAGGCAAATTGGCAAAAGTGTTGTTTTCACCTTCTCGCTAAGCCAATCTGCTGGCTTAGCGAGCATTCATTAAGTGCGACACTCAGTGGCTAAGTGCGAGGAAGAATCCAGAAGAAGATGAGCTGTCAGGTTCGCTGAGCGCACCGCTCCAGGTCATCAAGTGCACCCCTTCAGCTCATCCGCTAAGCGAGAGAAGTGTGCTAAGCCAAAATCCACTTATGCGCGCTAAGCGATTAAGATTTGTGCTAAGCACGCGAGCACGGACCAACCCACCTATTTAAGCTTGATTAGATTTTTTGAAGGGAGTTTGGCATTTTTTCTTGAGAAGCCTCTGGATGCACAAGAGTCTGGCCTTGGCTTGAAGCTTTTGCATGTTAAGGAAGTTCTAGAGAGAGAAAGGTCCAAGTTCCAAAGAGTTCTGAGAGATTTTGTTGTGTGAAGATCTGCAGAGATGACAGCTCGAAGCGGAAGCCGTTCTGAGAGCTTGAGATCAATTAGTGAGTGATTGTGATATCCTAGAGGTGAAGGAGACATCCTCACCACTTGTATTTTTGCAATCTTTCATCTTGTTCTTCTCTGTGTTGTAAAGGAGGTTTCTGGACTATGGAAAGCTAAATCCTCTGTTGGATCTTCCCTGTAGGTACCTGATGTAAATATATTTCTATCTATGTAATGATGTTTTGTGTGTTCTCTGTGCTATCTGCTTTTCATTCCAGTATGCCTTTACCTTGATCACGTAGATGCATGCTTTGTTAAGGTCATTCAACATTGGAAACTGGTTTAATTCTAAAGTCCTTGATAGTACAGGGCTAATTTTTTGTACTATCACGAGGAATCGAGATACAAGAACTTAGTTGTGTATGTGTGTCTTAATGCGGTCCTCGTTGAGTTTAGTCTTACAAGAGGAATTTGCGGACGAGGCTTGATCAGGATTAGGCTAGGCTATCATGAGGTATCGGGGTCTAGCAGTCCAGGAGACAACATAGGAATACATGGACATTGTTAGATAGAGAACATCCATTTTAGCATCAGGAACCTATTAGGAAGACCAACACGTTCTCTACTTGTTTTGACATAACATTTCTCTTGCGTGATTTTCTTTCTTTTTGCATAGATAGTTTACACACCTGTTTATAACCACAATCATCTTTTCATACCAGACACCTATTTACCGAAATAGCTTGCCAGATAACACAAGTTCCCCGAGAGTTCGATACTCAGTTCTTACCATTTTATACTACTTGTGCGATCCAGTACACATGCCGGCCACGAACACCAGGGTAGCTCCACAGACATCTTATACTAGAAAACATTCCAGAGGCTTGAAGTCTCGCTTGATACCATCCAGCCTTACTCCGGTCCCTTTCATGGCTTCACAGGAGAAAGAGTAGAGACCGAAAGCCATGTCGACCTAATGACCACCTTGGGTCAAGGCCAACTCTTGAGGAGCTTTACAATTAGGTACTTAACCGTTGATGCGGATACCTTTTAGTTTACTTTGATTGGAATTAAAACGTTGAATAAGATCGGAGCCATCGTCTCCACATCATATCTTAAGATGAAGTTCCCCACCTTAACGGGATAGATCGTGATTGTCAAGGCATATCAAAAGCAGGCATGATAGTGCTACATTGAAAGCTTGAAAGTGGCACCATATCCTCCCACCAGGGAACCTACCAGACCTCACCTTGCAATGAAAGGTGGCACTCAAGTCATGAGCGTGAACGAAGGGTCTCCAATCCGAGCCCTGACTATCAACCAAGCAAGCTTGGACGATGTATTCGATGTAGATCCGCGTGATGACACTGCTAATAGAGGCCCAAAGCCTATTGAAGAACTTTTCAAACTATAACTCAGACCCAAACCGGGGTAGTATACACAACTCAGCCGACACCTCACCAGCCATGAACATAGACACATAGTCGATACCTTACATAGGAACACAAACCTATTTGCATGGCAGACATCTGACATATCGGGTATCCACCCCAGCATTATATGCCACAAGCTCGCCATCTGTCTCCAGGCCAAATTAGTGTCATAGAAGAAGAGGAAGATGGGAGAAGAATGACGTAGATTGGTCAGAGAGGAAGTAGACAAGCTCCTTAAAGCCAATTTTATCCGAGAAGTTAGGTACTCCACTTGAATCTCCAATGTTGTCATGGTTAAAAAGGCCAACGACAAATGGCGAATGTGCACTGACTATACCAATCTCAGTAAGGCATGTCCCAAGGATGCATACCCTCTACCTAGCATCGACAGGCTAGTCGATGATGCATCCTGGTTCCAAGTGCTAAGCTTCTTGGATGCCTATTCAAGATACAATCAAATTCGGATGCACACCTCAGACGAAGAGAAAATGACATTCATTACTGAAGATGCCAACTTTTGCTACTAGGTCATGTCCTTTGGCCTGAAAAATGCAAGCGTTACATACCAAAGATTAATGGACCAAATTTTCAAACAGCAGATCGAACAAAATGTCAAGATCTATGTCGAAGACATGGTTGTCAAATCCTATAGCATAGTCCAACATGTGGCAGACCTAGAAGAGGTATTCGGAGAAATTTACAAATACAACATGTGCCTTAACTCGAAAAAATGCACTTTCAGGGTCGGCGGAGGCAGATTCCTCTTCATGATCACACATCTGGGAATAAAAGTCAACCTTGACAAATGCATAGGCATACTGGCGATGCATAGTCCTACCAACATCCAAGAAGCTCAAATGCTGAATGGTAGACTAGCATCTTTCTTGTACGAAGCCATTCTAAGAGTTGCTCAGGAAAACGAAGTCATTCTTATGGGATGAGGCTTACGAACAAGCCTTCTTGGCCTTCAAGAAGACCATTGCCACATTGCCAGTTCTGAGTCGACCCAGGTTAGGAATAGCCCTCCTCCTATATCTTTTAATAGCTGATGAAGCTATTAGTTTTGCCCTCGTACAAGAGGAAAGGAAGCACCGGATTCCCATCTACTTAACAAGTTGTATGCTTCATGACGCTGAGAAATGCTACCAAATGATAGAGAAGGTGGCACTAGCATTCATTACCTCAGCACAATGCCTCAAGCCATACTTTCAGAGTCACCAAGTGGTAGTCAACACGAACTACCGCATCAAACAGGTTTTGCGAAAGCCTGAAATGGTAGGGAGAATAGTAGCATGGTCTATAGAAATTTCAGAGTTTGATCTCCAGTACAAACCCTGTGGCCCCATGAAGACACAGTTCATGGCATACTTTCTGGCTGAATTTGCTGGAAACAACCAAACCACCCCAAACTGGTGGAGCCTCTATGTTGACGATGTGTCCAACCTTGAAGGCCCTAGCAATGTCACTCTAATACAAGCCCTCAAGCAATCAGGCTGAGTATGAGGCATTTATAGCAGGCTTAAAACTAGCATGAGAAGTTGGGGCCAAGAAGCTAAGGTGCTATACTGAATCACAACTTGTCCAGGGGCAAGTTTCCAACAAATATCAAACCAAGGAAATGGTGCTACTCAAGTACTACCACATTGCCAAAACTTTTATTGACAACTTTGAATGCTTTGAGATGAACTACATATCCAAGGAGAGAAAGACTAGAGCAGACCTATTCTCTAAGCTGACCAACACTAAGAAGATCAGGCATCTTAAGACCATCATCCAAGAAACAATTTAAACTCCCACTACAGACACTTAGGAGGTTGTGGCTGGAGAAGAAGAGGAATCAGATTGGATGACTCCCTACAAGAATTTCCTAATTCGGGGGGTGTCTCCACCAGACCAGAATGAAGCCTGACGCCTGAAATGGATGGTCAACCACCATGTCATGCTTAATGGTGAGCTATTCAAAAGGGGGTTGATAACACCCTTGCTCAACTGCCTGAATATCCAACAGGCAAACTATGTCATGAAAGAACTTCATGAAGGGATCTATGACCTCCATACTTGGGGATGCTCCTTTACAACCAAAGTGGTATGTCTGGCTACTATTGGCTGACACTTAAGGCCGACGCCCTTGACTTCACAAAGAGGTGCAAATGATGCCAAGAATTTGCAGATGTGCCACACACCCCTCTTTCTTCAGAGTGGTTAGAGATAACTTGTCAGTTTGAGATCCCGAATTCTAAGGGCATGGCATCTGTGCTTCTGTGCCAGGGCAAGCTCTGAGCCGACTAATGGTGAAAGAGGTTGTCTAGTGTTTAGAGCGATTGTCTTGTGTCATGGGTAGTAGTCCTAACAAGTAAGAGGGTCATGAGTTTATCAAGCCCCCAAGCATGGACAAGAGTTGTATGGTGTTGAGAGTGGTAACCTCGACAAGTGCAGGAGTTGCAAGTATGTGAGGCTTGTCAAGCCCCTTAACTTGGACAAGAGTTGTCCGGACTACTTCTGTCTAGTTGTCTAGGGTGGACATGCTATTGGTTTTGCAGGCAAAATCCGATGTGTCAGGTGAGAGGAGCCTCTGCCTTTGACAATTCTACCCTTCTGATCGTTGGAGAGTGCATTGAAGATAAACATTTCATTTGTGTTTTTGCCACAGGCGAGTACAGTGCACACGTGTTTCTTTTTCATATGTGTCACTCATGGAGTGGAGTTGCATTGTGGTACGATATTTTAGGGTACCATTTCATCTTTTGTCAGTTACCGAAGAGTCACGCCTCCACTTTAAATGAAGTAGAGGTTTGATTTCTGGTCGCCACCACTTTTGAATTTGTGCTTTCTCTCTTTCAAAATTTCTTTGCTCTCTGCTTGCGATTCCCCTTCTCCTCCATTTGTCTTCTTCACTTTCAAGGTATTCTCTTTGACAACGTCTTTCATTTCTGATTGCACCATAGGCATGAGCGGCAATGACTCCAGGGGTTCAATTTAGCTACCCCTGGTGGACCGAGAGGTCATTTCCATTGGCGGTTCCTCCTCGGAGGAGACTTGCCATTGGGCTTCTGATAGCGAGTCCTCTTCCTCGGAGAGGTTGACGGTCTCGTATTGTGCTATGGAAGGAATTTCTTGCCTCCATAGGAGAGCGCATCCTCTCGCTTCTTCTCTGGATGGGGAACCCGTCCTAGTCACCATGATTCTTCCCTCTTTTGTTTCTCGGGGAGTGAGAAAGAGTGGCGGCGGGGACATTTGGGCTTCCCCTTATGTGCGACATAGCCACAATGTTGGGTCATCATCATCCCCCCTTGTCGTTGTTGGCTTTGAGTAGGTGACAGGGAGCCCCGCTTCCCGCTCTACTAGTAGTGTGACCCTACCAGGTCCAAGTCTTTAGATGAGGATCTGTTGACCCTTATGGAGAGGGTCGACAAGGCTATCTTGGAGCAACTGCCAGCCTCAGTGGATGCATGGGCCAATTTGTCTCTTCCCTTGGCGGGTGATCCCTTTGCTGCCTTGGATAGTAAAATATTTTGCCTTATCTTCCTCTTTTATGTCTGAAGCATGTTATGGCCTGAAATAACACTTGTCATGTGTTACTTGCTTTGCAATTATAATGGGTGACTTCACTTGGAGACCCTTAGTGAAGCAGGTTAGACCTGATAGAGGGGTTGTGCCATTGTTTGCTACTATTCCTTCTGCTAGAGAAGGGGGTTAACTTGCTACTACGGTTGGCCCTACTGGTGAAGTTGCTAAGGTCTCCCATAATATGCCTTCCTCTGTTTTGGCTAAGAGGAAGCGTGACGATGACGCTAGGGTATTAAGCTGCAAGAAGTCGGGGACCCCTTCTAGCCTTCGAGCTGTGAGGCAAGTTGCAGGGTTGATGCCTGATTCAGGTCACCCCTCAAGTTTGTTGGGTCTGCCTTCGGCTCCATCAATTGTCCAAGCTCCTGCTCTTATTATTGCTACTATTGCTGCTCCTCCACCTCCTCCTGTTGTGTCTATCCAAGAGATTTTTGCTTTTCCTGCTGCTCAAGTTAGTGCCCTGGCTTCTTTAGCCGGTCTTATCATGGCTTCTTCCTGCACTGTCGCTGTACCCTTGCTGAGTGCCGGTGTGGCGACCACGAGTTAACCTGAGATGTCTCCTTCTCCTTCTTCAGCTCAACTGGTTCCCCCCTCGTCTGTGTTGGCGTCAACGTCTCCTTCATCCTTTTTTCACCCTAGTGTTTCATTAGATCACATTTACACTTCTCATGATGCTGATTCGTTGTGGGGGTATGGGTTACAAGCTGGAGTAGAAAACCCCGATTGGATTTGTGTCTCTTTTTGACAAAAATCTGATTCGATCAGCCAAGGTCTTCCTCTAGAGAAGTTTAGCGATCCTGGAAGAGAATGGGCAAAGACACTAAGATACGCTAAGCAAGGTGGCATCCTTAAAGGTTGAGGTTGCCAAATGGAGGGCCACTGCTCATAGAGTTTGGAGAGTAAAGCATCCTAAGGTGGCCAATGCCACTATCACCTTCATTGAGGCCATGAAGTCAAACCATTAGCTGTCATCCAAGGTTGGCAGTGTTCTTGCCAAGCTACTGTGCACTAGATTAGTTGGTGATAAGATGTTTGAGCACTGCAAAGGCTTGTAGAGGGAGAAAAATGAATTGGGAAAGAAAAAATTCCAACAAAGCTCGAGAATGGACGCATCATTAATATTAAAGACCAGGGTGAGGTCCAAACCACCCTCGTCTAAGGAAGCACAAAGCCTTTTCTAGGAAACAATGACTAACTTATGCTTGGAGATATATCCCTAGTCCAAATAAAATTTCAGATGCAACAGTTGATCTCCTTTAACAAAGATCTAGGTCACATGTAAATGTGAAATGAGTATAAAAGAATATCATTCATAATTGACTTCACTAGATGAACATGACCCATGATTGAGAGCATGTATCCCTTCCAAGTGTGAAGCTTAGCTTTCAATCTATCAACAATAGGTCTCAACTGACACACTCGAGGCTTACATGCAAACAAAAGGACACCCAGGTAGATGAAAGGCAATAGAGAAACCAAGTAGAGATTTGATTTCTCTAAGTCTATGATTTGATTTCATTAGTTTTTTTTTCTTGATGAATGGTTGATTCAAAAAAGGAAAACTATAACCTTGATATTTTTTCCATCCGTGAGAGACACAAGAAAAAGAGGGTTTCCTATTGGCAATGCTCGTTGTTGTTGTGATTGATCCCCCAACCTTTGTAGTCCTTTTGGCCTTCTTGGGTTTCAATCTTTTTCCTGCTACGTCCCTTGTCAAAAAAAATCCCACTCCCAAGAATCAACAAAAACCTTCCCCCAACCATGCTTATATGATTCCTCTTAGTCGGCTTCCTATACCCTGTCTAAAGGGAGATTCCATCTTAGTCACTATTTTGGAGGAGGAGTTTCTTGTTGGGTTGGATAAATGTAAGAATTACCTCCATGGATGCCTTCTCTTGCTGAAGACACTGGTTCTCTATTTGAAACTATTGAAGCCCCGGAAGCCCTTTGTCATTTGGAAGCTTATTGCCATTGGTAAGAGCTTCTTTGATTTTTTTTTTTTTTTGCCTCAGGAGGATCAGAGAAAGGCTATTTTTGTAGGGTCTTGTGGAGTTTCTCCTGGATTCTTGCGATTGTATTCATGAAGCTTTATGTTAATCCATAAAAGGTTTATCTTTCTAACGCCAGTGTTGGATTCAAATATCTAGCCTTTCCTAGGAATACTAGAGACCTAACGCATTTTTCTTCATAGCAAGGGGAGTAAGTACCATTCTTTTGCTAGATGGTGCTACCATTAAGAGGATTTCTGGACATTATGCCTGATTCCTAGTGCATCATGATTTGTCGGGAGAGATGAGAGATCTAGTCCTTGTGGAAAGGTTAGGATTTGCATTTTTTGTCAATATTACTTATAAGCATTTTCCTCTTGTTTGTGCTAGCTGCAAAACTATTAGGCATTCATTTGCTAATTGTAAATCCTCTATTCACAATGTTTTTGAGCTCGTGGGGGAAAAAATAGGGACCTTTTAAGAATAATCCCAAGAAGCCGGATAACAATGGCTCTCAGGTTGATGCAAGGTCTCTTGGCCCTGTCCTTACCCAACCACAAAAGTCAAATGAGTCTCCCCTAGATAATGGATCTCTTAACAATGAGGTTCATGTTTTTTTCTAAAAGTTCCCCGTCGTCGAAAAAGTCATTTAGTAGTATTTGTCATCTTTTAGGAGGAGCTTCTCTGAATTTAGGCACAACGTTTTCACATGTGTCAAATACTTTCTCTAAAACAACTTCTCCCTTTTTGGCCAGGAGGATGCTTTGGCCATTGTGATTCCCCTTGATGATTGTGTCTCCAAAGATCTTTAGATAGTTTCTAAATTCTAGGTTGACATGGCCGATGAAGAGTAAGATGATGATCTTAGGAGAAATGAGAAAGATGCCACTCAGAAGGATCCAGATTTTGAAGTGGTGTTGACTAAATCCTAAGAGAAAAAAGTTGATGAAGAAAGCCAAAGAAAATAAATATCGCAAAGTTCATAATACCCATAAAAATAGGGCTACTTCATCTCTTACCCAATGGAAGTTCTCTATTGGAATGCAAAATTCTCATACTAGACCAGTCCTCAAATGCTTATGTTCCTCTAATAAGCCACATTTTCTCTTCGTAGTGAAACCTTGGACTTCTTTAGACAAAATTCTTGTCTCTTTCTGGGATCAACTCCATCTTTTCCCATAACTATCAACTCTTGAGATGATCTTCCCCCTAATCTATGGTGTCTAAGCCGTTAGACTTTAAATCCTACTACCATTTCTATTTCGGATCAACAGTGTTCTTTAAAGTCTGCTTGGATAACAAAACTGCTTATATTGCTACCATTTATGGTTCCATGATCTGTATAAAAAGGAGAAACCTTTGACAGGGGTTTGTTGACCTTCAAGCAAATGTGGGAGGATCTTGGCTCTTCATAGGATATTTTAATGTGATCCTTGGGCCTCATGAGAAGAAGGGTGGTCTTCTTCCTCTCAAGGATTCCTGTGATGATTTCCTAAATTGGACTTATTCTAATGACCTCACTCATATAGTCAATCGAGGGGAAAATTTTACCTAGTTGGTAGAGGGGGTTCCAAAAGTATCAATATTGTCTAGATCATGCTTTCTATAACTTAGGCTATCTTCTTAATTGGGATTCTGTTGTTTGTTGTGCTCTTCCCAAAGACAAATCTGACCATGCCTCCTTCTTTTGGTGCTTAATAATCTTGTTACAACTCCTAAAGCCCCCTTCAAGTTTTTGGCCTTGTGGTCAAATCACCCGGATTGTAAGAACCTAGTGGATGAAATTTGGAAGTAACCTTAGGTTGGTTTTCCTATGTATATTTTGAAGCAGAAGCTGAAACTTCTAAAGTCTACTTTAAAAACCTAGAATTTTGAGGTCTTTGGAAATGTCAATAGGAGTTATAAGATTGCTATGGAGAGGGTGAACAATGTTTCAGTAAAGGATTTATCTTGAAGGTAGTTTAGAAGAGTTGGTTTTCCTAGAGTCAAAAGCCCAACATAAGCTTCAAGATGCCCTTGCCTTTGAGGAATCCTTTTGGAGGGAGAAGGCTCTCCTCAATTGGTTTAGCCTCGGTGACAAAAATACTGTTTATTTCCATAAGGTTACCAAGTTAAGAAGTGTCACCAAAATTATTAGCCTTCTCAAAGATGGAGATAATGTCTTTTAATCTTCAGAGGATATCCAATAGCATATCATTCAATATTTCTCAAGCCTATTTGCTATAGACAACAACTGCATACATAATAATTTGATTTCCATGTTAATTCCTAAGCTTGTCTCTAGTGAGGATAATGACATGCTTACAATATTGCCCTCTCCAGAAGAAGTCAAAGTTGTTGTCTTGTCATTGAATGACATGCTTACAATATTGATGGCTTTGGAGGTAATTTCCGCCATTATTACTGGGATACTATTAGGAAAGATGTTTTCAACTCAATACGTCCTTCAATTTTTTTTACTTAGAATTGGATCTTACCTAGGGTTGAAGGTTCAATTAAAGACGATGAACCTTTGCTCTGTTGTTGCTCCCTAGCCAACTATTTTGCACGGTTGACTTATCTGCTTAAACAACGAAGGATTGCTTCTATCTCTAGATTCTCAAGAAATAAGTCTTCGAATATAGTGGTATTCTTCATGCCTTGCATACAAAACAATCAAGCAAACTAGAAGGGAAAGATTAACAATGATTAGAAGGCAAAGAAAAGGGGAAATAAAATCAAATAAAATATGAATGCAAAAACCCTAGAGTTTAATTCTAAATTGCCTAAATATGAGACACTAGTCCCCGACAATGGTGTCAGAAACTTGTTAGGGATATTTCTTATGTTTAAGTGTAACCAAGTTTCGAAATAGAAATTGGACTCACGTTCAAGTGGTCCCTAAAGAACTAGTGTATGTTTGGGCAATTAGGATTTAGAAATTAAGGTTTGGTAAAAGTATTTATTAATTGGTTTTATTTGAATTCATAAAAGAATAAAAATAAGAGTAAAATCAAATAAAAGAGAATAGTTGAAGAAAGAACCACAATATTGTTGTGAGAATTAATGGTTTGAACAACTAGGGTTGGACTTGGTTTCTCCTTTTTTCAATGCAATAATCCCGATAAATCTAGTTATTCATTTAATTTATCCCTAACTCACAGTTATATTCTAACCCTAGTGTCTTAGGTGAGAGGGTCTAAGTTATTTAGATTAATTCTCAATATCTTGGCAAATCAATCTAAATAACCAGAATTGATGTTTAAGAATTAAAGGAGCCTAATTAGTATTAACCTATGTCTATAATCAATACCAATTAGGTATTTTTCTTAGTTCAGGAATCAAATAAATGTTGGTCGACTAATCTATTGATTCCTAATATCAAATACTAGGTGATCAATCTAAAACAAGCATTAAGAGAAGAAGAAGAAGAATAAATCTAAATAAATGTATTAAAAGAGAGTATTACATGAAATTAGGTTCAACTTATCCAACCCTGACAAATGAGAAGATTAGTTGCTCATATCTTAATTAAAATTCATAAGATCAAACATACAAACATGTAATGAATCAAAACTAAGAGCCCTAGGAATAGTACTTTCTATCTTAGAAAGTTATTGTCTGAATCACGCCAAAACTCCTCCTCTATTACACCTCAGGTCTTTTAAATTCTAATATGGGCTTGGGCCTATCCTGACTTCCTCACTTAAGTGTGAGTAACATCTCGCTTGAGCGAGGCCTTTCGATCCTAAAAATTTCAGTTTCTGACTCCCTTTGCTTAAGCACATAGAATGCCATGCTTAAGCAAGGTCTTTGAGACCTACCTTTGCTTTGCTTGTCTCGATGAAGCACAATGAAGCTTAGTCTTAAGCAAGGGCCTCCAGTAAATTCAAGGTTGCTCACTGACATAGCTCGCTTAAGTACATAGCATGTCACACTTAAGACAACTTGACTTCATTATTCATCTTCAAGGTTCCTCTCGCTCAAGTGTTGAGGAAAGTTTGCTTGAGCGAGGCATGCTAGTGTCTCCTTCATATGGTTCTGACTTGGCTCTCTTAAGCTCACAACAAGCCATGCTTAAGTGAGTATAACTCGTGTTCCTGACTCAATTTCCTATAAAAACTTCCACAAAAATAGTAAAATGTCCCAAAACTAACAACCTAAAGATCCTATCCGATAATTCCTAATTTATCCTATTTTTGAGTTAAAACAGGGTTTAGTGTATCGAATATGTTTGATAATTGCCTCAAATCATGTATGAAATATATTTGGCGATTATCAAAGTACTCCAAATTTAGAACATTGTTTGTCCTCAAGCAACAACAACTTCCTATAAAGAGTTAGCACTGAACAACAATTCTTACCATACAACATCTCTCACTCATGCAATTTTCCAATCACTTCCAATTATCTCATGTACCTAATCAATTAGCACAATGCTCACTTCATCAATTCAAAATCACCGAGTATCATGTAGAAACCCCATAAATTAACAAGAATGGCAATGCAGAAAAATTAAGCAACAACTTGTGCTCACAAAAGTGTTTCTCTCCAAAAGCTTCAATTTAGCTCACGTAAGTGTATAACTCAACCCACGACCCTAAACAACAATACAATTTAACTTTGATTTTCATCTCAACAATCAATTCTCATAGGCACATGCAAAGATCACTAAGTACTTTCTTGGTATGTAATGTGACTGGGATACAAAGAACTTGATTTTTTTGGATATTCAAAATGACTGAGAGAAGAGAAAGCTTTTATTTATCTATTTTTTTTATAAAAAAAGTCAGTCATTTTTTGCTTTTCTTAGCCACTATGAAATACCTGAACTTGATTCTCCCTTGGTGAGCATAGATTGTCCACTCCAAACTTAGAACACTGCATTATTATAAGTCATTTGTTCTCCTCTTCCCTAAAGTCAAGGATAACATTGCCTTTTCTTTCAGGCTTAGGATTCAATATGATCAACAAAATTTTTATGTTTAGGATCAACATGGGTGACAAGGGTTAATAAATTTTAAGTTTACTATTTGGCTTAGTGGCTAGTAACACAAACATGACCTTGATCGTCTCTTTGCACTTAACCATAAGCATATAAAAAATGAGATTGAATCAAAATCAAGTGTGTGTGAATTAGGTGTGACACTCAATTTGTTGAACAATATGGTTCACTGAACTTACCAGGTAGGCTACAAGTTGCGTAAATTATTTTTATTCATCAAGCCAAACTAATCAACCTTTTTAGAATTATGCAATAACACACAATTTCTTTTTCATTATTTGGAGTGCAACCACAAATTTTGAATTCAGCAAAACAGTTTCCATCATACAATGCAAGAGATGTTAATATGCAATCACATGTTCAGTGCTTCCTACTACTACTTTATTTAATTCAAAAACAACTAATCCTTAAAATAAAAACAACTAAAAAGCAATAAAAGAAATAGAAAAAGGGAACAAAAATACTCCCCTATGACTCAGTCTTGTCTAAAGAAGAGTTTGCATTATCCCCACTACTCTTTTGCGCAACATCCTCTTGTGTAGCCTCATGCCCCCTTCCTTAGGCAACGGTTGGCTAGTCCCCAAATTTGGCTAGCCATGCCACATAGGCTACATACTCCTCCAACTCCAGTAGTGGTGTGGAGGGTGAACCCTTTTGAATGAATCCATAACCGTATTGATATGGAGGGTGTGAACCCTTTCAATGAATCCATAGCCATGTGTAATGGCATGGTTGTTGGCTGTAATGAATCCTACAAATCAAAACAACTAAAAAGAAATAAAAGGAATAGGAAAGAGAGGTACTCCCTTAGAGCTCCTCCTCATCTGAGGAAGAGTCTGCCTTAATCTGGTTTCCGCTGCTGCTATCCCTACTTCCCTCCTATGCAGCCTCATGCCCACTTCCTTGGGCAGTGGCTAGTCCCTAAAACTGGCTGGCCATGCAACATAGGATGCGTACTCCGCTTGCCTGGGGTATTAATAAGGTTCAATAGCTCTGATAGTGGTAAGGAGGCCAAAAACTCGTAAAGAATCTAGGACCATGCCAATGGCATGGTTTTTAGCTGCTATAGTGGCTCGCATCTCCCTCATCAAGGCCTGAAGTCTATCTAATATGGTGCTAGTGAAGGCAGGTCTGTAGCAACGAGGCTGTAGAAGGAGGGTCATCTGCTACGTCAAGGGATGCTAGTGCGCTGTTATCAAGGATGAACTGTTGGTTAATGGGTCGTCGAATGGTATCATAGGGGGATCCATGAAGGCCAATCAACCTATACTCCTCTAGACCTACTAAGGCTAGTGATGAGAGAAGGGAATCCTAAAGAACCTTGCGTGTAGGGTTTGTGGTGTTGGCCGAGAGCACAAACTCCTTAATCTTCTTGGAGATGATGTAACCAATATTCATGGACATCCCAGCAATAATAGCATAGATAAGGTAGGCAACATCCTTGTTAAGGTCTGAAACGTAGGAGTTGATAACTACGAAATATAAGCTAATTTGATAGTCAATCAGGATAAATAAGTGGGTGTAATTTCTTTACTTTATTATTGTTTTTAATAAAATAATGAAGAAATTAACATCTTTGCTATTTTTGATTAGCAAAATTCAAAAGAAGAAGATTTCAAGTGCTTTAGAGGAAAAATTGATGCAAAAATGGGAAGAAAAAGCCTTGAAGAAAAATTAGAAGAATTGGAAAGCCCACTTAGCGCCCAAGGCAGGCCCAACGCGCATTCTCGCTTAGCGCGCAACACACGCTTAGCGCAAAAAAGGCCGACAAAGAAGTCCAAAGGCGCGCTTAGCGCGAAAGACCGCCCTAAGCCCGAAGTCAGCGTGAAAATTAAGCTACCTAGTGCCTATATAAGGAGGAGGAAGCAGAAGAAAAAAAGGACGAAGTCTAACAACCCATACATTAGGTCTATCCCTTAGGGGAAACCATCTTTCCTTAGCCATCCCTCTTTTCTTGTTATTAGTCATCTATCACCTTCTTCCATCCACCTCAACCCCTTAAAGTGTAAAAGCCTCTCATGACAATGAGAGGCTAAACCCCCATTAGTTAGGGCCTAGCAGGCCTAAAAAGCCAATAGATGTATTGTAATGCTTCATATCTATCAATGCAATCAAGTGTTTTCTTCCCTATTATCCTTTCTTATTTTAATTTCATGTATCATTCATTCTTGCATCATCTTTAGGGGTTAGTCGCTCGGGAGACTGTAATCCTTAATAGAAATACAAGAAAGGTCTTACATGCATCTATTTTAGGGGTTATTCATTGGGAAGTGGTAATGTCTAAAAGAACTGGGAAAGGACATCTCAACATTGCATTTCTAGGGATAGAGTGACTTTGTTGTGCCTCTGCATACATTTTTATACTTAATGTTGTTTATGATTCCATCTTTGCAAAGGGATTTGGGAGAGAGAATACATAAATTAGGCTTTTTATCATGAGGGATCCGGGTTGAGCATATTAATAGATGTGGGTAGGAAAAATTCACCAAATTGATAGAGAAAAATCTAAAATAATACATCTTAGGAAAATAAGGCAGGCTAGGTCCCAACATTATCACATTCCAAATTTCTTTATCTTCATCTTATCTTTTACTTTTCTTATCTTATCTTTCTTTATCTTCTATTTTCTTTTATCTTTATCATCTTTTAATTCAAATATTTTATCTTTTCTATCTTATATTTTTATCTTTAAATATTTATTTTTTCTTCTAAATCTTTATCTTATCTCCTATCTTTCTTTATCTATTATTTTATTTCTTTTCATTGCTTAATAATTGGGTTTGCATTAATCTAAGTACAAACAAAGTCCTTGTGGATTCGACACTTGGACTTCCGAATACTTTACTACTTGTCACAAAATTGGTACACTTGTCAATCGGTTAACAGGAGTTAAGGGTGATGTTGGCGTAGTAGAAGGTCAACCAAGTCTGTGTAAGTTGCCTCATGTTGGATCTGTGAATCAAGTGGGGAACAACAAACTCCCTTGCTCTGCTCATCTCAAAGCTCGCCCTTGGTACACAAAGTACATTTTCCACCTTTGTGTGATAACTAACATTGTCCATCCATTGATCATATTGAAGAATAGTACCTGACTTTGGAGAAGACATTGCCAAATAGGTGTTAATGACATGTGTGTCATACAAGATGCAAATGTTGCAAATAGTGTTGTACCACTCAAGAACTACATCTTCATCTTCCATAGGATGGTAGGTATTCGAATAGAACTCATAACCTATGGCATCACTAAACTCATGGTATGGTTCAACAAGTTTCTTCCATTAGCATTCTTGTATCTCATTTATGACAGCGGGATAGTGATTGGGTACTAGTTCCATATGCCGCTCTTTGATCCCCTGCTTCCTCCCCAATTCTTCGAATAACTTTTTATAGTGAAGTGAGGGAAATTGTTTGTTGGGTTGGAGATTTTCATTTTCCTCTGGGTTAGGTGCATTTTGAGACCCACTGCCTTGGAGCCTCTATTTCTTTTGGGGAAGGGCTTTCTTTTGAGCGGTTGTCTTAGTACGGGCCATCCTACAAATCAGAAGAAACAATACAATTGGAAACAAGAATGTTAGTCTTAGAGAGAAAGAGAATCAAAGATTGGTATTCTGGGTGACCTTGCTTAAGTTAGAGCAAGGGCTCTCTTAAGCGAGGCTATCAGTAATTCAAAAGTTGAGGTTCTGTTCCCATTGCTTAAGCACCCAGAACACCGCGCTTAAGCATGGAGGTGACCTCGCTCATGTCCTTGCCTAAGCCTGAGGTCTTAACTACGAGGACAACTCTCTCAAGTGCCCAGAATTTAATGCATGAGTGAGGCGTATTAGCAAGAACCTTCTAATTTCATATTTTGAAACAAAAACCCTACCTCGCTCATAAGATCTTGATTTTGGCTTAAGCGAGGTTGAAGAACATGGGTTAAAAATTGATTTATTCTTCAATGTGGTAGCATAAACAAACTTTATGTGCAAATTGTAGAAATCAATTTGACCCCTTGTGTTAGTTAGAGTTACCAAAATACAAGAAGGAAGGAGAGGAAGAACAGAGAACTTACTCAGATGAAGATGCAAGACTAAAGAGAAGGATACTTGGGGTGCTTGAGTGTGCTTGTGAAGAAAATGAATGAAGGTGTAAGGGGAGAATGAAAAGAGAATGGTTTTAAAGTGAGAATAAGGGGTACTGAAATGTGAGAAAGGGGATAGAATTAAGGGTCATTTAATGGGGGAAGTAATCGAGGGGGAGGGATGGGTGGGAAGTTTTAAAACTTCCCATTAGTTACATATTGCTCATTTAAGCATGAGCATTATCTCTCTTAAGTGAGTTTAATGGGTCAGGAGGCCCAGACCCATTTTTTTATAGATGCCTCGCTGAAGTGGGAAGGGTGCTACACTTAAGTAAGAGGGGGTCAGAGAACCCCCTACTAGTTACTAACTTGCCTGGCTTAAGAAATGGTGTAGCCATGCTTAAGCGAGGGGGAACAATTGTGTTCTTTATTGTGCAAAATAAAAGAAGATTTGCCAAACTTTTAAACATGAATCTATCCTAAAGGCAATGCAAATGCAGAGGAAAGGTTAGAATCCTAGGTTGTCTCCTAGCAAGCGCTTCTTTAATGTCACTAGATTGACGTGTGAAATGACCTCATGGGTCACTTAGATGGATTACTGTGACAAGTCGCTCGATGTCAACGCCTATGTAAACCTTCAACATGAGACCATTTATTACCCAACTTTTTGTGTAGCAGAGTCCTCACAAAAGCCCTCAAGGTTCTTTCAAATTCGTAAAAGGATAAGATTAAAACTTTAGAATCCCTTTTTACAAAGACAAAGACCTCAATATATAGCTTCCAAAAGATAACTACACGAAAGGCACACTACAGTTGTGGTGAATCCACCATGGCTATGGTCGGAAGTGATGATAAAACCTTGGGTGATTATGGATTGACTATGACCCTCGTGGTTGACCACGACCCTCATGATTTGACCACGACCCTCTTGAGATGACCATGATCTCATGAATTGACCCATCTTGGTTGGCCATGACCCTTATGAGTTGACCATGGCCCATATGAGTTGACCACGACCCTCATGAACTGACCACGACTCTTCTGATTTGACCATTGCCCTCATGATTTGACCATAACCATTGTCGGATCTTGATGCTATTTTGGAGGGTTGTTATCACTTTATTATGATTGTACTGATCACCACGGCAGTGGTCAATGTACCACAGCTATGATCAAGTGTAGAGTCTTCAAATCTTCATAAATTTGTGCAATTTCCAACACTTTCACTCAAATGAGCGATTATGCTTCTATAATACAAAACTAGTGTCCAAATGTGAGTTTTGCAAAGAAAATGCATACAAAATGACACAAAAAATCATACAAAATACCACTTAGGAAGTGGTTCATCAACCTCCCCACACTTAAAAATTGCTTGTCCTCAAGCAATTATTCCAATTCCTAATCAAAACAAATTTTCCTGAGTTAAAACTCATGCAACAAAAATTCCCATTTATTCAACAAGTAAAAACTCACACTATGAGGCATAAAAAATTTACTTTGGAATCTATTAGGCTTATAATTTGCATGCAAAAGTCTTAAACAACTTCAAGTTCACTCTGTTCATCATCTTTCAATGTTTATAGTGTTATATAGAAAAACAATTATACTCAAGATCACAATTCAATGAGCAAGTTCACAACTCTATAAATTAATCAATTGAACTCAAATAAATCCAAAAATTCCAAATAAGTTAGACATGTAGGTTGTGATGGGGCCAGGCATGTAATGTAAGGTAGGTATTGAAAGAAATAGGAAAATCAAACTCAATTATACGAAAACACTTAGAAATCAGGGGAACTTTCACCTATTTTTACACCTTTCTTTTTCATTTAACCTTTTTCCTTTCTTTCTTTTTACTTGCTTTGGGTACAATAATTCATGTGTGTGTGTATTATCTCTTTCTTTTCTCATTTTTTTTTTCTATTTCATCAACTCTTTTTTGTCTTTGATTTCACTTAAGAGAAGGACTTGCAATATGTATTAGTTCTTCCTTTCTTTTTCCTCACATAAATTATATTCACCTAGTATAGTTCAAGGACCAACAAAGAATAATCATTTAGGCTCATAGTGGTCAATACGAGGATATGCATGTCAAAATAGAGATTAGAACAATACTATACGAGGATATGCATGTCAAAGTAGGACCAAAAAAGCTTATTAGAGTCTCATCTTTTCAGAAAGTTCAAAATTCATTCAAGGATATGCATGTCAAAATAGAGATTAGAACAATACTATCGAAAAGATCAATTCACCCACACTAAAAGAATCAAAGCTCAATACTTACATTTCTAAGGATAGCTCTAAGAATAGTTCACAATTATGCATGCTAATGTTTCCAGCTGAAGAAAACTCCAATAACCCCAATACACACAATTTTGTTTGATCAAAGGAATAATTGAAAACACAAAATTCTAAACCCAAGAACAATAAGTTTTTACCTCAGTGATGAAACTAGAATAATGCAAGAATTCACATATATCACAAAGAGCTCAAAGTTGAGGGAGCAATGATACCCCTCCCTACACTTAAAATATGTAGTGTCCTCAATGCATCTAAATTAAAAATGTAAAATTCATGAAAAGGGAAAATGTACTGAAAATAGATAATATATTAAGCAAAACAGAAAAATAAAAGACTAGGATAAGGAAAAACCGTAACATAAATCAGTTGCCTCTTGAGAAGTGCTTGTTTAACGTCTCGAGCCTGACGAATGAAAAAGGAAGAAAATCAACCACCCTCGAACATGGTGATTTTCCCTTTTTGCATAAATCCTCAAGAATAATGATCCACTCTATACCCAAGAGCTTGAATGTTGATGTTATCTCCATTTTTCTTACTCCTTCTAGGGTCTTTTGGAATAACTTTCTTCCTTGGAGGGGTCTTTCTTCCTCACACTTGGGTGAGACTTAGTCATAGTAGTCTTCATCTTGTTGGTGGCTATCACAAAATTTCATGTAGGGGAGAAGGAAGAGTTAACTGTTGGATAAAACACTTTAAACACTTCCTCTTCATCACCCAATCTTCAAATTATTTTTCCTTACCGGAGATCAATCAAAACCCTTCTTGTGTAGAGGAAGGGTTGTCCCTAAATAATTGGGATTTCTTCATCCTCATCTATTTCCAGAATCACAAAATCAACTAGAAAAATGAATTTTCTAGCTTTAACCAACAAATTTTTCACTATTGATCGCGAATACTAGCTAAAAAGAAATGTTAGTGGGTTTGGGTTTTTATAACCCCAACTTCTTGTAGACAGAAAAAAGCATCAGAACAATGCTAGCACCCAAATGACATAAAACTTTACTAATTTGTAACTTTCCAATAGTATAAGTGATGCAACCCTCCCTAAGAAGGGACCAGTTACCAAAGCCATGAGCAAGAGGCTCCAAGAGGATTGGGCTAGAGCAGTTGAAGAAGGCCTGAGGGTTCTCATGAACCTCAGGGTAGATTTCTGAGCCCATGGGCCAAGGTTGGGTCTACTTATCTTTGTACATATTAGATTAGGATTTCATTATTTTTTTGTCTTTGTATTTAGGGCTCCATAATGTAGGTAGGGTATCCTAGAAATATAGGATTTTTCAGCCCTTGTATTTTAAGGCACCTAGACTAGTTTTTGTTTTAGGGGTAGTTTTGTAATTTCACATGCACTAAGTGAATATTTGATGTGTGTGTTGGGAAATAAATTTAATTGAATTGGTAGAAGCCTAATCCAATTAAATTTTAGAGGGGGAGGTGAGCATTTGCTTACTACACCCCCATTGCCACATCATATAGTCATACCTTGTGCATGTCCTTCATGCTTTACATGTCTTATGACACCTAAGCACACTTAGTGGAGAATCTTGGAATTGATCTAGGATTAGTGGGCTGAACCATAACTGAAATTCACTAATCATAATTAGTGAAATTTTGGCTCCAAAATTTGGCTCCACAAATTCAATTTCAAATTCAAGTGAAATTTGAATTGAAATTCAAATTTCCCTCCAATTTTGTGTGACACTCAGGCTATAAGTAGAGGTCATGTGTGTGCATTTTTTCAACTTTTATCATTTGAGAATTAAACTTCAAAGTTTAGACTTCTTTAGAGGCACTAAATTTTGTGCTCTTCTCTTTCTCTCCCTTCATTCATCTTCATCTACCTTCAAGCTCTTATCCATGGCTTCCTATGGTGGTGAGCTTCTTCTAGGCTCATCTTCTACTTGAAGTGGTGACTCCATTCATCTTTCTCCTTCTCCATTCCATTGCAATCAGACCTCAAGAAGCAAAGGAATCCATTGATGAAGAAGATCCAAGGCCTACAAGCTCATATTGAATCCAAGGAGTACTATTCCTCGAAGTCCTATTGAATCCTCTTTCTTTTAGTCATCACAACATTGACAACCACCTTCTTAGGATTTAGTTCAGGTTGTGAAGGGAGGTTGCCAAGATGTCTTTGTGACAAAAGGGATTATATGTTGGTTAGTTGAGACTCCATGAACTTCATTCTTTGGTCATTCTGGATCATATATTGAAGCATGGTCTCTTGAAGAGTGGGTTGTCTCTCCTCTTGTCTAGGTCTCTAATTTTGCATGGGTTAAGGCCTATACATCCCTTGATTATGCCTAGAGCCCTATCCTTAATTGAAATTGATGGGGTATTGATAGTAAGAATTGTTTCCTCCCCTAATAAAGTTGATCTTATCCATGGCTTTAGCTAGCTTGTCATTAATAGTGTATTCTCCTCGCCCATGCATAATCCCACATCTATCACAGGTTGGGAATGAAGGTGTAGTGAGGAGGACTTGGGCTTAAGCTCTCATGAGTGTCTCAATCTTCAGTACCAGAGCTTGTATTTTGGTTGAATCTTCATAATCCTCTTATCCCCTGAGTTGTTATAAGGGTTGGAGCACATATCTTCAATGATCTTGGTGGCATCAATAAGGGGTTTTAACATAAGGTTACCCCCCACAAGAAAAATCTAAACTTGTCCTATTGTGTAAGGCCACTCCACCATAGAATATATGGACTAGTCTATTGAGTAATGCTATGGTGTGTGTAACACCCCATTTTCCGTAAAAAAAAATTAAAAAGAATTTTATTTAAAAATAGAGTTTTAGGAAAATAATAAGGTTTTTATGATTAAATAAATAAGAAGAAATAGTTTTATTAATTATAATAATGATTTTAAGGTAAATAAAATAAATATATGTTAGAAAATAAAAAAGATGTTTTTATTTATTCATTTGATAGGAAATAAAATAAAGTTCATTTTTATAAAATAATAAAATAAAGAAAAATAGAGTAAATAATAGGCTAAGAGTACCGTAGCTATAAATATACACATATTAGGTTAGTTTTTACATTTATGATATGTCTCTACGCTATCTCTTTCTCTCAAATTCGTTTTCCTTCTTCCTCTCCCAAAACTCTCTCTTTTTCCCGCATACACCCAAACCTATCCCAATAAAAATATGATCCCGGACTTGTTAACCATTGGATCATCGTCAAATTTGAACACCAGGTTTGGAACTCAATTACGCACATCCGTACCATTGGGATTTGGGAAAAAATGTATCTCGAGGGAGAAATGCCCCTCGCACGAGGACTATGAAATTGAGACTAACTCCAATCCCTTCTCCTTCTCTCTAACACTTGGAAACCCTAGCAGAGAAACCAGAAGAAAAACTTGAGGAATCTTAGGAAACTGCT
This sequence comes from Glycine soja, assembly GCF_004193775.1. NCBI lineage: Eukaryota > Viridiplantae > Streptophyta > Magnoliopsida > Fabales > Fabaceae > Glycine > Glycine soja. The sequence continues at coordinate 15,221,581 of NC_041005.1, forward strand.
GGAGATGTCAGTATCGCTGCCAGAATACATACGTGAGCCTGCTTAAAGGTAAGGGATGAGTTTATTGCAATTGGGGTTAGAATGAGCAAGTGTAGGAATCCTTAGAGGATCAAATTGGGGTTTATTTTGGGATGTTTACTATATTGTAATTCTTCCTTTACGATTATAATTATGAGATTGTTGTGCTTGATAAGCCAATTGATGCCCAGATGTGAATTGGTTGATAAAATTGAGTGCTCTTGGTGTTTTTTTGTGTTTTTGAATATACGATTTTGATTTCTTTGATTTTGATATGATTATGTGAAATTGTTTGAGAGATTTTACTCCACATGTTATGAGAAGCATTTTTCTATAATTCATTTGTGTTGTGGACAAGATTTACTAAATTAGCATGATAAATTGTTATATTGGGATTATAACATTGTGATTGATATTGAGTGTATGTGATAAATTAAGTACGTGTTGAATTATAAGATACATGTGTACCGTGATATTGTGTGCATTGAGTTGTGAGCTATGATTATATAATCACATGACTGTAAGACCATTTAAGGGCGACGAGTTAATGCATGATGAGTATTATGATGGGATCTACTATGGAAACCCGGAGAGTTTAATTACTTTGAGGCACGACGAGTCAAAATTATTTTGAGTACAATTGAGGAGTCATGTGTTTTGTACAATTTATAGATAGAGTCTATGTGCTAAAATGTTTTTTGGGTTAGACTTGAATCAGGAGAGAAAGGCCCTGACAGACTCTTTAGAGTCTAGGCCTTAGGGGTAAGTACAGCTAAATTGAGTGCTCCTTTGAGCCTATGACTATCATACAAGGTTTGAGCATTTTCGCAAAACAGCGTGACCCTAATTGGTCTTCCTATGATTTTACATAGTGAGAGTGGCCTGACTTACCAGTGTGTGGTCTGTCTTGTCATGTACTACTGGGCGCCTGATGAGGTTTTTCACTAACATGGTACCACATTGTATATAAGATTGAGTCTTAGTATATTTGTTGCATAACTCTTATGTATTGATTGATATTGATTGGTTGAGTGATATTGTGTTTTGATCCTTGAGTACATGAATGATGTGAAAATGTCTGAGACATGTAGTGTTGAGATGTGATGTTACACGATAAGTTATGGAATGACGTGAGATGTGTTGAAGTAAGATGTATTTCATTTATATGATATGTATATCTATGTTGTCTCGTTTCTCTCTATTAGTTAGGAATGTGATAACTCACTCCCTGTGTGCTGTTTGTGTTTGGATCCTGTGATGATTTCAAACTTTGTGTTCGTAGAAGCAGATGGTTAGATGGATGGCTATGGAGAACCTCATGCTAAAGGATGCTAGAACATAATGCTCTGATAGGATGTGACATTGGGGCAATGGTTTCTGTATTAATTGCATGAAGTTCTAGACATGTAGTTTTTATTATTTTGTTTCACATGTTGAGTCTTTAGTTCATTCTCTAGAGTTTTGGATAACCTTGTTTTGAGGCGGAAAATTTTTTATACCCTTAATTGATAAGTTTTTAATTTGGTGATAAACGCAAATGTGAATCTTTTACCCACATGAGCTCATTTATCTTTATTATAAAACATTAATTTTATGTAATTTCGTATTTCCATGTATTTTATTATATAAATATGTATATTGGGGTAGAGGGTGTCATAGTGTGGACAACTTTTGATCATTTCTTGCAACCTTTCCCAATCTTTAGGTAGAGTATCTTGCTCCTTTTCCACAAAGTTTCTAATGTCCCTGATGTATTGATCCATCTTCATAGGAGAGAAATACCTCCTTAAGAAGGCACTTGTGCATTGGTTCCATGTAGTGATGTTGTTCTTAGGTAGTGAGCACAACTAGTCCCATGCCTTTCCATTAAGAGAGAAAGGGAAGGCATAGTGTCTGATGTACACTGCTAGTACATGGTTTGGTCTCATCATGTTGGTCAACTTGATAAACTTCCTTAGGTGTTGCATAGGATCTTCATGGGTTGCACCACTGAACAGGTTGTTCTCTAACATCTGTAGGAACCCATGCTTGAAGTTTAATGTGACTCCCTTAGGTAGATTGGGAAGCTAGATGGTTTTGGCTTCCCTAAAGGTATGAGTGAGGTAATCTATAAGGGTATAAGCCTGATTAATTGCCATTTCTTTTTCTCTCTCTTTATGGACTTCTGCATAAAGTTTTCATATTAGCTTGTCAATATCAGGTTTGAATTGTAGTGGTGGATTTTGAGACATGGTTTGCATGCACTACAAAACAAAGGAGGAGATTAAGTGCAACAAGAATTAAAAGAATAAAACAAAAATAAATATGAGGAGAGTAAATAAATAATAACAAAATTTCTATAAGCAAAGCTGTTTGGTTTAACAAAATTAAACTAGTTGGGAATTCCGCAACTAGTCCCGACAATGGCACTAGAAACTTGATGCATAAAGTATGTTAGACTATATAAGGGAAAGTGTATTCTATGCAATAGTAATAGTGGACTCAAAAGTCTAGATACCGAACCCAAAGGACCAATTGTATTCCCAATTAGTCAAGTTTATTAAACTAACAATAGAGGTGATTAAAAGATGATTCAAATATTTTGTTGGCTATGGTTTTCATAGGAAAGCAAATAAACAAAAATAAAGATAGGTTTAAGTGATGATAAGAATGACCAAGGGTGATGACTCACCAGTACCAATTTTCCCCCAATCCTAGTCCTATTGAAATTCCTTCCCAGTTAGTTACCAATTCTCAAAATCAACTAAAACCTATGATTAAAGTTCTCTCCAATTCGTAAAAAGATAAGAATAAAAATAAATAATGATTTTTACAAAGACAGAGACCTCTATATATAGCTTCCAAAAGATAAGTGCAGGAAAAGGCGCACTACGATCATCGTGAATCCACCATAGTCGTGGTTGGAAGTGACGTTGAAGCCTTGGTCCATTAGGGATTGACTATGGCCCTCTTGGTTGACCACGACTCTCATGATTTGACCATGAATGTTGTCAGATCTTGATGTTGTTCGGGAGTATTTTGCTCATGTTGATTTCCACGGTTATGGTCAATGTACCACAACCTCAATATGTGAAGAGTCTTCAAATCTTCATAAGTTTATGCAATTTCCCACTTTTTCACTCAATTGAGTGATTGTGCTTCTGCAATACAAAACTAGTGTCCAAACATGTGTTCTGCCAAGAAAATGCATATAAAACGACTCAAAAACTCGTACAAAATACCACTCAAAAAGTGTTTTATCAATTGTCCACCTTCATTCCCTAGGCTGAGATTTTATTCCCAAGTAATATACCTTTCATCACCATAGAATGGCATTTTTGCCAATTGAGTACCAAGCTGGTTTCAGTACACTTCTTCAACACTGACTCAAGGTTTGACAGGCATGCACCAAATGCACCAAATGAGCATACACTGTTAAAGGATGGTTATCCGAAGGGCATCATCCTATAGACGAGGACTTCAAAAGGGCATGTTAAGGTTGTGTTCTCTTGATCTTGTGGGTTGGGCACAATTTAATTGTAACCTAAGTAGAAAGCTTGGCAAAATAAACTCTCCAACATCTGATCTGTGAAAGAAAGGAGGAAGTGATCCTTCCTTATTGCATTATTCAGCTTCCTGTAATTGACGCACATCCTCCACCCTATGACGATTATGGTGGGGATGAGCTTGTTCTTTGCATTCTTTACCATGATTATGTCTCCTTTCTTTGGAACCACCTACAATGGACTCACCTATGAACTATCTGATATGGGATAGGTCATCTCAACTTTTAATAGCTTTAAAATTTTTTGTCTTACTTCTTCCGTCATCACTAGGTAGAGCCTCGTTTACAGTTGGGCTACCAGTTTGTAGTCCTCCTCCAACTTGATGTCGAGCATGCACTAGGATGGACTTATTCCTTTGAGGTAAACAATATGCCACCCCAAAACTTCCTTATTTGCCTTTAACACCTTCAATTGCTTCTCTTCCTCCAACTTGGTTAAGGAACTTCTAATGATAATCGATTTCTCATCCTCACCCTCTGTAACGTCTCAATTTCTTTTTTCTGAAATATTGCTTTAAAATTGTATAAATAATAAATATTACGGAATACACGTCATTAAATCTAGTTTCTATTTCTAAGTTGATAAAATATCTCATTATTTTTTTTTGAGAAAAGAAAGAACACGCATACATATATGTTGTGCTTGATTAAAACATGTATGTATAATTAAAATGCCCATGAATAAAGGGTATTGTCAAAACACATTTTCTATTTAAAAACCATTTTGAAAGTTTTTGTCATTTTTCTTCCACCTTTACACGACACTATAAAAAGAATAACTTCTAAAGAATTAACTTGCACAAAACTAAATTCTGATAAATTGAAAGAAAAACATAACCATACATAATGAACCTCTGTGGCCCTTAAGATATAAGCATAGATGTATGGTAGTTATTACAACTGTTAACAAGAAAATAAAATATCTACCGATCCTCAAAATATTATATAGTATCACCAAAAGGTTTAATATAACAAAATATCATGACACTGAATATAGAAACCTTCACACCCCAAATATACATCAAAAAGAGAAAATAATCCTACACTCAGAGTAGTCACTACCCAAGACCTACATGTGATACATAGCGTGTACCTCTTCGGGGATCAGTGGTATTCGAGGCTCATCTAACAGCAAAAAGTGGCACTAGATGTAACCAAAGTACTTGTAGAGGCACCCTTCTTCCTCCACTGTGTAATTGTAGTAGTAGCTATTGATCCAAGTGAATATCCTTTGTGGATGCTCCATGACCTTCCCCTGAAATGGTGGTTGCAAGGGTGAGTTGTCTACTCCTCAAACGCCACAAACAACAGGAAATAACAAAACTATGGAAGCAATGTCTTCCAAGGTTATTTTGATGACGCCAAAGAATCAAGAGTCAAGCAAATTCCAAAGATTCAAGAATCAAGTTTTCAAGAATCAAGTTTCAAGAATAATCAAGATCAAGATTCAAGAATCAAGATCAAGATTCAAGATTCAAGAATCAAGAGATGACTTAATCAAGATAAGTATGAAAAGGTTTTTTCAAAAACTGAGTAGCACATGAATTTTTCTCAAAACATGTTTACCAAAGAGTTTTTACTCTCTCGTAATCGATTACCAGATTATTGTAATCGATTACCAGTAGCAAAATGGATTTGAAAAATTTTTCAAATGAATTTACAACGTTCCAATTGATTTCAAAAAAGTTGTAATCGATTACAATGTTTTGGTAATCGATTACCAGTGCCTTTGAACGTTGAAATTCAAATTCAAATGTGAAGAGTCACATCCTTTCACATAAAAGCTTTGTGTAATCGATTACATTAATTTGGTAATCAATTACCAGTGATTGTTTCTGAATAAATCAAAAGATGTAACTCTTCAAAAGGTTTTTGACTTTTTCAAATTGTTTTTAAGTTTTTCTAAAAGTTATAACTCTTCTAAATGGTCCTCTTGGCCAGACATGAAGAGTCTATAAAAGCAAGGCTTTGATTTTGCTTTTCAATATACTTTTCCAATCAATCTTATACAATCCTTTACAAGCCTTGAATCTCTTTGAACTTCTTCTTCTTCTTTGTGCCAAAAGCTTTCCAAAGTTTTCTGGTTTTCTAAACCTTGAAAACTTGTGTTATTCATTCTTTTCATCTCTTCTCCCTTTGCCAAAAAGAATTCGCCAAGGACTAACCGCCTGAGAATTATTTTGTATCCCCATTCACAAAGTATCAAAGGTTTAACCGCCTGAGATCTTTGTCTTAACACATTGGAGGGTACATCCTTTGTGGTACAAGTAGAGGGTACATCTACTTGGATTTGACTGAGAACAAGAGAGGGTACATCTCTTGTGGATCAGTTCTAGTGGAGGGTACATCCACTAGGTTCAAAGAGAACAAGGGAGGGTACATCCCTTGTGGATCTTTGCTTGTAAAAGGATTTTTACAAGGTTGGAAAAGAAATCTCAAGGACCGCAGGTCGCTTGGGGACTGGATGTAGGCACGGGTTGTTGTCGAACCAGTATAAAAACTCTTGTGTGTTTGTCTCCTTCATCCCTACTCTTTTACTTTCCGCTGTGCATTTTAATTTCCGCTTTTACTTTCTGTTAAGTTTCTCTTCTACTCCTTATTCTCTTAACAACTTAGTAAAAGCCTTAGAAGAGTAATTTTTTAATTAGTAAAGGTTTAGGAATAATTAATTCAACCCCCCCTTCTTAATTATTATGAGGCCACTTGATCTAACAAAAACAAAACTAAAGCATACAATCTATGTAACCACTGCGTGCAGTCATCTAAACAAACAACAGTCTCGCATCCTAAGTGCGTAACTATCACATGTTTTTCACTACAAGGCCCAATCGCTGCCACCAATCCTCTCAGGTCTTGATGATCTTACAATATCATGTGGATAATAGTCGAGAACGATCGTTACGTACAAATACATCATACACCAACACTACATTTTTAAACCTAAAAAACCCATTTTGAGGTCAAAACTTTAATAAAAAAAATCTATACTTCTATAACTCTCAATCCAAATTTGTGACAAATTTTTCATTTTACTAAAGGTCCTTAAACTTGTTTTATTTGTAACTTTTGCTAGGAAACTCTGATTCAAGTCAAACTTGGGGCTAACTCTATGTTTTATCATGCAAAGAACTCATTTTTGGCATAAAAAGGAAAATAGCTCAGCACATAGATTCAGGACATGACAGCAAGCTCAAAAATTTCAAAGCAACATGTTCAAGGAAATTCAACAACAAGTATATGGTTCAACAGTTGGAGAGACCCCTTTTACCTCTTGTAGGCTCCACAAAATTTAAAAGGAATAACAAATTATTTTAGATTCAAGTTTCCAACCTACAAGAGTGCAAAATAAGGTGTTGAAATTACAAGTGAGAATAGAGCAAGAAAATAAAGTGAAAATCAAGCTTAGAGTTGAAAATAGAGGTCACTTACCTAAACTTGATGGAAGAAGGGCTTAAGAAAACTTGGTAAAACTTGGAAAAAAAAATAAAAATATGGTCTCCTCTTTCTCCAAAAGCTTCAGCAAAATGGGAGAACTGAACTAGGCTTTGGCTTTTAAAAAACAACACTTATTGTAGGTGAAATGTTAGGACCAATGGAATTGTAAGGCCTAATCCTTATCTTCTCAATCTAAGCACTTTGAATGACCATTAATTTGACTAATTGGCAGCTTGGAAAGCCCTTGAGGTGCTCTCCATGAGCTCAGTCATGCCTTATATGACTTCTTGTACTTTTCCAAAACTAACTATAAATGGATAAAGTAGAGTTTTGCCCAAAATGGTAAAAAATATTTTCGCTAAAACTGGTAAATCTTATCCCAATCTTCTAGATTAGTGTGCTAACTTTCTATACTAGCGTGCTAACCTCCCTTGGGATATGTGTACTTAGAGCGAACCTTGCATAGAGTCCACTAACATAGATAAATTACACTGCAACTCAATACATAGTGCTATTCTTGCACAGATCAAAATCTGGCTCAGATAGTTTCTATTTCTCTGTCAAGTTTTACTAAATCAATCACACATACACACAAATATACATAGCACAAAATTCTGTAATTAAAAACATATAACTACTAAAATTAAATTCATACATGCGTATATGACACAACATAGAGTTTCCTCTATCAATCTGAGTTGTAATTTTTTCAGAATGTTACAACTCAAACTTATTTTAATTTTTCCACATCATATTATTTGACACTTTAACTAGTCACCATCTAGTTAAACTAAAATTCTATTTTTAAACTAGTTATATAGTCATTTATGAAAATGCCCTCCACTTTAAACTCTAATGAATTAATTACCCCTTTTTCTAATTCTATGGAATCTAGATTACCATTAATCAACCTTAATTATCCCCACTTAATTTCTAAATTTACTTCATTACTAATTTTCTTTCAAGCTTCTAATTTCTATTTCTAGACCAAAATTCAATTATTAACATCTAGTTCATTAATAAGTTGACCATTATTTGATCAGAGAATTTTCTTTGAATTATCCTTATTCTTCCTAAACTTTAGATTAAAAACTTTAAGAGTATAATCATGCCTAGGTATCCTATGATAACATTTCATTTTTTTTACCATTTCAACAGTTTAGAAACAGTACCGAATCACACTACAAAGCAACAACACTGCCTACCACCACACATGAAAAATTGGGATGTTACACCCTCAAAGAGCACATACATTCAGATGAGACGAGAGTTCCTTTAATTCCAATTTAGGCTTCCCATTCTTCTTCTCAACTACTAACTCTTAAGTATTGTTCTTGCTAGTTACCTCCTTTGAGGAATCAAGGTCATAGAGGCACTCTTCAAGTTATTTCTTTTCCTCCACCGTCAACTCATCCACCATTGCATGCTTAAGTGACACAAAGCTTAATCATGTGCTCTCTAACTTCTTCATCGGTGACACCTATTTTGAAACATGCTCATTTGTCCTTCAGGTGCTACATAGTCCAAAAAAAATATCAAACGTTAGTTCTTCCTCACCTACTCAAATTGTGAATTTCCCTTCCGCAACACTAATAATGACATTGGCCATGTTCATGAATGGTCTTCCCAAAATTAAGTGAATGTCTGAGCCTTCCTCTATGTCCATAATAATGAACTCAACGGGTAGAGTGAATTTTCCCACATCAACTAGCATGTTCTCCACCACTCCATGAGGTAGTTTGGTGGAATGGTCCGCCAATTGAATAATCATGTAGATCTCTTTCACTTCCATGTTTCCAATTTTCTACATCATAGACAAGGGCATTAAGTTTATGCAAGCTCCCAAATCAAGGAATGCCCTTCCAATTTACAAGTTCCTGATAATAATGGGAATTGTGAAACTAGCTAGATCTCCCAATTTGGTTGGCAAAGCCTTATGAAGAATAGCACTGCAACTGGTCTCTAGAGTCATTATGCCCTTATCTCAGATACTTTTTTCTTTGTTAAAAAGTCCTTCATGGATTTAGAGTATACCGACATTAGCTCCAATGCCTATGAGATTGAAATGGTGATGTTGAGCTGTTTGAAAATTTCCAAGAAGCATTCACAATGCCTCTCTTTGTCCTTTTTTGTTGACATGTGAGGATAGAGCTTCTCTTTTGAGAGAAAGGTTTTGGGAATAAACTTCCCTTCTCTAGCAAGCTGGCCTTTTGTCTTTGGTGGGTAATGAGCCACCTTAACATCATCTTCTCTTTAGCTTTTCTCTTCTTTTTTGGCCTTATCTTTCTTATTTTCTAACACTCTATTAGGAGTGACCAGCCCACTCCTAGTCATGATAGCATTGCAATTCACTTTTGGGTTTTCTTTTGTAGTTGCTAAAAACCCAACATAACTGTTATGAAGCTGCTTTGCCAATTGACATACTTGTATCTCTACGTTCTTGATGAACACATTTATGTTCTTTTGGTTGGCCATGGAGGCAATGGACAAGTCAGTGAGTTTAACAATAGCTTCCTCCAACCTATTATTGTTGTTCTAAAGCTTAGTACTCCGGTCATACAGATTTGGCTTTTGGAATGGTGGCTTACCTTATGCAGGACTGGTATTTGTATTCTAGTGGTAATTTCCATTAGAATTTTGGAAGTTCCTTTACTGGTAATTGTTGTTGTATGGCTGCCTTAACTGATTCCCCATGTAGTGAACTCCTTCTTACTGCCCACAACTAGTTTTGCAATGGGAAGACTGATGTTCTCCCCCACATTGTTCACAATTGAAATTTTGATGCGAGGTGTTATGCATGGACGGAAGTTGCCTAGGCAGCTATTGCATTTGCTTTGTGATGGTGTCCAGGGATGAATGTCAAATTTACCATCTTTTCATATGTAATTTGAGACATTTATTTGATTCTTTAGTATACTTTAGGCCTTGTTTTGAATCAAACTCATTATGTTTTCAATTTTTAATATATTTATAGGAATTACGATTTTAGAAGTTTTTAATGTGATTTAGTGAGTTTTTTTAGAGAAATAGGGCAATTTCACAAGGTAGCCTCGCTCAAGCCAGCTCAAACAAAGGAGAAGATGAAATTTAACTGAAGATATCCAACTTAAGCAAGGAGCACGCTAGACAGTGCATCCAGAAACTGAATTAATTCAAAACATAGATAATTTTAGAGATATAGCTCGAAGATAAATGAAGAAAATCACTTGAAAGATAATTGCAATCATTAAAACATATTATATCAGCTGAAGAGATAATTTCCTTGTATAGATTATATTATTTTATAAATTAAGGAGATTATTTGCCTCTATTAAACACATCTATGATTCTATAAATAGAAAGGCATAGGTAGCAACAACAAAAAAACACCTCTACACACCACCCTTCACTAAAAGCCCTCTTCTCTTCACTTTTTTTGTATTTCATGAGTGACTACTTTCTTTCTTAGCTAGGAGAGGAAAGGATTCAACCCTATTTGATGTAATTTTCTCACATTAATGTATTGTTTGAGTTCATTATTTGCCTATGTCATACCCTAATTTCGTCCGGGGATCATTGTTTGATGGCATGCAACCTTTATTTGGCCGCTTCTAGGTACTTGGCACCCTTTGTTGCACAATACGTGAAGTTCCAAGACATGTCGGAAATCAAAAGGAAGCATTGTTACGCAATCCGTGAAGTTCCGTAACATGCCGGAAATCAAAAGGAAGTATTGTTACGCAATCCGTGAGTTTCTGTAACATTCCGAAAGCTAAAAAAGGAGTAATTACCTGACCCGTAAGGTTCTGTAACCTTACGGAAAGAAAACAAGTATCGTTACGAAATTCGTAAAGTTTCGTAACGTTATGGAAAAAGAATCACCAAAAAAGCAAAGGGGGTGTGTATTTAGTAAAAAAAAGGGGTGCAAATAGCAACCAGGCCCACTTGGGCCATCAAGGATGTTCCTCCAGAAGACAGTTGCTTCTAGAGGAAGCAACTTGGCTCGTCTGGGCGAGCTGGGTGGCAAGCTCCTCTCCTATTTTCCTATAAATAGAGGGAGGAGTGAAGGAGAAAGGGGTTCAGCCCTTCTGGTATTTCGTAATCACTTAAAATTAGTGAGGAAAATTGTTTCCATGAAGAAAATCCAAGCCGAGGCACTTCCATAACATTTCCGTAGGTGATTTCGCGAAGATTTTCAACCGTTCTTCGTCGCTCGTCGTTCGTTCTTCGTCGTTCTTCGGTCTTCAACCGGTAAGTTCCCGAAATCGAACTTTTCAATTCATTCTATGTACCCTTGGTGGTCCCCATTTGTTTCGTGAACTTTTATTCTCGTTTCATTTACTTTCCGTACCCCCTTTTGACGTGCTTTAGTCATTTACTTAAGTCATTTTCTCGCCTAATCAAAAAATAAAATAAATTTCCACCGATCATTCGAATTGTAATATCCGTTAATTTCTGTTAAAATGAAATCCGACAGTTCGGTCATGCCGTAACCACGTTGGAAACCAAAAAGAGGTAAAATAATAACATAATAATAAAAAATATCTTTTAGTAAAATAAACCAAAAAAAGCAATCGGATGTTTCTATTTGGGATTTCTTTTTCTTGATTGAATTGACTAATAACTAAAGTGAAACTAAGGCTAAAATCAACTCGCAAAGTCAAGCTCGTCCGCAAAAAAATCACTAAAAAGGATTTTAAGGTTCGATACCTCAGTTTTTCTCACCAAGTAAAAATTGGATCATTTTAAGGTCCAACGCCTTAAAAAGACCACCTTCCAAGTAAAAAGAATCGCTTGATTCGCCTTTTAGAAAGAACTACGTAGGTCTGATTTCCTCTTCGATGGAGGGTACGTAGGAGCAAGAGCCCCGCTTTTGTCGAGCTCAAAAATAAAAAAGAAATAAAAGTTTAAATACATAATTTCACACAATTCTAATATAAGGCTGTTGTCCTTTGGGACAAACGTGAGAGGTGCTAATACCTTCCTCAAACGTAAATACAACTCCCAAATCTGGAATATTCTTCATGACCGGTTTCCTTCAGTTTTTCCGACGTTTTCCACAAATAAATGTTGGTGGTGACTCCACGCATTTTCCTCCTTTGGAAGACGCACCCGTGAACCTCGCCTCGCTCGCCCACAAAAGGGTAGGTTGCGACAGTTGGCGACTCCACTGAGGACTGTTTTTGTGAGTTAGGCCTATTTTAGGAAATTGTGGAATTGTGAAACTTTGTGTGTGCATTTTTTTTTGTGTAAATATAATAAATGCTATCTTTTCCACATTTTTACACTGCATTCTAAGCACCCACGGGTTTGAGTAAAAAAGGGCCCCTATACCCAGGTCCATGGGAATTTAAGGAGTGGAGGTGAATCTATGGTCATGCTAGGTCTCCGACTTGCTTGATAATAGTGAAACCTCGTCTAGAGCTTTCTCTCTTTATAATGTGTTGTCGCTGGTATTCCATACCGCTGCAATATTATTATCTTGAGTGATGGTACCTCTAGAAAACAACCATGTCAGATATGGATCGTTGGGAGTAGTTATTAGAGACCCCTACATATTATCCTATAGGTCCCCAAATAGGGGCATGGAGCAAACACGCTCTGTGCCATTTGTTCTCATGCATTCTTCTGCGAATAACACATAAATTATAGTTTTGCTGTATAGCTAGTGATATTTTTTCTCTTTAGAGTACTGCATCACTTTTTAATGCATACGTTGGGGCGCCGCAATGCCTTGAACGTAGTATTAAAAAAATGGATCTTTTCGGTCTCGTGTATGTAAATTACCACTTGTTTTTCCTTTCATTTCATGCATGCGCATTGCATCATTCATATCGGAGCCTTGATTCACCCCTTTTTAGGTAAATGATGGGGACAAATCAAAACGGAAAAAGATTCTATCAAGTCAAGATTAAGGGCCTAGATGTCACCAGCCTTAAGGAGTTGGGACGGTTGATGGGACCCCTCCAAAGGCAAGCCTTCCGCAAAGTGTACGCAAAGATTTTAGATTTGACCACAGCGGAGGTATTTACAGAAGCCATTGTATCCCTCGCCTAATACTATGACCAGCCGTTGAGATGCTTCACGTTTGGGGACTTCCAAATAGTACCGACTGTTGAAGAATTTGAGGAGATTTTAGGATGCCCTCTTGGGGGAAGAAAACCGTATCTTTTCTCTGGGTTTCTTCCCTCCTTGAGCAAGATTGCAGCTGTGGTCGGAGATTCAGCAAGAGAGTTGGATCGTATGAAGCAAACTTCAAACGGCGGAAATACCTGGAAGGCAAGACAAGGGATATGGCGAATCAAGAGGAGTGGGTCCCGTTTGTGGATATACTAGCTTTGCTAATCTTTGGGGTTGTCCTCTTTCCAAACGTGGACGGTTTGGTGGACCTAGCCGCAATTGATGCTTTCCTTGCATATCACCATAGCAAGGAGAGCCCGGTGGTAGCTATCTTGGCGGACTTATTTGATACATTTAACCGAAGGTGCGAGAAGAACAACGCACGGATTGTCTGCTGCTTACCCGCTTTTTGTGTGTGGTTGGTTTCGCACCTATTCCAACAAGACATAATGCATCCGTGTCCGCTCCAAAGTTATCGCTCGTGCGCCGAAAAGAGAAGAGTAGATTGGGACCAATACTTGGCTGGGATAGGAGGCAGGACAATCAACTGGTTTCCTCGATGGAAGGAAGGAAAGGAGGGAGTTCTCTTCTCATGTGGGGACTACCCAAATGTTCTGTTGATAGGGACGAGGGGTTGTATTAACTATAATCCCGCACTTGCCATAAGACAGTTAGGGTACCAGTCACGCTGGTTATCATGAATGGCGTCATCGGTGGTTATCATGAATGGCTAAGAGTTCATACACAAGGGTTAGATTGGCTCTCCAAGTTGAAAATTATCAACGAGGAGAACTTCGAAGCTCCGAAAGAGGATGAAGAAGTCCAAGCTCTAAAATCAGAGCTAGGAAAGGCAAGACTTGCCAAAGAAAAATTCAAGTTAGTCGCTACAGACATCCGGAAAGAGTGTGCTGGATTACGAGAGGAAAATGCGGCTACCGCAAGAGCCCTTGAACGAGAAACCAAGAGGGCTCGCAAGGAAGAGCATGGCCGAGATAAATTCCGAGGGGGCTTTGTGGGGCAGCAACAATGAGCTCAAGCTCCGGAGAAAGGAAAGAGACCAGTCACGAGTACATGGCATGGTCTTAAAGGAGGAGTTAGTTGCTTGCTCAAGATCCAAGAGGAGTTTGGCTCAACACTTAGAAGCCACGGAGCAAAGGATGCTAGCTATAATAGGGTAGTACAAAGAAGAGTTAAGCCGGTCTTTGACCCATGAACAAAAACTAGTAGAGGACTTCGCACAAGCGTACGCCGAGAAGGAAGCAAGAGGGAGGGTGATTGATGCATTGCATCAAGAAGCGACCATGTGGATGAATAGGTTCGTCTTGACCTTAAATGGAAGTCAAGATCTCTCGCGACTACTAGCCAAAGCAAAAGTCATCGCCGAAGTGTGTTCAGCCCAGAGGAAATTCACGGGCTAATCAATTACTGTCAACACATGATAGATTTAATGGCCCATATAATTAGAAACCATTAGTTTCTGTTGTAACACTTTTGTATGATCTTGGCTAGATAAAAGCTTTTGCTCCTTTTTATAAAAAGAGAAGTTCTGAAACTCATCACATTATCTAAAAAGGCCTTGAGGTGGATCCAAGTGCTCTGATCATTCATTAGCATATTCATGTTTTGGTGGCATACTCACCACTGTTTGTTTCTTTAGGGAACTCACCATAACTAAAAAAGCGCAAAGGCACCCCTATAACACCCGATCCAGAAGTAAGATGGATAACAAAGAGGGAGTGCAAGAACAGATGAAGGCCGACCTATCAGCCTTAAAAGATCAGATGGCTTCTATCATAGAGGCCATGCTAAAACTTCAAAAAACTATAGAAGATAATGCTACGGCGACCGCTTCCAATACAGCTAGGGAAGCGGAACCGGTGCTACAGCCCGCAATAAACTTGGGCCGAGACAGAAACGCGACGGGTTTTAATCAGAGGTATAGTCCTCAAGCCTACCCTTATGGTTTGCCTCCAGACTTCACTCCCCGTACCGCTCCAGACGATTTGAGCCAAGCCCCTACCTTCGAGGGGCAGCTCCCTCCTCATGCCGACTATCCTCTACAAGAAGATGATGAAGGAGATGCCCATTTAGGCCCTCTAATTCCCCTCAAGGAACCAGCCCCCCATGAGTTGCCCCAACCAAACATAGTCCACCACGTCCCGTCTCTATCCGCACCCGTTAAGGAACTCGTTCCCTTTGCAAAAGACAAGGGAAAGATTGATCTACTTGAAGAGAGGCTGAGAGCGGTAGAAGGCCCCGGCAACTATCCGTTCTCGGATTTAGCGGATCTATGTCTGGTACCCGACATCATCATTCCTCCCAAGTTTAAAGTACCAGATTTTGATAAATATAAAGGCACAACGTGTCCAAAAGGTCATCTTTGGATGTACTGCCAAAGGATGGGGGCATATTCTACGGACAAAAAGCTGTTAATGCACTTCTTTCAAGACAGCTTAGCCGGAGCAGCAGTGGCGTGGTACACCAATCTGGAAACTTCTCAGATCCGGTCATGGAAAGACTTGGCAACTGCCTTCATTAGGCAGTACCAATACAACATGGATATGGCTCCTGATCGGAACCAACTTCAGAGCATGACCAAGCGGGAACATGAGTCCATTAAAGAATATGCCCAAAGGTGGAGAGACCTAGCAGCCCAAGTTGTCCCACCTATGACTGAAAGGGAAATGATCACGATTATGGTAGACACGTTACCTACGTTCTACTACGAGAAGCTGATAGGATATATGCCGGCTAACTTTGCAGACCTCGTCTTCGCCGGAGAAAGAATCGAGTCCGGACTGAGGAAAGGAAAGTTTGAATATGCCTCCAATGCTGCCCCCAACAACAATAGAAGAGCCCTGGTGGTGGGCACATGGAAAAAGGAAGGAGATACCCACGCAGTCACCACCGCCCCAACATGGATGAAAACGCCCCAAAACGCCCAAAACTCATACCAACACAACCACCCAAACTTTTCGATCCGAGCCGGAAGTTCCCTCCCAACTCAAGTGGAAGGGCCTCCCGCAATAGAAAAAATGCTTGCCCAACACACAGCTCTAGCCACTCCCCGACCAGCCAATAATACAACTCCTGGTGCGAGCTATAACAATGCACAATGCCCCCCGAGAGACGAGTTCTCTCCTGTTCCCATGGCGTATTCTGAGTTGTGGCCCTCATTATTGGAAAATCATTTGGTGATGGCCATACCCAGGAAGGTCTTCCAGCCACCATATCCCAAGTGGTACAACTCGAATGCCACATGCGCATACCATAGTGGAGCCCCCGGACACATCATTGACTATTGCCTGCCGTTCAAGTATAAGGTGCAACACCTAATAAATGTCGGCTAGCTATCATTCCAAGAGGAGGGCCCCAATGTTAAAACCAATCCACTAGCCAGTCATGGAGGGGCTAGCGTAAACGCCATCGAAAAGGATAGGTCGTCAGGGTCAAAGAGATTAGAAGATGTGGCTACGTCTAGACAATTCATCTACCAGTCGCTGCAGGCAGCATGCATGGTCTCTCATGGCGGAGGCAAAAGTGATGAATGCCTGTTTCATCTCGGGGAATCACACGACATGGAAACCTGCCCCATGGTGGAAGAGTTACTTCAACGGCTCATGGACTGGGGGCAGCTCGAAGTGTCCGAGGGAGATAGGGAAGAACCACAGATTTGCATGCAATTGGAAGAAAGGAAGGTTCCCCTAACCCCCAAAGCCCTAGTAATATGTTTCGCTAGGAATGTGACCGGCTCCAGGCCCAAGTACCCCCCGATAGTGCCCAAGCCAACGCCGTTTTCCTATCAAAGCAATAAGGTCGTTCCATGGAAGTATACCCCACCCGCTTTTGGAGAAAGAGCTGCAACCGAGGTTGACTCCTTATCAGCCAAGGTGACCAACATCACTGGCCTTAGTGGCGTAACCCGCAGTGGCCGGGTGTTCGCTCCCCCTCACTCGGTGGAATTGCCCTCCAAGGGGAAAGCACCCATGATCCAAGAACCCGCAGACACGGCCACCCCCTCAAAAGAAGTGGATCCCTTCGGTGGTAAAAGGAGCTGAAAAGAAAGAAGGTCTTCAAGGAAAGGCGGTGACCTTGGAAGAGGCTCATGAGTTCCTTCGTCTCATCCAACAAAGTAAGTTTAAAGTAGTTGAGCAACTGAATAAAACTTCGGCAAGGATCTCTTTGCTCGAACTGCTCATAAACTCTGAGCCTCATCGTGCACTATTGGTAAAGGTCCTCAACGAAGCCCACGTAGCACACGACATCTCAGTCAAGGGTTTTGAAGGCATTGTTAATCATATAACTACCAATAACTACATCGCGTTCGCGGAAAAAGAGATTCCTGTCAAGGGGAGGGGGCACAACAAAGCTCTACATGTGTTTGTCAGATGCATGGACCATGTCATCACTAAGGTGCTCATCGACAATGGTTCAAGTTTAAATGTGATGCCAAAGACCACCTTGGAGAAACTTCCTTTTAATGCGTCACGTCTAAAACCAAGTTCGATGGTAGTACGGGCCTTTGACGGTAGTCGGCGGGAGGTGATGGGGGAAATCAACATCCCCATTCAGACAGGCCCCCACACTTGCAATGTGGTTTTTCAAGTGATGGACATAAATCCCGACTACAGTTGCCTTTTGGGGAGACCCTGGATTCACGCGCTAGGAGTGGTCCCTTCGACGCTTCACCAGAAGTTGAAATTTGCGGTTGGTGGACTCTTGGTGATAGTGTCAGGCGAAGAAGATATGTTGGTGAGCTGCCCCTCCTCTGCGCCATATGTGGAAGCAGCGGAGGAGTCATTGGAAACAACTTTCCAATCCTTCGAGGTGGTGAGTTGTGCCTCTGTGGAAACGAATCTGTTGCTACCTTTTCTCTCTAATGCGGCCCTAGTGGTGGCACGGGTGATGCTCAGGCACGGTTATGAGCCCGGAATGGGTCTGGGCAAGGACAGCCACGGGAATGCCGATGTGGTCGACATTAGGGGGAACCTGTACAAATATGGGTTGGGGTATGAACCTAGGAAACCGGGAAGAAGGAATGCACCGTCAAGACTCTGGCCAGATAGGGCATTGCCCGGCCATGTTAGCCAGTGTTTCACAAGTGTCGGGATAATGTTCGAGGAAGAGGTGGCGACAATAGGAGAGGAGTCTCCACAAAATCCGCCAAGTTTCGTACGACCGTGCCATCCCAATTCCCAAGTGGGGAACTGGCGCGTGATGAGCTAGTCAAAAGTCTATACCGCTGATTCAATGTAATTAGAGGCTATAGATTCCTTTCTCTTTTGTTTTGTGAAATCTACCTTATTAAATAACAAAGAGATCTTGTTTCATCTGTTCTTGCGATCCCACCTTTTCTCATATCACTTTGCATGTTTTTGTTTTTTGTCTTGAATGGTATAGATATGAGGGTCGATCCTTTGAGGATCCTAACAACGAGGGTTAGATAATTGATTTCGACCGAGAAGTAAGTCAAACAATAAACGAAGAAGAGGAAGAGGACGTCCTTTCACCAGAGTTGGAGAGGTTGATCGCTCAGGAAGAACGTGAAATGAAGCCTCACCAAGAGGAAATCGAACTGATAAACTTAGAGACCAGGGAGGGAAAGAAAGAAGTGAAAGTAGGAACCGGTATGACCGCACCTATCCGCCAAGGTTTGATAACCCTTCTTGAAGAATATCAAGACATCTTTGCGTGGTCGTACCAAGACATGCCAGGTCTGGACCTCGACATTGTGCAACATAAGTTGCCATTGAATCCTGGGTCTTCCCCGGTTAAGCAAAAACTACGAAGGATGAGACCCGAAATGTCTTTGAAAATTAAAGAAGAAGTGAGAAAGCAGTTCGATGCGGGTTTCTTGGTTGTAGCTCGATACCCGGAGTGGGTAGCCAACATTGTCCCGGTCCCAAAAAAGGACGGCAAAGTGCGAATGTGCGTAGACTATCGGGACTTAAATCGAGCCAGTCCTAAAGACAATTTTCCCTTGCCACACATTGATATACTAGTAGATAATACAGCCAAGTTCGCCCTTTTCTCCTTTATGGATGGTTTCTCAGGGTATAATCAGATAAAGATGGCACCCGAAGATGTGGAGAAGACTACTTTCGTCACCCTATGGGGAACATTCTGCTACAAAGTGATGGCCTTCAGGCTGAAAAATGCTGGGGCAACCTATCAACGTGCCATGGTAGCTTTATTCCATGACATGATGCATAAAGAGATAGAAGTCAACGTAGATGACATGATTGCCAAATCTCGGACCGAGGACGAACACCTCGTCAATCTGTGTAAGCTGTTTGGAAGGCTGCGGAAATACCAACTGAAACTAAACCCCGCCAAGTGCACCTTCGGGGTAAAATCGGGGAAGTTATTGGGATTTATCGTGAGCCAGAAAGGGATAGAGATAGATCCCAAGAAAGTGAAGGCCATTCTTGAAATGCCAGAGCCACGCACGGAGAAGCAGGTTCGAGGTTTCCTGGGCAGGTTGAACTACATCGCGAGATTTATCTCGCAACTCACCCCTACCTGCGAGCCCATCTTCAAACTATTGCGTAAGAACCAGGTGGTCCTGTGGAACAACGACTGCCAAGAGGCCTTCGAAAAAATCAAACAGAGCCTCGTGAATCCCCCGGTGCTCATGCCACCTGTAACAGGAAGACCTCTTTTCTTGTACATGACTGTGTTAGACGAGTCTATGGGGTGAGTGTTGGGTCAGCACGATGACTCTGGGAAAAAGGAACAAGCCATTTACTATTTAAGCAAGAAGTTTACCGCCTGTGAGATGAATTACTCAATGTTGGAAAGGACGTGTTGTGCCTTGGTATGGGCGTCACATCGTCTTAGGCAGTATATGCTCTGTCATACCACGTGGCTTATTTCCAAAATGGATCCCGTGAAATATATCTGTGAGAAGTCGGCCCTCACGGGTCGAATTGCTAGGTGGCAAGTACTACTATCTGAATTCGATATTGTGTACGTCACCCAAAAGGCGATAAAGGGGAGCGCCTTGGCAGATTATTTGGCCCAACAACCCCTCCAAGATTATCGGCCAATGCACCCTGAGTTCCCGGATGAAGACATCATGGCCCTATTCGAAGAGAAGCGGATGCACGAGGATATAGACAAATGGATTGTTTGTTTCGATGGGGCATCTAATGCTTTGGGCCATGGAGTAGGGTCAGTCCTTGTATCCCCAGATGACCAGTGTATTCCTTTCACGGCCAGGCTAGGTTTCGATTGTACCAACAATATGGCCGAATATGAAGCGTGCGCCCCTGGGATTCAAGCGGCCATTGATTTTGACGTGAAGTTACTCAAAGTGTATGGAGACTCGGCTTTGGTAATACGCCAGTTGAGAGGAGAATGGGAAACTAGGGATCAAAAGTTGATACTCTATCAAACTCATATCTTGAAGTTAGCCGAATTCTTTGACGACATTTCTTTCCACCACATACCTCGGGAAGAGAACCAAATGGCTGATGCATTGCCACCTTGGCATCCATGTTTCAACTTGCCCCACACGGGGATCTGCCGTACATTGAATTCAGATCTCGGGGCTAGCCGGCACATTGTTGTGCGATAGAGGAAGAGCGAGATGGGAAACCATGGTATTTCGACATCAAACAGTATGTCGAGAACAAAGAATATCCACCAGGGATTTCCAACAATGACAAAAGAACATTAAGGAGATTGGCTACTGGTTTCTTTGTGAGTGGTACCATCCTATACAAACGAAACCACGACATGACCCTCCTGCGATGCGTAGATGCCAAAGAGGCGAACTACATGATTGAGGAAATCCACGGGGGTTCATTTGGGACACATGCCAATGGGCATGCTATGGCCAGGAAGATCCTTAGAGCAGGTTATTATTGGCTCACTATGGAAAGCGATTGTTGCGCCCATGTAAGGAAATGCCATAAATGTCAAGCGTATGCGGACAATATCAATGTTTCGCCACATCCTTTGAATGTCATGTCCGCCCCCTGGCCTTTTTCCATGTGGGGGATAGATGTCAATGGGGCCATCGAACCCAAAGCTTCGAACGGTCATCGCTTCATTCTCGTGGCGATAGATTATTTCACCAAATGGGTCGAAGCGGCTTCTTATACCAATGTCACGAGGAGTGTGGTGGTCAAATTCATAAAGAAGGAACTGATTTGTCGATACGGACTCCCTAGGAAGATCATTACTGACAATGGCACCAATCTGAATAAAAAAATGATGCAGGAAATGTGCGGGGATTTCCAGATCCAGCATCATAACTCCACCCTTATCGGCCAAAGATGAACGGGGCTGTGGAGGCTGCAAATAAAAATATTAAGAAGATTATTCAGAAGATGACGGTGTCATACAAAGATTGGCATGAGATGTTGCCTTTTGCCCTGCATGGATATCGAACCTCGGTACGAACTTCTACTGGGGAAACGCCGTATTCCTTGGTTTACGGGATGGAAGCGGTACTCCCATTAGAGGTAGAGGTCCCTTCCCAGAAGATACTAGCGGAATCAGGCCTAAAAGAATCAGAATGGGCTCAAACGCGCTACGACCAACTCAACCTTATTGAAGGTAAGCGTTTGACGGCCATGAGCCATGGGCGCCTGTATCAACAAAGGATAAAGAATGCGTTCAACAAGAAGGTACGCCCGCGCAAGTTCAATCAGGGGGACCTTGTCCTGAAAAAGATATCCCACGCTGTTAAAGATAATCGAGGGAAGTGGGCCCCGAATTACAAAGGACCTTTCGTTGTGAAAAGGGCTTTTTCTGGGGGGTTCTGGTGCTCACCAATATGGATGGCGAGGAGCTACCCTCGCCCGTGAACTCCGATGTCGTTAAGCGATATTACACTTGAAATCTGGGGCAATTGAGGAAACCACTGCATGTTGTTTTTGTGTTTGTGTGTTCTTCTTGGTTTCCTCTAGGGATTCCTGTCCGCTGTAATTGTCTCGTCATAGTTCTTTAAAAGAAGAGAACACGGGTCTAAGGCTCCAGTCCTCACTTTGGTTTTAAACCATGTGCAGTTTGTAATAACCTGAGCCCTTTTGCTCAGTTCATAGGGTGCCCTAAGCGCTTAATTAAAACTGAACCTAACCAGCTTTCACTAAGAAGATTATTGCATTTGAAAACATTCATGCATACGCATACACATGTATATTTTGTCATAACAGGGGCAGAATCAACTGGCCGTGGTCAGATGCCAGGATGAAGTTGGAGGCCGAAACCCATCAAGGTAAAATGGTAACGTGGCCATGGTTTACCACGCAATGTTGTTTCCTACTTTCAGGTACTTAGGGACGGACGCAAGTAGAGGCTAGGGTCACGACCGATGGGTCGTCGTCCCTTGCCTAGCTATGGACAAATGGAAAGCGCCGCTGCAAGGCAGCCTAGTATCCTTTAAATTTATAGTAATTATTGTTGTGTCTTTAAAGTAAATATTGGATATCTGCCCTGAGGGGTTTCGAGTAAGTAAACGCCGACCCTTAGGAGTCTTACTTATTTCCTCCCAAAAAAACTTAAAAATTTGCAGGTTAGCTCGCTTGGGCGAGCTGAGCTCGCCTGGGCGAGCAACCCCTGCACGAAATGGGTTAAAAAGGGGAAGGGGGAAGGTTTCTGCACCAAAAACTCTTCCCCCCCCCCCCCTCATTCAAAAAGAAGGCTACGGGAATCACCAATTTTGCAGCCCCTAGGTCATCATTTTTCACGTTTTTGATTTCATTTTGCTATATTATTCATCTCCAACAAGTAAGTACCTCATTCTTGGGCTCTTTGGCTTTCCATTTATATATTTTCGTGCTCTAAGTTGCATGTATTTGCTCAAAACGTGAGGGATTTATCCTTGAATTATTGCTTGTTTTTGTTGAATTGAGGGGTTGTAGGGAATGGCCTTAGGCCTAGGGTGTGTTCTGATATAATGGGGCATGCCACATTGCCCCCATTCCCTTGATTTTCATGCTTAAACATGCACCCACCAAGTGTTCGGTGAAATGCCTCAATGGCATTTGCGCATGATTTTGTGGAACTTAGCTTGCGAAATAAATTGTGCGCATTGTGAGTGTGTGGGTAGTTTGTAAAAGCTAGACTAAAGTGCCAAAAGGATGACTCATGCCTAGGAATCTAAGTTTCTGGTTTTGAATGTAAAAGGTGCATGAGTATTAGAATATGTTTGAGGAGTTTTTTTGACTAGAAATTCAAAGCTTGCTGCCTCATGAGAAATGCCTTGCACTTAGATAGCATGAAAAAAAAACCTTCGATAACATGTATGTATGTAAATATGTAGCATGAAATGCCTTGCAAAATGTTGAATAAAATGCCTTGCAAAATATTGAATAAAATGCCTTGCATAATATGAATATATATAGCATGAAAATTCCTTGCATGAAGTGCCTTACAAACTGTTTGGATGGGTAGCATAAAATTGTTTTTCAAAATATGTGTGTTTGTGAGTAGGTAGCAAAAGAAGCCTTCCAAAAAGTGTGTATATATATAGGATGTAGCATGAAAAGGTTTGTCAAAAAATATGTACATGGATATGTGTCGTAAAATGCTTCTCACAAAATTTTTATGTGTGCAAATGCATATGTGTCATAAAATAGCACGGCCCCAATATGATTATTTTATAAAGTGCATGTTGACACTCGCGCCATATGAAGTGTTGTTTGGCTCTTATTTGTAATTATTGGTATATTTCTTGTAAACTAACTTTCCAAATGTTGTCCTCGCAGGAAATGCCACCGAGGAAGCTCTCCGCAAAGAGATCTAGGAGGGACGCCGCAGCCGAAGGAACCAGTGCCGCTCCTGAGTTTAACAGCCATCGTTTCAGGAGCACAGAGCACCAGCAGCGTTTCGAGGCCATCAAAGGATGGTCGTTCCACCGAGAGAGATGCGTCCAGCTCAAGGACGATGAGTACACAGATTTTCAGGAAGAGATAGCTCGCCGACATTGGACGTCGCTGGTCACTCCCATGGCTAAGTTTGACCCAGATATAGTCCTAGAGTTTTACACTAATGTTTGGCCCATAGAGGAGGGCGTGCGGGACATGCGGTCATGGGTAAGGGGCCAGTGGATTCCGTATGATGCAGACGCCCTCAACTAGTTCCTGGGTGACCCACTAGTGTTTGAAGAGGGCTAGGAGTGCGAGTTTAGTCAGAGAAGGAACCGAGCCGATGGATTTGATGAGGAGGCCATCGCCCAGCTGTTATGCATACCGGGTCAGGATTTTGCCCGAACCGTTGCCGAGAGGCGGGTGCGGATCATGCACACCAGCATGACCACCTTGACTCAGATGTGGATGACGTTGCTACTCAGCAACGTGTTGCCCAGCGATCATAACTCCGACCTCCCTCTGCCGAAGTGTCAGCTGGTGTATGTCATCCTGACACGAATGAGCATCCATGTGGCTCAGTTGATCGCTGACGCCATTTATTTATTTGCAGGTGTGCCACCTACCAGGCACCCTTTAGACCCAGATAAGTTTAACAGGGCCCTGGGTTTTCCAGCATTGATCACGGGTCTCTGCCAGTCATTCGGGGTTCCCGTCACACCTAGTAAGGTGATTCGATCGCCGATCACCCGGACCTTTATTGAGAAGTATTGCATGCCTAGACAGGCGCAGGGTGATGCACCACAGGCCGCAGACGCACCGCCGCCACCTCATTAGGCTGATCCAGCTAGGTCATTTGGCATGGAGCGGTATTTACAGCACTTGGTTCGCCAGCAGGCGGCCAACCACAGGGGGCAGGTGCAGATCCATGAGTGTCCCTACCAGCTCAGCCTCAGTCAACAGAGCTAGGTGTCGCAACCTACCCTTCGGCGGGAGGGCGACGCGTGACTCGCGGGATGCGTGTTCCACGAAAGGAATACGCGCGGAGTTGCCACCAACGTTTATTTGAGGAAAACGTCGGAAAAACCGGAAAAGACGCGATCTACGAACTTTTAAGTGAAAGGTTCGGGAGTTGTATTTACGCACGGGGAAGGTATTAGCACCCCACACGTCCGCCCCAAGGGACGGCAGCCTTTAATCGAATGTGCAAACATGACTTTGATTTTTTATGTTCCCTTTTTATGTCTCTATATCCTTTATACCCTTTTTATATTTTCTCTTTTTGTGGTCGACAAGGGTGTTTCCCTTTGCTCCTACGTATTCCTCAATTTGGGATGAGAAAATCAGACCTACGTAGTTCTTTTTTATCAAGTGATTCTTTTTTACTTTAAGAGGTGATCATTTTAAGGCGTTGGACCTTAAAAATGATCCATTTTACTTAGTGAGAAAATGAAATGACAAACTTCAAAAGCCTATTTTTATGGACGAGCTTGACTAGGCGAATTGATTTTAGCCTTTAGTTTCACTTTAGTTATTAATCAATTCGATTAAGAATGAGAAATCCCAAAGAGAAAACGTCCGATTGATTTTCCGCTTTATTTTACTAAAAGATGTCTTTTTGATTATTATATTATTTTTTACCTCTTTTTGATTTCCAACGTGGTTACGGCACGACCGAACGGTCGGAATTTATTTTAACCGAAGTTAATGGATAATACAATTCAAACGTTCGGTGGAAATTTATTTTATTTTTAAGTTAAGCGAGAAATGACTTAAGTAAAATGGCTTAAGCACGTCAACAGGGGGTATAAAAAGTAAACAAAACGAGAATAAAAATGCACGAAACACAATGTGGACCACTACGGGTACATAGAATGAATCGAAAAGCTTGGTTCGAGGTACTTACCCGTTGAAGATCGAAGAACGATGAAGAACGAATGAAGAACGTCGAAGAACGGTTGAAACCTTTGCGAAATTCTTCACGGAAAACGTTACGGAAACGTTTCGGAAGCGCCTCGGCTTAGATTTTCTTCACGGAAACGATTTTTCCAAGCAAATTCGAAAGAGAGAGAAGTGCCAAAGGGGGCTGACCCCTTTTCTTCTTCACTTCCTCCCCTATTTATAGCAAAATAGGGGAGGTGGTTGCCGCCCAGCTCGCCCAGGCGAGGCAGGTTGCTTCCTCCAGAAGCAACAGCCTTCTGGAGGAATATTCTGGAGGGCCCAAGTGGGCCTGGGTGCTATTTGCACCCCCATTTTTACTAAGTACACCCCCCTCTGCTTTTTTTGGTGATTCTTTTTTTGTAAATTTACGGAAACTTATGAATTTTGTAACGATACTCGTTTTCTTTCCGTAATGTTACGGAACCTTGCGGATTACATAATCATCCCCTTTTTGACTTACGGAATGTTACGGAACCTCACTTAATTATGCAACGATGCTTCCATTTGATTTCCGGTGTGTCACGGAAACTTACGAATTGTGCATCAATATTTTTTTGGTTTTTCGGCATGTCCTGGAATTTCACAAATTGCCTAATGATGGGTACCAAGCACCTCACAAGGACCAAAGAAAGGTCGCATGTCATCAAGCAAAGGTCCCCGGACGAAATTAGGGTATGACACCAGGGTTTCACTCCTTTTGCGTGCCCTACTCCAGATCGGTTCAGGGCTGAGGTTGCATGGCCCAGAGATTGGCCTGAGGCCCAGGCAGGGGAGGCGCCCGCAGAGGCTCCCGGCGATGTAGAGGAGGCCCGCATGGATGAGGAGATGACAGATTTACTCGGTTTCTTGGGAGGGAGTGGAGCCACGTGACCAGGAGATTCCCAGATTCATATTCTCTTTTATATTTCCTCTTTTATCTTTTACATATTTTATTTTTTATAACTTGAGGGACTAACGTTTGTTTTTTTTTTTTTCGATTGTCTTTGGTTTTGTGCATACATGTTGTTTGGACTGTTGCGTTAGTGCTTACTTCGTTATTGTCGATAATGTTTGCTGAAATTCCGAAACCTTGTAGAGTTTTCCTTTAGGAACGTCGTCCTAAAAATAAAATGAACAAAAATCATGATAACGCCAAAAATAGAAAAAAGAAAGAAGCGTTGTGAACAAATGTCGTGTCTATATATAAAGAAAAGAAAAGAGTTTTTAAAAAGTGTATGGAAAGATTTTGTGTGTGTGTAAATAAATTCTTGTGTGTGAGTGACGAGTGTATATAAAGAAATTTTTGTATAAACCACGAGTGTATGTTGAAAACGAAAAAGAAATCTTTGAACAGGAATAAAGTTTTCATATAGACCGTGTTGATGTAAAGAGAAAGAGTTTTAATGTGTGTGTATACAGAAAAAGTGTGTCGTGTATAGGAATGAAGGTGTACAAATAAAAGCTTTTCTCATAGATGGCGATGGATATATAGTTCTTGCAAACATAAAAAAATGAAACAAAAAGAAAAAGAAAGAAAGACCTCGAAGGTCAGCATGTTATGGTCATAGGAAGCATAAATCATTCGTAGAGAGCAAACATATCTTTTGGAAACAAGAGACTGACGCTAAGAGTTTATTTTCCAGAATAACCGAGATGAGAATGGATGGATTCATTGAACCGATGAAAGAACATAATTTGGAAGTATTGGGTCTACTTGTGTAAATCCCAAGCCTCAGTATCACAATGCCATAAACAGGATGCTTGAGTACCCACCTAGCTGTAGCCATGACTAATTTTGCATGTTGTTCCCAAATCATCATTGTTACACGTGCCTTGTGGAAATAATATGGAAATTCAAACCGAGACTGACACCTTGACACACAAATTTTTTTTGCCCCAGATATCAAAATCGGGCTCGCACGATGAAAAGACCATGTTAAGACACAACCTTAAGCTACTTTGAACCTTGGCCCATGAAAAGAATCCTCATTCTTTCCCCTGAAGAAAAAGAGAGCAGAATCTCCTCAAGGGAGAGCGAATAACGAATGCTAAAACCCGAATTCCTAAACAAAGGTCGGAAAGGAAGAAATGAAAAGAAAGAAAAGAAAAGGAAAAGAAGGATTCCCGGTCGAAGATCGGAAGAAAGTAAAAAGGAAAAGATTGGAGGAAAACAAAATAATTCCCGATCAATAATGGAAAGCAAGAAAGAGGACAGGAGATCTTCGGACCAAATAAATTTTCGACGAGGTAAATAACCGCCGGCAAAAGGAAAACCCATTTTTAAAGTGGTTCTTCCTTTGGGATTGCCATTCAAAGTCGCTCTCGACTGGCGATATCCCACCCCACCTAAACAAAGAGGAAAAGACCGAAACACACAGCTTCCTCTCCAAAACACTACCTTCGAGAAAATCCTATTGATCCGTGATCGTGCGTGTGATCTTTTGGTTCGATAGGAAATCATGTGCAAAATAAAGTCATGGTGCAGTTATGGTTTGGGATTAGGGTAAAACACTTGCCTGTGTGAGTTTTTATACACTATGAGTGATTTTATTCCCAGTTTCAGTTTGACCCGACGTTTCCCCTGAATGTTCATTTAAAAGCTAAATGTTGACATCTTGCCCTTCATTTTCGGTTACAAGGAAAATTACTTTTGGCATGGGTATATTGTTTCTCTAAAATATGGTGTTCTCGTGAATGATTTATTTTTCCTTGCTAAAGCATGTTCGCCTTTCAAGTGAAAAAACCCGGTGGACCATTCAGTCCTGCCAACAAATCTTATCTGGAGCCCCATGAATTGATTGTCATTCATGCATCCTCCACCATCGAGTCTGGAGCCCTACGAATTGATTGCCTAGCGCTGTTCGTCTATCCTCCACCCTCAAATCTTATCTGGAGCCCCATGAATTGATTGTCATTCATGCATCCTCCACCATCGAGTCTGGAGCCCCACGAATTGATTGCCTAGCGCTGTTCGTCTATCCTCCACCCTCAAATCTTATCCAGAGCCCCATTAATTGATTGTCATTCATGCATCCTCCACCATCGAGTCTGGAGCCCCACGAATTGATTGCCTAGCGCTGTTCGTCTATCCTCCACCCTCAAATCTTATCCGGAGCCCTATGAATTGATTGTCATTCATGCATCCTCCACCATCGAGTCTGGAGCCCCACGAATTGATTGCCTAGCGCTGTTCGTCTATCCTCCACCCTCAAATCTTATCCGGAGCCCCATGAATTGATTGTCATTCATGCATCCTCCACCATCGAGTCTGGAGCCCCACGAATTGATTGCCTAGCACTGTTCGTCTATCCTCCACCCTCAAATCTTATTCGGAGTCCCATGAATTGATTGCCTAGCGCTGTTCATGTGTCCTCCGTTATCAAGCGCGGAGCCTCCGGTGACTGGGAAATATGGTTTTTTGTTATTTTCCCGATCGGTTCCTTCGCCAAACATGTGTATATGCGTATATTATGTTATTGGTGTTTTTTGTTGTTTGTGTTTGTTTTGTGTTGTGCAGAGAAAGAAGAAGGAGAAACGGGAGTCTTCATAGACTAATCACAGAAAGGGCGAAGACGGACGAAATCAGTGTTTTATCTTTGCTTTCCTCTTATCTCCGATAAAAGGTAAGTAAAAAGGGCAACTGTCATACCCTAATTTCGTCCGGGGACCATTGTTTGATGGCATGCAACCTTTGTTTGACCGCTTCAAGGTACTTGGGACCCTTTGTTGCACAATATGTGAAGTTCCAAGACATGCCGGAAATCCAAAGGAAGCATTGTTACGTAATCCGTGAAATTTCGTAGCATGTCGGAAATCAAAAGGAAGTATTGTTACGCAATCCGTGAGTTTCCGTAACATTCTGAAAGCTAAAAAAGGAGTAATTACATGACCCGTAAGGTTCCGTAACCTTACGGAAAGAAAACAAGTATCGTTACGAAATTCGTAAAGTTTCGTAACGTTACAGAAAAAGAATCACCAAAAAAGCAAAGGGGGTGTATTTAGTAAAAAAAAGGGTGCAAATAGCAACCAGGCCCATTTGGGCCTTCCAGGATGTTCCTCCAGAAGGCGGTTGCTTCTGGAGGAAGCAACCTGGCTCGTCTGGGCGAGCTGGGTGGCAAGCTCCTCCCCGATTTTCCTATAAATAGAGGGAGGAGTGAAGGAGAAAGGGGTTCAGCCCTTCTGGTA
The DNA here is from genome assembly GCF_004193775.1 of Glycine soja. Classification (NCBI taxonomy): domain Eukaryota; kingdom Viridiplantae; phylum Streptophyta; class Magnoliopsida; order Fabales; family Fabaceae; genus Glycine; species Glycine soja. Next base: position 15,251,599 of record NC_041005.1, read on the forward strand.
CTTCGTAATCACTTAAAATTAGTGAGGAAAATTGTTTCCGTGAAGAAAATCCAAGCCGAGGCGCTTCCGTAACATTTCCGTGGGTGATTTCGCGAAGATTTTCAACCGTTCTTCGTCGTTCGTCGTTCGTTCTTCGTCGTTCTTCGGTCTTCAACCGGTATGTTCCCGAAATCGAACTTTTCAATTCATTCTATGTACCCTTGGTGGTCCCCATTTGTTTCGCGTACTTTTATTCTCGTTTCATTTACTTTCCGTACCCCCTTTTGACGTGCTTTAGTCATTTACTTAAGTCATTTTCTCGCCTAATCAAAAAATAAAATAAATTTCCACCGATCATTCGAATTGTAATATCCGTTAATTTCTGTTAAAATAAAATCCGACCGTTCGGTCATGCCGTAACCACGTTGGAAACCAAAAAGAGGTAAAATAATAATATAATAATCAAAAAATATCTTTTAATAAAATAAACCAAAAAAAGCAATCGGACGTTTCTCTTTGGGATTTCTCTTTCTTGATTGAATTGACTAATAACTAAAGTGAAACTAAGGCTAAAATCAACTCGCAAAGTCAAGCTCGTCCGCAAAAAAATCACTAAAAAGGATTTTAAGGTTCGATACCTCAGTTTTTCTCACCAAGTAAAAAATGGATCATTTTAAGGTCCAACGCCTTAAAAAGACCACCTTCCAAGTAAAAAGAATCGCTTGATTCGCCCTTTAGAAAGAACTACGTAGGTCTGATTTCCTCTTCAATGGAGGGTACGTAGGAGCAAGAGCCCCACTTTTGTCGACCTCAAAAATAAAAAAGAAATAAAAGTTTAAATACATAATTTCACACAATTCTAATATAAGGCTGTTGTCCTTTGGGACAAACGTGAGAGGTGCTAATACCTTCCTTAAACATAAATACAACTCCCGAATTTGGAATATTCTTCATGACCGGTTTCCTTCGGTTTTTCCGACGTTTTCCACAAATAAACGTTGGTGGCGACTCCACGCATTTTCCTCCTTTGGAAGACGCACCCGTGAGCCTCGCCTCGCTCGCCCGCAAAAGGGTAGGTTGCAACAGTCTACAATACTTAGTGCTTTGTAAACCTGCACACCTCATAGATGGTTCCAGGAATTGACGTGCACTTTGGCAAGTCTCATTGAAACCCAAACTAAATTGGATACTTAATTGGTGTTATCTCTAGGGATAGAATAATCTTGGTTAAGCCTCACTAATTCCCAAACGATAATGTTGATTGCTTGTGTTGGTTTGCCAAGGGATTATGAATCAAGGCAAGTGATTTAGGTTCTATCACCTAAGGGATTCGGGATAGAATACATTAGTTAATTGGGGATGAATGATATAAAGACGTAGAAGTGTGAGGAATTGCAACAAATAGGGGGATTCTGAGTACAATTTTAGAATCTCAACGCTATTGTTTTTGTTTACAATTATTATCCGTCAACAAGTAACTTCTTACCTTTTCTTTTAACTTTTGTTATTAAATTTTTAGCACATTAATCTCTCTAGAAAAAATATATCTTTTATTTTCTATTTTGAATACTTTTAGTTTTAGGTGGTTTAAAATATAAAAACACAAAATATCTTTATCTGAAAGGTATTAATTTGAATATTCATCCTCGCACTATTCCCTTAGGAGACAATTTGAGCTTCGATTTAGTACTACAATTAGGATTCAGTTACACTTGGTCGACATCAATCATAACGTAATTACAAAGTTAACACATTGTAAGCAAGAAGTCATCATAATAATAACCGACTAAGGATAAGTCTGACGTAGCCTTCAAAATAGGATATCTAATGCAAACATCTATAATAAGCCACATGGTTGATAGCACTACGTAAGTGAACACTATAAATAAGCACCTTGTAATTGTACCAACACGGCACATGACAAAAAAACACAATACTACAAAACTTTAAAGATCTCTCTCTCTCTCTAAATTCTCTCCAAACTCTCTAAATTCTTTCCTTTTCTCTCAATCTATTTCATGTTGCACAATCCAAATCACCATTTGTGTCCTACATTATAACAGTGGTGTCATTTGTGGGAAACATTGATTCTCTAGGATACAAGGATCCATAGTTCATGGATCTTTATTATGGTGAGCACGCAAAGCAAAAAAGCTTTACCAGTAGTAACATATTCTTCACCTGTGACAAAAGCCACGACCTCTCCAAGGATGGAGGAAAGTGTTGGATTCATAAGTGAATAATTAGATGAGCGTGTAGAAATGCTTAAACAACATAAATCAGTTCTTGAATAATATCAAAAACTAATTGCAAACCTGCGAACAAAAAAGGATGACACATAAAATGAACATTTGAAAGCAGTGGAAGACAAGGGAGACTTACTAATAAAGAAAAAGCATATAGACAATGAGTTAAGCAAATCAAAACCACAAATTCCATTGAAGTATATAAAGAGAGAATCTCCGATCACTATCATCTCGGATGTGGAGGAAGAGGTGGATTCTAACGAGGTTATTCCTTTCAAAATGTCATTTTTTAAATGCTTAAGCTTTAAGTTCTAAAACAATTGTGACAACTTCCAGCAATGGAACTATACAATGGATCATCCGATCCGAATGGTCATTTTTTGGCGTTGTTGTACAAAGGAGCTTCATCATCGATAATGTGTTGTGCGTTCCTACTATTGTTGAAATCTACAACACTCGAGTGGTTTCAATCTCTCTCATTGAGATCCATTAATTCATGGCTATATTTAAGGGAGAAATTTAGGTCTACCTTTGTAACAAGTAAAGAAAGACCAAAGATGGAGGCCAGCCTAAAGCTAATTCAACAAGGACCTAAGGAACCACTCAGAGGATACATCTCACGATTCAATAAAGAAGGGAGAGTTGCAGACAACCTCCAGCCATGAGTAATGTTGCTGCTGGCTAAGGACAGTGTAAGGGAAGGATCTTCTTTCTTTATATCCATTTCGAAAAAACCACCTAACACCTTGGAGGAATTCTTGAAAAAAGTGGAAAAGTACATTAACTATGGAAATGTATTAGAATCCGTGAAAATAAAAATGGAAGAAAATCATAATACACAAAAAGGTGTACCTTAAGCAAAAAATGACAAATTGGCTAAGTTGAATGACAAACTGACTTACAAAGCTAGGTTGAAGTACAACAAGTACACCCCCTTGAATGCATCTTGAGGTCGAATATTGAATGAAATTGTGAATGTGGAACTGAAAGATGTTGATCTTGACGTTCCTAACTTGTTAAGAACTAGAAATGGCAGAAGAGAATAGCCAAAACACTGTCGCTATCATCAAGCAGGGACATCACATAGACAATTGTTTTCAATTGAAAAATGTTATTGAAATATTCATTCATTAGAGAAAATTGGAAAAATATGTACAAGGTAGGGGAGGTAACTTCATGCATCGATATGACCAGCCACTTCATGACAAGCAAGGAGAAAAGTCAAGTCCTAATCAGAACCAAATAAGATGACGTTCCAAATAACCATCTCCAAGGTACCGACATAGGACACCAGAGAAAGAAGTGGAAAATCACTTCAAACTATATATCATGATGGACCTGAGTTTAAACATAAGTCATATTCTTCTAAAAATGACCAAATTCCCCTCAGCAGGAGCATGATGTGGTATATGTCATAATGTCATAGCAAGAGGGTTCGCTGATAGGAGTCCTTGAAACAATGCCCAGAAAAGACATGCGATAAAAATATTGACTATTGCATATAGTGGGAGAAACTGAGTCAATTAAAAGAAGACCTTTGCCATTGACTTTTGATGACAAAAACATGGACATGTCGATTGTTCTAAATCATGATGATCCCTTATTGGTTAAGGATTTTATAAATAATAAGGTGGTACATTGATTACTAGTTGACATAGGCAACTTTGTGGATATAATGTTTTATTATTTCTTTAGGAATTTCAAAATCCCATAGTTGGAGCTGCTCCCCTATCACAAGGATCTCTTAGGTTTCTCTGGTCCCCACATAACTCCAATAGGATATGTAAAATTGCACATGACCTTTGGCCAGGCATTAGTAACTAGAACGATTATCATCTGATTCATCATGGTAAAGCTGTAATCATCCTACAATGCCATGTTGGGAAGGTCAACCTTGAATTCATTAAAAACGATTATTTCAATGGTCCGTCTAGCCATGAAATTCCTCAGCAATGAAATGCAAGTCCTAACATTGAAAGATGATAAGAAGAAAACCTATGAGTGCTACAAGGAATCCTTAAAACGAAAAACTTAGACAAATGGGATGAAATGGATTATGAACCCAGGACTAAAACACACTCTAAGGTAATGTCGACAGAGATTAATTGTAGAGAAGATGTAAGAAAGGGGACATGGGACAGTTGAACCAGAAGAGAGTTGTCAGAACCTCTTAATCGAAAAGGCAGAAGAGCAAATGAAGTCCATAGGAGTAGACTTAGATAATGAGAGCATGGAAATATCATCCTCATTTCTCAAAGAAAGCGCCGACGTACTTGTATGAAAATCGATAGATATGCCATGCATAGACCCAAACCTTTTCTGTCATAGATTGGCAGTAAATCCATCAATAAAACCTATATGCTAGGGAAGGAGGAAAATGGCCCCTGAGCGACTAGAGGACATTGAAAGACAAGTAAAGGAGTTACAATTTCATAAGAGAAATCAGGTATATGACTTAGGTAGCCAATGTTGTCCTAGTCAAAAAGCGGAACTGAAAATGGAGAATGTGTGTTGGCTGTATTGATATGAATATGCATTGTCCAAAGGACTCATACTTGCTTCCTGATACAGATAAAAATGTGGACGGATCCTCCAGCTACCGATATGAGTTTCATGGATGCTTATTTGGGGTACAATCACTACTATAAAATGTACATTTATCATCATCAGTTTAAGATTGGTTTTGTCAAAAACCGATGTTAACATAAACCCGGTGGCATAATTATAAATAATGTGCATTACTTGACATCGGTTTTCTGCAAAACCGATGTCAACTTATCAAAAGTTAACATCAATTTTTCAATAAAACCAATGTTAACATTTACATCACTTCGTTAACATCGGTTTTGTATTGAAAACCAATGTGGAAGCTACATTTAAAAATATTAGAATGCGAGTCATATTTTCCTCATGCTCTTTTCTTCTCTTCGTCTTTACGACTCCATGACAGATCATGCTCTCTCCCTCTGCAACCACCGTGACAGCTTTGTAATGCCCCTCCATTTATGTAGTACCAAGACCAATATCGCCACACACTAGACATAAATGTTACTTTGTTTTGCAAATTTCAAGTGCAATAACTTAATATTTAAACACACATGATTTAGAATAGAGGTGGGTGTAGGACTTAAACATTGGCAAGTGTACGATAGTCACCACACAGTACAGGAAACCCAATGCATCTCATCTTATCTTTATATCAAATTAATTATTCCTTTGTTCTCATTTCTCAGTGCCAACCTGACTATAGATTAATGGGGACCATGCATGTTATTCTTACAAATAAAGAAGGATTTCTCCTTCACAGGGCCTAGGGACAGATGGCAGTTAATCGGGTTTGGTATATGATCAAGAGTGCTAGAAATTCTTCTCAATGAACCCAAGTTATTCTTTTTCTTTTTCTTTTTTGTTAAAATTTGATGTAAGCTCCATTGGAGCTTGTAGGCCTAGGATCTTCTTCATTAATGAATTCATTTGCTTCTTGGAAGATGAATGGCAGCAGAATGGAGAAGAAAGAGAGAGAGGAAATGCCACTTCAAGGAGAAGATGAGTCTAGAAGAAGCTCACCACCATAGGAGGCCATGGATAAGAGCTTGGAGGAAGGAGATGAACGAAGGGAGAAGGAGAGAAGAGCACAAAATTTTGTGCTCTAAGAGAGCTCTGAAATCCGAAGTTTAATTTTCAAATGATCAAAGTTCCAAAAAAATACACACACATGGCCTCTATTTATAGCCTAAGTTTCACACAAAATTGGAGGGAAATTTGAATTTTTATTCAAATTTCACTTGAATTTGAAATTGAATTTGTGGAGCCAAAATTTCACTAATTATGATTAGTGAATTTTAGCTATGGTTCAGCCCACTAATCCAAGATCAAGTCCAAGATTCTCCACTAAGTGTGCTTAGGTGTCATCAAGCATGTAAGGCATGAAGGACATGCACAAAGTGTGACTATATGATGTGGCAATGGGGTGTAGCAAGCAAATGCTCACCTCCCCCTCTAAAATTTAATTGGATTGGGCTTCCCCCAATTCAATTAAATTTATTTCCAACCACACACATCATATATTCACTTAATGCATATGAAATTACAAAACTACCCCTAATACAAAAAACTAGTCTAGGTGCCCTAAAATACAAGGGCTGAAAAATCTTACATTTCTAGGGTACCTTACCTATATTATGGAGCTCTAAATACAAGGCCCAAAAAATAATGTAACCTTAATCTAATATGTACAAAGATAAGCGGGCTCATACTTAGCCCATGGGCCCAAAATCTACCCTAAGGCTCATGAGAACCCTAGGGCATTCTCTCTCATCTTTGGCCCAATCTTCTTGGAGTCTTCTATCCAATGCCCTTGCGGGGTAGGATTGCATCATTCCCTCCCCCTTGAAAAGGATTTGACCTCAAATCCCGAGTTTCTTGAAACTTTGGGCTTTTTTCCTCAACACCAGTAAAAAGAACAAAAACATATGTATTAGTGGTGTTTGGTATGTTGAAGTAGGGTAAGGTCTGAAAACCCATTTCCTGGGCATCTTCCCATGAAGGAACATGGTTCCTCACCTCAATGAGTGATGCTACAAGTATAGAAAAATATGGGATAAACCTTTTGTAAAAGTTTGTTAAGTCATGGAAGCCCCAAATTTTTCTTATACTTGGTGGAGTGGGTCACTCAGTAATGACCTTTATTCTCTTAGGGTTCATGGGAACCCCTTGATCACTATTTAAAAAATTAAGAAAAGTAATGCAATAAAACATACCTTTTTATGTATTTTCATGTTGATTATTCCTACCAAAAAGTATGACAAACCTAAGGTGTCCCATATGAGTACCTAAGTTTGTATTGAAACTAAAAATAAGAACAAACCTACCTAATAAGTCCCTATGTACACAAACCATGAAGATGTTGGGGCACCAGTGATTTTACAAAAGAGGGTTGCACTACTCAAAACATTCATCATACCACCTATTTTAGGGATTTGGTGCCTAATAATACCTATTTTGGGCACCAAAAAAGCACAAGGATTTAAGCTCTTGCGAACCAAACTCTCATCCAACAACTCCTTTACTTGAGGAATAAAGTCAAGCCCAAGAGGTGTGGCAATGCTAGCAAGTGTCTTTTTACAAAAGAGAAAATGTGGAGGTTGTCTAAGAGGGGAAGTTTCTTTAATGTTTGTCTTTATTGTAAAATGAGTTTCCTTCTTAGCTAACCTCTTGGAGGAGACACTTACCTCCTTACGCTTCTCTTTAACCATTAATGGTTGTCCTTCTTCTTGGGGGTAGATTTCTTCACTAGATTCTTCCCTTTTTGCTTATTCACTTTCACTAGAGAAAGGTGAAGTAGTAGCCTCATCTTGGCTACTATAAATGTCTTGGCCCCTCATAATCATGGTTTTCATGGTGGGGCATTGAGAAGTAATGTGTCCTTTTCCAAGACATTTAAAGCACTTTATAGAGCTAGTCTTCTCTTGCATACTAGCCTTAGGGGCTTGCTTTTCTATTGTCTTCCCCTTATCATCTTTGGGCTTAGAAGGTATCACCCCTAAGATTCCTTGACCTTGGTCTTTCTTTGGATAAGAGTGAGAGCCATAAGATTTTGAAGTAGACTTCTTTTTAAGTTGTTGCTCTACCCTTATTTCCCAATCTAAGTTAGCCTCTACATTGTCCTTCCCATGGAAGTATGAGAGGTTAATGTTAGCCTCTTGAGGCTTTCTTTCCTTTTCTCTCCTATGGGAGTGAGGTCTAAGATGTGACCTATGCCTTCCTTCATAATAGTCACGAAGTTCTTCACTTAGGCTCTTGCAAGAGTTATGACTACTATAGGAGGCATGTTTTTCTTTTCTTAACTCTTTTAGAATTTTCCTTCTTTCTTCTTCCCTTATTTGTTCCCTCTCATCTTGATTTATTTTTACCCTCTCTTTTCCTTTTTCTTTTCTTTCTAGTTTTTCTTTCCATAACTTGAGGGAACTCAACTCATCTAAGATTTTAGATAGAGGGTCCTTATGACTAGTACCCTCGTCATTAACACTAGATGAATGATGACTCATGTTGGTTCCTAAGTTGTGGTTCTTTCTTGTTGGGGGTTTGTAAAAATGATAAAAGCTAAGGTTCAAAAAGAACTAAAGATAAGCGTGATAAGAAAGAAGAAAGTACTATGCAATAACTAGATAAACTAGGTGTGGCTAGTAAAGAAAATAAACTATGAAAGTAAGCAAGAAATTAAAGTGAAAGAAATGTAAACTAGGCGGATCCTAAGAGTGTTTGGATGACCTCATTTAATGTTCCCAACAAAACACTCACTATCCTAAGGAAAAATTGCCTAAAATTATTACACACAAATGGAAGTAGGGTGACCTATTGGAGGCTCCCAACTTACTTCTAATGAAAGGCCTTTTTGTTACAAAATTTGAAAGCAATGAAGGTAAGTAAATTCTCAATTAAAAAAATTACAAAAAAAGTCCTAAATTTTGGTGGTTATTCTCTCTTTGGTGATTCACTCAATTTGGAGTGCTTCTTAGTCCAATAGCTCTTAAGGTGGTTGGTCCTTTGCTTCTTGACTCAAATTCTTCAAGTGATGGCACCAATCCTCCTTTCCAATTCCCTATATGGCAACTCACAAACAAGGAAACAAAAAGAGACAAGAAATGAAATCTAAACCAATAGAGTTTTAACAAGACAAATTTTCAAGGATTATTCAACAATTAAAGCAATGAAAAGCACATAAAAGCAAGCTAGGACTCAAAGAGAAACCTAGAATGGCTCTAGAGTAGAGTCGAAAAACTAAAAAAAAAAAAGACTCAAGAAACCTCCAGTTTTGGCACTTGTTTTCACAATAATTTTCAATTGAAATTTCAGAACTAAGACTGGTATAAAATAGGCACTAATTATAGAACAAATTTCAAGCCAAAACAACAACCACACTTCCCTTTCACTTTTTTTTCTGGACACTGATTTTTCTGCCAACTTGTGTGATTTTTCTTATTTTTTTGCTTTTATCCAAATCACTTGGTTCTTTTTTTATAATTTTGGTCCATATGTCTAGAAAATTCAGTAAACATTTCGGCACAAAATTTGTAGTGACCAATTACCAGTAATTTATACACGTTTGTATGTTCAAGCTGCCAGCACCAACGATTTCAACCTAGAAATTAAGAGTATTGTTTATGTTGCTTAAGGCTTGGATAGTTACAATTTGTGTTTGCTTATGCTGAATTATCTTGAATAACACAATTCAAGAGAGCTTAAGACTTATTTTGATTCACAAATCCAGCCACAACTCAGCACTACAACTCAACTTCATCATAGCCATCATGTAGGAAACTCAGGGAAAAAAAAAGTTCAACAACAAGACTACTTCTAGGAATTGATTTAGAACATGTTATGAACTAAATAACATGCAAGAATTAGACTCAAAATTCAAAAGATAGGCTAAGAATGACAAGAATACATGAACAAATTTATCTAGAATTCAATCAACAAAATAAAAATTCAACACAAACTTAGAACATAATATGACAATTACTATGACTAAACATGACTCTAACACAACATGGATTAAGTGATTTACACTTAGATTTTTGTGCTTTTTTTTTCTAATCAATATTTTGGAAGAAAATTTAGATCTAAGGTTCAGCACAAGAATATTATGAATGAAAAATGATAGAACCTAAAATCAACACAAAAACATGATTCAAGAGTAGATCTACAAAATTTGAACCATAAAAATGCAAGAACAAGTGTAGATCTAAGATTTAATCGGTTTATTTTTTTGAATCTACTCTAAACAGAACAAAACCAAAAGACAATGGAGGATATACATGGAGAATAAGATGAAGAACAAGGAATTAAAGAGAATTCACTGAACAAAAAGATAGAGGAAGCAAAAGAACATCACCTAGATGAAGATGCTCTGATACCACATGACGTAAGCTCCATTGGAGCTTGTAGGCCTAGGATCCTCTTCATCAATGGATTCCTTTGCTTCTTGGAAGATGAATGGCAGCGGAATGGAGAAGGAAGAGATAGAGGAGATTCCACTTCAAGGAGAAGATGAGTCTAGAAGAAGCTCACCACCATAGGAGGCCATGGATAAGAGCTTGGAGGAAGAAGGAGATGAATGAATGGAGAGGGAGAGAAGAGCATGAAATTTTGTGCTCTAAGAGAGCTCTAAAATCTGAAGTTTAATTTTCAAATGATCAAAGTTCCATAAAAATACACACACATGGCCTCTATTTATAGCCTAAGTGTCACACAAAATTGGAGGAAAATTTGAATTTCTATTCAAATTTCACTTGAATTTGAAATTGAATTTGTGGAGCCAAATTTTGGAGCCAAAATTTCACTAATTATGATTAGTGAATTTTAGCTATGGTTCATCCCACTAATCCAAGATCAAGTCCAAGATTCTCCACTAAGTGTGCTTAGGTATCATGAGGCATGTAAAACATGAAGGACATGCACAAAGTGTGACTATATGATGTGGCAATGGGTGTAGCAAGCAAATGCTCACCTCCCCCTCTAAAATTTAATTGGATTGGGCTTCTCCCAATTCAATTAAATTTATTTCCAGCCACACACATCAAATATTCACCTAATGCATGTGAAATTACAAAACTACCCCTAATACAAAAAACTAGTCTAGGTGCCCTAAAATACAAAGGCTGAAAAATCTTACATTTCTAGGGTACCTTACCTATATTATGGAGCCCTAAATACAAGGCCCAGATAATAATGAAACCTTAATCTAATATGTACAAAGATAAGTAGGCTCATACTTAGCCCATGGGCCTAAAATTTACCCTAAGGCTCGTGAGAACCCTAGGGCCTTCTCTTGCATCTCTGACTCAATCTTCTTGGAGTCTTCTATCCAATGCCCTTGCGGGGTAGGATTGCATCAAAATCAGTATCTCATGGCGCATTAAGTAGTTACTATTAGTGTAGTTCCTAAAACAAATTTGCATGCTAAAAGGTGAGCTGTGAAAGAATTGTTGAAAGACTATTTTTTTATTTAGGGGTCTAAGGTTTCAAATTTTGGCTAACAAAGTAACAAGAATTTGGTAGGTTATTGTTGTTTTAATCTTTTAGCCACCCACTACCTTTAGCTTTGCATCTTAATCAATCCCACTACACTTTAAACAACATGTAGTACAAATCAATACAATGTTTGTGATAATTAAAATACTAAAGCTCCTAAACTAGTAAGCCTTTTCTTTAATTATCTTTAAATTTACTAAGCAGTGGAGAATAGGGGGTCTATAATGGGAAACCATAGTTTATTAGGCATTTTGCTGAGCATAGAATATCATATGAATGTAGCTCTATGTTCTATGAAGGCTACCTTTTGGATTTCTTCTCACTCCCACTTCATCTCTACCTGCTTGGTGGTGTTTAATAACAAGAAACTAAAAAATTTCCTGAACTAGGGGAAGCAAATAAAATTAAAAATAAGAGTTCTTGTAGAAATTAGGACTGATTTACTACAAACAATATTCAATCTCTGTAGCCTAATTTTATAGGTACACTTTAGAGGATATCCAAGTAATGTATGGCTTCCTTGTGAAGGTGAAGACAGTACAATGTGGAGCTTCATTAACCCACTCAAAGAGGTCAGTTGTGTGATTTCTTCTATGTATGCCCGTGTTTATGATGGTACTTGTCTGATTTATAATATGATGTCTAATGGTTGTTCAACTTTTCAAAGAAGATGCTTATGCATTGAATTATATGCATTTACTGGTATTTTGTTATATGAATCTTTATACACATGTCACCTGAGTCTATTACATGATTTATTGGTATAGGATAGTAATGAAAATGTGATGTCAAGAGCTAGGGTTATGGTTTTGGATGGATAACAGTTATGGAACTTGGTTAAATTCAAGACTTATTGATGCAATCCTACCCCGCAAGGGCATTGGATAGAAAACTCCAAGTAGATTGGGCCAGAGATGCAAGAGAAGGCCCTAGGGTTCTTATGAGCCTTAGGGTAGATTTCAGACCCATGGGCTAAGTACGAGCCCACTTATCTTTGTAAATATTAGATTAAGGTTTCATTAGTTTTGGGCCTTGTATTTAGGGCTCCATAATGTAGGTAGGGTACCCTAGAAATATAGGATTTTTCAGCCCTTGTATTTTAGGGCACCTAGACTAGTTTTTGTATTAGGGGTAGTTTTGTAATTTCACATGCACTAAGTGGATATTTGATGTGTGTGGTTGGAAATAAATTTAATTGAATTGGTAGAATCCCAATCCAATTAAATTTTAGAGGGGGAGGTGAGCATTTGCTTACTACACCCCATTGCCACATCATATAGTCACACTTTGTGCATGTCCTTCATGCTTTTCGTGCCTCATGACACCTAAGCACACTTAGTGGAGAATCTTGGAATTGATCTTGGATTAGTGGGCTGAACCATAACTAAAAATTCACTAATCATAATTAGTGAAATTTTGGCTCCAAAGTTTGGCTCCACAAATTCAATTTCAAATTCAAGTGAAATTTGAATTTTCCTCCAATTTTGTGTGACACTTAGGCTATAAATAGAGGTCATGTGTGTGCATTTTTTTCAACTTTGATCATTTGAATATTAAACTTCAGATTTCAGAGCTCATTTAGAGCACAAAATTTCGTGCTCTTCTCTCCCTCTCCCCTCATTCATCTCCTTCTTCCTCCAAGCTCTTATCCATGGCCTCCTATGGTGGTGAGCTTCTTCTAGACTCATCTTCTCCTTGAAGTGGCGTCTCCTCTCTCTCTTCCTTTCTCCATTCCGCTGCCATTTATCTTCCAAGAAGCAAAGGAATCCATTGATGAAGAAGATCCTAGGCCTACAAGCTCCAATGGAGCTTGCATCACTTATTAAGGATGTGTTAAGGTAATGGCGGTTTGCTGGACAGAAGTGAAGCTTATGGACCAAGTTAATGTGATGTTTGGTTGCTATAAAATGTGCTTTTATAATAAAAAAAAAGTTAATGGATTGATGTGTTTTGTGGAATATCCTAGCTAGAACCTACTACTTCTTTTAGATAAGGAGTTCTCAAATGGAATCTATGACGTTTTCAGGTCTTCCATATCTTGGAACAACTGATACTATTTACTACTGCATCTATGATAAAATTAGTAATGATATGGTAAGGGAAGACATCTTTGAGCTTAATGGTAGGTAAGAGTAAGATTAGTAATTTAGTAATAATAAGCTTAGGTGATGGGAATCCAGAAAACAAAAATCTGAATAAGATGAATTTTATTGAATTGAAGTGAGCTCAAGAACTATTATAGAAGTGTAAAATATTATCTTATTAGCCAAATGCCTAATAAACTATGATTTCCCATAACAGACCCCCTATTCTTCAATACAATTATGTGTGTCTCTTATGTATATGGCATGTGACTTTGTCCAGTGTTTTTCTTTTGGTGTTTGGTATCTATTGTAACTTTGTTTTATGGTTTAATCCAGAAAATATATATAAAAAATACTTAGTTTGTGTGTAGTACTCTTGAGTCTAACAAAGAACATTTGCATTATTAAGAAAATCCATGCAAAGCAAATCAAGATACTCTTGGATAGAATTTTATCTTCAATTTAGATGGAATTTGTGCCTTGAATTCATAGTTTTATATATATGATCGAATTTTACTTGATATATCCAAGTTTGTGTTATATCTCACTTAGCATTGAAATATTTAATTTGTAGGCATTATTTGTCTTCTTGTTTGCATCGTGATCACGACATTTGTTGTTGGACACTATACTGATCATCATCATAGGTACGAAAGTTTTTCATAAACTTTTGAGGCTCATTTTTGTTACCAATGTTTTTGTACTTTGTTGTCTGTCATTAATGTACTTTGTTTTATATACAACTTTTGTTCATCATTAGTGAACCTTAGATTCCCATTTGAGATTGAATACAATGATTCTTGCAGACAGTTTGCATTAATCATTGTATTGAATCTTGAATTGTCCGTTTGGACAGTTTGGGAAGAGTCATATGTTTATGGTAGATTCATGCGTTAAGGTTAAGATTATTTTGTTGAATTTGATGAAATTTCAAAACAATGCATTTCTAGTTGTTCTCTGAGTGCATACTTGATTGTTAGGGAATTAATGTCATCGCTTTCATGTCGTGTACTCAGAGATCAATGTGAAATTCTGCCAAAATTTTGTCAAATTTAACAAAATAATCTTAACCTTGACATATGAATCTACCATAAAAAAATGTCTTCCTGAATGGGATAGGGCTACACCTTAAATGAAAAAGTGAGATTTTCATGCATCGAATAACTTTGTGAGTATCATAGAGTTATTATTTAGATGCATCAAAGTTGTATGAATGAAAGTAGCATGAGCCCTACGTATGAGGAAGGCATGGAATAGTTCTTGCAATTTGCTTCAGAAAGAAGTCGACCAGATGAAAATGGGAAATTTTTTTGTTCGTGCATAAATTGTTTGAACTGGAGATGGAAAATACTCGATGACATACGGGAGCATCTGTTGTATGATGGGATTAAGAAGAATTATACAACATGGATATGGCATGGTGAATTGACAGACATGTAGAGTGGGTCCTAATCTGAACCGTTTGATGTACAAATGGGAGATCGCTTGGAAGATATGATTCATGATCTTGGACAAGAGTCTTTTCAACAAGCACATGCCCCTATGTATGATACATTGGAAACTTATTTAAAGAAACCTTTGTATCCAGGGTGTAAGAATTCCTTGATGTTGTTGTCAGTGGTGTTAAGTCTGGTTAATATGAAGGCCAGATATAGGTGGAGTGACATGCTCTTGATTTCCATTAAATGCTTTTTTCAATCACCAGTAAGGGTGATGAGGTTTCGGAAAACGTCGATGCCTAGTGTAGACTATTTCTCTACCATGTTTCAGTTGTATGTAGCTTATGTCTTCTTCATAGATGGGGCAAGCATGATGGCCCTTAACACTGTACCCACTCAAATTCCCATATGTTGGAAAGTCATTAATGGTACAAAAAAGCATTGCACGCAAATGAAAAGTCTCATTTCGAAACCCATCAAACACTAAAATCCCCTCATCCCACAACTTTGTCAAGTCTTCAATCAAGGGACTGAGATAAACATCAATGTCATTTCCTGGCTGTCTTAGGCCAGATATCATCATAGACAACATCATGTATTTTCGCTTCATCTACAACCAAGGAGGCAAATTGTAAATTACTAGCAAAACTGGCCACGAACTGTGTTGAGTGCTTAAACTGCCATATGGATTCATTTCATTAGTGGCTATTCCAAGCCTAAGATTTCTTGCCTCTTTGCCAAAATCTGGATACAAACGATCAATCTTCTTCCACTGGGAGGAATCAGCTGGATAACGGATCATTCCATCGCAGTTTGTCCCATTTGCATGCCATGTAAGGTCTTTTGCGTCGTCTCCATTAGCAAACAAACGCTTAAACCTTGGATCAGACCAGACCAGTACATCTAGATCAATACAATGTTGTACATAAAGCTTCTTTCTATATTTGGAAATGACACAAAAGAAGGAAAAAAGTAAGACTTGCATATGGAAGAAAAGGTCGATTTTGTTTGATCTTCCGTACTGGTCTGATCTAGATGTACGACATGGTATTGATGTTATATATATGGAGAAAAATGTATGTGATAGTGTCATTGGGACACTCCTTAACATTCAAGGCAAGACGAAAGATGGTTTGAATACTCATCAAGATCTAGCTGAGATGGGTATACGATTGCAATTACATCCAAGGTCTGATGGTAAAAAAATATGCTTGCCTCCAGCTTGCCATACTTTGTCCAGTCCCTTAAGGATACTCTTCAAATACTCCCTTAGTGTCTACATCGGGTCAAAGTCCTCCAAGGATACTCTTTAAATATTAAGAGCCTTGTGCAGTTGAAAGATCTTAAGTTGATAGGCTTAAAGTCTCACGATTGTCACATCTTGATGCAACAATTGTTAGTCGTTGCCATACGAGACATTTTGCCTAACAAAGCTAGGCTTGCCATAAATCGGTTGTGCTTATTCTTCAATGCCATATGTAGCAAAGTCCTTAATCCTGTCAAGTTAGATGAGCTGGAAAATGAGGTTGCTATTATATTGTGTCAGTTGGAGATGTATATTCCTCCTGCTTTCTTCTACATCATGGTTCACTTAATTGTTCATCTGGTCAGAGAAATCAAATGTCGTGGTCTTGTTTATTTGCGGTGGATGTACCCAGTTGAGTGATACATGAAGATCTTAAAAGGGTATGCAAAGAATCTACACCTTCCAGAAGTATTTATTATGGAAAGGTACATTGTAGAAAAAGCCATTGAATTTGGTTCAGAGTACATTGGAAAAGAAAAACCTGTTGGGCTTCCTGAGTCTCGGCATGACGAAAAAGTGGGAGGTAAGAGTTCAAGAGGACTGCATGTTATTACTCCAAGTCGAGAAGAATTGCAACAAGCTCATTTGTATGTATTGAATAATAGTAATGAAGTTTTGCCATACATACTTCGCAATGAAGGTTTAGTGAAGGAAAGTAATCCAAAAATGTCAAAGAACAGGGTCTTGAAAGAGCATAACAAGACTTTCCTACATTGGTTTAAAGATACAATCTTTGCTGATGATAATGTTTCTGAAACGTTAAGAAAGCTAGCAGATAGGCCTAAAAGAAATGTTATAACTTGGAAAGGATAAGATATAAACAAGTATTCCTTCTATACAAAAGCATAAGACGAGAAAAGTACAATGCAAAATAGTGGAGTTACCATAAGGGCTGAATCTCAACACTTTGCTAGTGTACATGATAACAATCCTTGTGTAGCTTCCATCCTTTACTTTGGTTTCATTGAAGAAATCTGGGAGCTTAACTATGTGAAATTCACTATCTGTGTTTTCAAATATAAGTGGGTTGACAACAATATCGGTGTGCAGACCGATGATGTGGGATTTACATTGATAGATCTTAAGAAATTCGCTTACCAGAATGATCCATTCATCATGGCAAAACAAGCGAAACGGGTATTTTATGTTGAAGACCCTTGTGATGAAAGGTGGTCAGTGGTTCTACACGGGAAAACAATTGGTGTTAATGTTGAAGATCATGATTCATACATTGATACTTATGTTAGTCCTTTGTCAACACAAATGTCTCCTAACATCGTCGGAGAAGAAGAAGCTGACGACGTTCATGCTAATCGTAATGATCATGATGAAGGAGAATTAACTAACATCATCTAATGTAATTTTTTGATTATGTACTTCATTTTAGTCCATTCAATTACATAATTTATTGAGTTTTTTGATTATCTTGAAAATTAATGTTTTTTTTCTTTACAGGAAAATGACTACACCACCCAGCTCTCCTCCTCCTCCTCTTCCTACTGATGCAGCATCACATTCCCCTTCTACCTTGAAGCGGACAAGAAAAGCCACATGCCTAAGATCATTGGTGACTAGACCAGTTGGGGGCAGAGAGACCCCAGGTCCATGTGGATCCTGCAATGGGGAAAGTTGATAGTCCCCACAAAAAGAAGTTAAGAACATATTTGGGGATCGTTGCTCGCGATAAGGTAGATGTGGCATACGAGAATTGGAAACAAGTCCTTACTGCCCAGAAGGATTTGATATGGGAGGATATTCAGGTATTTAACTTAAATGTTGCACGTTGTTGATTAACAATAAAATTGTATTTTAGTCTACAATAAAATGTAATTTTCGTTTGTCAGACTGAATTTGATATCCCTGAAGCATCTGATCTGAGGAACAAAAAGAAAATACTTCAAACTGTAGGGGAGTGGTGAAGAAAGTTTAAGTCTAATTTGACTTCAAAATGGGCACTTGCAGCCGACAAGGACGGTGTCGATGACATTGTATGCAAAAAGTACGACATTAGCAAGGAAAAACGGACCCAATTTTGTCAAAGCCACAGAGACCCTTCGTGGGAGGTAACTTTGTCATTTTCATTGTTTTAAACATTAAATTTACTTATTATTGTTAGTAATAATAACTTTGGATAATGTTTAATTTTTAAAGGATGTGAGAAAAAAGGCACAGTCCATTCAGAAACAAAACACTGCCCTTCACGTGTTGTCTCGTGGGGGTTGAGTTTCTTGAAAAGAAGTTGATGGATGAGAAGAAAAAGAAATGACTGGATTAAGTTGTTCAATCCGAAAGCACTGACACCATGACTAATCCTCCATCTCCCATCAGATGACACGTGAAGTGGAAGATGACCCGCACCAAGAAAATTGGTCAAATGACGTCTGAGGCAGCAAAGAAAATTGCTAACAAGGTTGTAAGTCACTTTCAATTGTTAATTGCAATTATTTATGTTTATTGTGTGATTGAGTAAACCAATAAATGTGTTTGTTACAGGATTCGTTGGAGGAGCAGGCCTCACAGGGTTCCTTTGTCCTCCATGGACATCAGGATGTACTGACTGCTGCCATTGGGTGACCAGAACACCCTGGTCGTGTGTGTGCTGCTGGAGACGGTGTCACGATCAAACAATACTTTGGACCGGCTCCAAGAACCTTCCGCACTTCTTCGTCCATGGCTCCCGAAGACCTGGAGTAGTTGACGCAAAAGATTAGGGACCAGTTGGAGGATTCGATCACAGAAAAAGTGACTCGACAACTAATATTGTCCTTTAGCCAGATGCAATCCCAGTTTCAATCACAGATGCAATCATAGGGACTCGCACTGCCTCCTGAGCCAGAGGTTGGTCCTTCAGCTGCTCGTGTAGCCCAAAGGAGAGTTGTGTTGATCCCTCAAGGAACGACCAAGACACGGGTGACTCAGAGAAACGGTGGTTGTGCGTCGAAGAAAATCCTCCCTGCCTGGTTGTCCTAGGAAGACTTTATGAGGGGTCCACAACCATTCATAACATCCATTTGTGTCATGATCAAGTCAAGGTTGGTGTTGAGGAAGTTAGAGATGCAGATGCTTCCATTCCTGTACTCACTCAACAGGTTCAGTTAGTGGGACAGACACTTAACACCTTTGTTACTTGGCCGACACATCTTGTGAAGCGTTTATCAGAACAGGTATTTCACTATGATTAAATGTTTTTACTTCAATTAAAGTGTTCACCATCATTAAATTATCTTAATTAACTGTGTTGGATAAACAGGGAGCTATGGGACCGGACAAACCTACAGATAGGCCGGATCATGATGTCAATGATCCTCTATATCTTATGACATTGACCATCCCACAACTTTTTCTAAATCCATTGCAGGTTATGTGGAATGCTACCGTGTTTGGGCTGTTTAATGACGACTTCCCCTTGTACATAAAGCATGAAGATTTGTCTAAAATAACACACAATAGTCAATGTCTCAACATCTCTATTATACAATTGTGGATTCTGTAAGTCACTTTACATTATTTTTTATTACCTAACTTATTGTTTTAAATTCATACATAATTAAGTTTATTTTAACAACAATAGGCATATGACTAAGACAAGTATGCGAGCGGGGAATTCCGATGTTTATGGATTCCTTGAGCCAGAGTCGATATAGAGATCTAGGTAATCGCAATTTGAATCAGAAAGTTACATTAAGAATTGGATGTAGAATTCAAAGAGGGATGTGTACCTAGGAGCCTACTTGAATGGGTAAGTTAAACTGAATAAATGAATTAAAATAATGTATAATAGTATAATAACTTATATTATTCTCCACTACAGTGCACATTTGCAAATGGTCGTCATTTTGCCTAAGGAAAATGTTGTCATCTAGTTTTGTTCGTTGCATAATAGGCTAGACAACTACCTCAAGGGAATTATCAACATGTTAGTTCTATTTTTCAATACATTTGCATTAGCATTAGTCGGGAACATCAATATTTTAATTGTACAATACGCATTCATGTTTGTATTGAATGCTTTGAAAGGACTTGACGATACTCCACAAAGTAAATCCAAGGTTGTTGCTAGGTGGATTGTTGTTAAAGTAAGTCATTTAAACAATGCTTCTAATTATATTTTAATACTGTGTAGACTAATTTTTACTTAACATTGAACATCTAAACCTCATAATGTATTTAGTGTAATAGACAAAAAGGAAGCACTGAGTGTGGGTATTACGTCATGCACTGGATGTCAACTATAATCTTAGGAAGTTTCAAGAATAATTGGGAAACGATAATTGTTTAATTCAAACGTATTTCATTTTGTTATAATTGGTATTATATACTATTGACTTATGTTTTATTATATCATGTAGTATTTCAATGATGCTAGACCATTGGAACTAGAGAGATTGAAGGTGCTTCATATCTAGTGGGCAACCTATTATTTGAAAATTAAAAATGAAACAATTAGTGTTTAAACAATTTTGGAATTGTAGTTTAGCTACTTTACATTTTCTACAATTCATGTCTCCTTAACATTAAATATTCTTTTAATTCATAGTAAATAATAAATTTTTGATGGAATTTCTAGTAAAAACTCTTTGAAAAAAGAATGAAAATTATATATTGTAGTTCTGCTTTTAAATTTGCAAGTTATTAAAAAAACAGACAGCATATTAAAAAAATCCTAAAAATTAATATCGGTTTTTACTAAAAACTGATGTTATATATATATATTAACATTGATTTTTTAAAAAACCGATGTTAAGCTTCATCAACAACATCAGTTTATAAAATCGATGTTGCTGATAACAAAACAATATCGGTTCTTACCAAAAACCAATGTCTGTTATCAGAAAACAACATCGGTTTTTGATAAAAACCAATGTTGTTTTATTACCAGCAATATCGATTTTGGTAAAAACCGATATTGATATCAAGATATATGACTTTTTTTATAATTCTTACTATATAACATTGGTTATTTAAATAACTGATGTTGTAATTTTATGTTAACATCGGTTTTGGAAAATCGATGTTAACGGTATTACTTTCAACATCGGTTAATAACCGATGTTGAAAGTCCTTAATAACCGATATTAAAACCCTATTTTCTAGTAGTAAATCAAATACCATTGCTCCCTGATGACCAAGAGAAAATGACCTTCATGAAAAAAAAAACAAACTACTGCGACAAGGTCATGTCTTTTGGATTAAAGAATGTTGACACTACATACTAGAGGATGAACAAAGTTTTCAAAAAGTAGATAAATTGAAACCTAGAAGTCTATGTAGATGACATGATAATCAAAAGGAACACCCCGAAACAACACAGAGGATTTAGTAGAAACATTTGCTCAATGACAAAAGTACAACATGCACCTAAGTCCAAAAAAATGTGCTTTTGGGGTATCTGTAGGAAATTTCTTGGTCAACATGCTATCAGAAAAAGTGATTAAGTTAAATCCCAATAAATGTTGGGCTATACAAGAATTGTGAGCCCCGAATGTTGCCAAAGATATCCAAAAGTTGAATGGATGATTGGCAGCATTGACAAGGTTCATGGCTAAGTCAATTCCATCTTCAAAATTCTAAAAATGGACAAGAGATCTAGTTGGACAGAAGAATGTGAAACTGCCTTTAAAAAATTTTAAGAAACATTATACACTCCATCAATGCTGACAAAGCCGGACCCAAGAGAAACATTGTACCTATACTTGGCTATAGATGAAGAAGTGCTCAGTACAACACTAGTCAAAGATGAAAATAAGATTCAGAAGCTAGTATATTTCATAAGTTGAGCCCTTCAAAATGTCGAGTTACGATATCCAACGGTGGAAAAAGATCATCCTTGCCTTAGTATTCTTAGCTTGGAGACTACGTCTATACTTCAAGCACATCCAATCATAGTAAGGATTGATTAGCCAATCAGGAAAATATTGCACCTCCCCGCTTTAGCAAGAAGGATGGTAACATTGGCGATTAAATTTTTAGAATATGGTTTGCAATATTAGCCAAGACAAGTACTCAGGGCCCAATGTTTGGCCGACTTCGTGGTTGAAATGACACTGAGCAAAGATGAAAAAAAGGCTAGAAGAGCTACCTTGGACTCTATTCATTGATGAGTCATCCAACAAAACACAATGTGGAGTAGGAATCTTGCTAGAATCCCCACATGGGGTTGTGCTTAGGAAAGCATTGATGATAGATTTCCCATTAAAAAATAATCAGACAAAGTATGAGGCATGCATTGCGGGCTTGGAAATAGTAGTCATCATGGAAGTCCAAGTGTTAAAAGTATCCAGTGACTCCATGTTGATGATTAACCAATTGAGTAGAGAATATCAAGTCAAAGAACCAATATTGCAAAAATACATCCACAAAATCGGGGTAATCAAAGAAAAATTCAAAAAGTTGGAATTCATCTACATTCCAAAGGGAAAAATGTAAGAGCGGATTTACTCTCAAAGTTGTCCAACATAGAGGAACATGTAGGAATGGAAAATGTAGTTTGTCGAATAATTCACACTCTGAGGTTTATCATGTTGATAGAGAATCAAGAAATTTCAATGACTCTAATTCTAGAGTACATACAAAATGCCATTACCCTAAAAAAACAAAAGGAAAGTCGAAAACTGCAAATAAGAGCCACCAAATTTTTTATAATAGATGGTAAGCTCTACAAAAGAGGATTCACTCAACCACTATTGAAATGCTTAAGAGAAACATATGCAAAATATGTGATGGCTGAAATACATGAAGGATGTTATGGCCAACATTTTGGGCACAAAACTCTACCAAGAAAGATATTGAGAGCCGACTATTACTGGTCAACCATTAAAACAAACATAGCCAACTATGTGTGAAGGTGTGAAAGGTGCCAAAAATGTGCCGACATACCACATGTACCAGCAAACAAGTTGCATAACTTGGCATCTCTATTACCATTTCTTTGGTAGGGGATTGACGTACTAGGACCTTTCCCAAGAGCTTTGGGACAAGTTAAATATCTCATAGTAACGGTCGACTATTTCATCAAGTGGGTCGAGACCAAACACTTGCCACCATAACCTCTAAAAATATTGAAAACTTTGTGTTCAGACAAATAATTTGTGGATTTAGGATTCTTGATGTCATAGTAAGTAACAACGACGCTTAGTTCATTGATAGACAATTCTACCAATTGTTATCAAGATTGAACATTAAGCAAAGGTTCACCTTCATAGAGCATCCTCAAACAAATGAACAAGTCAAGGTAGCAAATCAAATTATTCTACGAGGATTGAGGAAAAGAGTTAAAGAGACTAAAGGAACCTAGGTTGAGCAACTGCCACGTGTCTTATGGGCATACCAAATCACACCCCATTCTGCCACAAGAGAAACACCATTTAGGATTGTATACGAGACTTAGATGATCATTCTTGTGGAAATAGGAGAACCAACCTTCAAAATTGAAAATTTGAATCTAAACCACAATGAAGGAAATCTCAAAAATGAGCTTGCCCTTATTGAATAAAAATGAGAAGTGGTCGTCGTAGGAGATGCATCATTGAAAAGAAAAATAGCAGCCAGGTACAACAAAAAAGTCATCCCATGCACCTTTTAACAAGAAGCATCATAATAATAACCGACTGAGGATATGTCCGATGTAGCCTTTAGAATAGGATATCTAATGCAAATATTTGTAATAAGCCACATGGCTAATATCACTATGTAAGCGAACACTATAAATAAACACCTTGTAATGTCATCGACATGACACATGACAAAAAACTCAATGTTATGAGACTTCAAAGATCCCTCTCTATATTCTCTCATTTTTTCTTAGTCTATTTCACACTGCACAATCCGAATCACCCTCCATGTCCTACACCATAATAGGAAGATACGAAGAAAAAGGAGGATTAGGAAGGAAACAAAAAATTAAAAGAAAAGGAAAACAAATTAGGTAATGCATTTTTAATTTTTCATTTTTAATTAGGCAATGAATTATATTTTGAAAGTGAATTCTAAGATGTGTTTTGACAACATGATCTAATCCCATTGAGATAAGTAACCTAGCCTATGAGAGGTTAGAATGGACTCAGGTAGCGTCTCCTAAATGAGGGACCTAGCTTATGAATGGTGAAAAAAGGAATTATATAGTTAGGGAAACGAGTTTAGAGGAATTCATGTGTGCATCATGAGTATTGCATGCATCAAGACATTGGTTTTGGTGAGTGGAAGAAATACATGAATATGGATGGTGAAGGTCCTCGAATGGTTTAACTTGGACCTTGAGGGTGCATGAAGCTCAATTGGGAACCTCATTGATTCATGCCAATCCCAATAGTAAAGAAGTACTTCTAAAGCTAGGTCACCTTGGCTAGTCACCAAATGACATCATTATAGTGGAAGGGTGTTATTTTGAAGGAATAAGTACTAATGGCACTTCTTATGGTTAGTATTTAACCCTAGGCTACTTCCCAAGTTTAGATGGTACCACATACATATGAAATAGAGATTAATGGACATTGCATTACATGTGCATTTGGCGTTGATAATTTTTTATAAAGATGTACAAGTGAATGTTATATGTTGTGTGTATGTCTACCTATCTATCTACCACTACAAGAAAAATGACATATGCCTACAGAGACTTTTGCCTACAAACATAAATTAGTGTAAGTAAAAGTAAAAAATATATTTATACCTATAATTTTTGTCATAGGTAAAACTCAAAGATTTGTACCTACTATTATTTGGTGTAGGTAAAACTCAAAATAACTCCTACTTATAAATATTTAATGTTGGTAACATTTCAAAACATGTATACCTACCATTACTTGTTGTTGGTAAAATCATATAAAACTTATACCTACAGTTTATTGGTGTAAATAAAATTTAAAAAGTTTCTACCTACAAATACATAGTGTAGGTAAAATTTCATAAAACAAATACATATTAAAATATAAATATATTTTAATATATTTCATAAAACCATTACTCTGCTCCGAATCATGGGAGAAGCCCTCCCTCGAGCCGTCGTGTCTGCGATTACACAATCGGTATGTACTGGTTGTCCCCAACCTTTAATCCCTAATTCCACCCCTCACTTCCGCTCTCAGCTCTGGTACAAGATTCTCTCTTCACTCTTCTTCTTCTCCTTTCTCCGCTCTTCAATCGTTTCGTTTTCTTCTCCGATTTTGCCTTTCGATAACAGTATCTATTTTTTTTTCTTTTCCCTTTTCTGATTCCCTGAACAACCATCCTACGCTAGGGTTGCAACTATTTGTTATCCATCGTTGTTGTTTGCGGCTTGCTTTTTCAATTATTCACTCAAACAATGTTATATCTATCTGCGACAATGAAATTAGGTTCACAAATTCGTTTCGCTCTTGATTCTTAATCATATGCATTTTTAGTTGATTTTCGTGTTTTTGTCACACAGTGTCTTCGTTTCTTAAGTGATTTTGATTTCATTCTGATATATTCTAGAGCTAATAGCTATGAAGTAGTTTCTTAACCATATACATTTTTATTTTTATTCCCTGTTATGCCATGTGTTAAGGGGACTTGCAAATTGATATTGAGCAAGTGTTTTGTTCCTTCTTCAATTTGTTGGATATACATTATGATCTACAAAGATACAAATGTCGTTCACTGTCTTTGGATATACATTTTGTTGATTTAGTGAGACGGGGGTGTGCCTAATGCCTTTCCTTTGGCTAGTGAGAATTGTGGCTTATAATTTTGTTGATATTTTCTAATAAGAAACAAATTGAATTGTCTTACCTAGGAAGGTATTGTGATGTAAATGGTTGCGATAGTTTTTAAATTTTGAATTCGAATGAATTTTGTTGTAACAGCTTAACTATTTGTGGGATTTGATTGGTTTTCCTTTTCTTTGTTGCGGCTGGTTTCATTGCCAAGATTCTGCTTCTTGTTCTACGGTTATCATTAATTACTTTTAAACATCTGGTTGAGATGCATGCCATGCTTTTCGTAATCCTATTAACATAGGCAATGGTAAAGGTGCATGTAAGCCAAAATTACCTATCTTGTTGAAAGTGCCTAATCATATAAAGTGAAATGATTTGAGCTACTTGCTACTGTGTAATGATAAGCTTCTAATATGGATTTTATTTATCAATGCCATCTGTTTTTGCCGAGGTCAAGATATTCTAAATATAGAACATACATTCTTCTAGGTCAAGAGTCCTTTTGGCATTGTGACATAATCAATCTATTTCTGATCACAAATGGGCCACTTTTATAGTTGCTATGTTGCAGTCATTGCTCTACTGCAGTCATTGGCTTCAATCTATTCCATTAGTTATTTTCCTCTTTTTTTGTTTTGGTTTGCTGGGCCTCATTGAGTCCAGTTTGACTTCTTTTTCTTCTTTTTTTCTTATTCAAAGCATAACGATATAATATGATAAACTAAATAGTAATAATAATGATAAGAATGATGATGAGTTCATACGATAATAATATGATGAAGATGAAGAATTTTGTTGGTATTTACTTGTATGATTTATTTAAGACACTTGTAAATTTTGATTGTTATTTATGAATGTCATAAATTTTGGGTAGTTTTTAACTCTTTTTTTTTATCATTTTTGAAAATTTATAATTATATTGTTGTACATTAAATAAACTATATAAAAAGCCTCACAATAATGGTCATCCCACAATCTGCTATCTCACTATTTTTGGGGTCTGCTGTTATGTGTTGCTATTTGGGTCGATAGTTATGCTTTGTGAATCGAGATCAATAACTATGCTTTATAGGAGTGCTTCTGTTTTGACTTTCCTTCAATGAGCTTGGGCTTTTTCTAGCTGTTCAATGGCCCCATCCACTTCAATACTTCCAAATTTCAAATAGTTCTCTAGATTCTTTGTTTTCGATCATCTAATAAGCTGCTTAATGAATGTAGACTCTCTTACCATTAATTTCAAAATGTGTATAGCCTGAACAAACATCAATCTTATGTTATGCGTTGATGCATCATAGCCTGGATTATCTAACCATCCTCTGGATGGGCTTCTCTTTCCAACCTGACTAGCTTCTCTTTTATTGTTTATTATTATTATTATTAATTGTTTTGCCTCTGTTGAATAGAATGAACAATTACCCTTTAGGACCTTGATTCAATGTAGCATTTGGAAATTGGCCTCCTTCCCTGTGTATATATCTTGGTCTCTCTACTTTTGTTTGGAATTTTTGTTAATTGTTTTGTGAACTTAGTATAATTTTTGTTGAGCACTGTACTGCATTTCCACTATAAAAAATAGAATCATTATATATTTCTAAATCAGGTTATACATACATCTGATAATAATAATTGAATTAGGACTTTTGGGGGGGGGGGGAATAACATTGGAAATTCAGATGATCCAGGTTTTGATAATGTTTCTCTTCTCTTTTCCTATTGTTGGAGGTAAGACTCACTTGACTAAGGTACAAAGGAGAGAAGCATACAAGACTGAGTTGCCAAATCAGTGCAGAAGGACTTCATGGCAAAGTGAAACTAATGACAGGTTTTGTTCTTCAAATAACCTGAGTACTGATGACGAGTTTTGTTCTGTCAATAATAAGAGTATTGATGATGAAGAAATGGATGAATGGTTTGGGAAAAAGGTAGGATTCTAGAAGAGTTTTATTTCTATGTATTGTATATGTAAACATTTTTCCATTGTCTAACTAATAAAAAATCATGATAAATATGATTTTTAAGATAATTATTATAAAAATCAATAAACTTATCATATAATATAGTTTTTTATTTGATTTTTATGGTTTGAATGTCATCTATTTTTAAGTTGGGCTCTTATTGTTGTGTATAACAAGTAAACATAGAAATTGATTTAATTAGGCATAGATTAAGTTCTATGTGCATGTTTACTATTGAATCAATTCTTTTTTTTTAAATAAGACTTTGAATCAATTATGGAGGCTCCTCCATTATTATTCCCCTAAAAATATTTAGCAGTATGATGTTACTTATGTGAACAAATTTAGTTACTTTCACTATAACCAAGCAATAGATTTTGCCCTCAATAGATTTGAGTTTCACATGGAGCATTGTAAAATATATATGATTGCTTCAACATGATGTTGTTTATACCATAAGAAAAAAATGTTTTGGACAAAGTGGTTAGGAGTGATGAATGTGACATTGAGGAGGCAGCGAAGTATGGTTACCTCAACACAGGATCATAATGGCGGTTCTTGCTGTGTGACAAGGTTGATAAGGAATGGTAACCTTGTTGTGTCTAATGCTAGTGATTTTCGTGTTGTGATTAGCAAAAGGGGTATGGCTGAAGTCCTAACATCTGAACACAAGCCTTCTAGGGAAGATGAAAGGGACAAAATTGAGACTCGGGTAATTCTTGTATCCTGCATGATATTATTATTCAGCTATTAACTAATTAAGCTTCTATTTTGAATTTTGTATGATCAGGTTAGCAATCAGGAAGCAATAGATATTACTCATCCTTTCTATGTGGGGAACAATTGACAACAACCTTTGTTGGCTTGTAAGAAACTATGGATCAAATAACAATGATGAAACCTTAGATTATTTTGTGCGCACCCAGGTATCTATAACATGCAGAACTTGAGTAAGAGTTAGGAGAATACAACCAAATTTTTTCTCAACCTAATGTATAGTTGTTTATCAACATTTTTTTATTACCAGCACCTATTAGATTCCCTTCTCTCTATTTTTTTTATCTGTATGGTGCATGTGAATGATTGTAATACATTATTAGGTGAGCATATTAAATGGTTTGTATCTAACATAATTCAATGGTAGGCATAAGTTAATGGCTTTTACCTACAGTTAGAGGTTGTAGGTACAAGTTAATGTTTTTACCTAGAATTAGAAGTTGTAGATATAAGTTAATGACTTTTACCTACGCACATTGTGAATTGTAGGAATCATATATAGTGACAGTCAAATACAGTTGTAGTTGAAAGTAAATCCGTAGGTAAAACTTCTACTAACAGACAATAATCCATCACTGTATGTCCCTCAAAGTTGACGGCTAAAATGTCCGTAGGACAAAGTCTTTATTACATTTACCTACGTATTTTTAATGTCTAGTGATGGTTTTTGTCTGTAGGCATAAGTCATTTTTCTTGTAGACCGACCTTGTTAAAAAGTGACTTTTGTCAACCAATTTTAACTTTTAAAGTTTCTTAGTTTTTCCAAATTCGCTAGCCCTCCCTTTTATTCATTTTCTTCAACATCAAAATGAAATTGTTGATACTTCGAAGCTCACATTTGGCAATGACACAGGGAGGTCTTGATGCGACAACAACTAATGCGACATTGAGTAGCTCAAGCGCAAGGTTGACAGCCACAGAGAAGCGCAATGTTGTGTTTAGGAAGCTCAAGATCGCTGCAAAAACAAAATTTGGGGATTTATTTCAAGCCAATGTCTAATTTGTAGGACTGAAAGTTATTCAGAACTTTGTGTTTGTGCCCCAAGACATAACAAACAATGTTGATTAGTGTCTCTGGTTTTGGCTTTGTTGGAGTTTAAACCTTTTTTTTTTATGAGGGCTTGTTAGTCTGGTATATGATCACTACACGCATAACCCTCTCAAGTGACACCTTGGCATTGCCTTCTGATTTATGGTTCCTTTGGAAGTTTTGGGTAACATGTATTGGCTTGGAGAGAGGCTTAATTAGAGTGTAGCGTAGTATATACACTGAAATTTAGAAAAGAAAAGTTTCTAGTAGGTTAAAATGATTTTATATTTATACAATTACATAGATTGAAAAATGTTAAAGATTCCAACAATTTTCATGAGAAAGTTGTTTGAATCTTTAACATTTTTCTTTGGACTTATATCATTAAAAAGGATGAAAATAATTAAAATTTATTTATATTTAAGTTTACTAAATCATTTTTCTGGTTTTAATTGAGTCCAGAGGAAGTATGTTGCAAAACTTTAAATTTATTTAAATAATATTTACACTGTTATTTTTAAGTTTATATATATATATGATATAATGATTACTTATTAACAAAATATTTAACATATGCTAATAAAATATTCTATTTACCAAGGATAACAAATTAGTTAATATTAAAAAATGCCAAATATTGTAAACCTGATTTTATATATTTCAAACAAAGAGCCTACCAAATAGACATCGTATATTTTCTTTTAAAAAGTTTAAGCACACTATATATTATAATATATAATTAATTTAATAAAATAAAATTTGTTATAATTTATATTTGTAAGTGTATGTTAAATATATTGTTATGTTACTAATATTAATAATTATAATTTTATATGGAATATATTATTATATTTTAATATTAATAGTATTATAGCATAATAATAGTTATTGATTATTTATAAGTAAGACCCCTAACTGTTAGGCATCTCTAATTCTTTTTCAAAAAACTTAAACTTAATTAAGAAAAATTAAAATCCTTATTTTTTTGTTTATAATTATATATATATATATATATATATATTCTTAAATATTTATTACAAATATTATAGTATTATTATTTATACTTTTAAATATATAGGATATAGTTATATATTGTTATAGTATTTATGAAATATTTATTCTAATATTAATATTAATATTTTTAGTTTTACATTAATAATATTATGATATTACTAGTATTACTACTTCTAAATTTATAATCTTTAAATTTAAAGACTTAATTTTGATCTATCAAATATTACAATTGTGTGATTTTGGTTTCTTTATCAAACTTTGTTAAATTTTAACAGATTTTTGCTTGTGTGTGACATTGATAATTGATGTGATAAATGATAAGTGATGTATGATGAAGTAGCTGATCAATAGCATGACAGCCAAATATATGTTAAAATGTCATGATATGCTAACATGTCATTTAAAAATTGGAAAAGAAATCTACAAATTTTAATGGAACCAAAATTGCACAGGAATGATAAGACTTTATTAACTAATTTATAGAATTAAAAATTATATAATTTAATGAATAGCATTAAATTTACCTTAAATTTTTATCAAGTTTCTAAAATTACTCTTTATATCAATGAGACATACTACTAACAAGAACCCGAGGGAGTAGTAGAGAATGTTGCTAATACATCAATAAATATAAATGACTATAGGTTAATATAAATAACAATACTAATAAATTAATATTTAGTACATATTTATTATCATCAAATATATTAATATGTAATAAATATATGCCAACTTATATTTATTACTTTATATTTATTAATATTAATTATAATATATATAATAATATTAAATATTGTTAAATTAAATATTAAATACTAATAAACTATAAAGGGAATCTCATTAAATAAAAAATATGACTTACTAAAATTGATAATTTCTAATAAAATTTAGCTAACCATATATAAAATATAACAAAAAAAAAGTGTCAGAAAAAATATTGCTAACATTTCTCTAGTTTTAAATGATTGTTCCATGATATCTCCAATCAAGAGTCTGAAACCATTAATCTTTAAAGATACAAAGATCCACTTAATGAGAGGATTAATTTCTTCTAACAAATATTATTTTACGACTCAAGGATTGAAACTTTAACTAGGTGCTTAAGCATGATTATTAGTCAACTAGAGTACACCATGTTGGTTAGTTAGATGTGATTATTGATAGATATTTTTTTACTAGTTATTAAGAATAATGTGTGAAATGTATGTGCCAAAAGAGAAAAAGTATATTGAAGTGCTTCTTTGAGAGAATAAGGAGAATGAAAGTCTCTTACACTCTGCAAATTATGTAATTAATTACATTTTATTTATATTATGAAAAGATAGACATCCCTTAATTTATTATTTACTTTTATAAATATATTAAATTTATGGAAAATAATTAATTCTTAAAATATAAGCACTGCATAAAAAAGAATTTAATAAATGTTGATTGTTTAAAAAAATGATTACTTATTGAACAAATATAGAAAATGTACTGATCGTATCTTTAATTGTATAAATTTAATATAATTAAATTGAATTATTTTATAGTAAATAAAAAGGTTTAAATATTTTTTTAATTCTTAATAAATATTTTAATTTTGTGTTTGTTTTCTAATAAAATTTTTCTTTATATTAAGTTCTTAATAAAATAATAATTTTATTTTTGATTCTTCATAATTTTTTTTAATTCCTGATAAATTAATGAATTTTATGTTTGTATCTTTATAAAAAAATTTCATTTGTTATTAATCGTTTCAGAGGAATTAAGAACAAATAATTTTTTTTTACCAGGAAGCAAACAAAAAAACCATTAATTCATCGGAGACTAAAAAAAGTGTTAAGGATTAAAAAAAAATTATTTTATTAGGGAGTAAAAATAAAGAAAAATTTATTAGGAAGTAAATATAAAATTTAAATATTTATTAAGAAAATTATAAGTTTTATTCTAAGAATGTCACAACCCCCTTACTTTAAAGTTAATTTTAGTTTGCTTTTTTACTAAATAGCATATTCATCGATCTTGTCTAGCCTTCTTTCCAGTTGGTTAACAATTTACTATAAGAGCTTAACTTTCCATAATTTCTTTTCTAAATAAGACTAGTTTGCTTGTGACAATGATGTCTATCTATGTTTCTCTCCTATGCTCACTTCCCTTTGTGTCACTCTCTTGCTTAATCATTTCCTTCTCAATTACTCAACCATATCCCCTTGTCCTCCTTTGAATCCTTCAACTGCTGTTGGTATGATTCAACCTATGCTTAATTTTCACCACTTTGCTTAATTTCTTGTCTCTTCCATTTTCTGTTTAGTATTTTATTTTTTGCTTGATTCAGTTCAGTTTGACCGGGAAGAATCGCAAAATTGTTTTTTAATTAAGAAAACAGTAAAAATCACTTTCTATCATCGAAATTGCGTATATAGCCATTTTCAACTGAAAAGTTCACATGCGGGAAATAGTTCATACATTTTTCTGTGTGCAATTTGTGTTTCATTACTCTCATCGTTTCCATTTGTCATTTGTACTTTGGTTTACTACAAAAAAATGTCTAGATGTTAAATCTTCTTGCTTTTCTTTATTTTCATTTTCATGTGTTTTTCCCCAAATATTGCATGGCTAGCATTTCAGAGTAATCTTATTGTACCACACCCAATTTTACGAGTTTTGCATCAATCAGAGACACCATTGATAATGAGTTTGAGACGTGAAATGCTAGAGCAACTT
This sequence comes from Glycine soja, assembly GCF_004193775.1. NCBI lineage: Eukaryota > Viridiplantae > Streptophyta > Magnoliopsida > Fabales > Fabaceae > Glycine > Glycine soja. The sequence continues at coordinate 15,284,845 of NC_041005.1, forward strand.
CTTTTTTTTTTTTCTTTCCATTGACCATCTTTGTATCTATACATTTGACTAGTACCATGTAATTAATTATGCAGACATTTGATCATAAAATTTCAGGAGGAGCCTTTTGGATTCTTCGCAGCTAAATTCCCAAATACAAGTAAGAGTTTTTTTTTTTCAGATCTTTTATTAGCATGATGATTGATTTATTTGTGGTAGAAAGCACGATCTGTTAAATTGCCCTTTTATTTTAGTGGTTTCTATTGTGGTTAAAAAAATTCATTTAATAAGTAAACGGGTTGCGATATGTTTTATGTATAGAGAAAATAATTTCACATTTTCCTACACTATTGAATTTGTATAAGGCCACTCTAAAAGTTCTCTGCCTAAATCTGTACATCCCTATTATTTACAGATACTATGTTCATATAATAAAATTATATAATAATTTTATAACATTTTTTTTTATCTCTTTCAATCACACCCTCGCATTTCTTTCTCTCCTTTTCTTGTCTGTCTTCTATGTGAAAAGACCTATAAAGAGAATTATCCCTCTAAAATTAATATAAAGTAAATATTCTATCCCCTAACATGTCATTTAAACTCTGTAAGAAACATATTATTTAAGTCATAAATTATCATTTATAATAATTTTATTAAGTTTTATAATAATTAATTTAAAAATCATATTTCCTATAATTTTTCATCAACTGATAGTGTAATTGTTTTCCACTGATAATTAGTTATATGTTATTTTTTCAGTAAAACGAATTCGACAACGCATAGATCCTCACTGTGTAAGAAATAAGAAGAATTACATTTTCTAAAAATTTATTCTCATTTTATTCTTTATATGATGACTTCCTGGGCTTAAAAAATGTTTTTAGAGGGATGTACGTACCACAATGCATGGTTAATCATATAACAAGCTTTTTTAATTTTTGTATACATTGTTTCACAGAAAAGTGAAAGAAAAGTCATCACAAGTAATGGACTATATGGGTGATCATAACATGACCATTGATCTCTTGGACAATTCAGTGAGAACCATTGAAGAAGGATTAAATATGGTTGAAGAAGAAGAGAATGGCCAAGAACAAGAGTTAACGATCGAGGAACTCGAGACGAGGATGTGGAGAGACCGAATGCTGCTGAGGAAGCTTAAGGATGAGAGAAAGGAGAGAGAGCAAGGGAAAACGGTGGAGATGATGAAGAAGAAGGCCTTGACTCGTGCACAAGACATTGTGCTGAAGAACATGCTGAAGATGATGGAGGTTTGTGATGTAAGGGGTTTTGTTTATGGCATCATACCTGAGAAGGGGAAGCCAGTGAGTGGAGCTTCTGATAACCTTCCTGGTTGGTGGAAGGAAAGGGTCAAGTTTGATCGTAATGGTCCTGCTGCAATGCTGAGGTAAAAACTTTTTAGATATACACACATCTAATAAAATTTGTTGACTTTATAATATGACATGATGATAAAGTAAATTCTTATTAGATATTTGGGTAAATTTGGATTTGTTGAATTTTTTTTTCTTCCTGATTAACTTTCTAATTCCTATTATTGTTATAGGAGAATGTTAGTACTTAGTAATACATTTTTTTAATAAGTTCATTTTAATCATTTTTTATTATTAATTAAAATTTATTAAAAATTATAAGTTTATGAAAAAAACTCATTAAATAGAAATAGAATTCATAAATTTTTGTGATTTTTAATTAATTTTAAATAATAATAAAAGTGTGTTAAATAGTGCATCTTTCTCTTATTACAATTAGATTCTTCTATTCACTGTTTGAAAGATTATTTGAGATAGTGTGAGAACTGTATACGTTGTTTTACATCAAGGCCCAATTTAAAGTAGTTACATGCATACAAATATAATAGGCAAAACACATTATTTATTTTGACAATCTATATTAAACTTTAATGGAAATCTTTATTACGCGAATGGAACTCTAATAACTACATCTAAGTTTTGTACAATAATTTAGCAATACAATTATATGTATTGAATTTTTATTTATTTATAATCTTTCCTTACATGTTTTATGGATTTGGTGTGCTAGGTATGATGAAGAAAGTGGGTTAGATGACCTGCTTAATGAATTCAGTGGAGACCCAGCATCACCATACCGTTTGAGTGATCTCCCAGACACAACCCTAGGGTCACTCTTGTCGTGTCTGATGCAGCACTGTGATCCACCCCAGAGGAGGTACCCTTTGGACAAGGGTGTTGCCCCACCCTGGTGGCCCACTGGACTTGAAATTTGGTGGCCTGAGCTGGGCTTTTCCGAGGACCCGGGCCCACCACCCTACAAGAAGCCCCATGACCTCAAGAAGGTGTGTAAGATTTTTTTTTTTTTTAATTTTATCAACAAATGTTAATAGTTAATTAGTTGTTGTTAATTTAGGTGTGAAAGATGTTTGTTTTTTTATTATTTTATAGATAAATGTTAATGGCTAGTTGTTGTTAGTTTAGGCATGGAAGTTAAGCGTGCTCACTGCAGTGATCAAGCACATCTCCCCTGACGTCACCAAGATCAACAACATCGTGCGCCACTCGAGGACTCTTCAAGACAAGCTCACTGCTAAGGAGACTTCTGTTTGGAGTGCTGTGATGAAACGTGAAGAAACCCTTGCTAGAAGATTGCACCCTCATTTGTTCCCACCCCAACCAATTATTAGAAGGCCCAATGAGATTCATGGTGCTAGGTACTTTCTTGGTGGCCAAAGTAGTCATAACCCACCGCCAACTCTCAATGTTGCTGCTCATAGTAATAATAATATGCTTCTAGCAAGTGGAAGTGCTAGAAATTTCCTTGGGGGGCAAAATAACCCACCACCAGCATACAATGTTTCTAATGGTGGTGCTAGAAATTTCCTTGGGGGGCAGAATAGTCCAACACCACCAAGCAATGTTGGTAATGGTGATGGTAGAAGTTTCCTGGGGGAGCAAAATAATCCACCACCAATAACTACCAATGTTGTTAATGGTATTAGCGATAATAATAGTATGGTTGCAGTGAACAATGGCAATGTTGTGGCACTAGGTCATGGTGCTAATAAGAGAAAGGAAGTTCAAGGTATCACAATTCCTCATGACGCCTATTCCTGCCATAGCCCTCAGTGTCCTTATCATGAGAGCAGCTTTGGTTTCAGTGACAGGAATGTGAGGAACAATCATCAGCTGACATGCAGATACAATAATGGGAACAAAGACAACAACAACACTATACAAGTGGTTGGAGGTGGTGGAGCCTCAAGCTCTTCTCAGGTTGGAAGTGGAAACCCTAGTAATGTTAATGTGCCTCTTGGTCAATCTATGAACACTGCTGCAACAGTTGTGAATCCGAATCAGACTCAGAATCTTACTAATGGTCAACCTATGAACATTTCTGCACCAGTTATGACTCAAAATCAGTCTCTTACTATTGGTCACCCTAGGCACAATGCTGCACCAACTGTGAGTCAAAACCAGACTCTTACTGTTATCAGTGACAATTCTGGAGAAAAAGGGTCTGGTGGTTTGATGCACAACATGAATGTTCTTCAGCAGAAGAATTCCACTAGTGGTGCTGGCAGCAGCAGTATGAGTGTTGTTGTTCCTCTAGGAAACCAAAACCTGCAGCAGGTGCAAAATGTTCTTCAGCCTCAGGTGGTGGATAACGAAAATTTCTTTGGTGGTGGAAGGGTTTCTTTGGACAAGATTAATTTCTTTGGCAACAACAACAACAACATGAATATTAATGTTCATCCTCTTCTAGAAGCAAGCCAAAATATGCAGCAGCTGCAAAATGCTCAGCCTCAGGTGGACAAGAATTTCTTTGGTGCAAGGGTTTCTGTGGACAAGAATAATAATCTCGTTGGCAACACCAACATCATGAACAATATTGTTCCTCCTCTAGGAAGCCAAAACATGCAGCAGGTGCAAAATGTTCAGCCCCAGGTTGATAAGAGTACTTTCGTTGGTGAAAGGGTTGATGGTGGTGCCAGTGGCTACAAGCTGAATAATGCTGAAGTGCACGGAGATTTTTCAACATCAACATCAATGGATCCTTCTTCCTATGAATGGGATGCAAATAACTCCCAATCTGATTTTATGGACTCTCTGTTGGAAGCACCTAGCCAGGATTTATTTTGGCTATACAATTAAGAGAAAAAGGTACAATTCGTAAATTACCTCTTTTAACTTCTCACTCTTTTTATAAATAGACTCCTTTGTGGTTTTGGTTTTGGCCTTTTCAAGTTAAGCTTCCATTATGAGTGCTAAATAGTCCCTATGGCAAATTAACTTATTGCTTGAAATTTTAAACATGTGGCCAATTACTACAATTTTTGCTTCATATCTCGACATGTGTTGAAAATTATGAGTAATTAATTGGAATTGGAACTATTGATGGGGGATTATTTTGCCACATATTACAAATTAAAATGGGTTATATAGTTGCCAAAACTGAAACTACAAGAGTCTATTTGACAAAGAGTGGATGTTAAAACGGGTAATTTACCGTTGAAGGAAGCTGTTTGTCCTTTAGAGGTGTCTCATCTAGTAATGCATAGTATTGTGTGGGGGAACCTTTTGATTTCGAATAAAATTAGGGTACTTGTCCTTTTTTACGTATTAAGGATGAAGAATGATTGTTAGTGCATGTCTTGGAGTGGGGTCTTGCTTAGTGTCGAAACATGCTATGCTTGGTTATGCAAATAAAGTATTGTTCGTGTCTTAATTTATGTGTGTATGTTCTTCTATCTTGCATTCATGCTATTTATCGTGGTGGCTATTTAATTACATTTTCGCCAATTTCACCAACCTCCAAGGGTGGGAGAAACTTATTTACAGGGATAATGCATAATTTTTTTTAATTATATGTATTCGTTGAGAGAATTAAATATGATTTGAAAATAACAAAGGAAGAATAGAAGGTTGCTTCCGTTATGATACCAGTTCTCGGGCGACATGCATGCTTTCTTTAAAGGTTTTTTTTATCCTGTGTAGAGGTATCATTAATCACCCAGTTCAACCAATTTTCAGAAGTTAATTAATTATGTTTTCTGGAAGAAAAAAATTCTATCTCTCCCGTAATTATTTCACATAGGCCTGTTTATAATCTCTCTTTTCTTACTGCAAAAATTCACTCCTTATTATTTTTATTTGTTCTTTCTCCTTTATTTTAAATGTTAAAGGGCTATTATAACAAAAAAATTACATATAATATTTTAAACTTTAAATGGCAATTACAACAAAAAGTTGTATAATATTGTTGATGTGTCAACCCATTCAAAGAAACCGCATGATAGTGTAAACATGTTGTTAAAAAATTATTTTTGACCAAAATAAAATGGAGTCACGGTATTGTTTTTAAAGGCAGGCCATTAATCATTATAATAACCCGCTAACCTCTTGAACGTTTATTAAAAAATAAGAAGCAACAAAAAAAATTAAAATAATAAGGAGTAGTATAATTTTCTTGTAAAAAGAGAAATTATAAACAGATAATTAAGGTAAGTATGTGAAATAAATAGGGGAGAGGATTAAGGGTGTCAATTTGTATCATAAACAGGAATTTCCGCGGGGATTGTCCTATTCGAGATCGCACAAATAGAGATTTTTCCCCCCACAAGGACGGGGATAAATATTTCCCCGCAGGCACGGTGGGGATGGAGATGAGGATTATTCCCCTCGTCCCGCGGGTCCCCAGTCCGAGGAAATTACAAAATTATCCTTATATTTTAAGAAACCTTAACAACTCAGTCTCCCTCAAAGCTCAAGCCCTCAAATAACTCATTCACTTCACTTCTCGCCCTAAACCACACCGCATCATTCACTTCTCCCCAGATCACACTGTCGCCACCCAGTTTCGTCGCCACTTGCCACCTGTCACCTCGGAGTGTAAGCGTTGGCTACTCTATTTTTGCCAATGGATTTGTTTGCTACACATCGCCTTCATTGTTTTTTCCCATGGTTTTGCTTGATCATTTCAAAATTACATTTTACATTTGAAAGTTTTAATCTTCTATTTTCTCTGGCTAGTTGGTTGCTCGGATTTGAGTTTTAAATTCAAACCCAAAGTTTACTTTCATGTTTTGATTATCTGGGCATTCTTTATTACTTTGAAAGATCATTTTTTTTTGAATTAATGATTGTGGATGATATTACAAGTTATGTGCATGGTCCATCATTGACAATATATAATTTGAGGCTCAATTGTTTCCCTGTTTATTTCTTCTTGTCTTTTTTTACATAAATTGTTACTTGCAGCAGAATGATGAGTGTGGTACACTGGGAGCAAAATTTCATGTTTAGTTTCTCATTCTATTTTCTTAGCACTTATAATGGGTTTATTGGTTATTCAACAAATATTCATTGTAACAAGTAACTTAAAAGTTCTAATATAGGGTAAATAACCACTTTTGTCCCTAAATGTGTAATTCGCAGACAAATGCATTCCTAAAAGATGAAAATACAAAATTTAGTCCTCAAAAGTATAAAAAGTGTGACAAATGTTAGACTAGAATTTTTAATTTGTGATGTTACAAACTACAAAACAAAACGCAGGTCATTAACAAAATGCGGAAAAACAAAAATCAAAATGTACCTCTAACCATTGTCATGAAAGATCTGTCTTGTTTTGGTTCTTCCAAATTCTCTCTCTCTCTCTCTCTCTCTCTCTCTCTCTATAGATGGTGTATCAAACGAAATTAGAAGAGGTGAGCTCAAGGACCAAATACATGTGTTATATATAGGCATTCTACCATCAAGAATGCATTTAGTAGCCATTATCACTCATCAGTGGTCATTACCACCCATTAGTAGCCGTTCAATATTTGGCTTCTCAATTCCAAAATTGATGAAACATTTCATTTTCCAAAACATATAGACCAAATTATTACATTCTCCCACTTGGTACAAACATTTTGACTCAATGACTAAAATATCTCAATGTTCAATCTTCTTAAGAAATGAATATACGCATCATAGTGATAGTTTCTCTTATAACGAGTAATATCATCCATGTATTACAATATGCTCAATTTCTTAAGTAGTATACTCAGAGTGGTAATAAAACTTAATGAATAAACTCAATGTTTATTCTTGGTCCAAAACATAATTTTTCTCAAGTAACTCAATGTGCACCTGAATATGAGAAAATGTCATAATATAAAAGCTTCAACTCTAACTTGTATGTATACAATCATAAAGTGGAATCAAGTCTCATTCTTTCTACATGATCCCTGAATTTGAACGATGGCATGCCCTTAGTTAAAGGATCAGTGATCATTAACTCAATGCTTATATGCTCAATGACCACTTTCTTGTCTTTTACTCTTTCTCTGATGGCTAAGTACTTAATGTCAATATGCTTACTTTGACTTCCACTTTTGTTATTCTTAGCCATAAAGACAACAACTGAGTTATCACACAGAAAATTCTCAAAGGCCTTAAAATAGTATCAACTATCTTCATCCCAGAAATGAAACTCTTAAGCCATACACCATGTGATATAGCCTCAAAACAAGAGACAAACTCAACTTCCATGGTAGAAATAGCAGTCAAAGTCTGCTTTAACACTCCTCCATGAAATAGCTCCACCAGCCATCATGAAAATGTACCCAGATGTTGATTTGCAAGAGTCAACACAACTAGCAAAGTCGGAATCTGAATAACCAATCACATCTAGATTATCTGTTTGTCTATACATAAGCATGCAATCTTTGGTCCCCTGAAGGTACCTCATCACTTTCTTAGCAGCTCTCCAATGGTCAATACCTAGATTACTCTGATATCTTCCTAACATTCCAACTGCAAAAGCAATGTCAGGCCTTGTGCACACTTGAACATACATGAGGCTTCCAACAACTGAAGCATAATGAATGTTTTTCATTTGTTCCTTTTTAAAGTCATTCTTTGGGCATTGGTTCAAATTAAACCTATCACCCTTTGCAATGGGAGCAACACTTGGTGAATAATCTTGCATAAGAAATCTCTCAAAATTTTGTTAATATAGGTTTCCTGTGATAGACCTAAAATACCTCGAGGTCTATCTCTATGAATCTTAATGTCGATGACATAAGATGCATCACCCATATCCTTCATGTCAAAATTCTTAGAGAGAAATTTTTTCACCTCATGTAATTAAAATATCATTTACATATAAAACAAGAAAACATATTTTACTCTCACTAACCTTGTGGTATATGCATTGATCCATGGGATTTTCATCAAAACCAAATGAAGAAATTATCCCATGAAACTTAAGGTACCACTGACGGGAGCCTTGTTTTAAACCATATATAGATTTATTAAGCTTGCAAACCAAATGCTCACCACTACTAGAGGAGAAGTCCTTAGGTTGTTTCATATAAACCTCCTCCTCTTAATCACCATTAAGAAAGGTTGTTTTTACATCCATTTGTTGCAATTCAAGGTCAAAATGAGCAACTAATGTCAAGATAATACGAAGAGAATCTTTCTTAGATACAAGAGAAAAAGTCTTTGTGTAGTTGATTCCTTCTTTTTAAGTAAATCCCTTAGCAACGAGTCTTGTCTTGTATATCTTAATGTTGCCTAATGAATCCCTTTTGGTCTTAAAGACCCATTTACAGCCAATGGCCTTTTCTCCATTAGGAAACTCTACAAGGTTCCAAACTCCATTACTCTGCATGGAATTCATCTCATCCTTCATGGCATCATACCATAAATTTGACTCTTTACAACTCATGGCTTGATCATAAGTTTCGGGATCATTTTCAGTTCCAATATTATAGTCAAATTCTTGCAAATATACAATATAATGACTAGGAATAACTGATTTTCTTACTCTAGTAAACCTCCTTAATGTTGCATCAACATTTTCTTGGGGATCATGTTGTTTAGCTGGTTGTTCATCATTGTTAGGAATTTGATGATCAACTTGATCTACTGGATTATCAGCAACAGATTGTGGAATGCTAGTCATGTATTGTTCATCATCCCTTTGAACTTGAGGGGTATATATTACAACCAATTTTTCACTTGATGTGAAAGGTTGGGACTTTATATAATAAATTTTAGAACCTAAGTACCTCAAATGATCACTCCAACTGATCAAGTCATTTTCAAGAAACTTGACATTTCTTGATTCCACAATCCTAGTAATATGATATGGATAGTAAAACCTATAGCCTTTAGACCTTTCGGCATATCCAATGAAATACCCACTAATAGTCCTCGGGTCAAGTTTCTTCTCTTGTGGGTTATATATTCTCACATCAAACAGACAACTCCAAACGTGCATATGTTTCAAACTCGAGTTCCAACCTTTAAACAACTCAAAAGGTGTCTTTGGGACAGCCTTGATTGGAACACGATTTAATATAGAGTAAATAGGCATTTTAATCCCTATCTTTGTAGCCATTTTACACATTAATTCCTATCTTTTTTGAAATGTAAAAAATAGTCCTTATCTTTGCATAAGTTTTGCAAAATAATCATTCCGTTAAATTTTAAAGTAACACCATTAGTGAGGTGCATTGTTGGCAACTTTAGTGTCACATGGACTATCCAACGTGGCACTAATTTTTCACTTCCCTTTGCCTATTCACTCTTTTTTTTCGCAAAGCTTTCTCCCTCTCTCTCTTACAATTATTCCTCTCTCAGACCCTAAATCCAACCCTTCTCTCTCTCTGCAACGCTCTGAATGGCCAACAACACCGAAGAACAACAACACAACTCAATTTGATCATCAATCATGGAGTGGAAGCAGATGCACCCACTCCACCAAATCGCGGAAACCCCCACCCACAAGCTTAAACAAAACAAGCACCTATTGTTTATCAGTCTTTGTCAATCGTTCCTATAGCTGAATACAAAGTTCTGATATTCAGGACAGCAATTTACAATGTTGATCTAGCGAATTTAATGAATACATACTTGTTAACTTGATGGGATTACCAAGCACTTGTTGGAGCTGACAACAGAGTTGTGATGCTTCAGGGTCATTTACGCAAGTTTTAGATATAAGTCGCAACAATTTAAAGGTTTGGTCTTGGGACGAAGATGAATGACATGGAACTGGAGGAACTAGAAAAGGATGATGGAGTAGCTGAGGAATTCTCCACCTTTCATCGCGATGCCATGCTAGACACCTTTTCATAAGATCCAGAAGCCATAGAGCGTAGTGATATAAGCATATATTTATATAAAGTAATTTTTTATTAAAAATTGTAGTCATATAAAAAGTTTATACTTTATAGATTCTAATCATAGCTCTTGTGCAGGACACGACCAGTGTAACATATATTACAAAGTTACACAAGAGTACTTATTATATCTGATGCTATAAAAGGACAAATTTTAAGTGGAATACATAATTTAAAAGAATTAATATTTATTTCCAGAACATATGAAATATATAAATCAATTTTTTTTACGTAGTATGTATTTTTTTTTAAATGTTTAAAGTTTAAACTCGGTACTAAAAAAATTTCTTTATATAGCTCCTCAGTTTAGTTTCTTCCCACGATGCCATTCTAGTTGAAAATTGAAATTTTCGATTTTCGTAGAAACACTCAAAGTGAAACAAAGGGTTCTTCAGCTCCACCTTTCAACGATCATATTCTCTTCACTACGCTCCGATACAGAGATTCATATCTCAAATCACCATTGTAGGAATTCTCCACCTTTCATTCAGATCTCGGTGAGTAACCTAAAGAAATGATAGCACATCGAGCCACAGTGACAAAGTGTGAAAGATATGCATTTCAATTATAGTATTTTCTACAACTAAACAAAGCTGAGGGAGAAAAGAGTTAAAAACATAGTAGCCAATAGTGCACTATAGCAGAGTAGCGGAGCAGTTTTCAAGACATCTAAAATGGTGCCTTTCACATGCAGTAGCAGCACTATCACGATTGACAAAGACTGATAAACAATAGGTGCTTGTTTTGTTTAAGCTTGTGGGTGGGGGTTTCCGCGATTTGGTGGAGTGGGTGCATCTACTTCCACTCCATGATCGATGATCAAATTGAGTCGTGTTGTTGGCCATTCGAAGCGTTGCAGAGAAAGAGAGAAGGGTTGGATTCAGGGTCTGAGAGAGGAATAGTTGTAAGATAGAGAGGGATAAAGCTTTGCGAAAAAAAATAAAAGTGAATAGGCAGAGGAAAGTGAAGAATTAGTGCCACATTGGATAGTCCACGTGGCACTAAAATTGCCAACAATGCATCTCACTAACGGTGTTACTTTAAAATTTAACGGAATGACTATTTTGTAAAACTTATGCAAATATAAGGACTATTTTTTACATTTCAAAAGGATAGGGATTAATATGCAAAATGTCTACAAAGACAGAGACTAAAATTCCTATTTACTCGTTTAATATATGCACTGTCGTCTTTAATGCTTCAGCCCACAAGGATTTAGGAAGATTGGAGTTGCTAGGCATACTCCGTACCATGTCCAATAATGTTCAATTCCTTCTTTTTGCCACACCATTCTGATTTGGTGAACCAGACATAGTGTACTAGGCAACAATCCCATGTTCTTGAAGAAACTTTGCAAAAGGACTAGGTGCTTGTCCATTCTCAGTATATGTACCATAATATTCTCCACCTCTATCTAATCTCACTATTTTTATTTGCTTTCCACATTGGTTCTCAACTTCATCCTTGAAGACTTTGAAGGCATCCAATGCTTTATTTTTGTTATGAAGCAAATAAACATTCATATATCGTGAATAATCATCTATAAAGGTGATAAAATATTTCTGACCATATGCATCCATATCTAGACAACAAATATCAAAATGAATTATTTCTAATACGCTTGAACTTCTGTTAGCATATTTCTTAGACATGTTGGTCTGCTTACCCTTAATGCAGTCCACACAAGTCTTAAAGTCAGAAAAGTCTAAAGTATTAAGTACCCTCATCTTTCTTTAACCTTTTAATCCTCTCAATGGAGATATGTCATAATCTTTGATGCCATAACATAGAGGAATTCTTATTAATATTACACCTTTTAATACCAGTTTGAACATGCATTGAACTATAAGTGGCATAATTTTGTAAACCAAGAAGATAAAGACCATCAGACAAGATACCATTCCCAACACATTCAGAATTATAAAATAACTCAAATGATGTGTCTTTAAAATTAAAGGAATATCCAAAAGGTATGAGTCTGGAAGTAGAAATCAAGTTTCGAGAAAAACTTGGTACATAAAAGGTCCTTTCTAATTTCAAAATAAAGCCACTACTTAAAGTTAAAATGCAAGTTCCAATAGCCTCCACAAGTGAGCCTAGCTTATTGCTTGATAAAATGCTTTGCTCACTTCCCACTGGTTTCCTTAGGTTTTGCATACCCTATAAAGAATTTGCAATATGGATAGTAGATCTAGAATCAATCCACCAGGTGTTAATATTAACACTAGCCATATTGGATTCATAACATACTCATGAGATTGATTTATCTTTCTTCTCAAGCCATTTCTGGAATCTAGGGCAATTCTTCTTCATGTGTCCCTTCTTCTTACAAAAGAAATACTTTGTCACCTTCTTAATATCAGCTTGAGGTGGTATTTTACCATTACCCTTCTGATTAGCTTGAGACTTAGCTGCTTTGTTCTTCCCACAAGCAGTTGTCAGCAATGCACTCTCACCCATCTCCATTACAAGCCTTTCTTCTTCCTGAACACACATGGTCACTAATTCATTGATAGATAATTTGTCCTTATATGTGTTGTAGGAAATCTTAAATAGCTCATATTCCTACAGAAGGGTGTTCAAAATGAAGTGCACCAGGAAGGACTCAAACATATCAACCTCCAGTTTCTTAAGTTGAGCTGAAATATCTCGTATATGGATTATGTACTCATGCACACCTTTCACATTGGTGAGCCGGAGAGAAGAAAACTTCATGATCAAGGTGCTTGCTAAAGCCTTATCTGAAGTGATGAACTAGTCATCAATGGCCTTAAGCAAGTCTCAGACTTTTTCATGCTAGTCGATAGAATCACGTATCCCGGTCTAGATTTTGGTCTTAATGAACATCACGCTGAGCCGGTTGGATCGCTCCTACTGCTCATTTATCTCAACAGCAGCTGGGCTACTTTCATCAGTGATTGCAGGTGGTTCGTCTTTCCTTATAGCATAGTATATGTCCATCCACCCCAATTGCAGAAGAATTTTCTTTTTCCATATCTTATAGTTATCTCCTTTGAGTTCGGGAACATCACATTGAATATAAAAAAAACTAACAGTTTGAGAAGCTGCAAAATCCAAAGGCTTATGTCAAAATTTGAGGCATATTAATCTTAATTTTATGTTTTACCAATGTAAACATACTAGAAAATTGAATCTTGTGACATAAAAATTGCATGTGGGCTAAATTTTTAATTCAATAAGTATCAATTAAACTTTATGATATAATAATCAAATTATATACTCAAATTCATGTTTTACCGGTACAACGTGAAAATAATTTAATTTTCTATCACAAATATTTACTTTATGATAAAATTGACAAATTATACATACCTCATGATTCCTATGGGTAAACCATGAAAAATAATATGTCATTTTATCCCAATTAATTGTACAAATATAATAAAAATTCTTGTGGGATAAATTCATTATATAAAGTACAATTAATCACAACATTATGTCTAATTCCTTATATGATCTTTAAACAACTTAATATATAATTTTAATCAAATTATAAATGTTGTGGTTAATCCATAATTAATCAAAATTATAAAGATTACTTAGACATAAAACTTAATCATATGACAATAAATCATATTATTTATTTCAAAATCAAGATAAAATACAATGGTGAATAAAATTCTCATATATAATTTCATAATTGAAACATAATATTATACATTTGATTTCATATATATGTGCATAGAATAAAATTTTTTCACAATATATTCATGCATACATGTGTTATATATAGATATTTTACCATCAAGAATGCATCTAGTAGTCATTACCACTCATTAGTGGTCATTACCACCCATTAGTAGTCATTCAATATTTGGCTTCTCAATTCCAAAATTGATGGAACATTACATTTTCTAAAACGTATAGAACAAATTCTTACAACAAATATATCTGATTGTTAACTTTCATTCGTCACCATTAATAAAATAGTCAAGATTCGAAGAAGTGAAATATGAGCTATATTTATGTATTATTTATAGTACATTGTGACTAATTATTATAATTTGGAAAAATTTAGAATGATTGGTACATTATTACAATGTTTATTTTGGTAAACTGATACAATGTTTATTTTGAATAATTTCTATTGTGATAGATCAATTGTGGTTGATAATCAATATTTTCGTTATTATTATATTTGTTTTAAATTATGTTTGCTAATATATTTTTTAAGTGATTATTGTAATGTTATGCTTTTAATGATAAAAATTGGCAAAAATTTATCCTAAAATTATATTTTACCCTTAAATGAAATGAAATTTCGGGTCTAACAAATTAGTCTAATAGAAACATACTAATATTTAGGTCCAATAAAAAATTATTGACATTTTCGTCCAACAATGATAACTTGTTGACATTTTAGTCCAATGGAGCGTATTGACATTAAGGTCTAAAAAAATTACTGACATTTTAAAAAAATATTCACATTTTCATCCAACAAAAAATTACTAACATTTATGTCCAACAATGGTATCTTATTGACACTTTTGTCAAATCTAGTCAGGATATCTATATTGACAATCATTTTAGTGACATATTCGTCTCTTAGTGCCATAGACTATTTTATTAATGGTAACGGACGGAAGTTAATGGGCGAATATATTTGTCACACTTTTTATATTTTCTGGGACTAAATTTTATATTTTCATCTTTCACGGATGCATTTGTCAGTGAATTACAAATTCGGGGACAAAAGTGATTATTTACCCTCTATTATATTTGACCATTACATGAATCCACAGATATTGGAAAATGGAATGATTATTTTTACTTTTTTTCACTGATAATTAACTAAAATGTGAAACTAATTAGACCAATTCTCTTTGAATTACATCCAAAGATTTCTTAGCACATTCAAACTAACCTATATCATGGCTCCTATATGTGAATAAGTTAGACCATGTTCTTTAGACTAAGTTCTTAAATTATTTTTACGAAAAAGTATAAATAAGATATTTTAGTTACTAAAAATCTAAACACTCTTGGTCAATTTGACTTTTAGTAATTCACTTTAATCTTTTTTAAATATTTTTCCACTGGCATTTTATATATTCTTTATCTGATTTTATCTATTTCAATTTGATATTTATGTCACTCTTATATTTATATTGTTGACTGGTTGATCAAGACATTATATATCATGATTCTTGGTTGATTGGTTGTAGCAACTCTAGATTCATGTGGACTTATTTTAAATGAATTCATATTTTTAATAGCTCTAGGATGTATTGGAATATAATCTAATGTACCTTAATCCAATATGCGCTTTCGGTAAAACTTATGGTTAGGCATAAAAAGTGTTACACAAAATTCCAATTTAAATTTAATGGGGTATTTTATGTTGCAAGCGCAAGATATTTGTGTTGTTTGTCTCTGTTTTTTCTTGTTGTTGTGTTTTGGAAGATATATTCATGAAGCATTGATAGAAGGTTGGTTTGTTAGGGGTCGGAAAGGAGAAGGCAAACAAATCTTATTTTGTTTTCTTGGCTGATGCTTATCTTCCATCAAATCATATTGTTTTGGAATAGTATAGATCTATATGTTTTACTTGGTTGCTGAATTTGAGGACTTGAGACTTGCTGGTTATTCAAAATATTACAAAAAGTATTTGTAGTTTGAACTATTTATATTATTATTGAACATTATGTTTGTATTATTTCAAATTAATCTTGTTGTCCATGTTTGTTTATGTAAGTTTAACAATATATGGAACTTGAATATTATGTTGGTGAGACTTTTTAAGTCTTTTTTAAATTTATTTGTATTAGAATTTAACATTAATATTTTTTTAAAATAATTTGGGACCCTGTGGGGATGGGGAAAAAATTGATTGGGTTTTTAACTCTTATATATGCAGGGTGGGGTAATTTTTATTTATGTAGACTTTGGTTGTAATTATTTTTTTGTCATATGTTGTGGCCCTACAAAGCTAATTGATAAGTTTAGTTTTATCTTTTTATAAAATAAGTTAAACAATCATTTTATTTAAAACTACTAAAAAATTGAAAATTTGAAATGTATAGAATTTAAAAAATTTAACTTTTGGTTCGTGTGATTCGAGTTAACGAGCTCAAACGAAGTTCAAGCTAAAAAAAGATTTATGTCGAGTTTAAACCGAATCAACTTTTGAATAATAGAACGAACACAGTAAGCAATGAATAATTCCATATTATTTTTAAATTATTTTCAAGTACTAGGAATTTAGGTTCTTTAAACAATTGGTTTTTAATTTAATTACTTAAATCATGGTTCATTTAAGTGGAAAACAAATCTCACGGGTGCCTATAAAAAAATCTCATTAATCTCGTCAGCATGAAAAGAAAGCATGTTATTTTTATGTAAATCTTTTGCAAAAGTATATAAAGATAGAATGTGTTTGAGTCTTTAATTACTTTTGCAAATATTCATTCATATACGTCGTCATGTTCATGCAAATATTTTGCAAAATTATATAAAGTATGACTTCCGCTTCTACCGCAAAATTCCATCATCTTCAACATGTTCTTTAATTTAGCACTTGTGAATGAGTGAAGGTCTTCTTCTTCATCATCATTTGCCCTTTCTCTCTCTCCCTCCGTCCTCTCATCCTTAAGCTTCCTCAACGCTAGGCACACGGTTTGTTAGGATCACAGAGTAGATAATTGATAGTTACACACAAGTGTTGAAAACACTTACAGCGATAAATTAGGATTTATTTTGCATCCAAAATATACAATAATAATAAATAGAGAAAAAATAAATTTGTGTACTCGAATGCACATTCTTAAAACAATAAAAAAAAATTTTAATGTTTTGAACTCTTTGATGAATGAAACTCTAAAGATCAAATTCTCTTTCTACTATTGAGGTTTAAAACTAACTAACTTTTCTAGGTTGTGTTTAACACACCTTGAAACAATCAGGTACATGTTTCCCTTTATGTTAAAGAGATATATATGGATTTGGGCCTTTTTCAAGAAATGAGAGATTTTATTTAAAATAATTTCATATCTCTTTATCTTTATATTTGAAAATAAAAACTATTTGATATCTTTTTATGTTAAGCTTCTTGATATAAGGTAAATATAATTTCCAAATAATCACATGACTAATTACTACTATAAGTAATCACATGATCTAATCTTGATATATAGCAATAGAATCTTATTTTTATTTTATGGACAATTTCCACTTTTATAAAATAATACTTTGTTTATATTAATTATAGTTTTGGTCTTAGCAAAGAATATAATAACATCTCACTAAAATATTTATTTGATTAAATTAAATTATCTAGTTTAATTATCAAATAAATTATTTTCTTTTGCAAAGATTGAAACACTCATTATGTGACCCCAAAGGTTTAATACAAAACCGGTAATAAACTAATCATAATTAATTTACTAATCAAGGTAGGCATCTAGCAACAGTCCTTAACGTCCCGATAGCATGAAGTAACATCTTTTACCTTCAAGAACCAACCAATATAAGAATAATGTAATATTTTCTTCCATCATTTATAACTCAAGGTTAACTCTAGAATATAGTATTAGTGTCAAACTCTAATAAGTTAACACATATTTAATCAATGAATGACTTAAGAAACTTTTTTCTTCTTTCAATTCATTCAATTATTTCGAACAATGTCTTAATTCTATCATATAGATCAAACTCATTGCCTAGAGTTGATGGATTCATTCTTAGTTAATAATTGATTATACAAGTATTTAATTATATCTAATATTCATGAAACTAATGCCCTAAGGCATTAGGTGTTCAAAATTAAAATATAATAAATAACTTGTTAATTAGTATCATAATCTTAAGTCAAAGGAAACTATTATATATCTTCTTGAGAACTTCCCATTGACATATCAAGGTAATATTAATTATTAGAAATTCTCAATTGAATCAGTTCAATGATGATATTCACATATACATCATATATGCAATCTAATAAATAAAATCTATTAATCTTTAATCAATAAAGATCATTACATATATATTAATCTATCTGAATTATTGATGTCTTATTCACAATAATAGTAAGATCAAGAACAATTTAGATTAAAATTATAAAGAACTTATTTCTCATTATCAAATCTCTATCATGATAACAAGTCTACAATTTTAATAAAAGACTTGTTAAATTAATAATTTAATAAAACAATAAATATGATAATAAAATAAAATAATTTTTTTTACTAAAATTGATAACATAATAAATTGAATTTTAGATATACACATTAATTCCTAACAATAAGTAACCTAGAATTGGAGTACTATGAGCCTCTTAGAAAAAGAGATGGGAAATGAATTAATATACTTACATCAGGGTATATAGCAGACTTATTCTAAAATAAATATCAGAATGCAAAATGACAAAATGTAATCTAACACCTACGTACATTAAAACTAAGCTAACAAATATATATATATATATATATATAACACCCCATAATTGAATGGGTCAAACCTTCAATTGTCGGTCTTTTAATGCTTTGCTGGAATATATCTTCCTCTTGGGCCTTTAACTAGCGGTAATAACTTGCCGTTGGGCCAAAGTTAATTGTTTGAAACGATTACTGATTGAACAAATATTGAAATTATACTGATCATATCTATAACTATAAAAATGTAATACTTATATAAAATTAAATTAAATTCTTTTATAGTACATAAAAAAAAAGATAAAGGAAGAAAGTTATAACCAATAATATCATGATTCTTTTTTTTACACTAAAATAGAAAAATCTTTAATCTTGTATATATAATTTCTTAAATATTTAAAATTTTATCATAAAAAATTTTCAATATGTTTTTTATCCTCTTAAGACTAAAATGTTTCATTTTTAAGTTCAGATATTCAAACTACATATATTAATTTTTTACATTCGTTATTTTTTTTATAAGTATTTGTTATTGTAAAAGTTAATATATCTAGTTTTATTTTAATGTTATGTTCATTATGGTTTGTTCACCTTCCATGAGTGATGACTGATAAGTGTGTATTATTTTTATATTATTGTCTCATTGAAACATTTTCTTTATTATGCATCTAGAGATATTTGAACAATTGCATTGTTGAGGACTCAAGGTGTGAAAAATGTATTTTCTTTTATTAGTTTATGAGACTTCCCTAATTAGAAAAAAAAATTATTCAATTGAAGGTCCAAAGTTAATTGTTTAAAAAATGATTACTGATCGAACAAATATAGAAATTATACTGATCATATCTATAACTGTAAAAATGTAATACTTATAAATAAATTGAATTCATTTATAGTAAATGAAAAAAAGAAGATAAAAGAAGAAAGTTATAAGTTTTATTCCAATAATGTCATAATTCCTCTTTTCTTTTCTTTTTTTTTTTACTAAAATAGCAAAACCAAAATCTTGCATATATAGTTTTCTTTTGGGTACGTAAAATATATTTTTTTTCTCATAAATATAAAAATATTTGAAATTTGTCTCTATCAAATTTTGAGTACAATTTTTATCATCTATCATTTTTATGCCCAAATATTCGAACCTATATGCATTTTTTATATCAATTATTTTTTTTATAAATATTTGTTATTGTAAAAGTTAATATCTATGAGTTTTTAATGTGATGTTCATTATTAAGGTTTGTTCACCTTCCACCAGTGATGACCGACAAGTGTGTATTATTTTTATACTATTGTGAATTTGAAGTATTTTCTTTACTAGACATCTGCAGATATTTAAAGAGAATTGCGTTGTTGAGGACTTGAGGTGTGTGAAAAAATGTGTTCTCTTTTATTAGTTTATGAGACTTCCTTAATTAGAAAAAAAATATTGAATTGAAGTAACTCTTTTTATAACATCGAACTCTAATGTTTATTGTTCAGTTGTATTTAAAATTTATTTCTCATCATTCTCATTAATTTTTTATACTTTGAATTATATAATAAATTTCACATTAAACCGAGACTAATGTTTTTAATAGGTACAATGATGAAGCATAAAAGCATATATATATATATATATATATATATATATATAACTTTATAAAAACGAAGCAGCAGAAATGGAGATGAAACAACACAAATTCAACATCTTCACATATTTAAATGCATGATTCTAATGATCAATTATTTAATTGGGGGGGCCTCTTTCCAATATTCAAAGAGTTACAAATGGTGAATTTGATGTTAATTCTTTAGAACGTGACAGAGAAAACACATTCAAATATATGAATATTTGTGTTGGGGAGATTCGAGGGGTACACCTGTGGACCACGAGCCACCCACCACATAAGGAAGTCTGACACTATACTCTAACCCAAAACCTTAAGGCTCAGGTTTATGGGTCTTTTCCTCACTTATATGGTGTTCAACCTTTCCACTTCTACCCGATGTGGGACTTCACCTCACACTTGTAATCCAACACATCTCCCCCTCAAGTGTGAGTCTCTTCCACATGGTAGTCTCCCCCTCGAGCGAAAGTCTTTATCATCCACGAGTATAGCCATGGCCACCTGCGGTACTTGCCCTGCCCGCTAGCCATTCTGGCCACCCTGCTCCACCTGCGGGGCACGCTGTACCGCTAGCCATTCTGGCTATCTGCGGTACTTGCATACTCGTCTGAGCCGGTCATCAACTTGAACCATCGGCTCTGATACCAATTGTTGGGGAGATTCGAGGGGTACACCTGTGGACCACGAGTCACCACATAAGGAGACTTGACACCACACTCTAACCCAAAACCTTAAGGCTCAGGTTTATGGGTCTTTTCCTCACTTATATGGTGTTCAACCTTTCCACTTCTACCCGATGTGGGACTTCACCTCACACTTGTAACCCAACAATCTGATGAATCAAAGAGATGATATTGTTTGATGAAATTGTATAATGCAACTTGTTTGATTCTCCAAAAGGTTATAGTTGATTGATAAACTTATTATTCTCATAGGGGGATGTTGATTATGCTTACTTTCGGGATCATTGATTGTCTCCATAAACCAACACAAGACTTTTCAGTATGTTTTGATCTCACTAATTAACACACTTCTTAGGAAAATTCCTAGAAGGTCACCATCCTAAAAATTGTTTCAGGTCAAACATGTTTAACTATGGAGTTCTTAAGTGATAGACTAACAAAAAATAGATATGTAACAACCCATTGTTGTTATATGGAACCAGGAACTAACTCAAGTGGAAGACTTTAGTTTAATTCATTTAAAACTCTTTTATTAATTTAATTATGAAAGTACTTGTAAATGACCAAAAGCTAAAATGCACGATATCAAGATAAAACATCATGTCTTATGCATATATACATATACAACATCATAACAACTCATTTCTCCTCAAAATGTCTATAAACATATACACCTCTATAAAGATCAACAATCTAGACTCTAAGCTAATCAACACTATACGTAATGCTAAAAAGGAAACAAAGGACAAAAACTACATCTTCACATCTAGGCATCCATAAGCCGCAGTAAGGAAAGGACTGCCTCCTAGCCATTTGCTCCCACGAACATGAAGTTCGAGATCATCACAATCACAACCATATGCATGTGCCACAACTTAAGGGTAAACTTACTAAAAACAAGCATACTAAAACATCATAAAACTTAACAATTAAAAGATAATCAAATACCAACATATATAAAACATAGCACCTGAAAATCATATATAAAACAAGAATATTAGAATTCACATAATAGAGCATCTCATAATAATCATTAGTTCATCAACAATCCCATCAGGATTCAATAATCAAACATCATCATTATCAGTTCATCAATCATCAAACATCATCATTATTAATTCATCAACCATCATCATCAGACCATCAATCATCAACATCAAAGACTAACTCGACTAACCTAAGTGCATCCTTTAACATAACATAGCATCACACAACCATTTGGGGAGATCCAAGCTAATCCTACATATGATGTGTGGTTTAATAAAAAAATAGATGAGTGTGATAGGGACTTACCTAGGTAAAGTATGCATTAACCTTAACCTTTGTCAGAATTGTCCTGCTCATATGTTTTATAGGTTTATTCCGTGTTAGCCACCGCGAATTCACCCAACACTAGGTTGAGGATCCACCTAGCATCCTTAACTTGCGTGCTTACTCATTGACAACAACAACTAAACAATTCACTTAGATGTCTAGCTTAAGGTTTGAGATATAACACCTTTGTACCCATTATTTTACCTATGTTCTGTCTCAAGGATCAAGTTTCAAAAGTACAACCAATCTTTACACATTTAAAATGAGTCAATCTTTAACATTCATAAGACATTTTCACCACTTTGGCATGCCATCGAAGTATAAAACAAAGAGGCTTGGGAAGATATTCACTAAGCGAGACCCTTGGGTCTTTTAGTGTATTACAGCTCCAGTGCCCAACCAGAGTTCTCACTCATCAAGCAGGCATTTCTTTGTGAAACATTTTAAAACTCCACTTATGATCATATATTAGATAAACTATATATACTTTGTCCAATATAACTTGGACACAACCAGGCTTAACACCTATGATCGTATAAATGCTTGAATGTTATTTGTGAATTGTTTGGAAGCCTTGTTTTAATCAAAATCAATGTTTTGGAACCAAAAATTGCATTAGAACAAACTGTCTTGGTCAAATTCCAAAAATTGCAGAAACGCGTTGTGAAAAAGAAGAAATTCTTTATGCAATTCATGCTTCAGCGCCAGAACCTACTACAACTTGAAAAATATGGTTTCCAAATGAATCTCTATCATATTCCTTCCTATTGTATGGTCTTTAATGAAATGATTGGAGTTGGTTCATCATTATTATCATGTAATTTTCATTGATATAATAATTTTTTGTGTATGGTAATTTGATGAAATATTGTTATATTGAAATGATGATCATATTGATGATGAGATAATTATGATGATTGGTGAATGTCTTGAGATTGTGTTGGTTGATTTCTTGATAATGATATGAAAATTGTTTGATTAGGTGAATGCATTGATGATGAAATATGACGTATGATTATCGTGGATGAACCTTGATGATGATATGATGGAAGCTTGCTTGTGGAGCTTCTATGAAGGCTGGATCTTTGAGCTTCAATAAGGTTCTTCAATGGTGATTTTTCACCATGGAGATGCAGCGGAAGGCAAAGGAGAAGAGGAGAGGGGCCATCCATTAGGGAATAAGCCATTGAAGAAAGAGCTTCACCACCAAGAATGTGCCTTGGATAAGAAGCTTGAAGAGGATGTTTTAATGGAGGAAAAGAAAGAGAGAAGGGGGGAGCACAAAATTGAAGGAATAAAAGAGGGAGAGAAGTGGAACTTTGAAGTGTGTCTCATAAGACTTTCATTCTTCAAAGTTACAACAAGTGTTACACATGCTTCTATTTATAGACTATGTAGCTTCCTTGAAAAGCTTTCTTGAGAAAACTTCCTTGAGAAGCTAGAGCTTAGCTACACACACCCCTCTAATAACGAAGGAAAAACCTATTCTAATATTTACAAAGATAAGCGGGCTCATACTTAGCCCATGGGCTCGAAATCTACCCTAAGGCTCATGAGAACCCTAGGACCTTCCCTTGGATCTCTGGCCCAATCTACTTGGAGTCTTCTATCCAATGCCCTTGCGGGATAGGATTTCATCATTCCCTCCACCTTGGAAAGGATTTGACCTCAAATCTCGAGGTTCTTCATACTTTGGGATCCTTCCCTCAACACCTATAGAAAGAACAAAAACATATGTATTAGTGGTGTTTGGTATGTTGAAGTAAGGTAAGGTCTGAAAACCCATTTCCTGGGCATCTTCCGATGAAGGAACATGGTTCTTCACCAACTCAATGAGTGGTGCTACAAGTATAGAAAAATATGGGACAAACCTTTTGTAAAAGTTTGTTAAGTCATGGAAGCCCCAAATTTTTCTTATACTTGGTGGAGTGAGCCACTCAGGAATGACCTTTATTCTCTTAGGGTTCATGGGAACCCCTTGATTACTATTTGAAAAATTAAGAAAAGTAATGCAATAAAACATACCTTTTTCTGTATTTTCATATTGATTATTCCTACCAAAATGTATGATGTGGAACCAAAGCTACCATGATGATTCACCAAGATGTTTTGATGATGCAAAAGATCAAAGAGTTGTTTCAAGATTAGAGAATCAAGCACTCAAGATTCCACTCAAAGATTCAAGAATCAAATGAAGAAATCAAGAAGCATCAAGCCAAGTCAAAGTAGGTAGTAAAAAGTATTTTTCAAAAAAACATCAAATAGCACACTTTTTGTTTTAAAAAGGATTTTCTAAAATCTTCTAAGTTACCAGAGTTTTCACTTTCTACTATTCGATTACCATTTGGTAGTAACCGATTACCAGTGACCAGGATGGTTTTCAAACTGGTTTCAGTGCTTTGCAACGTTCCAAAATGATTTTCAAATAGTGTAATCGATTACACTATATTATTAATCGGTTACAAGTGAATCTGAACGTTGGAATTCAAATCCAATTGTGAAGAGTCACAACTTTTCATAAAATACATTGTGTAATCAATTACACCATTATGGTAATCGATTACCAGTGAATGTTTTTGAAGAAAATGTTAAGAGTTATAACTCTTAACATGGTTTTCTCAAAAGGTATCAAGGTTCTATAAATATAAGACCTTGGCACGCATTTTATATATATAATAACACAAAAAACACATCTGATTACACAGAACTTTCCACTACTTTTCTCTTGCAAAACCTTTGCCAAATTCATTCTAAGTTTTTGTTCAATCTTTCCTTGAAGAAAGGAAAATTTTGCAAAAACAAAAACTGTGCTATCCTTCTGTTTTTCTCTTCTTCTTCTTTCCTTCTCCCTCTTGCCAAAAAAATTCAAAGAACTAACCGTCTGAGAATTCTGTATAAGAAGCGGGTAGCTTCTTGGTTGTAATAGTGAACACAAGGGAGGGTACATCCATTGTGATTCGCTTCAAGTAGAGGGTACATCTACTTGGTTGTTCAAAGAGAACAAGGGAGGGTACATCCTTTGTGACTCTTTGCTTGTAAAGGATTTTACAAGGTTATTGGAAATCTCAAGAACCGTGGGTTGCTTGGGGACTGGATGTAGGCACAGGTCAATGTTGAACCAGTATAAAACTTGTGTTTGCTTTCTTCTTCCCTACGCTCTTTACTTTTCCACTGTGCACTTTTTATTTCTGCTTTACTTTTGTCTAAGTTATTGTTTCTGTTCTTTACTTTCTCATAACTTAGTAGTAAAGCCTAATTGAATCTAGTAACATTAAGAAGGATAAATTTTTAATTAGTCAAGACACGTTCATAATTAATTCAACCCCTCCCCCCTTCTTAATTATTCTGAGGCCACTTGTTCCAACAAGTTGTAGAAGCAAGCTTCTTGATGATGAATCAAGATTGATTCAAGGAGTTTTGATGATAACAAAGATGATGACAAAAAGCCCAAGAGAATGAGTTCAAGATTGAGTCAAGAACAATTCAAGAATCAAGAGAAATTTGATTTCAAGATTCAAGAATCAAGTTTCAAGATTCAAGTTTCAAGAATCAAGAATCAAGAATCAAGAATAATCAAGTTGAAGATTCAAGAATCAAGAAAAGACTCAATCAAGATAAGGACTAAAAAGTTTTTTCAAAACATTGAGTAGCACATGAATTTTTCACAAAACCTTTTACCAAAGAGTTTTTACTCTCTGGTAATCGATTATAAGTAGCAAAAATTGTTTTCAAAAAACTTTCAACTGAATTTACAATGTTCCAATTGATTTCAAAATGGTGTAATCAATTACAATGATTCGGTAATCAATTACCAATGTGTTTGAACGTTGAAATTCAAATTCAATTATGAAGAGTCGCATCCTTTCACAGAAATGCTTTGTGTAATCGATTACAATGATTTGGTAATCGATTACCAGTGACAAGTTTTGAACAAAAATCAAAAGATGTAACTCTTCCAATGGTTTTCAGGTTTTTCTAAAAGTTATAACTCTTCTAATGGTTTTCTTGACCAGACTTGAAGAGTCTATAAAAGCAAGACCTTGATTTGCATTTTATGAGACTTACTTACAATCTTTACAAACAACTTTTCCACATATTCTTTTACAACCTTTGAATCTCTTTGAACATCTTCTTGAACTTCTTCTTCTTCTTCCTTTGAAAAAAGCTTTCAAAAGTTTTATGGTTTTCCAAACCTTGAAAACAAAAGTGTGCTATTCATCTTTTTCTTTCACTTCTTCCTTTGCCAAAAAGAATCTGCCAAGGACTAACCGCCTGAATTCTTTTTGTGTCTCTCTTCTCCCTTTCCAAAGGACTAACCACCTGAATTCTTTTGTGTCTCCCTTCTCCCTTGTCAAAGAATTCAAAACAACACAGTCTGAGAATTCTTTTGATTCTTCCCTTTCCCATAAACAAAAGATTTCAAAGGACTAACCGCCTGAGGATTCTTTTGTTTCCCCATTAACAAAGTTTCAAAGGACTAACCGCCTGAGAACTTTGTCTTAACATATTGGAGGGTACATCCTTTGTGGTACAAGTAGAGGGTACATCTACTTGGGTTGTTGTGACTGAGAACAAGAGAGGGTACATCTCTTATGGATCAGTTCTAGTGGAGGGTACATCCACTAGGTTGTTCAAAGAGAACAAGGGAGGGTACATCCCTTGTGGATCTTTGCTTGTAAAGGAATTTACAAGGTTGAAAAGAAATCTCAAGGACCGCAGGTCGCTTGGGGACTAGATGTAAGCACGGGTTGTTGTCGAATCAATATAGAACTCTTGTGTGTTTGTCTTCTTCTTCCCTACTCTTTTAATTTCCATTGTGCACTTTAATTACCGCTTTTACTTTTGGTTAAGTTTATATTTTTGTTTTTTACTTTCTTAACAACATAGTAAAAGCCTAAGAAGGGTAAATTTTAATTAGTAAAGGTTTATTAATAATTAATTCAACCCCCCATTTCTTAATTATTCCGAGGCCACTTGATCCAACACAAGTGGTATCAGAGCTCGGTATCTTGAGAAAAGTTTCACAACTTCAAGATAAATGGCCTCTTTAAATTCTTTGTTTTCCGAAAGTAATTTCAGGTATAGATCAAATCTAAAATCATTTCAAGATCATGATGAAGACCAAGCCAACTTATGTCTCATGACAAAATCTCATGAGAACAACGAGGAAGAATCTGTAAGGAAGAAGTGGTACATCGACAGTGGATGTTCCAAGCATATGACGGGAAATGTATCCAAATTTACAACCATTTCCCCCAAGAAAAGTGGACATGTTACATACGGCGACAACAACAAAGGCAAAATCATTGGAGTCGGCAAAATAGGTACGAGTTCCTCTACTTCCATTGAAAATGTGTTACTTGTAGAAGGTTTAAAGCATAGCCTATTAAGTGTTAGTCAATTATGTGATAGAGGATATAAAGTATCTTTTGATTCTGAAAAATGTGTTATCAAGCATGAGCATGACAAAGATATTGAGCATATAGGTTTCAGAGAAAATAATGTTTACATGATTGATTTGAAACAAAAATCTGAAAATGATAAATGCTTTCTAAGTAAAGATAGTGATCCTTGGTTATGGCATAAGAGAATTGATCACATTAACATGGATCATCTAAATAGATTAATCTCAAAAGACCTAGTTGTTGGTTTACCAAAATTAAAGTTTGAAAAAGATAAATTATGTTATGCATGCCAAAAAGGTAAACAAACAAGAGCATCTTTTAAATATAGAAATATTATCTCTACCACTCAACCATTACAATTACTGCACATGGATTTGTTTGGACCCTCTAGGGTCATGAGTTTTGGTGGTAGTTACAATGCATTAGTAATTGTTGATGACTATTCTAGGTATACTTGGACTTTATTTCTTACTCACAAAAATGATGCATTTCATGCATTTAGGAGACTTGCCAAAGTCATCCAAAACAAGAAAAGTCTCAAAATCATCTCCATTAGAAGTGATCATGGAGGTGAATTTGAAAACAAGGATTTTGAAATGTTTTGCGATGAGCATGGCATAAAACACAACTTTTCTGCACCTAGGACACCCTAACAAAATGATGTAGTAGAAAGGAAAAATAGATCTTTAGAAGAAATAGCTAAAACTCTCTTAAATGACACTCCACTCCCAAAATATTTTTGGGTTGAAGCTGTCAACCCCGCATGTTATATTATGAATAGAGCCTTAATAAGACCCATTCTTAAGAAAACCCCATATGAACTGTTTAACAATAGAAAACCAAACATTGCTCATTTAAATGTTTTTGGATGTAAATGTTTTGTCCTAAACAATGGTAAAGAAAGCCTAGGTAAATTTGATGCTAAGGCGGATGAGGGCATCTTCCTTGGTTATTCCCTACATAGCAAAGCCTTTAGGATATACAACAAAAGAACCATGACAATTGAGGAATCAATACATGTTTCTTTTGATGAAACTAATATTACCTCTCCGAGAAAGAAGTTTCTTGATGATATTGCAGATTCTTTGGAAGATATGCACAATCAAGAAAGGAATCTAAAAAGGAAGAGAAATGAAGAAAACAAGGATGTTTAAGATGACATAGCCCAAGAAAATGATGATCTTCCCAAAGAATGGAAAACCTCAAGAAATCACCCTCTTGACATTATCATCGGAGATATCTCAAAAGGGGTAACAACTAGACTTTCTCTTAAAGACTTGTGCAATAATATGGCTTTTGTTTCTATAATAGAACCCAGAAAACTTAAGGAATCCATTATAGACGATCATTGGATAGTAGCCATGCAAGAGGAACTAAACCAATTCGAAAGAAATGATGTATGGGAGTTATTAGAGAAACCTTCAAACTATCCAATCATAGGAACTAAGTGGGTATTTAAAAATAAACTAGATGAAAATGGTATAGTAATTAGAAATAAAGCTAGACTAGCTGCAAAAGCGTACAACCAAGAAGAAGGTATAGACTATGAAGAAACCTTTGCAACCGTAGCTAGATTAGAAGCCAATAGGATGCTTTTAGCTTATGCATCTATTATGAACTTTAAACTATATCAAATGGATGTCAAGAGTGCCTTCTTAAATGGTCTAATCCAAGAGGAGGTATATGAGGAACAACCTCCCGGGTTTGAAGACTCACAAAAATTAGACCATGTCTATAGATTAAAGAAAGCACTTTATGGGTTAAAACAAGCACCTAGGGCTTGGTATGAAAGATTAAGTAAATTCCTATTAGTAAAAAATTTCACTCGAGGGAAGGTAGATACCACCTTATTCATAAAGAAGAAGGATAATGATATCTTATTGGTACAAATTTATGTTGATGATATAATCTTTGGATCTACTAATGAATCTATGTGCAAGGAGTTTTCTATTGACATGCAAAGTGAGTTTGAGATGTCCATGATGGGTGAGTTAAATTACTTTCATGGACTACAAATCAAACAAACAAATGATGGGATCTTTGTCAACAAAGCAAAATATTGCAAGGAACTCATCAAGAGATTCAGAATGGAAAACTCAAAACACATGGCTACTCCTATGAGCACTGGTTGCTACCTTGACAAAGATGAGTCTGGTCAACCCGTTGATGAAAAACAATATAGAGGTATGATTGGATATCTACTTTACTTATCTGCAAGTAGGTCAGATATTATGTTTAGTGTGTGCATGTGTGCAAGATTCCGATCAAATTCAAAGTTTTCACATCTAACTGCAGTAAAAAGAATCATAAGATATCTCTTAGGAACAGTTAACTTAGGATTATGGTACCCTAAAAATTCTTTATGCAATTTAATATGATACTCATATTTAGATTTTTCCGGATCTAAAACAGATAGGAAGAGCACTAGTGGCACATGTCATTTCATAGGGTCTGCTCTTGTCTCTTGGCACAACAAGAAGCAAAATAGTGTAGCATTATCCACAGCCGAAGCAGAGTACATCTCTGCTGATAGTTGTTGTGCACAGATCTTGTGGATGAAACAACAACTATCTGATTATGGGATTGTATTAGACCATATTCCCATAAAATGTGACAATACAAGCGCCATAAATCTATCTAAGAACTCAGTCCTCCACTCTAGAACCAAGCACATAGAAATTAGGCATCATTTTCTTAGAGATCATGTCCTGAAAGGTGACTGTGTTCTAGAATTTGTAGATACCAAAAACCAACTCGCAGACATCTTCACAAAACCATTACCCAAAGATTCTTTCTACACCATTAGAAGAGAATTAGGACTTCTAGATGCTAGTGACTTAGACAAATGATTTGTTTTATGTTTTGATGACTTATGACTTATGTGATACATATGCTTTTAGTATGATTTGTGGATAATTTATTATCTTGTTTGATTTTTATAAGTTTCTCCTTTTTTTCTTGTATGAATACATTTCTTGTATGTTTATCCATTTGTGTATGATTTTATGTTACAACGCACTTTGGCCTTTTTGTTGATGCCAAAGGGGGAGAAAAATTTGGGATTATCTAAATCAAGAATTCATACAATTATTAACTTAACTTAAAATGAAGCTTAAACTCAAAAAGAAAGGGGGAGAATAAAGTAAGTGAACGACTAGAAAATAACTTGTATGCATCTCTTGATTTCAGGTTTGTCATCATCAAAAAGGGGGAGATTGTGAAAGTAAAGCTACCATGATGATTCACCAAGATGTTTTGATGATGTCAAAGCTCAAAGAGTTGTTTCAAGATTAAAGAATCAAGCATTCAAGATTCCACTCAAAGATTCAAGAATCAAATGAAGAAATCAAGAAGCATCAAGCAAAGTCAAAGTAGGTAATAGAAAGTATTTTTCCAAAAAACATCAAATAGCACACTTTTTGTTTTAAAAAGGATTTTCTGAAATCTTCTAAGTTACCAGAGTTTTTACTCTCTAGTAATTGATTACCATTTGGTAGTAACCTATTACCAATGACCAAGATGGTTTTCAAAATGGTTTTAGTGCTTTGCAACATTACAAAATGATTTTCAAATAGTGTAATCGATTACACTATATTAGTAATCGATTACAAGTGAATCTGAACGTTGGAATTCAAATCCAATTGTGAAGAGTCATAACTTTTCATAAAATACATTGTGTAATCGATTACACCATTATGGTAATCGATTACCAGTGAATGTTTTTGAAGAAAATGTTAAGAGTTATAACTCTTAACATGGTTTTCTCAAAAGGTATCAAGGTTCTATAAATATAAGGCCTTGGCATGCATTTTATATATACAATAACATAGAAAAACACATCTGATTACACAGAACTTTCCACGGCTTTTCTCTTGGAAAACCTTTGCCAAATTCATTCTAAGTTTTTGTTCAGTTTTTCCTTGAAGAAAGGAAAATTCTGCAAAAACAAAACCTATGCTATCCTTCTATTTTTCTCTTCTTCTTCTTTCCTTCTCCTTCTTGCCAAAAGAATTCAAAGAACTAACCGTCTGAGAATTCTTTTGATTCCCCAAACAAAGAATTCAAAGAACTAACTGTCTGAGAATTCTTTTCCCAAACACTGAATTTGAAGAACTAACCGTCTGAGAATTCTATGTAAGAAGCGGGTAGCTTCTTGGTTGTAACAGTGAACACAAGGGAGGGTACATCCTTTGTGGTTCGCTTCAAGTAGAGGGTATATCTACTTGGTTGTTCAAAGAGAACAAGGGAGGGTACATCCTTTGTGGCTCTTTGCTTGTAAAGGATTTTACAAGGTTATTGGAAATCTCAAGAACCGTGGGTTACTTGGGGACTGGATATAGGCACGGGTCGTTGCCGAACCAATATAAAACTTGTGTTTGCTTTCTTCTTCCCTACGCTCTTTACTTTTCCGTTGTGCACTTTTTATTTCCGCTTTAATTTTGTCTAAGTTATTGTTTTTGTTCTTTACTTTCTCATAAATTAGTAGTAAAGCCTAATTGAATCTAGTAACATTAAGAAGGATAAATTTTTAATTAGTCAAGACACGTTCATAATTAATTCAACCCTCCCCCCTTCTTAATTATTCCGAGGCCACTTGTTCCAACATATGACAAACCTAAGGTGTCCCATATGAGTACCTAAGTTTGTATTGAAACTAAAAATAAGAACAAACCTACCTAATGAGTCTCTATGTACAAAAACCATGAAGATGTTGGGTGCACGAGTGATTTTACAAAAGATGGCTGCACCACTCAAAACATTCATCATACCACCTATTTTAGGGATTTGGTGCCTAATAATACCTATTTTGGGCACCAACAAAGCACAAGGATTTAAGCTCTTGCGAACCAAACCCTCATCCAACAACTCCTTTACTTGAGGAATAAACTTAAGCCCAAGAGGTGTGGCAATGCTAGCAAGTGTCTTTTTACAAAAGAGAAAATGTGGAGGTTGTCTAAGAGGGGAAGTTTCTTTAATGTTTGTCTTTATTGTAAAATGAGTTTCCTTCTTAGCTAACCTATTGGAGGAGACACTTATCTCCTTACACTTCTCTTTAACCACTAATGGTTGTCCTTCTTCTTGGGGGTAGATTTCTTCACTAGATTCTTCCCCTTTTGCTTCTTCACTTTCACTAGAGAAAGGTGAAGTAGTAGCCTCATCTTGCTACTATAAATGTCTTGGCCCCTTATAATCATGGTTTTTGTGGTGGGGCATTGAGAAGTAATGTATCCTCTTCCAAGACATTTAAAACACTTTATAGAGCTAGTCTTCTCTTGCATACTAGCCTTAGGGGCTTGGTTTTCTATTGTCTTCCCCTTATCATCTTTAGGCTTAGAAGGTACCACCCCTAAGATGCCTTGACCTTGGTCTTTCTTTGGATAAGAGTGAGAGCCATAAGATTTTGAAGTAGACTTCTTTTTAAGTTGTTGTTCTACCCTTATTTCACAATCTAAGTTAGCCTCTATATTGTCCTTCCCATGGAAGTATGGGAGGTTAATGTTAGCCTCTTAAGGATTTCGTTCCTTTTCTCTCCTATGGGAGTGAGGTCTAAGATGTGACCTATGCTTTCCTTCCTAATAGTCACAAAGTTCTTCACTTAGGCTCTTGCAAGAGTTATGACTACTATATGAGACATGTTTTTCTCTTTTCATTTCTTTCATTATTTTTCTTTTTTCTTCCTCTCTTATTTTCTTTCTTTTATTTTGACTTATTTCTTCCACATTTTTTTCCCTTTTTCTTTTCTCTCTTGTTTTTCATTCCATAACTTGAGGGAACTCAACTCGTCTAAGATTCTAGATAAATGGTCTTTATGACTAGTACCCTCGCCATTAACACTAGATGAATGATGACTCATGTTGGTTCCTAAGTTGTGGTTCTTTCTTGTTGGAGGTTTGAAAAAAAAAGGTAAAAGAAACTATTTTTGAAACTAGCCAAAGTAAACACTAAAAGAGGTGTGAAAGATAAGGTAAAAACTAATTGGTAAAAGGCAAGCTATCTAGGTGGTTTGACAATGGAAGGTAAAGGAAATAAGGTATGAAAGTAAGCAAGAAATGTAAACTAGGAGAATCCTAAGAGTGTTTGCATGATCACATTTAAGGTTCCCAACAAAACATTCACAATCCTAAGGGAAAATTGCCTAAAATTATTACACACAAATGGAAGTAGGGTGACCTATTGGAGGCCCCCAACTTACTTCCAATGAAAGGCCTTTTTGTTACAAAATTTGAAAGCAATGAAAGTAAGTAAATTGTCAATTATAAAATTAAAAAAAGGTCCTCAAGTTTTGGTGGTTGTTCTCTCTTTGGTGATCCACTCAATTTGGAGTGCTTCTTATTCCAATAGCTCTTAAGGTGGTTGACCCCTTGCTTCTTGACTCAAATTCTTCAAGGGATGACACCAATCCTCATTTCCAATTCCCTATATGGCAACTCACAAACAAGGAAACAAAGAGACAAGCAATAACCAAAGACCAAAAAAATGAAATGAAAGCTAAACCAATGGAATTTTAACAAGACAATTTTTCAAGGATTATTCAACAATTAAAGCAATGAAAAGGACATAGAAGCAAGCTAGGACTCAAAGAGAAACTTAGAATGGCTCTATAGTAGAGTAAAAAAAAATAAAAAAAGACTCAACAAACCTCTAGCTTTGGCACTTTTTTTCACACTAATTTTCAATTGAAATTTTGGAACTAAGATTGGTATAAAATAGCTACCAATTATAGAATAAATTTTGAGCCAAAACAACAAGCACACTTCCCTTTCACCTTTTTCTTTTCTGGATACTGATTTTTCTGCCAACTTGTGTGATTTTTATTATTTTTTCCTTTTATTAAAATCACTTGGTTATTTTTTTATAACTTTTTTCCAGATGTCTAGAAAATTCAGTAAAAATTTCAGCTTAAAATTCGCAGTGACCAATTCTCAGTAAGTTTTGCAAGTTCGTATGTCCAAGCTGTCAGGACCAGCGATTTTAGAC
This sequence comes from Glycine soja, assembly GCF_004193775.1. Classification (NCBI taxonomy): domain Eukaryota; kingdom Viridiplantae; phylum Streptophyta; class Magnoliopsida; order Fabales; family Fabaceae; genus Glycine; species Glycine soja. The sequence goes on from NC_041005.1 coordinate 15,319,384, forward strand.
TTCAAATTTTTTTTAGCATGGAATATTGATTGCCTTGGGCTTACTTTCAACCTTCCTATGTATGTTGAACTCACTAGGCTTGTTTACCACAGTTTTAGGAGTTCAATATTCACTTAGGATCGAAATTTCAGCCAGCAATTCATTCACTAAAACTCAAATTCACGATAAACAGAATCATAAGGAAACCTAAAAGTTCAAGAAAAGGTTCACAATCAAAGACTCTCTAAGAATTTTGCATGAACATGTTAAGGACTAATTAACATGCAAGATTTGAATCAAATCAAATAATAGGCTAAAATAATTTCATACACTCATGAACAAATGAGTTAGACAAAGAAACAAGAAAAATAAAATTCAGCACAACATAAGAAATCTTATGTGACAAGTTTCATGACTAGACATGACTTCTATGACAAAACTACAATAGGTGAACAAGTCACTCTAGATTTTTGAGGTTTTCTTCTACTTTAATGTTTTTGTAAGAATTTTATAGTTTAGGTTTCAGCCACAAAAAATAGCAAGACAAAACTCAAAGGAACCTAAACTCAACACAACTCATGGTTTAAGAACATGAACAAGAAATTTGAACCATAGAAAATCAAATCTAGCTTCTATAGCAAGATTAATCAGTGGAAATTCTAAAGAATCATGTTAACAACATTTAGCACAAGACAAGTGAGGAGATACATGGAGAAAAATGAAGAAACAACAATGGAAGAGAAGGTAAAGCTGAAAATTAATGGAGATTTAAGGAGCACCTACTTGAAGCTCTTGTGCTCTGATACCACTTGATGAAAGCTTGCTTGTGGAACTTCTATGGAGGCTGGATCTTTGAGCTTCAATGAGGTCCTTCAATGGTGATTTTCCACCATGGAGATGCAGTGGAAGGCAAAGGAGAAGAGGAGAGGGGAGACATCATCCACTAGGGAATAAGCCATCGAAGAAAGAGCTTCACCACCAAGAATGTGTCTTAGATAAGAAGCTTGAAGAGGATGCTTTAATGGAGGAAAAGAAAGAGAGAAGGGGGAGCACGAAATTGAAGGAATAAAAGAGGGAGAGAAGTGGAACTTTGAAGTGTGTCTCATAAGACTTTCATTCATCAAAGTTACAACAAGTGTTACACATGCTTCTATTTATAGACTAGGTAGCTTCCTTGAGAAGCTTTCTTGAGAAAACTTCCTTGAGAAGCTTCTTTGAGAAAATTTCCTTAAGAAGCTAGAGCTTAACTACACGCACCCCTCTAATAACTAAGCTCACCTCCTTGAGAAGCTTCCGTGAGAAGATTCCTAAAGAAGTTAGAGCTTAGCTACACACACCTCTCTAATAGCTAAGCTCACCTCCTTTAGATAAGAAACTAGAGCTTAGCTACACACCCCCTATAATAGTTAAGCTCACTCCTATGCCCAAAAACATGAAAATACAAAAAAAGTCCCTACTACAAAGACTACTCAAAATGCCCCGAAATACAAGACTAAAACCCTATACTACTAGAATGGCCAAAATACAAGGCCCAAACAAAGGAAAAACCTATTCTAATATTTACAAAGATAAGCGAGCTCATACTTAGCCCATGAGCTTGAAATCTACCCTAAGGCTCATGAGAACCCTAGGATCTTCCCTTGGATCTCTGGCCCAATCTACTTGGAGTCTTCTATCCAATGCCCTTGCGGGGTAGGATTGCATCATGATAAACCAACTTCTTAAAGCATTTATGTGAGTGAAGTGGAGTTTTAAAATGTTTCACAAAGAAATGCCCAAGTTATATTGGACAAAGTATATATAGTTTATCTCTCAACAGATCAAAGCTCTAAAGTCTATATAAAGTTTGAAGATGTTTGTGTTAATGTTGTTGAATCACAAAGAATAACCTAAGACAAAACAAACAAAGTGTTGTAATGTTGTCAGTTTTATTGGACAAACGAAACTTGAGTGAATTGAGTGAATCTTAGCTCTGTTAAGTCAGCAAATTTCATTGTATTCAAGCTTATTGTGTAAACACTCTTTGAGTGATTAGAATACATTTTCTATCAAACATCTATTGTTTGTGAAAGCCAAAAGTGGCTTAGTGATAAAAAATACTTGGGTCTTAATCTTAGGCGGGGGGATTAAGAGTAGTGCTAGGAGTGACTTAGAGAGTACTCGTTGTAGCCAGAAGTGGCATACAAAATGATTGGTTGTAATCAAAGAATTGATTAGTAGATCCCTTCTAGTTTAGAAGAAGAACTGGACGTAGCCTAAGAACTGAGGTGAACCAGTATAAAACCTCTGTATTTTTTTTACTATTTCTATATAACTAGTTCCTTTCTATAGTTTACGTTTACACTATTGTGTCCAAGTTTTGTGAACTGGCTTTCAAAGTTCAAAGTAATTTTGAACCTCTTTGATGAACCCCATCATCCATTGATATCAATTTGAGAAAAACTTTCAAAGTTTTCAAAAGACTAAGTTTTATCCATCACATTATTCAACCCTTCTTTCTAATGTGTTTTAAGTACTTCAATAGGATTTAAAAGAAAGATTAAGCTTCCCTTACTTTTATAGAACCAAAAAGAGAGCTTTGTGAATAATGGAAAGAAAGGAATGAGCTTCGGGTCCAAGGGAGGGGCTTTCCTCGACTACAACAACATGTCCATCACAACATCACCACCTAAAACCCAAAACAAATCACAAAACGAATCAAAAATCTGAAAACAAAATTTTTTCATGAACTTCCATAGGTGCTCCATAAGGAAAAACAAGAATGGAATCCACCAAGGGATGAAGAAGTGACACTTACCACACTAAGAGACAGCCTAAGACAACAAAGAGAGAGAGAAAAAGGATCCCCTTTGATCACCAACAACAAACCTCAAGCTTCTAGGATTTGAATCTCTCTTGGAAAAAAAGAAGAGAAAAAAATGAAAGCCCCTATCAAAATGAAGTTTGAATTGTGAGGGTTTAGGAAAAGGTTTATGACCCTTACAATTCTTCATTTTACTCCAAAGATTTCTCTGAGCTTGTCCAACCTCCTAACATAAATCATGGCCCATCTGTTCAGGCCCAATTCGCCAAAACTCACTAAACACACACAAGCATAAGCAAGACATCACCACATAAATAATTTGTTAATTAGAAATACTTAATTTAAGTCTAATTATTCTTGAAATTTAATCAAACACAACTTAATCAGATACTATGAAAAACATAGTGTTACAAGATGCATCTTGTTGATATTTGTAGTATGAATTTATTCCTTTAAGCCATCTTTAATTGTACACTTACATACCTTCACAACCTTTGAATCCCTCTCATTCTGGTGTATATTTGAATCATTCATGTATTTGTACTGCTAGTAGGAAGCTGCCAAGAGCCCTTCCTTGTTCGTCTTTTATCTCTTTTACATTGATGATCACTCCCCACACTTATTAGCACCCAAGATGTTACAAAATGCTTAAAGACATTTTAGCATTGATGATATATGTACTTTTGTAAATAAATTTTATCCTTTGAATTTTAGTGAACAAGAGAAGATTAGTTTGAAATTTCAACTTTAGAATTTTATTGTTGATGCTCCTAGCCATTTAGATTTGAAGAATTTATTCACCATGCTTGATTATGTCAATCTTTGACAAGAACAAGGAAGTCAAATACATTTTATTTGATTAATCAATTAATTCGTCTTATTTTAACTCTTTTTTTATATATATACAACTACAACGGAAATATCATTTTCAGCAATAAAGATTATCAAAACAAGATTGCATGATAAAATGGGAGATGAATTTCTTAGAGACAATATAATCATTTACATTAAAAAATAAATAACTAAAACCTTTATTTCTGATTCAATTATTTATGAATTCAAGCATTTGAGGAATTAAGGATAATACTTAAAATAAATGTAATTGTTTTTTTTATGTGTATATTGATAGTTATATTGCATTATGTATTTAGTAACTTTTCTATTCTTGACAATGATAAAATATCTAAGTACAAATTAATCTAATTATATGCAACTTTGAATTTTTAGAACATGAGAATTACTTACCCCCTCCCCGTACACACACAAAACAAATAATTAGTCAAACTTTGAAATGGGATCCATTCATGTTTTTAATAAAATATTAATGAAAATTAATTTAATGTTTGACTAATATAAATGTAAAGAAATTTTAGTTATTATTGTTATTATGGTAGCGATAGGCATGAATGATGAAATTATTATTATTATTATTATTGTTATTATTATTATTATTATTATAACATTTAGAAAATATTTAAGATTTGAATAGAACTCCTTCCATAAAAGGATTTGAATAGAATAAAAAAATAAAATTATTTTTTTTTTAAAACTAATTATTTGTAACAAAAAATTAAGGGTAGGTTAGATTGGTGTTGAACAGGATAAATGTTTCTATTCCAAAACACCACTTCTTCTTCTAGATACAATATATTCAAAAGGCATATATATCCTCACTCCTCTCTCTTTCTCTCTCTATTACTTAATAACAATAAATATAGTAATTGAGGTTCTTTTTTTAAAAACTGAAAACGCACTAAATTTTTTTATTCTGATTTCTATCTTTTTTTATTATTGTTTAATTTTTTTATTCCATAACACACTTTGAATTAACAGTAACTATAATATGCATATATTATATATTTTAATATACCATAAATATTATTTAGTATATAAATATTATAAATGTTACGGTTATAAAAGTTTTAATATATTATTTATAATATTTATGATATATCAAATATATATATATATATATATATATATATATTAATTTATAACATAAATATAATAATATAAATAATATTTGGATAATTAATATTAAAAAAGTTATTTTATTAAAATTTTATATTATTTTATTTTGTATTGTCCGTCATCAAGGACGTAGAGAAACAAAACATTGTCGTGTTACTGGTGTCTTTATCCTGCGTTTTTTTTTTTTCTCCTTATTTTGTACCTGAGTGTGCATCAAATGCATCCTAATAGTAGTACACCTTTAAACTCAAATATAAGTAAAAAGTAAATTGATGACATTTAAAAACAAATTTAAAGTATTTTTTCTAAAGTGCTCTTCATTTAGAATATGATATTAATAATAAAAAAAATCATTTGAAATGAAATCTCAATTAATTGAAAAATATTTTTTTTATGATATCATTAAATATGTGAAAGTAATTAAATAATATGAACATTAAACATATGTTTGGTTGAGAACTAATCACTAAAGAAAAACTAATAGTATTTAACATTTATATAATTAAAAAATAATAATTTTTCAAAAGAATAAAATGAACTATGAACATTCCTAATATGGAAATTAAAATAAAATCAAGGTGTAATTTTTTTTTTGTTTTTTCGTACCTTATTTGAATATTTAATTAATAATTACATAATCACTTTTTTGTCGGTTATTATATATATATATTTATAAGGTTAACATTACCACTTCATATTTTTTATTTTTTATTTTAATAGTAAAGTTTAATATTCGGTCCGATCAACGGTAATGCAAAATCTGATTTAAATATATATTATTAACTTAATTTTGATTATTAAAATCCTTATTTTAGTTCCGAAAATTTAAAAATATTTTTAATCTGAATTTTGATAAATTACTCCTTAATTTAAGCCTCTCGCATAATAAATTGACACTTTTGGTGATTTTAAGTCTCCATAAATTGATTTTTATTTTAATCACTAGAATTTACATTTTAAAACTACAATAAAGTGTCAATTTATTACAGGAGAGACTAAAGTAATAATTTATCAAAATTCAAAAACTAAAAGTAACATTTTTAAATTTCACCAACTATAAAAATCACACAAAATTAATGGAATAAAACTGAAATTAAGCCTAAATATTATTAATGTAAAAAATTTAATTCTTAATTAAATATAAATAAATATTTTAAAATTTGTTAGATTTATTCAATGTTTATGTGAAACCATATGTGGAAAGAACTTGAGAACATATTTTTTTAAGTATGTTCAGACCTCAAGTCCATTGACATTGTTAGGGTGAAGACATTTAAGTTATTTTTCTTTTTAGTGCTCAATAATTTTGTTAGAATTTTATTTTTATTAAAAGATGTCTCGGTTAGGAGAAGCAAATGATGTTTATTTATCCTTACCATCAATTTTTAAGTGGGAAAATATTTTAGTATATAATAATAATAACTTCAGTCAAGATTACGGGGTAAGAGGGCTTGCCCTCGTGTGTCTTAGGCCCTTTTTTCAGTATTGTTGTTCCAACATCAAGTCTGGTGACCTAGTTAGGGTCACCACATCTAAGGTATTGTCCTTTTTATTTTTATTAAAAAACATATTGATGAGTTAAAGAAAGAAAGATGTTTAGTAATTATTTTTAACCTCAATTTTTAAGTGATTAAGGATAGGTACCGGAATATTGTATATAAAAATGATGATAAAATAATTTTTAGTTCTAAACCTTTTATTTCTAAGTCGAGCTTAGTAGGTTATATTATATAAATATTTTGATCAATTGAAGTCAAAACACTTTTGTTGCTTAATGGTCAAACTGCACCGGAGACTTCAGGTCTAAGAAATCGTTATGCTGTTCTATCATAGGGCTAGGCTCATAGATTGGCTTCTTTTGACTTTCAAACAACTTAATAATAGTTCATGTCTCTCTGCCCTCAAGCAACTCATGTACTAGTACTTCTGACACCATAAGGGGAAAAAAGCTGCTAGTTTTTTTCATTTCTTTTTTCCTTTTTTAATATGACTCGTATAACACGATTAAATGCATGCTGATCAAACTCAAAAATGTGAACGTTAGTGCTAGACATTTATGATACGAAGGCACATAACCAATGTTGCCTGATAATATAATGAGAGAAGAGTATAATTATATTGGAGTAAGAAATTGTGGATTCAAGCATTGTAATTGGGAGGGGGGATTGTGAATCAGCAGAATGAAGGAATCGAAGTCCTCTATTTCTAAAATGGAACCTATAAAGATTCTTGTAGGAACTAGAAATACAATTTTAGTTTTGGCCTATGATAAATTTGATTGAATGTCTTCTTAATGTTACAAAATTGATTGATCAGCAACATAATGAAACATTTCATATAATTTTTGGCCTATGACAAATTTGATTGAAAGTCATCTTAATGTTACAAAATTGGATTGATCAGCAACACAATATTGAAACTCTTCATAGTTTCAGCCTATGCTAAATTTGATTTGAATGTCATCTTATAATGTTACAAAATTGATTCATCAGCAACAAAATGAAATCATATTCAACGAGGATGATGAGGTATATACTCATGCTCAATTACGGGTGTGGTTCGAGTGCCGGGTGCAGTAGGAGCTCTCACATGTCCAACCATTGAAACCTGAAGGGCTTCTTCTTCATAGGCTCTCCTCTCCATCTCCACTATTCTTGATCTCTTCTTCACCCTAACAAGCATTGCCACAAGAAGAAGGCCTAAAAGAAAAGCACCCAAAGCGGCACCAATAGTGCTCCCAACCGCCACTTTCCACCTACTTAAGGGCTTATTCCTGAACTGATCCGGCGGCGAGTACTCCACAACCAAGCCAAAATGGCCATGCCTCTTTGCAACACAAACAAGTGGTGTTGAAGGGTTTGGTGCTTTTGCTAGTGTCATTCTCCCATCACCTTCAAAGCTAGCACACAAGGGCTTGACCCCATCTTCTTGGTTCATCTTTGTGGCATTGGTGAAGTCAATTGTCATAGGCGTTTCTCCAGCCACAATCCCAAGCTGAAAAGGGTTGCTTGACTTTGCATCTTCATCAGCATTGTAAGCTAGGAGTCCCACAATTGGAGACACAAGCTGGTACCCAGAGAGATCATAGTTAGCATAGTATATAGAAGACCAATTGTACCCCATGTTTTGTCTTATCAACATGACCCTCTCAATACATGGATGCACAGTTACACCAGTACCAAGATGGAATTCCTTTAGGTGTGCACCATACCTTCTCAAACTGCCACATCTGAACCTCACAGCATCAATTCCAATGCCTGAAAGATTTGCTGGTAAGCTCACTGATTGTGGTATTGCTGTCCTAAAGTTCTTGTCCAATGCCTTGAACGTGTGATCTCTTATGATGAGGTCAAGAACATGAGCTGATTTGACACCCTCCTGAGCATTGGATCCCGGAAATGTAAACGACACCCAGGAAAATACCATCAGAATCAGGCCAAAAACAGAGCCCATGAGACAAAAAGAGCCAAGATTGTAACCAAAGTTTTGAATTGCGGTCCCAGTCACGGTTGCAGTTTCGTCGCGATCCTTGATATTGCGTAAAATTACAGACAAATGTGGCTGATGAGACCACAATTTAGACTTGATTTGAAAATTCTTAATGTTGTGGCCGCTGAAATTACGGTCGTAGTAGACCGTATTTTCAAACCTTGATTATAACACTAACAATGTGTCAAGCTGAAATTCCTTTTTCTGATATTCTCTAGCTACAACATCAAACAGGAAGCATTGATGATATTTATTTTCCTAAGGCAAGACTATGGCTAAATCACGAATTTTACTTCTTTTATTTTTTTCTACGGAATGAGTCTCAAAGAAGAAAGATTGTAGAGTGGTAATAGATGAGAAGGTTAAGGGTAGTAGTAGTACACACCAGTTCACGGAAATGGAAAATGATAAAGCAAAGTACTTGTTCTGCTTCTTGGAGATGTTCCCTCAGCAGAACTCACATACGCTGTTCCTGTCAAAAGGACTACCTCTTGTAGTGATGTAAGTGGCACAATCCAATTCAAGGACCATAAGGAAAACAATAAAATAAAAAATTATAAAAAAAGGATAAAAAAAAAATATTGAACCTAAAGGAACAGGAGAAAAAAAAAAACCGTTGTCCATCTATCTATCTACCTGTGAATGTGGTATTGCGAATTAAAGAAAAGGGGTAAGAAGAAATGATTCTTGAGCGTGGAATGATGATGACACTTCATGGTGAAATAAAGCAAAATGGCAAAAGAATTAAAAGGGGTTGGAGGGAGAGGGGTTTAAGCGTGCTGAAAAATGAAACTAAAGCATTTCTTGTTGTGCATGGGGTCCAATAACACTAATTGTGTTTGGTGTAACATGCCATGTCCCCCACTTGTAGCACTCAATGGGTTTAATGTTAGGCATACCATACACATGAACATGACCTTTCCCACAGTGAAAAATATAAAGGCCTTTTCATTTTATTTTTTTTAAACTTAGAAACCCAAATTTCAACATATGGGTCAATGTTAACTGATCATGTTTGTGACAAATTATTATATGATTGGACACACAATTAAACAGTTAAATTAATCAAGCCATGATTTGGTAGTGCCAATTCAGCCATCACCCATCCATTAAAAGGTGTACTACAGGTATGTACAGACCATTAATTTAGTGATCCCATCGATATAGAATATAGACTTAGAACTTGATTAGTATAATTTAATAAAATAAGCACAGGCCTTAATTATCTAGCATGCTTTTGAAAGGAAGGCACGTTATACATGACTTAGCCTTCATCCGCGCATAATTAATTTAGAATATTTAGACAATTTGGACTTACCCCATTGATATTCAACCTAACAAGAACTAGAATCTACAAAGAAAGAAAAAGGTCAAGGATTTCAAATTTTGGATTTGGCTCGAAGACTTCATGATTACTCATATTAAATTTTGGTTAAAATATATTTTTAATTCCTAATAAATATTTGAATTTTGTATTTATTTTTTGATAAAAAAATCTCTTTACAATAATTCTGTAATAAAATAACATTATCATTTTGGTCTTTAATACTTTTTTAATCGCTGATAAATTAATAAATTTTATATTTATTTTTTGATAATTTTTTTTCATTTGATATTTGTCTTTTTTAAAAGAATTAATAACAAATGAAAAATAAATCATCAAGAAACAAATACAAAATGTATTAATTTATAAGGATTAAAAAATGTCAAGAACAAAAAAAAAATATTATTAGAAAACAAACACAAAATTTAACTATTAAAAATCACAAACATATTTTATCCTTAAATTTTTACTCAAACATTCGGTATCAAAAGAAAGATTAGATGATTTAGGAACAAATTTAACGAATAGTTTTCCAAACTCAATTTAAACTTGTGTTTACTTTTACAGGACATTTAGGCTTGTAAGATACACAAGCATCACACCAATGGCAATTGCTTCATGCACCCTTTTTTTTTTAACTACACCTCCTTGTATTCATATATCCCAAGATTACACTCCATGGAACCTATGTCTGAAAGTCTCCTCTGCCCCTCCATGGGTTCACTATTTGTTGCTCTACGTCGTAGTTGTTTGAGGTAAGTTCCAAGATTTTCTTTTGGCATTTGGCTATAATCCCAGATTGGAGAATCCAAAGTACACAAAAAATAATACACTTTTGGATTGTCCATTCTTAAATTATGCATACCTAGTTCCAGAATATGCATAATTCCAGAATGAACAATTTGAAATTGCATTATTTTTTATGATCCGGATTTCATAATATGGAAATATTTATTTATTTTACTCCGGATTGCATACTTTGAAATAGCCTTTCCTTTGTTTTTCTTTTTATTATGCGGAATTGCGGATTACATAATCCACATAAGAGTCTTCTACCTATCATGAGAAAAGTAATCCTGATGTCCACATGTCACTTCCTGAAACTCTTACTTTTCCGCTCATTCCCTCTCCATACAACTCCCGCATCTCCTCAAGTTTCCTCCCTTTTATTTTCTCTCTCTCTTTTTTTTTTCTCTCTTTTGTTTCTTCTTCTTTAACTTTTCTTCGTACATTTCCCTTTACCTGAAAATCCATATCCGATTCATCTAACATTCTACACAAATCCATGCACGAATTTCTTCTCTTCATTCACTCAACACTATTCTTCTTTTTCTTTCCAAAAATCTTTCCTTTTTCTTCATAGAAATCATCCATGTTGATATTGAACTTTCTAAGATGATTTTTTAAAATTAATGTAGTTTTTAATTTTCTTTTAATATTCATTTTGTTTTACAGCTAACTGAATTTGAAATTTAACAAAAATAGAGTCATGGAACTCCTCAAGTGTTAACAGTGGTGGCCATAGTATTCAAGTTAAAGTCTTGATTGAAATTCACAAGAATAACCATATGAAACACAAATTGCATACTTAAAAAAATTATGCACAAAATTAAGAAGAATGGTAGTAGCTGGTTGAGAATAAGCTTGACGATTCATTCACACTAAAGCCATATTCTGCTATGAAATATTAAATGTGTAGTGGGAATACATAACTAAACTGACGAGGTCTATGGTGCGAAACTGAAACTACTTTCGCACCCTACGAAAGTTTGGAAAAAAGCAACTTGTGATTGTTATCCGTTGGATATGAAGATTAAAATATTTAATGGTTGGGATGTGTGAAGGGTTACCGGTTGATAGAAGAACCATGTCAAAAAAATAACGAATGAATCGCGTCTGTCGGATTGAAATATTAAAAAATTAAATGGTTGAGATCTGTTGAGGGTAGGGTAATGGGTTGTAACAAGGAAGAATGCTCCAGTTTCCCCTTTCGCGAAAAGTAGAACCTTGCATGCCCTAGTAGAGGTGGCAATTTTGCGATTGAAGTAGAGTCGTGTCTTTGTTCAGCACTATTGAGTAGAGCATTGGCTTGGTCGTGGTAAAACTATCGAAGGTGAACGTTGTGTTCGTTGAGCAGGATTGAAAGAGAAGACGAAAGAAAACCGAGGTTGGGGGAGCTTCGGGGCCAGATCCACAACTAACATTGAGGGTTTCGTCCTACGACGTCAAAAACCTCAAGAAGGGTAAGGCTTAGTCATGAACAAATAGCACTTTGAATGTCGGGTTTGGCTTACCGTCGTGTTTGGGTTTTAACGTTTGTTTTACTTTGTTCGGTGTTGGTTGGTGATTGGTGATGCAAATGGCAAGCACGTCAGGGTTAAGGCAGTTGTGAGGAGTCATGTAAAATCTGGTCATCGCTTCGAGGAAGTCCGTATTTGGTGAAGGTATTTCCACTCTTTTATCGGTTTTTATTGTTAGTGTTGCAGTTTGTTCAATTGTCCCTGTTAGTTATTTTTTCGTTGTTATATTGGTGTTTTGATTGATTTTCATTTTGTAAAATGGTTTGCCTCAATGTTGTTCTGTGTTGTTATGTTATGTGTTGTAGTTTTGAATATGCATGTGGTCTGTATGAGCAGTAGTTTTGCAATATAGGTGTTAGTTTGCAAGGTGTGGATTTTGAAAAATGGGGGATTTGGATGGAGAAATTTTTAAGGAAAAGGAAGATTAAGTTAGTTGTATGATGTTTCTATGAATATGGGATGATCTCGATGATTAACCTTGTTGAGTTGACATGTTCGTGGAACAAGCTGAAGAAGTGCAAGAAGTGGAACAAGTGATAAATTTATGAATAGCCTTTTTCAATCCTTTGGAACATTTGGTCATTCATGTAATTTGACATGTTTTATGTGGTAATTGTTGTAATATAGAGTTGCACATGATGTCTATTAGTATTTATGATATTAGGCCGTGGTTGCTATTACAGTGATGGAGATGTGAAAAGAGTTGTCATTGGGGCTGAAATTGTGGTAAGCAACTCTTGTTTAAAAGGTGTTGTTGTCCTCTGTAAACGGCGTCATGGAAAGGAGTTCGTCCTCGTACACCTCTGAGGCCCGCAATTGTGTGTTTTGTCTCTGTAGCGTAGAGGCTCCACTAGTGACATTGTGGACTGAGAAAAATTCAGGGAGGCATTTTTATGGTTGTGGTCTATACAAGGTAAGGAATATTAATTTGGTAGGGGTTATGTTATGTGTTAATTGTTGATTGTTTTTTGTTATGTTGGGCATGCAGCATACAGGTAGGAAAGGGTGTAATTTTTTTCAGTGGCATGATCCAGTTGGCAACAATCGTCAAAAGAAGATCATTGTAGCCTTGATGAAGGAGGTTGATGAATTGAAGTTGAGGGAAAAGGATTTGCAAAGCAGGATGAGTGACATGAAGATGAAGGAAAAATTTATATGGATTGTATTGGTTGTTTGTTGGGTCTGTATTTGCTTGTTAGTGTGTTTAATGGAGTTAAAGTCACCAATGAGGAGCCAGGGGCAATTCATATTAGCATTGATACTATTCAGATTCATCCAAAGAGATCTTCTTGCCATAATGGAGTGAAGACCATAGATGAAAGAAACCTGAAGGCGCTTGGCAGTGGTTTTACAATCAATAGCACAATGAATCAATTGGGCATTTGACTCTAAAACAGAAAGATGAATCTTATCTTGCTTCCAGAGGATAAGAATTCTGCTAGCATTATGAGAAGCAAAGTTATGGGTGAAGTGCCAGTCACTAAACTTTCTTCTCATGATTTCCTCAACTGAAGCCTTATTCAACTTTGTTTCCAACATAGCCATGACGTTAATTTCCTTGCAGCGAAGGAAGTTCTGCATCGCATGATGCTTCAGAGGAAAATTAAAGCCTCTGATGTTCCAAGAGGCAATGATCATGGATTCGGACGGGAAGAAGCCTCCTCGACCCTAGTTACAGCTTTATGATTTCTTCCTCTTTGAACATCAGTTTGCATATCCTCAATACGGGTTGTCTTTATGAGTGACACTTTTTTACCTTTTTTCTGGTGCTTTGTTTTCACCTGAACAAACCCCTCTTCTATAGGATCATCCAACTCAGTGTTCCCTGTTTCTTTGAGGTCAAAAGAATTCTGAAGGACAGGAACATGATTTGCAACCAGAACATGTTTTCTGTGAGGAGGGACAGACAGATTAGTCTGGACATTCTTTGGATTATCAGAGGGGCCTGCTGTATTGGTATGTGGGGGCATTGCTGAATCACCCACTTGTTGCTGGTCCAAGATGGGGCAGGCTGTGATGAGAACAGGCTTATTTGCAGTGAAAGTTTTACAATTAGTGAGGCGGTGCCCAATCATCTTGCAGTGAGTGCAAAAAGAATGTCTATTTTCATACTCAATCTTTTGCACAAAAGTCTTCCCTGTAGGAAGTCTAAATCGCACTTCATCGATGAGCTCCAAAGAAGCATCAACCTCAACTAAAGCTCTAGCAAAAGAAATAGACCCCTTAGAAGCAGTAAGATGGTCAGATCGAATGGGCGAACCAATCTTGGACAGGATTTTCCCTAAGGCTTGAGGGTTCCAAAGCTCCAGAGGTAGATTTCTGAGTTTAACCCAGACAGGGATCTTGCTGAGCTCTTCATTGCCAAAGTCAAAGAATGCTGGCATAACCTTCAGTAGTTGGGGTCTTTGAAATATGAAGTAAGGGCTTGCAGAGAGGACTTGGTTCAGATCGTCCTCAGACTCAAATTTAAACACCAGCCAACCACTTTCATGAGCTGAGTATGAAAACTTGACTCCCCATTTTTGGCAACAATCCAGCAGAGCTTTCTTTCCTGGGAATCGACCAGCCACATAGCCAATAAGGCTATGTCCCCAAGCCTCTTCCAGGGGTTGCAAATCTGTTTCTTCCAACAGCACTTCATCATCAGAGGGTGGAGGGGAGAACTTCATTCCAAAACCTTTGGAAGGACTTCTGTTATCTTTGAATAGATTAACCCAAGGAGTGGGAGCCTTATTGTCATCTAACTGCGGTGATGACTTAGAGCCACAGGAGTGAGATGAATCATCATTAGTGGTTGAATCATTGTCCCCTAAGGTGCAAGAAAGCTCTGGGGAAGATTCAGATTCAGCACTGCATTGCGACAAATTATCAAACACTTGGTGTGTGACATCATCAGTTTTTGCAGAACTTGTCCCTGTCTTTCTTACGAGCACCTTGCCTACAAGATTATCCTGTGAAGCAGTATAAGCATTCTGATTTGCTTGGACAACATCCAAGCAACCAGCCAGACCAGAAGTAGCAGATGTTTGGGATTTACCTGAACCTGAGGTAGTACCCTTCACCATAATTTGCTTTGCAGCTGAGTGCGATTGACGACCCTTGTTCTTCCCCATCAAGAGCAGTTCAAACTGGTAACTATTTCATAGCCCAAGATGAGAAAAAGTGATAGGGCACGCGATTGGAAAACACAAGGAAAAACTTTAGAAACCGAGGCAGTTAAAACTTCCTAGGATCAAAGAAGGAACCCCAACGTTTGTAGATAGCAAAAACCCACTCCGTCAGTAGCCAAGCCACTGGGCAACACCCAAGGACGGAAGGAACCTAGGTTATGGCTTCTTGATGAGGGGTTTCTACACTAGAATTAGTGCTTGTTAGTGTGTTTATTATGTAGCAAAGGAGTGTAATTTGATGGTGTAGCAGGGGGGAATGTAATTTGGCAAATGGTTATTGGTTTTTTGTAATGTGCACACTGTAATTGTGGAATTTTTGAATTGGAATGTTAATGAAAGAAGATATAATGGGTGTTAAAATTTGTTAATGTTGTGAATGGAATATTTATTGGGCAGACTGACATAGGAATGGTGATATATTCCTTAATGATGATATATTCATTTGTGATGAACCGGAAATCCTAATGTTATTGTTACTGTTAAGAAATTTGTGTTGAAATCAATCATTGAGGGGCAGTTACTTACATATAAGTCGATGTAATTGGAACATTTGAGGTTGTCATTTGAGTTGTGTTAGAGGAATTATTGAAGAACAATGTTATCATTAAGTAAGTAACATACCCCAGTGGGCAGCGGGTCGTCACGATGAAACATAAGCATTTTTTATTATTTGGGTTAATAAAAAGTTAGGGGGAGGAGAGGCTGGCCCATTCGAAAGGACAAGGCATCTGTAGCTTAAGAATTTTAGGAAAAGCACTTCAGCCATCTATAGGTGAACTTGTCCCTTTGCCATAATACCGACTAAGTAACTAATATGTGTAGATAGTAGTCAATAAATATATTTTTTAATAAGAACATAGTTTTGTTAAATTTTAATATTTATAGATAATAAAAATCTGTACTTCTACTATCAATCAATAAAAAATCATGATAATTGTGACTTTTTATATAATTATTATAAAAAGTTTATATGGTATTTATATACTGATGTACCATTAAGAAATTTGTGGGTTGTTAATTTGTAGAGTTGTGAAAGTTGGTAAGAATGGGTAGTTCAAAAAACTTCAATAACATGGCAGATATATGAAATTTGGAACAGTTGACTTGGGCCCGATGAATGAAAAGAAAGCTATAGTTATATTCCACTTAAACCATTATACATTTGAATGTATATTAATTGTTTTTTTAGAGCAGACATAAATAAAAGGTAATGTGCAAATAACAATAGATCCAATATTGATAATATATTTAGTGTTGAAAGTGAAATAAGCAAATTGTTCAGGAAAGTGAAAAAAATCCACAAGTTAAAGTACATAAAATGATTTTAATAATCCCAATTTTTGTTGTGGCGGATGACAATTTCCCATATTTTATCTTTGGTCCTATAATAGAAGGAGACCTCATCGTCGTGTGAGAAATCACTATCCATGAGGAATTGATACCATGGTTGTGCAACATATCTCTGGCTCATTCCAATGCGAAGGACAACAACATTCCACTGTAATGGAGGTCCAATTCTTCTCAGGATGGTCACGTGTTTACCACAGGCATTAACATGTGTCATCACACAATTTGGAAGTCTCTGGAGGGCAGAAAAAACAGTGTCATATATAAGCAACAATTTGTATAAAGAAGTTGGAACAGGTTGTCATGGTTACCAGCGGTTCCGGTGCAACAAGCATTGACTATGTAATTTCAATTGTCCAAATATGCTCTCTTGAGAAGAGGCAAGGCCTTGCACAGCTCTGGTGTTGTAGTGATGGAATGAAATAAAGGTCAAAAGTGGAGGTGTTTTCGCATGCCAATAATTTAATGGTCACAGATTCAAAAATTTGTAAATCTTTTCTGAAGAGCTTTAGTCCATTGGCAAAGTAGACATTTTGTCGATGTTATCTTAGTCTGATATAGAACGTTGTTCCATCATATCTAAACCGGACAAGCCTAGGGTATACTGGCCACTGTTGGTGGTAAAAAGAAGGCACTTCTATGGTGTCCTGCAAAAACCCATAGTGAGAAAAAGTAAATCAGATTATGCATATTAAAGAACAAAAAAGAAAAAAAAATTGGGCTTATAAGATAACCGTATCATTGTGGAATGGTGTTGTGAACTGCATGATTAAGGGTTTTGTGTTAAGTAGATATTGAATCTGCAGTGAGATAGAGCGCAATAATTATAACTAAGTATGTAAAAATATGTGGACAATGACAATAACAAAATGAACTTAATGAGGCTATCATGCAATGAGTAAAAGCAAATAGGTGTGAACTCAAGAAATTGCAAATTTCAACAGTGTTTTTACAACCTTAAATGCTCGTATAATATTGTGGATGAAATGTTGATGGTTAAATTTGTTGTTAAGTTGGCAGGTAATATAAACTATATTTTGGAGTTGAAGGTTTTGATACAGACAGGCTACTCCGATAAAGTGTCATTCGATTGGAATACAGAGTTTTGAATAACAACAGAAAAGTGTAGGTCAACGATATTCATATATGGTGTAAATTAAACTAAAGTGTAATTAATTTACATATGAACTACATCAGTCCTTCAATGTTGGTCAGTGAAAAATTAGAAAAAACATAATGCTATCTAGTAGGGATCCTAGCAGGAGTGCATTAGATTGAATCAACATGCATGAATGGAATATTGCAAATGTAATATCAAAGAATAGAAGAAACACCGGAAAAGAAGATTGTTTTTTTGTGGTGTGGCAGTGAAAGCTTAACAAAAGTAAATTTGCAACAGTAAATTATATATTGTTTGGTTTTAAATTTAGAAGTGAATGTTGATAAAACAATTATTGAGTCAAAAGATATGGATGAATGCATTGAAAAGATGAACTAAACAAGAAGTTCAGGTTCATAACAGAATAGCAGAAGACAAGACGAACACCTAACCATGTACTGACAACACCGATCGACACATAAAAACTTCGATTAACATATTAAATAGAAAAGAAATGGACAAGGTAAGCCAGTTATTCATTTTAAACTTGCCTTGCTTGTAACAGATGAAGAGTCTGAACTGACGTTTGTGTTGGTCGACTCGGCCCATGCATCTGAACTGATGGTTGTGTCGGTTGAGTTCAAAGATGGGTCTGAA
Organism: Glycine soja; assembly: GCF_004193775.1. NCBI lineage: Eukaryota > Viridiplantae > Streptophyta > Magnoliopsida > Fabales > Fabaceae > Glycine > Glycine soja. Next base: position 15,337,523 of record NC_041005.1, read on the forward strand.
CTCATGGTGGCTGCCGTTTCAGTTTTTTTCCCAAAGGAATGGGGCGTGGATGTGTGCTGTGTGAAGAGAAATGTTTTTTTTGGGCACGTGTGGGTGAGTTAATGGTTCGTGAAAAGATGTAGGTGGGGGAATATGAAGGAACCTGGGAATCATGGAGTTGTGGTGGTGCAGGCAGCTGAAGTGTTTTCTTTTTTTTTTTGGTAATGGCTACCAAATTTTGTTGTAAAGTTAATGTGTATTAGTTGTTTAAATTCCAATAGAATGAAAAACATTAAAGAAACAAGTATACGTAAATAATAACAATAACAACAACAACAACAATAATAATAAAAATAATAATAATAATAATAAAAAACATGCATTTCATCTTTATTAATTAAAATAATTGAAAGATTTTAAAATTATTTGTTTTTGCATGTACATGTTTTACATAGTTTTAAATATTATTTTGGTTATGTTTGAAATACGTTGAGGTTGGTTAAATTAATTTAATATTTTTGTTACATGTAATGTCGACTGAGGCAATTATTTAGAAACGAATTTAATTTATGAAAATATATGAGTTTCAGGGGAAAATATGAATGAAGCATCCATAAAAACCAAATAAAATGGCAGTACAAAAAATCATAAACGTCGTTTTAATAAAAGCAAAATAGAAGAACCTGTACGTTCAACGATGTTAACTTGTTCGACAAGTTGTTTGGTAAAACCCACGTTGCTGTAGCCTGTTACAAAAATTAAAGCACAAGTCCACAACAAATCAGAGCAATGATACACAAATAAGGCTAGCCAAAATGGCATAAAATAAAATGAAGATGGAAGCCCTCAGCAACTTTTAAAGTCAACCCAAAAGAAAACCAAAAAGTGGAAGTGAAGAGGACACCAAAATGAACAACAAACATTGGAAACAGAGGAGATAATTCGTGGGGTAATGACACAAACGAAGGAAGCAACAACCCCTATAAGCATTGAAATAAAGAAGCGACATATGTAACATTGTTTGATATTGTGCAAACTTTAATTACAGCAAGGGGTCAAAACTTAATGAGTGCATTACAATGCCTCATGGACAAAGATTGACAGAGAACCAGTTTCGTAAATTAAAGTAGGTCATAGTCCATAGATAATGAAACCAAAGTAGGTATAACATTGTTGTGGCCAATGTCAGTTTCATTGGTGGTGTCATCTCTTTGTTGACCTGCAAATGTGGTCTTGCACATGTCTGTCATGGCCTACATTTTATAATGAATATTTTATAATAATGCCTTTCATATGCAATATTAAACATATATTAAATGATTGGCCATGCTGTTGACCACAAAAAATTTGTAAAAAAAAATATACCGATCCTTACCCAAAATGAGTAAAATAAAAAAAGATATGGATCCTCAATGTTTTCCATGAATAGAGTCATGCCAAGTGCGCTCTGTATTTGTAATCAACTCTGCTTTGTACTGGTTGTGTGTCCCTAAAAGTAGGACCATTGCCACCTTCATTCTAACGGCCTTTTCATCTAGTTGCAGTTTTATGTCATAAATTAGGACAATTATTATGTACATTATGGACTACATGAAACCAAATATGAGGTTTGTATAAATATGTTAATAAAAGTTAACAAATTTGATTAACATTTCGAACATTCTTACCACTCCATGCAAGAGAGTCACAAATGACTCCTCCATTTGCATTCATTCTAGGACCCATAATGTTGACTTTTCACTGCAATTAACCAATAACCATATTTTGCATTTCAATTTTTCTGAAATATAACATCAATTTATAGTGAATGAGTTATGTTTATAAAATTCACCTGGATCCATAATTAGGTATTGCCCTGGGTTCCATAATATCCCAGTTATCCATTCTAGCAAATCCAAAAATTAAATCTTCTGTTTCAAACACACTTTCCAAAACATTCAGCATCGCATTGGCCTGTTTATACACACACACACACACACACACACACACACACACACACACATACATATATTGTGATGGTTAGTCAATGCACATATGAAAATGTCATTAATTTGATAATTAATAAATTGAAACAATATAAACAAACCATGATTTTAATATGATCTTTCCGAACATATGTCGTTTGACTTGTCAGGTCACAATCGAGATGATATATTTTTTTTCCAGCCAAGTCTATGACCATCAGATACCAATGATCCATATTTTCAAGAATGGGTATATATATCTGAACAAAATAAAATATGATTAAATTAATATATACCCCGTAATAATAGTAATTACTTTTTGTTCCGTGCGTCAAGCGCGAACATCATTTTAGTTTCATTACAAGTATTTGTATACAATTATTTACATTTTTCCCCTTAATGATCAGTTGCATTGACTTGAAAACATTATTTACCAGCTTTAAGTTTGCAAATAAAGGCATCCAATCCTTTCCATAATGCAGCATGACTGTTTCCATGGGAGTCCCATCAATTACATCCACCTGTAATCAAATTCAAAGGGCAGTTTTTGCAATTAATTACAAAAATTAAAAACATTAATTAATATTTGTTTTGTATTAAATTACCACATAATGTATCGCATACCACAAAAGCTGGGGGCATACACCAAACACTCCTAGTGCGGTATAATTGGCTGTAAGCAACCTTCAGAGCCATGAAGAGTATAATCTGGCAGCAATTGCATAACAAATTTTGAAACATAAAGTGTGACGCCAATTTGTAGCCTAACATACAATAGGATAGTTTCGGCACAAACAACCATATACCTCCTCCCTAATTGGCTTATTGGGACACAACGACTAAAAGTGGGCTCGTGTGCCCAAGTTATTTCCTAAGCCAAACAAAATTTCGTTGCCGCTAATATAAAGATGCACAAAAAAAACAATTTTAGTTGTCAACATCGAACAAAGAAATACCCATGGCCATGAATATATATCAATCATAAGTTATGTAATTTTTATGAGTAACACTTGACCGCACGTACCTCGGGTCCACTTTAGGGTTGAATGTTAGGAATTTTATAATTCCTAATTAATTAATATGGGTTACATATTATATTATAACATTTATATTAGTTATTTACATTTAAATGGGTTCAATATAAAGTGATCTATTTGAGTGAGCCCATTAGACTGCCAACAGATAATTGATATGGGCTTAATGAGCGGAAACCAGTTTGGCCCATTAGGGGATAATGGGAACCCTAATAGGTTTAAAACATAAGGCATGGTTATGGTCCCCAATATACCAAATCAACAAATAGTTTCTCCTCCCCCCATCTGAAGAGAAAACGAAGGTCCCATAAGGAAGAAGGTGATTTGGTTGAGGAAGGTCATTAAACCAATTGTTCATGACCATTGTCAGATTCCGCTGCGTGTTAATCAAGTTCTATGGATCCAGATATTCCTTAAAACCTCTTGATAATATGACGTAATGTGTTTTGGTGCTCATTTGGTATTGTATATGGTTTATTGAAAATTCCCAACAAGTGGTATCAGAGCCACCATTACTGTTAGATTATTGGGATTTAAAGCTTTGTTTGATATGTATTATATCTGGATCATTTTAGTTATATGAACCCTAATTTTATTTTGGAGAGAAACTATTTTGATCAATAAAATTGTAAAACTCCTAAGTTCATCTGTTACGGCCATAAAGTTTTTCTCCTCTTTAGAATTAATAAAAGGCCTCTACATTTGATTTATGGGATTGTACAATTTTTTTGTTTTGTTTGTGTTGCATCTGCAGGCATATTATTCTATTTGGGATAAAGGTTCTACGTATCTGGTGCTGGCATTTAGTACGTGACACAATTTCATAAATATTTTTTTTTGGGCCAACAATTTTTTTTATGAAACGGTGATCAGCTGATAATTTATGTTATTCATGTTGTTGGTATAAATTTGTGATAGTATCGTGATATGTTTGTTTCGGGTGCGTAATTAGTTTACCATGATGTAGTTTTTCAAACATTTACTGCTATCACAATTGGGTGCAAATTTAACCATTACAGATCCTTTCCATTTGATTGTGTGTCCAGTAATTTTAATTAAATTGATTGAACCATTATGTTGTCAAAGTAACCTCTATTGTGTAAATTGATTTAATTAAATTGCATGGATGTTAGTATGGAATTATTTATGCGAATTGTGTTCGGCCCAAAGGAAGACGCAATTTGGCCAAATAATAACATACCTGCGATGATAAATATGTGACAATTATTAAGTTTGTTTTCATGAGAATAATAGTCGGTCCAAAGAAAGGCTATTATTTGTCAGAACTAATTGTTAATATTTGATCATTGCATTGAGAGTACCAATTACAAATTAATTTCTCTGTCCAAAGACTAGAATTAATGTTGTGCTAGGTATCTTGTGATGGATCTGTTATGGGAAATACTTGCATGTTTTGTTATATATACTTTATATGACTTGCTTGATTATTTGTGAACATGTTATTATTTTGTTCTCTCTTTAGTTAATATTACCAGTGCTGCAAATGTTACTGCCCAAGTGAATTCTATCCCAATGCTAAATGGGACAAATTTTAAGGTCTAGAAGGAAGCCATAGAAATTGTTCTTGGCTGTATGGATTTGGACTTGCCATTGAGGACGGAACGACCCATTTCCACTCCAGAAACCTCTAATAAGGTAAAAATTGAGAAGTGGGATAGGTCCAACCGAATGTGCCTTATGATCATGAAGCGCTCTATTCCAGAGGTGTTTCGAGGCTCTATTTTTGAGGGTCAAAGTGCAAAGAAATTCCTTGAGGAAATTGAGCAATACTTTGCCAAAAATGAAAAGGCGGAGACGAGTAACCTTTTGGCCAAACTCATCTCCATGAAGTATAAAGGCAAAGGAAACATAAGGGAGTACATTATGGAGATGTCCAATCTCGCATCAAAACTCAAGTCACTTAAGTTAGAGCTTGGTGAAGACCTGCTCGTGCACTTGGTTTTGATCTCGCTTCCTGCACATTTTGGGCAATTCAAAGTGAGCTATAACACTCAGAAGGACAAATGGCCCCTTAATGAGCTTATATCTCACTGTGTGCAAGAGGAGGAGAGGATGTAGAGAGATAGGACTGAAAGTGCTCACTTGACTTCGACCTCTCAGAATAAGAAAAGGAAAAAGGCTAAGGGTGCTGCGGAAGGGACTTCTCAGCAAAAGAAGCAAAGTAAGGATGAGAAATTTACTTGTTACTTCTGCAAGAAATCGGGACACATGAAGAAAGAGTGTCCCAAGTATGCCACATGGCATGTGAAGAAAGGTAAATTTCTTACTCTAGTTTGTTCAGAAGTTAATTTGGCTTTTGTACCTAAAGATACTTGGTGGGTAGATTCTGGTGCTACTACTCACATAAGTATGACTATGCAGGGTTGCCTGTGGAGCCGACTACCAAGTGATGATGAAAGATTCATCTTTGTGGGTGATGGCAATAAAGTTGCAGTGGAAGCTATTGGAACTTTTAGATTACAGTTAAAAACTGGATTTTATTTGGATTTGTTTGAGACTTTTGTTATACCATCTTTTAGACGGAATTTGATTTCTATTTCTAGTTTGGACAAATTTGGATTTTCTTGTTCATTTGGAAATAATAAAGTTAGTCTCTACCAAAATTCAAATATGATTGGTTCTGGTTTTTTAATTGATAATCTTTACATGCTTGATGTTGTTAGTTCCTATAATGAAATACTGCAAATAAGTTCACATGGTACAAAACGAAAATTAAATGAGAATTCAGCCACCTTATGGCATAAGCGTTTAGGCCATATCTCTAAACAAAGAATTCAGAGACTTGTGTTGGATGAAATTCTTAACCCTTTGGATTTATCAGACTTTGAGGTCTGTATTGAATGCATAAAGGGAAAACGAACAAACATAAGGAAATTAGGTGCCGAAAGAGCTAAAGACGTCTTAGAACTAGTGCATACATACATTTGTGGTCCTTTTCCTACAACCTCTTGGAATGGGCAACAATATTTCATTACGCTCATAGATGACTACTCTAGATACGGTTACCTATATTTGTTACATGAGAAATCCCAATCCCTAGACGTTTTTAAAACTTTCAAGGCTGAGGTTGAACTTCAACTTGGAAAGAAAATTAAGGCTATCAAATCTGACCGTGGTGGTGAGTACTATGGCAGATATGATGGATCAGGAGAACAACGTCCAGGACCTTTTGCGTTGTTCCTCAAAGAGTGTGGAATTGTTCCGCAATACACTATGCCGAGCAAACCCAGCATGAATGGTGTAGTAGAACGAAGAAACCGAACTCTTAAGGATATGGTGAGAAGTATGATTAGTCATTCCTCTTTGCCAGAGTCACTTTGGGGAGAAGCCTTAAAGACTGCAGTTTACATCCTTAATAGGGTGCCAAGTAAAGCAGTTAATAAAACCCCTTATAAACTTTGGACTGGTAAAAGGCCAAACATTAAACATTTGCACATTTGGGGTTGTCCAGCTGAGGCACGGCCTTATAGGCCATATGAAAGAAAGCTGGACTCAAGAACAATTAGCTGCTATTTTGTTGGCTATGCTGAACGCTCTCGGGGCTATAAATTTTACAGTCCCACCTTAAGATCCTTTTTCGAGACAAGAAATGTGAGATTTCTGGAGGAAGTTGAGTTTGGGAAGGAAGAGAACATAAGGAATGTTGTCTTTGAGGAAGAACCTGTTATTTACAGTGATCAAGTCCTCATACCTATTACTGTTCAAGACACAACTCCAGTAATAGAAGACAATGTTCAAACTATTGACATTGTTCCGGAACAAGACAACAATGAGGTTCCTCCTCAAATACCTTTAGAGCAACTTCAACAACCTCAAGAAGTGTAATTAAGGAGATCCATTAGAGAGAGGAGAAATACAATCTCAAATGATTATATTATATTTCTCCAAGAACATAAGGATGGTGTTGGTTTAACAGAGGATGATCCAATCAACTTCTCTCAAGCTATGCACAGTTCTAACTCTCAAAATTGGATTGATGCCATGAAGGATGAGATGAAGTCTATGAATGACAATGAATTTTGGAATCTAATCGAATTGCCTGAAGGTGTGAAACCTATTGGTTGTAAATGGATATTTAAAATCAAGAAGGATTCAAAGGGTAATATCGAGAGATATAAGGCTCGTCTAGTTGCTAAAGGCTTTTCTCAGAAGGAAGGCATTGACTATAAAGAAACCTTTTCTCTAGTATCTTTAAAGGATTCTTTTGGTTAAATTGTGTAATTTTAAGAAAATTTGTGTAATTTTAAGACCTCCCATTTATTGTATTAAATTGTCTTGTATTTTTTGTTAAATTGATTGAAACAACATGTTGTCAAAGTAACCTCTGTTGCGTAAATTTATTTGATTGAATTTACATGGATGTTGCATGAAATTATTCATGTGAATTGTGCTCGGCCCAAAGGAAGACACAATTTGATAGAATAATTACATGCTTGCAATGGTAAACATGTGGTGATTATAAATAGTGTGATTTTCCATGTGAATAATGAAATGTTCAAAGACAATCATTATTTGACCGGAATAATCATCATATAAGTTTTCCATGTGAGCAATGGAGTGTCCAAAGACAACCTTTGTTTGACAGGACTTATCACCAATGTTTGATCAATGCATTGAGAGTACCGCTTGCAGTTAGTCATTTTCAATCCAAAGATTGAGGATTAATGGTGCACTAGGTATCTTGTTTGGGTCTTGAAATTTACCATAAAGATTATTTATGCATTGCATGTTTGTTGTTCTCTTCTTTAATTGTTGTTGTTGTTGTTACTACTATGGTTTAAATTACTCATATTATGTGAATCCCAAATCTGCATGTGTAAAATTTGGAGTTTGAAATTATTTTTTTGGGAATCCTAAGGTGATATATGAGTAATCTTGGCATGTAACACTAGAAGTAGTAAAGCGCATTATGCGTTAATTGAAGAGAACAAGAAACTACCTGTTTTCATATCGAAAGTCTAGAAGTATAGAGATCATTGAGTATTCTGACTTCGATTATTTCAGAATGTTTTAATAGAAATCACTTCACATAAGGATTCACATTTGACCATGTTGGTGGAGTTAATATTTTGCTATGAGACATTATACTTGAATTTATGATTGCTAAATTATTGTAACTAGCTTGCCTGTTGTCGGCAACATTAAGTAGCCATTAGGTGTTTATTGAGACAATATCTTAGCAGTCTTGTTAAGGATTCAACCAAATAGAAGTTTGTTGACATAAAGTATTTGGTTGTTAAATAAAGAATCCAAAAAATATAGATTTGTATAGAACATATAGGAACTCATTCCATGCTAGCTGATCCACTTACTAAAGGTATGACACTAAAGTTTTTTTTTTCACGAGCACACTGCTCATATGGGTGTAATTCCTGATAATACCTTAGTTTAGTGGGAGTCTTGCTCATGTTCTATATCCTACGGTTTACAAACATTTTGTTATTTGGATTTTCTGCAGAAATAAAGTAGAAGTTTATCATTTCATTATAAGTTTGTTTGTGTGCAATATTTGTATTGCATTTTGGATTGATCTCTATAAAGAATAAAGTTTGGACTAGTTGGAAATAGACATGATTAAGATCACATTGTATGTAATTTCCATGCCGCTTATCCATATTTGATCTATGTCATCGAGTATGAGTAACAGTGGTGATCATGGTGGCTTAGTCAAGCTATATTATGATGAAAACTGCAGTGGTTTCTTGTTGCTGTATGAGATGGACCAGATTGTATAAAAGGAGTCTAAAAGTAAATAACATACGATTGCGCGCCTAAAGAATTTTGTGATATAAATGTCTAAGGTCAATATGAAGCCCAAGTGGGAGATTGTTAGGAATTTTATAATTCCTAATTAATTAATATGGGCTACATATTATATTATAACATTTATATTAGTTATTTACATTTAAATGGGTTCAATATAAAGTGATCTATTTGAGTGAGCCCATTAGACTGCCAACAAATAATTGATATGGGCTTAATGAGCTGAAACCAGCTTGGTCCATTAGGGGATAATGGGAACCCTAATAGGTTTAAAACATAAGGCATGGTTATGGTCCCCAATATACCAAATCAACAAATAGTTTCTCCTCTCCCCATCTGAAGAGAAAACGAAGGTCCCATAAGGAAGAAGGTGATTTGGTTGAGGAAGGTCATTAAACCAATTGTTCGTGACCACTGTCAGATTCCGCTGCGTGTTAATCAAGTTCTATGGATCCAGGTATTCCTTAAAACCTCTTGATAATCTGACGTAATGTGTTTTGGTGCTCATTTGGTATTGTATATGGTTTATTGAAAATTCCCAACATTGAAGACATATGCACAAACCTATGTCTCCTCAAAATTAAGATTCATGTCAACAGTTGGCTTGAAGGTGCAAGGCATATCCTGTACATGTAAAACATGTTATATAACGCAAGAGTATGGTTGAAGAAATATAACTGGTATTATTTGCAAGACCTTAGGAATAGTATGTGTGTATCCCCTACTGGAATTGGGCTGAGGCCTATGAAACATCCGGGTTGGCTTATTGCTGTTGATGTTTCCCAATGAACTTCCTTTACTGTATTGGTATCTTGAAGCATTCCAAGTAGGTTGAACTTGGTTGTCAATTTTCTGCTTCTTTGAACTCCCACTAATAGACTTATCATTGGGGAATGACAACTTTCTAGGCGGTATTGAGGAGTCCTTAACGGTTTCAGCCTGTGGCAAAACGAAATAAGTAATGTTTAATATGTAAGTGTTTGTAGTAAGGGTTAGTAAATGTTTCACCTTAGCTTTTAGTCCCCTAACATAGTTGCTCGTGAATGGCTGTTGCGGGGAGGAGTCATCCGTAGTATTTTTTTCACTGGGTCCTGACAACCTGATTGTTTTTAGAGAGGAGTAGGTGGTAGTGTTTTCGTCACGGACGAATTTGCCCTTCATTCCCCTATCTAACGGCCTTAGAAACTCATCATCATCATCATCCCCCGGGATGAAGATGGTTTCAATATTGTTCAAAGTTGCGTTCGATTTTCCGTATGCTTGGTTTGTGGTACATTTCACAGTCGGGTTGGACACCCTTTTATTCACATTTTGACAATGTAATGGTTGACGATAGACAAAAGTATTGTCATGAGTCTCACTCATTGCCACATCCTTGTCACCATCTTTCGTTGAGTCCTTGTAGTCTTGTTTAGCCAACGTGTAGATGGCCTTCAACATTGATGTGTTTGTCTTGTCAATGGCATCAAGTCTTTTTTTGTTTTGGTTTTCGATGTTTTCCATTTGTTGAGCCAAATGCTTCATGCGAATGTCAAACATACATGTGTAAATTGTCATAATGTAAGATTCGTTTATCATTAAGTCCATATTTACTTTTTTGTTTGTCATATATTTTAGTTGACATTAAAAGATAAAACTTGTTGTTTTAAACGCAAGGACAAGTTTGCACCTTTATTGCAGCAACCACATCATTCAAGGTTGCAATAGGAGATGTATCCCTAACTACCTCTTCATCCTTTTCGACAGCGACTGTTCCTGTTGGCAATGGTACCTAAGGGAAGAGAAAACCAATACAACTTCATAATCATACATGGCTACATATGAACAATGTTGTCTACCTGTAAAGAAATAAGGCAGTGAAAGGTAGATTGTGTACCTGGAAACAATGTTGTTTGCTACTTGCGTCGTTGGTCCAAAGTGATGTTTCAGCCTCATTGTCATAATTCCTTGTACACATGCAGCAACTTTCATTAGTATTATACACACAACCAACAATGGCAGTATAATGAGTTTTTTTAATTAAATAACGACAACAACATTAAACAACCAGCATGTAACTCACGCTGTGTCATGACTCGTGAACATGTCCGAATCCATGAATATAAAATTTCGAAGGTTGACGATGTTTCCTACTCAGTTGGTTGTTGTTGGTGGTTTCACTGGTTTGTTTGCATGTAGAGATATATTGTCAACGATGAAGGGGGTTCAATGATTTTGCAAAGGGACTGATGACCGAGTGTAATGCGGGTTTTTCTTAATTTTTAGCAAGTAATGGTAAATTGAAGTAAATGCAGTTGTGCCGAGGGTAGCACCAAAAGGAGCAAAATACACTTTTGCATGTAAACAATATCCCACGTCCGAAGTATCAACTTCAATCATTTTCAGAGTTAATGAATGTTAGTGCTCATTATAGTGGTTTGAGTCAGCCACTTACGACATGACACAGAATCCAACAAATAAAATTTGGAGGTTTTATTCATCAAAAATTCCATTTGTTGTTGTTTCGTAATAGTCTGATACACAACTGTAATTTAATTTTTTATTGATTAATGTTTTTAATATGTGTAAAAACAATTACCGTTGTTTTATTTTAACAAAATATAAATTAACTTTAAAAAATGTGTGTTGAGGCCTTTGGCAAGTGTACGAAATTGTCACAAGTAGTAAAGTACTCATAAGCCCGATTGTCGAATCCGCAGCTACTTTGTTTGTACTTAGGTTAATGCAAATCCAATTTTATTAAGCAAGAGAAAACAAATTTAAATTAAAGGATAAAGAAAGATAATAGATAACATAAATATTACAGATAAAAATAGAAGACAAAAATTAAAATATGATAAAGCTAAAAAACTATAAGATAAGAAAAGTAAAAGATGACATAAATAAAAGACATAAAAAAAACATAACATATGGTAATGTTCAGACCTATCATCTCCTATTTGCCTATGATGTATGATTTTATGATTTTTTTTGTTTATCAATTCAGGTGATTCTATCCTACCCATATCTGTTCATTTACTTGCCCTTGATGGCTCACGATAACAATCCTATTTTACCCATGTATGTCCCAAATTCCCTTGCTAACACTCAATAGATAAAATGCATCAAGTTGTAATTCTTGACGTTTGCTTTGACGCATGGGCATAATGCAATCACTCTATGTCTAGCAATGATTTTATTATGATATCTTTTTTTTGTTGTTCTATTAGAAGTTATTCTGTCTCGAGCGTCTAACCCGAAAACTAATGCATGCATACCTTCATTTGCTGATTTCTTATTTCTTTGTTCGTTATTCCCCACTCTTTGCTTTTAGAACCTCCATTTTTATATGTGCAGGCAAAATTAAACAAAACATCAATTATTTAATATTTAAGCGCAAATAATTGCTACATAATTATTTTGAAAGACAATTTTGCTTGATTTTGTTCTATTAAAGTACAATTATTTATCAGGTATTAATGTGTTTTTGTTTTCTTTGTCTTTGGTACCCAGTTATGTCTGTGTTACCAGTGTCGCCTCATTATACGCCATTTCATCCAATTTTTTACACAATGTATTTTCATTTACAATTTATAGAATATGAGTAAAATTTAATTTATTAATCAATGATGTTTTTTGATTTTGACTAAGTGCATCAAACATTTTGTTCGGTTGAATTTTATAATCAATTTATTTTCATTTTGGAATATTTTGTTTGAAACAATAATGTTAAAATTATTTATCATATAAACTATTGGTCGTAGTATATCAAAATTTATGGTAAACTTTATTTATTATTGAGGCGCACACACACACAACACCCCCCACCGAAGTCACATTAAATTATGTGATAATATGTTCATCATTATGCATTTGAAAAATATAACAATTAAATTAATATTGACGCAATTACGGTTTATGTAAACCTTACTAAGTAGTCGTTAGTTTGACCTAACCAATTTGGTAATAGGGTTATTCGACATAGTACATGTTAGGCTTAGTTAACTACTTAGTGTTTACATGCATTTTATTTACAAGGGATTACCATTACTTCACAAATGACGGATAAACTGTAATTTACTAATTAGGGTTTTTGTGTATTTCAGCACCATCGGTTTCAAAACTATTACATCATTCTATAACTTTCATGTTACTATTTTGTTTAACGGCCTCATTAAATTGAATATTTATTTCACATAAATTATATACACAAACATTTAATTTTAATCAAAGTTCATTTCGCACCTCTCTGACAATATCCTAAAGTATCAATTATTTGATTACCTTTTTGATGTTTTTAAATGTACACAAAACATTTACATGTACAATATGAATAATTCAATGATTGCATAAAAAAAGAGATTATATGTTAACTTTTCCATAATAAAATGATAATTATTTTTTCTTTATGACTCAGTCAACCTTATATCTCAAATAAGCAATGACACATAGACAATCATGGTTAATTAATACGGTATCGCTTTTTTTTTATTCTCTTTATCAGTAAATGATAATACCTTGCATTTTGTTTTTTTTTCTAACATGTTAAATACCTAGACATGTCCATGGATTATTATCCTTTTGTGGTCGCACACCTAATTTGGTCTTAGATAGCATTGGGACATTTTCAAAATGTGTAACCATAGCAATAATTTGTAAATTATAAAACGTGGATTTTGTGGCAACATTGGTTCTTATAATATGCAATTTTATTCTCAATTTTTTGAACCAATAACTTAAGTACCCACTATTTAAGAGAAAACACTGACTTAAGTACTTCACACATGACGAAGTCACTCAAAGGAAACATGAAATTACTCAAACATCTAAACCCTACTTTTATGCATTAGGGTTTATAGTTGTCTAACTACGAAAAAATTAAATTAGTCAAACAACTAAACCCTAATTTTATGAATTAGGGTTTATAGTTGTCCAACTACGAAAAAATTAAATTATTCAAACAACTAAACCCTACTTTTATGAATTAGGGTTTATAGTTGTCTAACTAAGTTCAGTTAATCTGTAATTGACAAGTTAGGGTTTATAGTCACTTTATAAAGCAGGGTTAATGTGTACTTCACTAATTGTGGTTTATTACAAACCTTTATTTTAGATTAATGGAACCATGCCTCTTATGTCATGTCCGAGGGATATCCAAAAATGTTTTTGCTGAGACATACCCTTTTCATTAAGTGACTGTTACATTAAATGAACACCACTATAGGAACCAAGACGCGTCCATTAAACCCTCCAATCAAAGAAGCATGCGTCCAAAACATGCCTTTTCACATTCGAAGACATCAAATCAGTTCGAATAGGGCAGTGTACAGGAACCAAGATGCCTACTTACATGGCCAATTTTAAAAATGATAAAAATCACTTTACGTATTCGCAGACTTCCAATCGTCATTAAATGTGCGTAATGATCACCTCTCATCGACTGGCGCAAAGACCCGTCAACCTTACATGAAATAAAATAAAATCAATTACATTATTAAAAATATAAAAGAAATATATAAATTATTCGCTTTACGTATTCGCAAACTTCCAATCGTCATTAAATGCTTGTAATCATCACCTTACATTGACTCACGCAAACACCCGTAAAGCATACATGAAATAAAATAAAATATTAAACTTATAAATGAAATATATAAATTATAACATATCAATTTAAAAATATAATGATGCAAGTATAAATAATAACATATAAATAACAAAACATACCTAACATCATATAAATATAAAAAATGATGTTTACCGAAATGTAATTAATAAAATTGAATTAAACAAATATTACGATGTAAATGTAATTTTTAAAAATCATTACAGTTAGCAAATGACAGAGTCATAGTATGTGAAATTGGTAGTAGACTTGGAAGTCCTGACTTCGCTCTACAATACCTTCAAAGAAGAATTAGTGGGTTTTAAATTTGGTCATAATTTTTTTTTCATCCTTCAAATACGTATTTAGCGAAACATGAGTAATTTTTGTGTAGCCAATGTCTTTTTAGAATTTAAGCATGTGATGTTGACGATGTTGAGAATTTAGTAGAAAATGCGTAAGTTTGTGAGCCTTTTGATGTTGCTCATATTTTCATTAATGGAATATTTATTGGGTAGATTGACATAGTAATTATGATAATAACAAATCATACTTCAGCAGTATGGTAACTATTGTGTGTTTTTCATGTTTCTAATCCATTTGTAAAAAAAAATGTTTGTAAATCATGTAATGTAATGTATTAGCTTATTTATTTAATACAATTATAAAAAATCCATTCATAACTATAAATGAATAAAGAATTTATTAATAACTATGAATAAATAATTTTCATTTTACGTTAAAAGATGACATCAATTGTAAAAAATGTAAACTAAGGTAGTAAAGTAATGAATTAAAGTAAAATTACAAAAATGCCTAACATCCTAAGTTGCCTAACATGGTAACTGAAATTAGAAGCTAGTAAACTAAGTTTCATTTCTAACTTTCAGATAATATTTTGCCCACTGGATGCGAAGTGTCTTCAATGTGTCTGATTCCAATGGTCTAACATCATTAAAATACTGCATGATGTAATAAAAGATAAGTTAATAATTTAATATCAATGATAGCAAAAAAATAACTTTCAATTTAACAATTACCATTTCCCAATTATTGGTGAAACTTGCTAAGATTATAGTTGACATCCAGTGCATGACGTAATAGCCACACTCAGTGCTTCCTTTTTGTTTATACACTAAAGACATAATGAAATTTAAATATTCAAACAATTCTAGCTTTTCACAGAACACATACATCAAATATATAGTATTAAAATTATTGTTTAAATTACTTACTTTAATGACAATCCAGGTAGGACCCGCAGCCTTCGATTTAGGTTGTGGAGTACCATCAACTCCTTTCAATGCACTATTGAATACAACGAACATTACAATATGAACTACTTTTTGGATAATGGGGATGCAAATGTATTGACAAATCAACACTGACCTGTTAATTATTCCTTTCAAATAGTTGTCTGGTTTGTGATACAACGAACAAAACCAGGCAATAACATTTTCCTTAGGCAAAATGATGACCAATTGCCAGTGTGAGTTGTAGTGTACACAATTATAGTATAAGATCAATATTATACATTATTTAAATTCATATTTAAGTTATACTAACCCATCGAGGTATGCTCCTAGGTACACATGTCGTTTTGAACTGTGGATCCAATTGTTGATGTAAGTTTGACTTTCCACCTACGATTGGTCAGATCTTTGGATGGACTATGGCTCGAGGAATGCATACACATCTGAATTCCCCAATCGCATACTTGTCCCAGTCAGATGCTTATTGATGTTAAGACAAAGTAAATTATGTACGCATTTGTAAAGAATAACTTAGGTTGTTAACAAGAATGTAAATTGACTTGCAGTATCCACAGTTGTATAACAGAGATGCTGAGACATTGACCACCATGGGCAATTTCAGACAGATCTTCATGCTTTATGTACAATGGAAAGTCTGAATTTAACAGCCCAAACAACGAAGCATCCCACATAACCTTCAACGGCTTCAAAAAAAGTTATGGGATGGTCAATGTCATTAGATATAGGGGATCATGTACCTGAGGATCGGCCATATATGGAGGTTTTGTTGGAGGCACAACATGCTGTTAATCGAACATAATTAATTGACATAATTTAATTACGATGATCACTACGATTGAAAAAAACCCATATTATGACAGTAAAAACCTGTTCTGATAAACGCTTTATGAGATTTGTCGGCCAATCTAGGTTTGTGTTAAGTGTCTGCCCCACTAAAATAACCTGGTCAGTGGGTACAAGTACGGGAGCATCTGTATGTATAATCTCCTCAACAACAACCTTCACTTGGCCATGCAACAAAGCCATGTTGTGAACCGTTGCGGTTCCCTCATAAAGTCTTCCTAGGGCTACCAAGCGGGAAGGCTTGCCTTCAATGTATAGCCCGCATTTGTCTGAGTCACCCGTCTGTGGATGGTTCCCTGAGCGTTCAACACAACTCTTCTTAGTGCTGACAAGAGCAACGGAGGGACCAACCTCATGGTCCAGAGGAAGTTGAAGTCCCTGTGATTGCATATGTGACTCAAACTAGGACTGCATGTGGCTAAAGGATGCCATCACCTGTCGCATAACTTTTTCTATGATCGACTCCTCTAGTTGGTCCCTGATTTATTGAGTTAGTTGCTCTAGTTCTTTTGGATCAATGGAGGAAGAACTGCGGTAGGTTTTTTTAGCCTGTCCAAAGAAATTCTTGATGGTGACACCGGCCCCAGCAGCACGCACACGACCACCGTGTTCTGGTCGCCCAATGATAGCGGTCAGGACATCCTAACGCCCATGTGGGACAAAAGAACCCTGGGACGCCTGCTCCTTCAACGAATCCTGTACATAACAAATGTGCATTAGAAACATGTGGTCCAAAATAAAAATAAGTATTTACGATTGTTACTTATAAGTCACTTACAATTTTGTCAGCAATTTCCTTTGCTACCGCAAACGTCATTTGCCCTATTTTCTTGGTGTCCGCCATCTTCCACTTCACGTGTCGGCTGATGGGAGATGGAGAATCGAACATTGCTTCAGTGCTTTCGGATTGAGCAACTTCCTCCTGTTTTATATTTGTTTTGTCAGCCATCAGCTTCTGTTCTAACAATTCATAACCCCCTCGAGACAACACGTGGGGGGCCCTGTTTTGCTTCTGGATGGCCTGTGCCTTTTTCCGCACATCCTACAATATTGAAACATTAATCAACACCTTATGATACAATGTATTATAATAACTGAATTTTTACACATAAACATTAAAAATGACAAATTACATATGTCCCATGATGGGTCTCTACGGCTCTGACAAAATTGGGCCCATTTGTTCTTGCTAATGCCATATTTTTCACAAATATCGTCATCGACATTGTCCTTTTCGGCTGCAAGTGCCCATTTCCTCGTCAAATCAGATTTAAACTATCTCCACCGCTCCCCAACAGTCTGAAGTATTTTCTTCTTTGTCCTACCATCACATGCTTCAGGGATATCAAATTCAGCCTGACAAACAGTCAATTAGGTTTCATTATTACCTAATTCTAAAATTTGTCTAATAAACAAAATGCAACATCAAATCTAAATCACCTGAATATTCTCCCATATTAAATCCTTCTGAGTAGCAGGGACTTCCTTCCAATTCTCGAATGTCACGTCCACCTTATCATGAGCCACAATCCCCAAATATGTCCTTAATTTCTTCCTGTGGGGACCCTCTGCCTTGCCGGTCATAGGATCCACGTGGACCATCGGTCTCTCTGCCACATATGTTCTAGTGGCAAAGGATCTTACCCATGTGGGTTTGCGTGTCCGCTTCAACGAAGACGTAGACTCTGATGCTAATGCAGGGGGAGGGGGAGGAATAGGACAAGGAAAAGGAGGAGGCGATGCAATTGGAGTATCCATTGGACTTTTCACAAATAAAGTTCAGTTACTTAACATTATCAACAAAACTTGACAACATTTTCCTTTCATGTCTTTGTTATTCTGGCAAAATCGCTAAAGTAAAGTGTACATACACATATTGGTCAAAAAGGAACCTGTTGACTATTAATATTTATCCAACTCAAACAATGTTATCATTGGGTGGAATCTAATGTTGTCTTTCCTCCTTTTTATAATTGAGCATGCCAATCTGTTGCTAAATTAACCATTGTTGAATCACAACTTTTACCATATAACGACTTCAGGGTGATATTTTGGGCTAACCTCCTGAAATTTGCATTTGTTTGAATGATCATGACTGAAACCACCGAAACCAATTTTAAGGACCAATTTTGTTGATGGAATACACATTTATAGACCAATTCAGCAAATAAACTATTTTGACATGTAATTTTTTCCGTGCAAGCAGGTGGAATTAAACAGTTTCCTTCAGTCAGTACCACCTTTGTGAAAGGAAAAAACTAACATGAACCAATACCACAAAAATCCTGTGACTACTTAACAGTGAGTAAATATACAATGAAGACATCAAACTTACGTCCAACCCAACATCGATAATGGTCGTCAACAAATAAAGGCATCGAGTGACTAATTAAGACACAAATTCAGTGAGTAAATATACAATGAAGACATCAAACTTACATCCAACCCAACAGCGATAATGGCAGTCAAACGTCCCTCACGAGACTGGCAGCACAAACCAAAAAAAGGTCCTTGGGTTAACCACGACTTCCCGAATCCAAACTGCTAAACATTGACATTACAACAGCGTGAGTAAAAAAGATAGCCATCAGAATTAAAATGTCATATAGTAGAATGAGTATATGCATGTCTTAACACATAAGGTGGAAGAATAAACAAATTGGTACATTATACATGTGGGTACAAGTGTAAAACCAAATAAATTATCGAACTGGAACGAGAACTGGTGCCAACTCGAACTCCAAGTCCAACTCGAACGGGAATGGAGCTGACGAGGACAAACAACCTCAGCGATTTAGGTCAAGCAGTGTGTGGGGGGAAAAAGGATTTTCTGGCTTTGAACTTATGAATGACACAACATCGGTGTGTTAAACATAACTGATGTTAAGTACCTACTGTTAACATCGTTTTTCAAGTACCGATGTTAAGTTTATAAACTTAACATCGGTTTGTTGACATTGGGTTTGCTGAAAACCGATGTTAAGTACTTCATGTTAACATCGGATATTCACAAAACCGATGTTAAGATATGTCATACTATTTTTTTTCCGTCTTTGTTAATGGATATATTAAACTCATTTGTCGTTTAACTTTTTTGAATATTCATGTTCATTTGTTGGACACAACTAATACATGTGGTGGAAGTTAAACTTGTTTAGGATGCTTCACGGAAGTCGGCTTGTTGTTGATTTTTTTTTTATAAATTAAAATATTATCAAAATTAAATATTATATTATATAAAATTTATTATAATTGATTTCAAAATTACTTATATATTAAATTAATTTTTCAAGAATTTTTTTATAATTTTTCTAAAGAGAAATATACATATAAAGAAAAATATCAAAATTGGATAAAATTACAGTATAATTTTTAATTTATATTACATGTAATTATTAGGAATGAAAGAAATGAACGATAGTTTTCGAATTCATTCAATTCATTCATTCATCAAATTATTACAAAGTTGATGTATTTATACAAAGATAGAAAATAACTAAGTTGAGTAACCAACACTAACTTACTCAAATAACTTCTAATAATTATAACTTGAGTAACCAACTAACTTACTCAAATAACTTCTAGTAACTAACTAAATTAATTTTATCTCTAATAGTAATTGTGTTGTTAAATTTATGTTTTGGTTATTTTTTTGTTATGCCACATTGCAGAAAACTTTGTTCGCGGTAAGTGAAACTGCAAACATTCAAAGAAACCACTCATGTTGGCTGGTGAGAATCTATTTTATTTATTCGTTAAAATTTTCTTTCAATGAAAATTTATAATATAATAGTTGATTGAATATTTACATGTTACGATGCGAATAAGGCAAGTGCACCTGAATGGCTTGATGAATTAGCCAAACAAAAATGGGTACAATGCTTCGATGAGGGCAAAACACACATTGTAAATGAATTGGATAGACACAATCACACTTTTATTATAACAGAGACTCAATTCACACTTCAAACACCTAGATCACATGGAAGGTTTAGAGTAATGATACAATCCCAAAAGTGTGATTGTGATGAATATCAGCCTAAACACTTATCGTGTTGTCATGTCATGGCTGCCTGTAAATCTGTCAATGTTGATCCCATGACCTATGTGTTGATGTGATTCATTTTACATCTATGACAACTCCTTTGCTTTACTGTCACACGAAACAATGTGGCAAGAATATGAAGGAGATAAGTGGGCTCCTGATCCAAGGAGAAAGACGACTGCAAAGGGTCGTCCCATTTCAACTCGCATTCCTACTAAGATGGATGAAGACGAAAATGAACAACCAAGTACAAAAAAAAAGTGGACTTTGCCCGCAACATGGTCATAACAGAAACAATTATCCTAACATATCATCTTGTTAAGTTTTTCCTTACCCAAATATAATTGTTTAAATATTTATTCATAATGCAGTATAATCATCTTCTATAAATAAATTGTTAAAACCTTTACTTTTATCATTTTTAATTAAATCTAATGACATAAACAAAGTAATGTTATTTAGTAAAATAATTATATTAAAAATTTTAAATTATTTACTAAAATAAATAGGTTATTATACAAAATTAAGATTTTAAAACAAATATTAAACCAAAAGTATCTTAAATAAATTAAATAATGTAACAAAAATTATTAAATTTAATAATATCATTTTGTTAACAACACAATTAATTTAATCAACCCTTCAAAAATTTATTTAATAAATAAGTAATTTTAAAATCAATTAAAAATAATTGGATATAATATAATAAATATTTTTTATAATATTTTAATTTATAAAAATAACAAAAAAATAATAAAAGATCAGCAAGGGAAGTCGGGGTGGCCAAACTCGACTTCCGTGAAGCATCCTAAACGACTTCAGTTTGAGAATAAAATTTGAAAGAGGTGTATTTGGAGCATTTGGAGGAGAGACAACGTGCAACTTGGTAAAAAAACCTTCAAATGTCGACAAATATTAAAATGTGCATAATAATAAAATTGTAGAAATGTTTTACATGTTGACAATCCCAAGCCAATTCAAACAGACGGCCAATAAAGCAGGCGGTTAACATCGGGATCAATGAATTTGAAAATAATCTCCATTTCAGTGTTCAACAACAAGGTGTCAAACAAATGTTTTCACCCGGCTCCAATTTTTATTGACTCCCTGCACTCATTCAACAGGCTCCAATTTTGATTCACTCCCTGCACTCCTTCAATAGGAGGCGACATTGTGCAACGTCCTCGAAATGGTCATCAAAATGGCATTATTTTAACAATATCGTTTAAAAAACCGAATAATTTGATGATAAAACTGTGTCTCCTGGAAATTCAGAATTTATAAATTTAGGAATTGTAATTTTGTAAACTTGTATTAAGGAAAAATGCATCGAGTGTTTATGCAGTATAATTTTTTATGTTTCAAAAACAAAATATTGCTGCATTTAATTCACTGATTTTCTTACATAAGGAAGTCATAGGCGAATTGCCATTGCCGAAGGAGTCCAATTTAGAAAAACAAGTATCATCTGATTCATCTCAAGTACTACAAGTATCAATTTGCCGTTGTTCATTAAATTATTTAAATTAATTTATTTAAAAAACATGATTAAATTTTTTCAAGAGCAATCGCATAATGTTATACATACAAAAAAATGGTGATACTCAACACATGATAAAACAATTATTGTAAAACAACTTATATATAAGAAAATTATTCCCAGATAATTAAAAAGTGCATCATATTTTAAAAGTGCATACTAAAAAGATTGTTCTTAATCGTAACGCATTTCATCAACATAGCAGAGCCAATACAGAACGCGGTTAACACGGGGATTAATGAACTCGAACACTATTTCCGTCCCAACATCGAAAGACAAGGTCTAGCATAATTGTTTCCATCCGGCTCCAATTTTGAGTGACTCCCTATGATGATTGAACACCAGCCAACATTTTGCTACATTTCCCAAGTGCAAATTATACCAGCCTTTGTCTTTCAAAAAATAATACATTGTACTTGGAACGTCCTGACAACTAAAGAAATGGTATATTAAAAATTTATGCTATGACATTTAAAAAGTGAAAATAAAGGAAAATAGGAATTTGCTCACCAGACTACTACGGGAAATTTTCTGCTCAGTAAGAAAAACCTTGAAGGTCATAGAACCTGGCACTTGATGATACAAAGAGTGCCACTTGGGGAATGACTTCGGCAGGCAAGGAACCCTAAAAAATTTAGTAAAAAATACACTCTTACTATAATGATGCAACCAAACGAGATGATCTGCGGTTAGGTGGTAAAAATGGCGTAGTGCTGTCCACCCAGCCACAATGGCTGGTTGGTCCAGATCGCGGTTGTAGACAACGGTATGATAAGTATCGTCTCTGTCAACCAAATGCCATAAACCTTCCAGCACGTCCTTAAACTTGACAGCATATACTTTACCAACTTCACCAAAAATCTACAAAATAAGGTTGCTTAGTTATAACAAATAACAGAAAAATAAAATGTTGATTAAATCAAAATGAATAGAAAAATCACTTGGTCTCTGGCGCTAACGGTGACGAAAATAGCATCGGGTGGAGCCGCAGTATCCTGTATCTTTTTTGCCAATTCCTTCCATTCCCGTTGCTCTTCAGGTGTTAATTCTTACATCATTAACATGCAAATAATTACCAAGAATTCAGCACAAAAAAAAATTAACATTGAAGTATATGTTAGTTCTTACTGGGCGCATTCACCAGGAGGTGTTCTAGTTCGGGGTTGACGTTGAGCCAAAAGGAAAACCACACAAATAGTAACAACATAAACAAAAATAAGACAACAACACCAAAAACAAAAAACAGCAACATAAACCAAAAAAACACCAACCATCAAACAACAACAGCAACATAGGAAAAACAAGCAACAACATTAACCAAAAAACTACAAAATATGAAGAAGAAGAAGAAGAAGCAGGAGGATTACTAACCTCCAAGGCGACACGAGAAGACGGACAACAGAGAGGAACAAGGAGACACCACCAACCTTTTTCAGAGGAGGAGACGGAGAATAGCACCACCCTTGCTGAGGAGGTGAACGGATGAGGAGAAAATAAATGAATATCGGATGTATTAAATGCAAGGGGTCATTAGACTGATTGAAGTCAGGGACTTATGACAGGAAACGAATTCCAAAAAATGAATTTGTTCGTTTCTTTTTTATTGAAAGTAATTGTGTGCTTATTATTTTTTAGTAATCTTCTTGAAAAAGTTTTAACATATTATGCACGATTTTTTTATTTAACAAAATAACTTTTAACTTTTACAAAGTGTGTGTGTCCCCTCTCTTTGGAATAAATGTATTGTTATACCATATATATATATATATATATATATATATATATATATATATATATATACTCACACACACACACACACACACACACACACATATATATATAAATCAAGAATACAAACCACGTAAAAAATTTAATTTATAAGAATACATGACAATTAAATCGTTCAAAATCATAAAAACAACTTATATAACTATTATTAAAGGTTTCTTTTCTATTTTACTTCATCATTCACTTACATTATATGCATTTTATTTTAAAATTTATGTCATTGGTGTTTTTTATATGTTTATTAATTAAAATGTTCAAATAATTACTTACTAGTATAAAAATGAAAATAAATATTTCAAAAACAACTAATTCATACATATGTATTATACAATCGACATAAAATTTAAAAGTGTTCTAACAAAGACGATAAATATGAAACATATTACCAAATGGAATTGCAACGTAAATATCACAAAACTAACAATAATCTGGAATATGTAGTGAATGATGCATTTCTTCTTCTATTTATCTTATTGATTTGTTAAAAATAGTCAACTTTTGTATTCATTACAAACATTTTCATTTGTTGGATTGTGCTAACACCTTTAAAAGCCTACCTTAACCTGATAGGCTACTTAAAACCGTTGTTGATGTTAAAGCTTTAATATTCCTTTGGTACTTGTTTTAACCTTCAAAAAATAACACACGTTCTATAATACGATAAACAAGTGCTTAATATATAATGTGGCTTACTTCTAAATGTGACGTTAACTTAGTTGGTAGTCGTACAAATATATTAATAGTAACGCCATTTCATCATTAGCTCATGCAGAAATGCAGATCATACACAATGACCATAACAATTTCAATGTAGTATGCAAGGTTTCTAATGAGACAACACCATCAAAAATTCCATGTCATCTGTATGACTTATTTATCGGGCTTCAAAAAAAAAAAAAGAAAAATTACATATATGTTACTTACTAGAATGCAAAACACAAAATAAATAAATGATGAAGTTGCTAAAAAATGATTACATATTAGTTCTTAAATTTTTATTAAACAATATTAACCTTTAATTTTGTCTTAACATTATATTTGTGTCACAATTTAATTAGAGGTTCAACATATTGTTCGTTTAGTTTAGAGCAAAATTCATCAATTATTTTACCTAGATCCCTAAATGTGGACTCCGATGCCAGAATTAGAGCTGGTGTAGGATGGACTGCCCTATTCCCACCATAACATAAATAATTGTCAAAAGATGTCTTCATCTTATTTTATTCCTTAGCGAAAGATGTTTCTTTACATATTTTACTAATAATACAGTATAATATTCTTTTATGAATAAATTGTTAAGCAAAAACTGTTATCATTTTTAAATAATTATCATCACATAAATAAACAAACTATATTTACTAAAATAATCATATACAACATATTTATATTTTTGACTAACATAAATATATTTCAAGACAAAATTTAGTTTTTAAAAAATTATATTCACCTACAAAAATTGTTTAGTAAATTATATAATATAATGAAAATAATTATAAGTAACATCATTGTTAAATTAAAAAAATGAAATGAATAAAGTCCTTTAGAAGTTTACAAAATATAAAATATAAATATGTTCATAAAAAATTATTTCAAAAAGTAATAAAATAAATATGTACATAATTTCATATTTATATTATTTTAATAATATAAAATTTTAAAATATCAACAGACACCGAATAGCCGTGTCCAGAGGAACAATATTTTTTTACGAATAGCCGTGTCTACAGGAAGCAACACCACTACTGACATGATTGTTCAGTTTCGTCGTGATGGATGATTTTTTGAGGGATTTCATAGGTTGGAATAGGGCGTCATGATTGCTTCGATTAGCCGCCAACGCTTCAAAACGTCATTAAAGTTCATAATGATCAGCACGATCTGCGAAACACTGCAACAGCCGTAAACCAGACGCATTCCAAATCAAAACCACATTTCACTAATCGTGCAAATATCGTTTTCGTCTCACCGCAGAACAAAACACAAAAATCCTTTCTCACACTTTTCTTCTTCTCGACGAACAAAAATACATTAGCGATCTCAATATGAGTATGGTGTCGTCAACGGCCTCCTGCCTGGTAAAGTCCTATGTTAATGTCCATTAACTTTTATTCCTATGAAAACCTTTTTTAACTGTTTTCGCTTTAATAGATGACAACGAAGTAACCCTTTCGTTCTTCGTCAACATACATTTATGAATCTTTACATGTCAAACCACCCATGGATGGCTTTTTTTGTCCGTCCTTACTTTTTCATAGTATATTCGTCTTTCCTTTTGCATTTCCACATAAACGAAAAATATGTTTACTATTATGACAACAACCACCGACAATAATGGGGTCACCAATAAACTACCAATTTGTGGCAGCATTCCACAACGACAGGGTAAGTTGGTTAAGGTATACAACTCCATTACACGGCTTCCGTTAAAAATTAACCCATTAGCATTCTCTTAATGAACCTTATTGTTATTGGTGCAAAACATAATTTAAATACCATCATTTTATCACAAGCAATGGGCACCTAACTGTTGGATCAAGTGGCCTCGGAATAATTAAAAAGGGGGGGTTAAATTAATTATTAATGACCTTTACTAATTAAAATTTACCCTTCTTAGGCTTTTACTATATTGTTAAGAAAGTAAAGAACAAAAATATAAACTTAACCAAAAGTAAAAGCGGTAATTAAAGTGCACAGCGGAAAATAAAGAGAGTAGGGAAGAAGAACCCGTGCCTACATCCAGTCCCCAAGCGACCTGCGGTCCTTGAGATTTCTTTTCAACCTTGTAAATTCCTTTACAAGCAAAGATCCACAAGGGATGTACCCTCCCTTGTTCTCTTTGAACAACCTAGTGGATGTACCCTCCGCTAGAATTGATCCACAAGAGATGTACCCTCTCTTGTTCTCAGTCACAACAACCCAAGTAGATGTACCCTCTACTTGTACCACAAAGGATGTACCCTCCAATGTGTTAAGGCAAAGTTCTCAGGCGGTTAGTCCTTCGAAACTTTGTGAAGGCGGAAACAAAAGAATTCTCAGACGGTTAGTCCTTTGAAATCTTTTGTTTATGGGAAAGGGAAGAATCAAAAGAATTCTCAGACTGTGTCGTTTTGAATTCTTTGACAAGGGAGAAAGGAGACACAAACGAATTCAGGCGGTTAGTCCTTCGTTCTTTTGGAAAAGGGAGAAGAGAGACACAAAAAGAATTCAGGCGGTTAGTCCTTGGCGAATTCTTTTTGGCTAAGGGAGAAGGGAATGAAAAAGATTAATAGCACAAGTTTTTGAACAAAGAACTTTTCTTGGAAGAGAAAGTTTTGAACAAAAACTTTTAGAAAGATGAAGAGAAGAAGAATAAGAAAGTTCTGAAAGAAATGAAGGAAGATGTTGAAAGACAGATTGAAAGATAGAATGATTGAAAGAGATGATAGATATGAATTTTTAAATGTTTCATGTCAAGGTCACATATTTATAGTTTCTTGATGACTCAAGTCAAAACTTGTAACTCTTGGCAATTCCTTTAAAACTAATCACTTAAAAAGTTATGACTTTTGAAATAATCTTCAGAAACAAGTCACTTGAAGAAATGTGACTTTTGGAAATGAATTTTTCAAAAACAGTCACTAGTAATCAATTACCATAAAGGTTTAATCGATTTCACATCAACAGATGTGACTCTTCATTTTGAATTTTGAAAATCTTAACGTTTTAAAACACTAGTAATCGATTACTACAATTTGGTAATCGATTACTAGAGAGTAAAACTCTTTGGTAATGATTTTGTGAAAACATCTTGTGCTACTCAATGTTTTGAAAAAAATTTTAATACTTATCTTGATTAAGTCTTCTCTTGATTCTTGAATCGTTCTTGACTCAATTTTGAAGTCATTCTCTTGGGCTTTTTGTTATCATCTTTGTTATCATCAAAACACCTTGAATCAATCACGATTCATCATCATGAATCAATCTAGATTCATCATCATGAAGCAATGAAGTTTGCTTCTACTATCTCCCCCTTTTTTATGATGACAAC
This sequence comes from Glycine soja, assembly GCF_004193775.1. NCBI lineage: Eukaryota > Viridiplantae > Streptophyta > Magnoliopsida > Fabales > Fabaceae > Glycine > Glycine soja. The sequence goes on from NC_041005.1 coordinate 15,365,385, forward strand.
TCTGAAATCAAGAAACACATACACACACTTTTTCCTAGTCGATCACTCACTTAAATTCTCCCCCTTTGTTTTTGAGTTTATGCTTTACTTGAAATTAAGTTGATTACTTATGTGAGTTTTTGATTTAATTCCTATTTCTCTCCCCCTTTGGCATCAACAAAAAGCCAAAGTGCGTAACAAGTATAAGACAAACATATTCATTCACAAGACATACATTGAAGATATAAACCAATCATGAAGCAAGAAACATGAATAGATCAAATATATAAAAACCACATAGTCATATAACATAATTCATAATTGTTCAATAAAACCATGCAAATAAAGAAATACTAAATTATCCAAATGTCATAATATAGCCAAATACACGGCTAGAAAACAAAGTACTAGTAATATTAAATAATAGAAAACTAAAAGGATGGTGGCGGCGGTGGTGGTAGATCAAAGCTTGTACGAATATAAGAAACATCTTCTTCGACCTTGGTGATTCTTGGCTCCATCTCATTGAAGCGCATGCCCACTTGTAACTCCAAAGTATCAAACCTTTCACCAACAAAGGTTTGAAGACCATCAAACCTATCCAAAATCTTTTGAAGAAGAGAGGAATCTTCTCCACCATGTCCTTCTTCATTAACACGTCGAGCACCCTTTTTCACCCAAGAGCCATCATGCTCTTTTTGATAACCAAAGGATGCAATGACAGCAACACCTATTAGAAAGGATCTCTTGATTGGAACATAAGGTTCAGAATCAAGAGGGACGTTAAAGTGTTGAAGGAAGAGGGTGACTAGATATGGATACGGCAATGGAGCATTTAATCACAATGCCTTATGCATGCGATATCGGAGTAAGCGTGCCCAATCAATTTGTCGGCCTTTATGAAAAGCCCACATAAGAATAAGATCTTCTTCAGAAACCTGTGCAAGGTTTGAAGATCTTGGAAGCAAGATACGAACAATAAGGTAATGAAGGATGTGGCTCTCAAAAGCCAATGAACCGGCAAGAAGCCTTCCGGTCATATCCGTTTGGTTAATGCAAACCAACCGGCAAGCATCATGCATAGAAAATTCATATTTCCAATCATCAATCAGTGTACCTTCAAATGGTACACCTTCAGTGGAGAATTGGGTTAACTCATAGAATAGGGATTGGTCAATGACCATTTTAATCCCATAAACTTCAGAAATTAAAGTGCCTTCTTGGATTTCAAGGTTTGAATAGAAGGCTTTGACTAACTCAGAGTAAACAAGCAATTTTAAAGACATGAAAGGAATAAGATTGGAGTTTTCAAATGCCTGAATGCATTCAAAACTCTCATTTGAAAAGAAATCTATATCAATGAATTTTGGATCAACAATAGAACGAGAAGAAAAGAGATTTGTGTACTGTATCCGCTGTTCTTCGGATGAAAACAATGAGGCAGAGGGAATAGAGGAAGGAATTAGTGTTTCCTGAGTCTTGGAATGCCGTTGACTCCGATTTGAAGAACCCTTTCGCTTCTTTGATGGTTCCGCCATTAGAAGAGACTTTTTGAAATTTCAATCGGTTCAAATGAAAGAGAATGAAAAAAGATGAAGTTTGGGCTTTGTGGGGAGTGATTTGGACAAGAAATGAGTGAGATATGGCAGAAGAGAGAATTGGGAACAAGGGTTTTCGAAAATAAGAGAGGTTGCAGATTTTTTATTTTGAAATTTGTATATATAGGTGCAGGGACGCGTGGTAATCGATTACACTAATATGGTAATCGATTACCAGAGAGCATTTTAGCCAAAAATAAAAAATAAAATCTAATTGATTTTTAAGGAAAAATTTGAATGAGTATCAAAATACTTTCTTAAAGAAAATATATATATTTTAAAAATACTTTATGAATGAATCTTAATCAAGTAATACATATTCAAAATCATGCATAGTTAAAAAATCATGTATACATGAAATTATATTAAAAAAACAATCAACACAAGTATTGAAGAATAATAATCATAGACATTATCAAAATACTTAAAAGTAAACTTCATGCTTTGAAAAAGAAAAAAATAACTCAATCAAGAACATATATCCTCATACTCACAATTTCAATCAATCAAGATAAACAAATAAAAATTTGTTAGTCATCATAATCAAATTAATTGAAAGAGAAATATCAACCATAATAAAATTTCAAAAGAGAATGGTTTTGATGTTACCTTTTTTATGATTAAAGGTGTCTAGATCTTTGAAGATGAAAGTCATACTTTTGCTTTTTGTTTAAACTTCTTGAGAGAAGTTCTCATCACTCTCAATCCTTGGTTAGAAGATTGATCTCCTTTTTTGAACCATCGAATGAATCATTGTCATCCCGTGCAATATAGGCCTTCTTGGTTCTTCTTTCATCATACCTTTTCTTATCACTTTTCTCAGGCCATTCTTCATTTGAAGGACAATTAGCTTTGATGTGACCAAGTTGGTTGCATTTGTAACATCTAAGAACTTGAGAGTCTTCTTGTGATCTTCTTCCATTGTTAAAGTTCTGACGCCTCTCTATTCTTCTTCTCTTGACAAATTTCTGGAACTTCTTCACAAAGAGTGAGAAGTCTTCTTCATCATCTGAATCTTCTTCTTCATTTTCTTCTTGTATTGATGATGAGGCTTTAAGTGCTATACTTCTCTTCTTTTTTGTCGGTTTCTTCATTTTGATTAAGACGTTGGAGTTCCATTTCATGTTCCTGCAATTTTCCAAACAAAGTAGCAAGAGACACAGATGAGAGATCTTTACTTTCAGAAGTAGCAGTTACCTTGGGCTGACATTCCCTACTTAAGCATCTTAAAACTTTATTAATTAAATCTTCATTAGGAAAGATTTTTCCTAAAGAGGCAAGATGGTTAACTATATGTGTAAATCTTTTCTGCATGCTATGGATGTTTTCATTAGGGTTCATCCTAAACAATTCATACTCATGTGTAAGGGTATTGACTCTAGATCTTTTTACATCAATGGTTCCTTCATGTGTAAGTTGGAGAGTATCCCATATCTCCTTGGCATTTGTGCAATTTGACACTCTAAAATACTCATTTATTCCTAGGGCTGAAGTAATAATGTTTTTGGCTTTAAGATCATATTGGATTTTTCTTCTATCTTCTTCTGTCCACTTATCTCTAGGTTTTTGTGTTGTAGTGCTTGTGCTTACATCTACTACAGTGGGTATGTATGGTCCTATTTCTATTGCTTCCCAAATGTTTAAATCTATGGCTTCAATGAAAATCTGCATACGGGTTTTCCAATAATGGTAACCCTCATCATTAAAAATGGGTGGTCTATGAATGAAATTTCCTTCAGGAAACAAAGAATTTGAAGAGGCCATGAATCTTGAAGTTGTTAAACTTTCTACAAGATACCTGCTCTGATACCACTTGTTGGATCAAGTGGCCTCGAAATAATTAAGAAGGGGGGGGGGGGGTTGAATTAATTATTAATGACCTTTAGTAATTAAAATCTACCCTTCTTAAGCTTTTACTATATTGTTAAGAAAGTAAAGAACAAAAATATAAACTTAACCAAAAGTAAAAGCGGTAATTAAAGTGCATAGCAAAAAATAAAGAATGTAGGGAAGAAGAAGACAAACACAAGAGTTTTATACTGGTTCGACAACAACCCGTGCCTACATCCAGTCCCCAAGCGACCTGCGGCCCATGAGATTTCTTTTCAACCTTGTAAATTCCTTTACAAGCAAAGATCCACAAGGGATGTACCATCTCTTGTTCTCTTTGAACAACCTAGTGGATGTACCCTCCACTAAAACTGATCCACAAGAGATGTACCCTTTCTTGTTCTCAGTCACAACAACCCAAGTAGATGTACCTTCTACTTGTACCACAAAGGATGTACCCTCCAATGTGTTAAGACAAAGTTCTCAGGCGGTTAGTCCTTCGAAACTTTGTGAAGGTGAAAACAAAAGAATTCTCAGGCAATTAGTCCTTTGAAATCTTTTGTTTATGGGAAAGGGAAGAATCAAAAGAATTCTCAGACTGTGTCGTTTTGAATTCTTTAACAAGGAGAAGGGAGACACAAAAAAATTCAGGCGGTTAGTCCTTGAAAAATTCTTTTTGGCAAAGGGAGAAGGGAATGAAAAAGATGAATAACACAAGTTTTTGAACAAAGAACTTTTCTTGGAAGAGAAAGTTTTAAACAAAAACTTTTAGAAAGATGAAGAGAAGAAGAATCAGAAAGTTCTGAAAGAAATAAAGGAAGATGTTGAAAGACAGATTGAAAGATAGAATGATTGAAAGAGATGATAGATATGAATTTTTAAATGTTTCATGTCAAGGTCACATATTTATAGTTTCTTGATGACTCAAGTCAAAACTTGTAACTCTTGGCAATTCCTTTAAAACTAATCACTTAAAAAGTTATGACTTTTGAAAGAATCTTCAGAAACAAGTCACTTAAAGAAATGTGACTTTTGGAAATGAATTTTTCGAAAACAGTCACTGGTAATCGATTACCATAAAGGTGTAATTGATTTCACATCAACAGATGTGACTCTTCATTTTGAATTTTGAAAATCTTAACGTTTTAAAACACTGGTAGTCGATTACTACAATCTGGTAATCGATTACCAGAGAGTAAAACTTTTTGGTAATGATTTTGTGAAAACATCTTGTGCTACTCAATGTTTTGAAAAACTTTTTAATACTTATCTTGATTAAGTCTTCTCTTGATTCTTGAATCGTTCTTGACTCAGTCTTGAAGTCATTCTCTTGGGCTTTTTGTTATCATCTTTGTTATCATCAAAACACCTTGAATCAATCTTGATTCATCATCATGAATCAATCTTGATTCATCATCATGAAGCAATGAAGTTTGCTTCTACACTAACTATCCATCTTATGTCCATTTTGTATGTTCTGGAACCATATACCCAATCAAGGTAACAAAATACCATAATAGATACTTCTTTACTGATGGATTGAAACTTTTTAGAAAAGATTATAATATTCACGAAAGTTTCACTATTACTTTCACGGCTTGTGAGGGAAAATCCATCTTCAGCCTAAATTTTATGCCCCCACTGCATAAACAAACATGCGGACGACCTCTTACAAATAATAGACAGTATGTATGGACCGTTGAAATTACAGAAACTATGATCTCTGCCCCTCAACCATTGGTAAGAGCGTATTGTATTTTCTTTCCGATACATTTTTTTTGTCCTTAAATTGTAATACCCTTTCACATGTCCATTGTAGGTAGTACCACCAAGTGCTATGCGATATCTTGTTACCTCAACTCAACACATGATCGTTGTCAACAAAAAAAATCATCTTCAATGGAACCTCAGTGTCTGCCATTCTAATGATCGTCCTCAATTTATTATTTATTATGTTAAATATAAATTTTAGATTATTATTAATAAATTATAAATATCATCAATTTATGTTTTAAATTTTGTCACTACAAATTTGTTTTATAAATTATAATTACAAAATACTGAAAAAAATTAATGTAAGTTTTTAATGAGTAAAAAACTATCTGATTTTTGACTCACAAATAACTATTATATTAACTATGATCATTTTCATGATTTTTGTAATAAATATGTTAAAAATCATAGCAATAATAGTCTGTTGTAAAATGACTAATGTTTTAATTTTTTTTACACAAATTATTGCTTTGTCAAAAAATATATTAAAATATCATTATTTTCAAAATAATCGTAACTATTGAGTTCACAGTTATTCATGTAATTTATTTGTAACAAAGTTAGAATAAAAGATTTATATTAAAGTTGGAGCATTGGTTATTTTGAAATTGAGGGTTGGGTAAACAATTCTAGGTCCATGGACTGGCCCGCGAGTAAAGGATTTATCCTTTTCATATCTGCAACCCATAAATAGATTTAATATCAATTATTATCAACCAACCTAAAAATAATTGTTAAAAAATATTTGCAAACATAATTCAATATAATTTTTTTATCAGAAAGAACTGACATCATATTTACCAGTTATTGTTGTAGCATGGTAATAATTTTGTTGCGGTTGATTTATTGTTGTTGTACTCTTAAATGTGGATATGGAGAAGGCTCAAACTACTTCAAATACAGAAGCATTTCTTGTTGAAAATGTTTAAATTTCATATTATAAATTTTTTCGTTGAATTTTCTTTTGTTAAGAGATTATTTATTTTATTCAATTAATTGACTAATTATTGAGATTTTATTTGCATATGTATTAAAGTTAACTTTATTGTATTCTATTTTTATTAAGATTTTAATTCTTTTAAAACTAGGCCCGCGGACTAGCCTGTTTGACCCGCGGAGTCTGCGGGGCGGGGGCGGACCATTTTTTTTGGCCCATGTAAGAATTAGGGCGGACTGGCCCGGTCCGCTGCCAATGCGGGCTTATGTGGGCACCGCTGACGTGGGGCGGGCCGGCCCACTTACCCACCCCTCTTAACTTATTCATGACACAACATCAGTTGTTTATACATAACCGATGTTAAGTAGGTCATGTTAACATCGGTGTTTTTAAAAAGCAGAAACCGATGTTACCTTGTTAAATTTAACATCCGTTTGTTAAAAATAACCGATGTTAAGTAGGTCATGTTAACATCAGTGTTTTTGAAAACCAGAAACCGATGTTATCTTGTTAAATTTAACATCCGTTTGTTAAAAATAACCAATGTTAACTACTTTATGTCAACATCGGTTTTTTAAAAAACCAAAAACTGATGTCACATTGCTACGTTTAACATTGTTTTTTAAACAGAACCGATGTTAACCTGTCGCCATGGAATGGTCCCACTTTCCCATCCAAAAATGTCGCATTAATGGTTTTTTTTGTCTATTCTGTAGTTGACGGTATGGTTACTGATCCATTTACACTCCGAACGACATTGATTGTCACGGTGAAGTGACTGGTTGATTTTGGATATCCATTTTGGTTTCCATTCAATTTCGATTTGCACTTGCCCTCCTATGCCGACGTACCTGTTTGAAGGATTTCATTATCGTGGTCAGCGGTGAACCCTAAGGCTCATTACAGGTTCATGGTCGTCACTATATTTTGTTGTCGTCTTCATGTATTGGTTGGAATGGTGCGTGCCTTGCTTTTGTTTTCAGTTCGTTTTCATGTTGGTTTGTGCATGTTTGCAATTGTTTTTTTGGCTTCTTTATGGTTTCAAAGACCCATGCTTTTCTGTGTTGTTCATTTGGTTATGGTAATGGATCAATGTATTTGTTATGTTTATGTCATGTGTGTATCATTGGCAACCTTCCGCAACTACTATGACTTATGTTTGGTTGGATGTGTTTGTCGTTTCCAATACCCATGTTTTCTTTAATGGTAGATCTCCAGTCAATACCTTTGTTTTGTTTTATGATGTTTTTGTGCCACACAAAACGTTATACCTTTGTTTTGTTTTTAGTCATGCTGCCCACAACACCACGGCATCCTTAACACACCATGAGTACAGAAGCCTCGACTGCCTCCAATCCTGTAAGTCGTTCAACATAGACTTTGTTCGTGTTTTGGTTTTGATATGGTCATGTTAAATACAAATATGTTAATGTCCAATACACCATATTTAAAAAATGTAACTTTGTTAAACTCTTCCATCGTTCGTCTTTTAGTGTAACAAATATTTCACTTTTTGTGTATGAAATGGGTATAACTTATTGCTAAGTAATTACCCCAACTTTTGGATTTTAGGCAGTTTTGCATGTGGATAAGGTAAGTATTTCATCCCTTTTTGTGATTCCAATCAACTCAAATGTCATCAACTTAATAAATCATCTAAGTTACAATTACCATATGTTTAAATGTGTACTTGCAGAACTACATTGAGGTACCGACAGCTTATCATAGGCAATGAGCTCCAGATTACCCTGCTTATGTGCAGATCGAATACGATGGAGACAACCACTTTAACAATGCAGGTTTAAACCTTCAACAATGCAACAATGCTAACGTTCTAATGCCGGTACACATATACAAAATCGCTTCAGTAAATATCATTTAAATTTCTGCGGATTTAGGTACATTCCATCTTAATATTTCACTTTCACCTTCAATCGTCAAGTTATTACTGTTAAATGCAAAATTAGTAGAATTTAGGTGGTACAGTAGATACAATGATTACATGTTTTCATTGACTAGTTGTCATTTGTGGCCGAATGGTAGTGTAAATAGGCGTGCACAAATTAAAACTCACATTATCTACCTATAATATAGAATCATCATCAATAACAAACATTTAGGTAGTAAGGGTTTCCGGAAAGCAAGGGTATAAGTTGTGGCTGAATGTAACTGTAAAAGGTTGTCCATTAACATACAACAGTATATTAAATTGAAAATATTTTCAGAAGGCAAACAGAGTTTTATTATGATAAATAGTACAATTATTAACACTTAGTAAATAATGAACTTCAAATTTATGGGAAGACTGATGGAATTTCAATTTTTCAAGTTAATGACTATTAGCTAACACATAATGAATAAGTACAATGTAAAACCTAATGAATATACTTAATGTGTATTAATCGTCATTGGAAGTGTAAAAGGCGTCGCATTATTATTATTATTCAGGTATTCCAGTGACCATAAATTTAAATTACTTTCCAATACAAAACCATTTCTCCACAAAAGTTATATATTACAATATAAAAAGCGGTTTCCAATACAAAAACATCTCATTTGTGTCTCTCGGTCTCCAAACGAAAACAAACAACATCACAGAACACCAACGACGATGAGTTCCCAGTCATCCACCATTTTTGTAAGTTGAGTTTTCTTTTCCCTCTTTGTGTTGTGTTTCGTTTTTGTATCTGGTCTGTTATATTTCGACATTCACCTCCTTTCAATGTTATAGGTTTGTTTCACTTTTTCATCCTTCTTGTTCATAAAATTTTTTGTAACTTGTATTATACTTTCGACATTTTTATCCTTTGAATGTTTGTTTAACTTTTAATGTTCTGAATATTCATGTCTCCAATTCTCACAAGTATCATATTCCTCCAAACAATGGGTACATGTCAATTCGTGTCAGTTTTTTAAACTTTTCTTTTTGGTTGTTATACGCATGTGTTCATTACATAAACCTTGGTAATATTCATCATTCCAATTATTCCATTACCAAATTTACGTTTTAAATATGCATAACTTTTGTGGCACTCATTACATAAATTATTGTCATATAGGGCCAATCAAATCTTTTGCCAGGTCTAGTTGTCCACAGATTTGACGCCACATTCGATGTTCACAAGGTCATTATTTCCACAGCAAATAATTTATGTATTTATGTTAATGGTTAATAATAATAAATAATATTTGACACACTTTTTAAATCTTCCAACATACAATGGTCATGATACAATCCTACCCTGCAAGGGCATTGGATAGAAAACTCCAAGTAGATTGGGCCAGAGATGCAAGAGAAGGCCCTAGGGTTCTTATGAGCCTTAGGGTAGATTTCGGGCCCATGGGCTAAGTATGAGCCCACTTATCTTTGTAAATATTAGATTAAGGTTTCATTATTTTTGGGCCTTGTATTTAGGGCTCCATAATGTAGGTAGGGTAGCCTAGAAATATAGGATTTTTCAGCCCTTGTATTTTAGGGCACCTAGACTAGTTTTTGTATTAGGGGTAGTTTTGTAATTTCACATGCACTAAGTGAATATTTGATGTGTGTTGGGAAATAAATTTAATTGAATTGGTAGAATCCCAATCCAATTAACTTTTAGAGGGGGAGGTGAGCATTTGCTTACTACACCCTATTGCCACATCATATAGTCACACTTTGTGCATGTCCTTCATGCTTTACATGCCTCATGACACCTAAGCACACTTAGTGGAAAATCTCGAAATTGATCTTGGATTAGTGGGCTGAACCATAACTAAAATTCACTAATCATAATTAGTGAAATTTTGGCTCCAAAGTTTGGCTCCACAAATTCAATTTCAAATTCAAGTGAAATTTGAATTGAAATTCAAATTTCCCTCCTATTTTATGTGACACTTAGGCTATAAATAGAGGTCATGTGTGTGCATTTTTTTTAACTTTGATCATTTGAATATTAAATTCAGATTTCAGAGCTCTTTTAGAGCACAAAATTCCGTGCTCTTCTCTCCCTCTCCCATCATTCATCTCCTTCTTCCTCCAAGCTCTTATCCATGGCCTCATATGGTGGTAAGCTTCTTCTAGACTCATCTTCTCCTTGAAGTGGAGTCTCCTCTCTCTCTTCCTTCTCCATTCCGCTGCCATTCATCTTCCAAGAAGCAAAGGAATCCATTGATGAAGAAGATCCTAGGCCTACAAGCTCCAATGGAGCTTACATCATGTGGTATCAGAGCATCTTCATCTAGGTGATGTTCTTTTGCTTCCTCTATCTTTTTGTTCGGTGAATTCTCTTTAATTCCTTGTTCTTTATCTTATACTCCATGTATATCCTCCATTGTCTTGTGGTTTGGTGCTGTTTAGAGTAGATTCAAAAAAAAAACCGATTAAATCTTAGATCTACACTTGTTCTTGCATTTCTATGGTTCAAATTTTGTAGATCTACTCTTGAATCTTGTTTTGGTGTTGATTTTAGGTTCTATCATTTTTCATTCATAATATTCTTGTGCTGAACCTTAGATCTAAATGTTCTTCCAAAATATTGATTAAAAAAAACACAAAAATCTAAGTGTAAATCACTTAATTCATGTTGTCTTAGAGTCATGTTTAGTCATAGTAATTGTCACATTATGTTCTAAGTTTGTGTTGAATTTATTTTGTTGATTGAATTCTAGATACATTTGTTCATGTATTCTTGTCATTCTTAGCCTATCTTTTGAATTTTGAGTCTAATTCATGCATGTTATTTAGTTCATAACATGTTCTAAATCAATTCCTAGAAGTAGTCTTGTTCTTGAATTTTTTTTTGCTAAGTTTCCTACATGATGCCTATGATGAAGTTGAGTTGTGGTGCTGAGTTGTGGCTGGATTTATGAATCAAAATAAGTCTTAAGCTCTCTTGAATTGTGTTATTCAAGATAATTGAGCATAAGCAAACACAAATTGTAACTATCCAAGCCTTAAGCAACATAAACACTACACTTGATTTCTAGGTTGAAATTGTTGGTGCTGGCAGCTTGAACATACGAACTTGTATAAATTACTGGGAATTGGTCACTACGTTTTTTGAGCTAAACGTTTTACTGAATTTTCTAGACATCTAGAATAAAATTATAAAAAAAGAACCAAGCGATTTGGATTAAAGGAAAAAATAAGAAAAATCGCACAAGTTGGCAGAAAAATCAGTGTCCAGGAAAAAAAAAAGTGAAAGGAAAGTGTGCTTGTTGTTTTGGCTCAAAATTTGTTCTATAATTGGTGCCTATTTTATACCAATCCTAGTTCTGAAATTTCAATTGAAAATTATTGTGAAAACAAGTGCCAAAACTAGAGGTTTCTTGAGTCTTTTTTTTTTAGAGTTTTTCTACTCTACTCTAGAGCCATTCTAGGTTTCTCTTTGAGTCCTAGCTTGCTTTTTTGTGCTTTTCATTGCTTTAATTGTTGAATAATCCTTGAAAATTTGTCTTGTTAAAACTCTATTGGTTTAGCTTTCATTTCATTTTTTTTGGTCTTTGGTTATTGCTTGTTTCTTTGTTTCCTTGCTTGTGAGTTGCCATATAGGGAATTGGAAAGGAGGATTGGTGCCATATCTTGAAGAATTTGAGTCAAGAAGCAAGGGGTCAACCACCTTAAGAGCTATTGGACTAAGAAGCACTCCAAATTGAGTGAAACACTAAAGAGAGAATAGCCACCACAATTGAGGACTTTTTTTCTTTGTAATTTTGTAATTGGCAATTTGCTTTGCTTTCAAATTTTGTAACAAAAAGGCCTTTCATTAGAAGTAAGTTGAGAGCCTCCACTAGGTCACCCTACTTCCATTTGTGTGTAATAATTTTAGGCAATTTCCCCTTAGGATAGTGAGTGTTTTGTTGGGAACCTTAAATGAGGTCATCCAAACACTCTTAGGATCCGCCTAGTTTGCATTTCTTGCACTTTAATTTCTTGCTTATTTTCATAGCTTATTTCCTTTACCCTCCATTGTCAAACCGCCTAGATAGCTTGCCTTTTACCAATTAGTTTTTACCTTATCTTTCACACCTCTTTTAGTGTTTATTTTGGCTAGTTTCAACCATAGTTTCTTTTACCTTTTGTTTTCAAACCCCCAACAAGAAAGAACCATAACTTGGGAACCAACATGAGTCTTCATTCTTCATCTAGTGTTAATGGTGAGGGTTCTACTCCTAAGGACCCCTTGTATAAGATATTAGATGAGTTGAGATCCCTTAAGTTGTGGAAAGAAAAAAAAGAGAGAAAAGAAAAAGGAAAAAAAAAGAGTGGAAGAAATAAGTCAAGATGAAAGAGAGAAAATAAGAGAGGAAGAAAGAAGAAAAATAAGGAAAGAAATGAAAAGAGAAAAACATGTCTCCTATAGTAGTCATAACTCTTGCAAGAGCCTAAGTGAAGAACTTCGTGACTATTATGAAGGAAGGCATAGGTCACATCTTAGACCTCACTCCCATAGGAGAGGAAATGAAAGAAAGCCTCAAGAGGTTAACATTAAACTCCCATACTTCCATGGGAAGGACAATGTAGAGGCTTACTTAGATTGGGAAATAAGGGTAGAGAAAAAAACTTAAAGAAAGCCTACTTTAAAATCTTATGGCTATCATTCTTATCCAAAGAAAGACCAAGGTCTAGGCATCTTAGGGGCAGCACCTTTTAAGCCCAATGATGATAAGGGGAAGACAATAGAAAAGCAACCCCCTAAGGCTAGTATGCAAGAAAAGACTAGCTCCATAAAGTGCTTTAAATGTCTTGGAAGAGGACACATTACTTCTCAATGCTCCACCAAGAAAACCATGATTATGAGAATCCAAGACATTTATAGTAGCCAAGATGAGGCTACTACTTCACCTTCCTCTAGTGAAAGTGAAGAAACAAAAGGGGAAGAATCTAGTGAAGAAATCTACCCCCAAGAAGAAGGAAAACCTTTAATGGTTAAGGAGGAGTGTAAGGAGGTAAGTGTCTCCTCCAAGAGGCTAGCTAAGAAGGAAAGACATTTTGAAATAAAGACAAATATTAAAGAAATTTCCCCTCTTAAACAACCTCCACATTTTCTCCTTTGTAAAAAGACACTTGTTAGCATTGCCACACCTCTTAGGCTTGAGTTTATTCCTCAAGTAAAGGAGTTGTTGGATGAAGGTTTGGTTCGCAAAAGCTTAAATCCTTGTGCTTTGTTGGTGCCCAAAATTGGTATTATTAGGCACCAAATCCCTAAAATAGGTGGTATGATGAATGCTTTGGGTGGTGCAACACTCTTTTGTAAAATCACTTGTGCACCCAACATCTTCATGATTTGTGTACATAGGGACTCATTAGGTAGGTTTGTTCTTATTTTTTGGTTTCAATACAAACTTAGGTACTCATATGGGACACCTTAGGTTTGTCATACTTTTTGGTAGGAATAATCAACATGAAAATACAGAAAAAGGTATGTTCTATTGCTTTACTTTTCTTAATTTTTTAAATTGTGATCAAGGGGTTCCCATGAACCCTAAGAGAATAAAGGTCATTCCCGAGTGGCCCGCTCCACCAAGTGTAAGAAAAATTTAGGGCTTCCATGACTTAACAAACTTTTACAAAAGGTTTGCCCCATATTTTTCTATACTTGTAGCACCACTCATTGAGTTGGTGAGGAACCATGTTCCTTCATGGGAGGATGCCCAGGAAATGAGTTTTCAGACCTTACCTTACTTCAACATACTAAACACCACTAATACATATGTTTTTGTTCTTTTTACAGGTGTTGAGAAAAAAAGCCCAGAGTTTCAAGAACCTCGGGATTTGAGGTCAAATCCTTTTCAAGGGGGAGGGAATGATGCAATCTTACCCCGCAAGGGCATTGGATAGAAAACTCCTAGTAGATTGGGCCAGAGATGCAAGAGAAGGCCCTAGGGTTCTTATGAGCCTTAGGGTAGATTTCGGGTCCATGGGCTAAGTACGAGCTCACTTATCTTTGTAAATATTAGATTAAGGTTTCATTATTTTTGGGCCTTGTATTTAGGGATCCATAATGTAGGTAGGGTACCCTAGAAATATAGGATTTTTCAGCCCTTGTATTTTAAGGCACCTAGACTAGTTTTTGTATTAGGGGTAGTTTTGTAATTTCACATGCACTAAGTGAATATTTGATGTGTGTTGGGAAATAAATTTAATTGAATTGGTAGAAGCCCAATCCAATTAAATTTTGGAGGGGGAGGTGAGCATTTGCTTACTACACCCCATTGCCATATCATATAGTCACACTTTGTGCATGTCCTTCATGCTTTACATGCCTCATGACACCTAAGCACACTTAGTGGAGAATCTCGGAATTGATCTTGGATTAGTGGGCTGAACCATAACTAAAATTCACTAATCATAATTAGTGAAATTTTGGCTCCAAACTTTGGCTCCACAAATTCAATTTCAAATTCAAGTGAAATTTGAATTGAAATTCAAATTTCCCTCCAATTTTATGTGACACTTAGGCTATAAATAGAGGTCATGTGTGTGCATTTTTTTAACTTTGATCATTTGAATATTAAATTCAGATTTCAGAGCTCTTTTAGAGCACAAAATTTTGTGCTCTTCTCTCCCTCTCCCTTCATTCATCTCCTTCTTCCTCCAAGCTCTTATCCATGGCCTCCTATGGTGGTGAGCTTCTTCTAGACTCATCTTCTCCTTGAAGTGGCGTCTCCTCTCTCTCTTCCTTCTCCATTCCGCTTCCATTTATCTTTCAAGAAGCAAAGGAATCCATTGATGAAGAAGACCCTAAGCCTACAAGCTCCAATGGAGCTTACATCAGGTCATATATCAATGTTTACTTGCATAACTACATTGAGGTTCCATTAGCATACCATAGACAATGGTACCCTCATTACCCATCTTTTGTCGTCTTCAATTGTAATGGAATCAACCATTTTATGATAAGACTTCGAAAATATGGTGAGCGATACTTCTTTGCAGATGGGCTGAACGAATTCTGAAGAACCATGAAAATTTTTGAAACTGTGAAAATCAATTTTGTTGCCCCGGACAAAATACGACTTTCCATGTGACGTTCATCCGACCTGTCTATAGACACAAATGTCTAAGGTCAACCGCAATGACCAGAAGACATCTTTTTACTATAGATGTTACAGAAGATATGCTGCAACAAAATTCTCCATTGGTAGGACTTTGTTAATATAATTATAGGGCTTTATTTTATTTGATTTTGAAATTTATATCTGTAATGACTGTCTCCGTTGTAAAACTTAGGTGTTGCCCGCGAATGCTTTAAATTTTTTAGTTGCATCCAAAAAATATATCCATGTCAAACGGAGTCATGGAAGACGTTACCTTTGGAAGATGACCATGGATAACGGCCTCCCAACTGTTGTTGATCCAAGTTACGAATACTTAACGGACAATGATTTGATGTCGGGCGATGAGGTTGTCTTCTACTATAGGTTCAATGAACGTGCATGGGAGGTCATGTTTCGAAAGCAGGTTAAATGGGATGAAGTCGGGTGTTTGCTTCTGTTTGATGATTAAAAGTTCTTGTTCATTATATTAAAGTTGTAACTTAAATACCTTTGGGTATCACCTTCGGGTATCAAACAATGTTTTATTTTTGTTTGTTCTTTGAACTGAAATGGTTAATTAAATATTGGTTGGTTTCATGACATTACACTTATGAAGTTATTAACTTGCCTTTATATTGATGCATTACAATATACTTTTAATTCATCATTACTGTCCTTATAAAAGTGGCAGTGACAGGGTGCTGAGGCTATTTGGTGTCAACATGCCATGCCAAACTGATCATAATCATTCCCAGAACTCCAGACCTCAATGGTCCTACACCCATAATATACCACCATCAAACCTCTTGTCATTCATCTGCTTCAAAGCCTCACCATCGCATGGTACCTCAACAGCCATAATAGAATTACAATCTATAACATATATATGCCCTTCCCTCCCTCTTAATTTGATTGTCCCCTGTTTCCTTTTCCTGCTTCAGAGTTCAGTATGTCGTTAAGTTAATTTTAGCCAATGACTGGGTCGTTAACATCAATCAAAACATCCCTTCTTTATTATTTGTATATTTATGTTAACGTTGAACATTATAATGCGTTTCCTGCTTGTTTTTATTTCAATAAATTGATTCTGCATGTTCCATTACATTATGGATGGAGGAAAAGTTATGGTTTCCTCTTAACCCAACACAATTAAGCTGCATTTTTGTTTATAATTGGAAAGAAGAAACACCCTTCTGTCTACTGCTTCAGTCATCAAAGTTGATAGCCGAACAATGCAAATAGATTAACAATGGACCATGGAACCGCAATTTTTGGGTAAACCTCATCTGTTTCAAATTATAAGGCAAACTTATTTCACCAACTTATACATTAAACTTTGTAGTTGGTAGTTGCTATTTTTTATTTGTATGTTTCGGTCAAACATGGATGACATAAAACCTCATGTGCTATCAACGTTGCATCGACATCTACTATAATTGAATGATGCTTCCATTTGTAAGTTTCAAGTGGATAATCCTGAAAAAAATAACCACCCAGCAACCAAGCTATATTAAGGCCAGTTATATCAGAATACAAAAAAAAAAATTATAAAATGATGCCAACATTAAGTCATTACCAATGAATTTTTTTAACCCACCCAAATTATCATTATGGACCAAGACGGCTACTACCTGCAACAAATGTATGTGGTTGCTGCATCAATTGCATGATTAACAAAAAAACAGTGTCCCAAACAATATGTCAATGAATGATTTCATTAAAATCATTAAGTGCATAAGATAACAATTGTACAACAAATTGTCCCAAACAAGTTCTTCATTACCAGTTCATAGTTATATTCATCTGTAGGTTGACTCATAGTGTTAGTTTGTTCACTGGATGAAATAAACAAACCATCAACACAAACATTTGCATTTCGAAGACGATTGCGGCAAGACCGCTTATTGTGGCCACTTCCACCACATTGCCCACACTTTTGGATTCTCCTTTGCTTCCCAGATTCATCTACTCCAACTTGTCTGCATCCTTTAATTCGAACAACAACAGGGTCTAAAATACCATCATAATTATCACCCTGCTGATTTGCCTGCTCATCATTGTCATCAATACATGGTTCACTATTTTTCTTCGACTTTAGCCTTCTAACCTCATTTGACAGGAAATGCAACATTTTGTCGTACTCGTCTTCATCACGGTATGCAGCTTTGCAAACTTGTCTAGAAACTTCAACCAAAGTGGCATACTTGGCCATCAATTGGGAATCCCAATACATTGCAGAATTCAGATATTTGTCTTTGATATTTTCTGTGGCAACTTTTGACCACCTATTCAGAACCAAACTACTTGGCAACTCCATAAAATTTAAAGAAACCAACACAACTAATATGTGATTACATGGAAGACCAATTGATTGCATTCTCATACAACTACAACTAAAGTCAACCGTTGATGGGCAATACGACACAAGCCAAACACTTCCACTACAGTACTTGAGAACCGTGTAAATTAAGAACGTGATCATCTCTTTGCAATCAACGACTCTTAGCTTAATAGTCCTACAAAGATATGACTGAAAAAGTTTAAACATCTCCTTAGTATGAAAATGATCACCATACCACTCAAGAGATCGAAGATTTGATTGCAAAACTTCATTCCTGTAAGTTGAGGAATAATTTGTCATAGCCATTCTATATCGAAAATATGTCAGGCACCTTTGAAATTGTTCTACAAAATCGGTTAAATTAGTGCCTGAATGAACATATTTTGCACCATGTGCATGGAAGGATTCACAACGAGATGTTGTCTGTATGCCCGCAAAAAAATAACCCCTCAAATGGGCGGGAGACCATTTCATCCTTTTTTCATACAGTTTAGCAATCCAAGTATTGTCTTCCAATTCAAACGTAGCAACCATCTCTTTCCATTTTTCTTCAAATTTGACTACTTCAAAATCACCAAGCATTAGGTTCTTCAACCATTTCAAAACTTGTTTGTCTCGAACATGGCTCATTGCATTATGCAATAAGTGTCATACACACAATCTGTGAAAAAAACCTGCCATGACTCTTGTTATAGCATTCCTCATAGCCAGATCACCATCATTTATTATTGAACAAGGAGATTTTCCTTTCATTTCTACCAACAATTGTTCTAACAACCAAACATATGTTTCTTCCGTCTCATCAGTTACAATAGCAGCAGCAAAAACTATTGTCTGATTATGGTGGTTCAGACCAGAGAAAACAACAAAAGGGCACAAATACTTATTTTTCTTATAAGTGGCATCAAATGCCAGTACGTCACCAAATACCTCATAAAGCAATTGGCTTTCAGTATCACACCAAAATAGTCGTTGTAGTCTTGACCCTTCATCCGCGGTGTACGAAACATACATCATTGGATCTTTCTTGCGTAAATAATGTAAATACTTCAATGCACCACTTGCATTTGAAGTATGTTGCTTTCTCATGCGCCCTTCTTCATTGTAAATATCTTTCCTAATAAACCCCACCTTGTCATATCCACCACATTGATTGGCAAATGTTGCGTACATGTGCGGAGGTCTAATCCCAACTTTTCTATAGTTTTCAACTTGCATAATATCAGATGCGGACATCTTCCTATGTCCTGGCAGCAAACATGACAATTTTAGGTCCAATAATAAATGATTGTGGTCAAAATTACAACATGTCACATACCATCGTCCCGTACAAAAATGCATATGAACACGAAACATTGCTTCACAACCACACCTGCTTTCTTTTTTTTTTTTCTGGGCGCATCCTTCTATCTGATGTTGAAACTCTCCTATAACCAGCACATGAACAAACAAATGTTTGTTGCAGTGTTTCCATACATGTGTTTCTAACAATATGACTCTTCCTTACAGAAAAACCGCTAATTTTAGCATACCAACAATAGAACTGATACGTTAACTCCAAATCACCAAAATCCAACCTGCTGACAACTTCATCGGTAATTTCTTCCATGTCAAACTATTTAATATCTACCATGCTATCAATACTTATACATTCCTCTTTCAACAAACCTGGAATCCAGAAATCATCATAATCTCCACCATCGTCATTGTGTACCTTCGAATCCACCTCGTCCCCATCTTCAAGTTTGACATCATGTTGGTTGTCATCATCATTTGGATACACTTCAGTAACATCATTGTCACCATCGCCATTCACTAAGCTACAAAAATTGTCACTACTTTCCAACTTTTACATTATATCGTACAATCACCTAACCCGTACTCATGTCGAGGTTATTGACGTCGTAGGCCAAAGGGCTGAACGTTCGTTGCGGATCTGCCCCCGAAGCTCCACCAACCTGGTCTTTCTTTCGTCCTCTGTTTCAATCATGCTCAACGCTCTACTTGGATCATTTTACCAGGATGAAGACAATGCTCTATTGCTCTACTCAATCCTACTCAAGGCAAAACAGCCTCTGCTTCAATCCCGACCTCTGCCATGGTATGTTGGGGTAACCTTCAACGGTGAAACAGGGAAACCTCACACACAACTTCGCGGCTCCTAAGCTTTAATCGCAGCAATCGCTAAATCGCGAGCTATGGTAGGGTATGCTGGAAAAAGCATAACAGAAACTCAACGGCTCCATACCTTCAATCGCGGCTCGGGGAAAGCTGACACAGAACTCGAGGGATCCATTTACTACCGGTAGCAATGAACACATCTCCACTATTCGATATGGTTAAAACTAATCGGACGATTCCAATTGCTTATTTCTTTTTTTTGCACAAACTTTCATAGGGTGCGAAAGTAGTTTCACTTTTTCACCCTAGACACCATCAACTAAACTACTCATAAGTTGAATTGTGTACATGCTTGAAGTGTGGAGCTTGTTATTATGCTATGTAAAGCTAGTCTCAAAATTTTAAGCTTTACCATTCATTCACACAAAATCTATAGACACCAGAAATCAAAAACCTACATAATTGCTAGGAAACATTAAAAGTAGTATATTGAAAATAGATATAAGTCTGAAGCTTGTTATTCTACTTTGTAAAGCTAGTCTGTAAATGAACAACAATGTTATGAACCTGAATGGAATGTAGATTGATAGGGTTCATCTACAAGTATCTGTTATCTCACAACGTGTAGCATTCTTCACTTTTTCTTCATTTGATGAACGTGGTCATTGGAGTATTTATTGTTTGCATTAAATACGCATCCTTTCTTCATGTAGAGATTCCACTCTTTTTTGCTAGCGTGTCGAACACTTCAATAAGTCTGTGCAACATAGATCTTCTTTTGATGGCGATTAAATCTTAACTTCATTTATTCTTCATAGGATTTGAAAAATCCTAGGAGAATGTTTATGTAAAACAAACCTCAAACACAAAATATTAAATGAAGTCTCAAATGTCATCTTTAATGTCCTATCAAATCATGTTTCATTTCGCTATCATTTGAAACATTAGACACAAATTTCACAAGGGAAGTTTTGATAGTGCATAAGACTTAACTTTTAACCATTGTATTTGTTTACATCTAATCAAAATAATTAAGGGTCATTATTCATCCTAAGACACAAATGCCTTTTGACTTAATATAATTGAACTGATATAAAATAGATTTTGTTATCGTAAATATGATTTAGTTCATATATGCTTACAAACAAAATTAAGCTTGTCATAAAAACCTTCTTATGTATGCATTCTGATATTTGTCATTCTAATGTTCATAATATTCTTATGTAGATGCAGTATATACGACAACAAATAACATAATATAAAGAGGAAGGGAAGAAAGGATTTAGTATAGGGATTTTTATACTGATTCATCCCAACCTTGGGCTACATCCAATCCTAACCCGTCAAGATGAGATTTTCTGCTAACACAACCAAATAACCTGTTGGATTTTTACAACTGCCAACTACTTGTTGGACTTCACAACATCTCCCTCACCACAACACCACACCTAGTCTTAGCTTAGAAATAACCCGTCTCAACCACAACACCATGGGAGAGACAATCCAAATATTCTTCACCTCTTTGGGTGGGCTTAACCCGTAGAATGATTCTCCTTACTCTTGGGAAGCAAAATCCACTCAACCACGACATCCACTTGGTCATGGAAGAGATAATACAAGTATTTCTTTCACCTTTTTAGACTACCCAAGTATTATTTCACTTTAGCCTCTTTAGGCTACCATCTTAGAGACTCTCTCTAAGTTACTTATCTTCCATGGGTATCTCTTCTCTCACATCCAAACTTAACCCACACGGTTAATTTGGGATAGATACATATTACATACAAGAAGAATACGTTTGAGGGATTTCTACAGCTTTACAACACTCATTGGGGTGAGTATTCTTTGAAGCTCTAGATTGTATGCACTCCTATTCCAACCATTATGATCTAAAAACGCATCTAGAGTAGGGGTGGGGAGAAAATCTTGTTTCTGCACAAAATAAGTTGTCTCCTACCTTTTCTCTTACATACATTTTGTAGTTGTCCTATGTTCTTTTATAGGCCTCACATGTTAAACTAGTCATTATCTAGCTGTTATGACACGACTCCTTTTTGACCAATCCATTATGATGTTATCATTCTAATGATCAAATTCCAAGAAGCTTTCTAAAGGTATACCAGAACTACATTCTAATGTTGTTGAGAAAGGACCTATTATGATATAGGTTCCTTCTAATGAAGATAGCATGATATGACATTGTAGATAGTCCAGCTCTATCAATCAAAACACTTCATCACAACATAGATAATTTTGAAGTAACATACTTTAGCATAGGTAACATGTGAAGGTTTTTGTTGTGTTAGTATTATGTCCTTGGTTCAGACTTCACAAAGTCTCTTTAGTCTTTATTCTAATGTTTCACACCAGCTCTTCTTAAGGGCATTTTTAACTTTGAACTTGTGCATCTTCAAATGCAGTTAGCATTCACTTTTTTATGTGCCCTTGGTGTGTGTGGAAGCATATGGAAAGTGAGATGCTATCAACCTTAATCTTTTGATGTGCCTTCTATATGTGTGACAACATATGGAAGACATGATGTTGCTTTGTATCTCATTCTGGTGTATATATCCTTCATGATCTTGACTTCAATACATCATTTTGATGTAGTCATCTCTGAATCTATCTTGTCTTGATTCTGGTTTGTCCTTAGAGCATCATTCTAATGTTATCATTCTCGAAGTCCTTAATTACACCTTTTTGATGTTGAGTCTAGTACAACTTCATTATGATGTTGTCTGCTTAATGTATTCTTTGATAGATCTTCTAAGTAAGGCCTTCTTGATGTCTTTGAAACATGATAAAATTGAGATCTTCAAAGGGAAACACTGACTTCATTAACAAATGGACTTCTTTCAAATCTTTTGAAGCTTCTCACTTGAAAGAACAATTGAGACATCCATTTTGAGTTTGTTCTAAACTCATCAGAACACTTCCTATGTTCTTCTCTTTGTATATGTATCATTTGCAAATATGTTGGCTTGCATAGTGATAAATATCAAATTTATTGAATTTTCATATTCATTTTGTGACATTTATTTGGCATTTCAGTTAACTTTAGGCCTTATTTTGAATTAAATTAGTTTTAAATTCAGTTTTTACTTTGTCTTAGATAGAATTTTATGTTTAGTTATTTTTAATGATTTTTTTATATATAGTTTTTCAGCAAAAAAAATAGGTTATTCTGGCAAGAGCTTTAGAGGCCCAAAATCAACAAAAAGTTCTAAAAGGAGAAATTGTGAAAATTGAAGATAAAAGCTAGGAAACTCAAGAGCAAGATATTTTCCAAAAATAAATCAGTTGAAGAAGAAGATAATTACTTGAATTAATTAGATATTATTTGCTTGTAATTTCTTGTAATTATCTCCTTAATTAAACCTAGCTACAATTTTATAAATAAGAGGCTAGACATTCATTGTAATGGTGTAGAAGTCCCAAATAGTTCTTAGAATTATATTTTAGACTTTCACCTACTAGACACCTCCATCATTCTATTAGACACTCTAGGTTTCATTGTATTATTTTCATGAGTGCAATTCCTTCCACCTAGGAGACGAAAGAATCAACCTTGTTTCGCTTTAATTCTATCAATTCAATTCTTCATCTTGAGTTCTTTATTTTTTTTCTATACTTAATTCTTTTTATTTGATTGGTCATCTTATAAACGAATTTAGGAATCGACTTGCACTTTGGCGAGCCTTGTTGAAACCTAAACATGAATCAATTACTTAATTGGGATTATCTCTAGGGATAGAATAATCTTGGTTAAGCCTCGCAAATTCTCAACCGTTAATGTTGATTGTTTGTGTCGGTATGTCCAAGGGACTGGGTATCAGACAAGTAGTTTAGAATCTCTTATGATTCAAAAGATGGATGTTATTCTTAATCTCCATCAAGAGCACCAAGCCGAAGTTCACAGCTCCTTAGAAAACATTACAACTAGGCTTGAGAACATAGAAACTAGGTTATCCCTTAGTAACCTTCTGAACCCAAATGAGGATGAAGCGTAGTTATGTTCTTGTGCTTAATTTTGTTGTTTGATAACCTTTTTATTTTGTTTGTCTTTGTTTTAAAATCTTATCTAAGTTTGTTTGTCTTTTGATTAATGGTTATGTAATGCTCTATGGTTAATGAAACATGGTTTTATTTCTTTTTTTTACTTGTATGTTATGTTTTGTGTATAATCAAACCTTTTGGCCTTGTTAATGCCAAAAGGGGGAGAATATACACTATTGCATATTGCATATTGATTGCATTGCATAGCTTTGAGCATTGCATTACTATATCATACTTTTATATTATGTGTTGATATATATGATATATGATGATGTATTGATATATATGATGATGATAATGAACTCTTCTTAAGTGTTAAGAACCTTTCAGGATAAGACTAAGACCAAGTCTTCGATCTCAAGACTCTTTAAATGCACTCAATGTCATTTTATAAGTTTGGCATCATCAAAGCCAAAAAGAGGGAGATTGTTAGAGATAGGGGGAGCAACATGATCGACATGGTGAACAACTCAAAGGCTAAAGCTTGAAGCTCAAGGAAAAGCTTGAAGAAGTTTTGGCATTGACATGCCCAACTCCCTTGAATGACATTTGTATTGGTTGTTATCTTGGTTGTTGCATCTTAGTACATTTGATATATGTATTGCATCATTCATCATCATGGTTTGTGTGAAGAAAAGTTTCTAAGTTAGAAAAATTTCTTCAGTAGTAAAAACTCTCTGTTTTAATCGATAGCAGCCTCATCGTAATCGATTACAACAAGATATCTAAAGCTTGTAGAGAGTCTCGTATCTGTTTAATCGATTACAATTTTCTCATAATTGATTACACTATTATATAAGACAATGACTAATTTATTCAGGAGTCTCTGATTTAATCGATTACCAAGTGGATTAATCGATTACTTCTCTCTCATTTAGTTGTTCAGAAGTGAACAAGAATACTTTAATCGATTACTTAGAGCATCTAATCGATTACATTGTTCTTGAGTTATTTCTAGATGTTGGGAAGAACACTTTAATCAATTATTTAGATAATCTAATTGATTATTTTGTAGATTTAATCAACTACAAATGGTTATAACTATTTTCTCTATAAATAACCAGCTAGTGTTCCCTCTAACATACATCAAGAGAATACTTCACATCTTGAAAATAGCCCATTAGACTCTGAATGAGAAAGATCTCGTGCTTTCATCAGTGTATAAGAGAAGAAAAGTTATAGTAACTCATAACTTCTTAATCGTTTGGTTATGAAGATTTTTTCTTGGAAGTGAGTTGTGTCTTTTGAGTTGAAAAAGATCACCTCCTCAATCCAACAAGGTTTTTGTGGAAGGATTGGTCAGGTTGTATCTATCTTACTCGATTCTTTTTGTGTATAGTTTTACACGGTCTTTTTTGGTTATGCATGAATCGCTTAGGACATGCTAGAATAGAGTTTTCTAGTTTGGGCTAAGAGTAGGGTTCTCTTAGGCTTATATTCACAAAGGACCTAGTGTTGGGTGCCTTAGTCTCTTTTTCTGGGGTGAGAATTGTAGATTTTCTATGATTTCTTGTAAAGATTCTTTAGGCATAGTGAAAATCTAATTCTAATTGTGGATTAGATAACTGGATTAGCTTATCTAGAAATAGAGAGTGAACCAATATAAAAAGATTATGTCTTTCTTCTCTTTTTCTAATCTTTTTCTCTCAATCAAGTTTTTCATAAAGTTGCAAGTTTTATATTTGTGAAAGAAAGGACGTTAATGAAGGATCATGTTTAAGGAATGATTGATTAACTATTGATTATGTTCGATTCATATATGTGTTTGTGCTACAATCCATAGAAAAGTTTTTTTTTGTAACTCTGTTTTTTAGAAAGGTAAATTTTGTTTGAAAACCAATTCAGCCCTCTCTTGGTTTATTGAGTTTCATCATCTTTTTTCAGAGTGAATTCCAAGTCCAGACCTAGACATTCATTCATCAAGATCGACGTCACCATCCAAGTTTAGTATTTCTATCTCTACTAAATTATTTTAGTGTCATTTAATTTTTATCACAAAACAAAAATACAAAAACATTCTTCCTAGTTAAATAATTACATGAAATCCCTCCTTTATTCCTTTGGGTTATACTTGGCCTATAAGTTGAATCTAACGTGAAATAAAACCCTGGCACATAGCTTTCTTGAATATGGAGTTTTAATTTGAGAAAGTTCTTTGATGTAGATAGAAAGTCCCTGAATGTTCTTCTTATAGAAATACTTTGGTGAGATGCACGATAGACTTGTATTCCAAGCATTCTGGTGTGAGCTTGTTGTAGCATGTTATGCTTGCTAATGTTTTTTTATTTGTTTGACCATTTGAATGACTAAACTGGTTTTTTGATGTCTTGATGACCTTTGTAGAGAATTCTATCATTGACATTTAGGCACTAGTCTTATGTCATTTGGACGATTACAATATAAGCAATCTTCAAAGCATTGCAGTTATGTTATATTGCGAGGACAAAATGACATCTTTATCTTAGTCATCCATTTCCTCCAAGTTACAAGTCATATTAGCTCATGACTTATGCATGAAAGATGTAGATATTTTTCTTAGATTTTCATAGATATTGAGATCATCTCAAATGCACTTTTTTAGCTCAAGAAATATTTAAATTACTTCACACATATCATTCTAAATGTGTTGCAACAATGTTGTTCTTCATGTCATGTTCATTGTGCAAATCTTCATGTTTGAAACATTTTTCTTGTCGTTTAGTTGTTGATTACTTCTCATGAGTTGAAGTTTTCTCTTAACCTAGTAAGCATGTTGACAAATTCATTGTAGTACATAGCCAAGGACACTTTGAGTCTTCTTTTGAGCTTTCAAGCCAATTATCCTTTCTGAGTGACTCATGTTAGTCCTTAGCTTACTTCAATTTTTGTTCTTTATAGAACCTATCTTTTCTAAATAGATTTAAGAAAACTCAGAATTAGACATAAACTTAAAAGGTTTATGATTTGTGTTTAGAAGGTTTGTCATAATTTAAACACAAAGGGTTTTGGACTCAACAATCTCTTCATTTTTATGATGACAAGCCTTTGAACAAATTCTAAGTCTTTTGAGGAGTTTCTTAGCATATGACAGATTATAATCAACTCCCCCTTAACATATGCATCCATTTCAACATATGACAGATATTCACCAAGTATAAGGAGCATATATGAAGGCATTTTGTTCGAAAAAAGATATAAATGAATAAAGCATATAAAGTAATAAGCATAAATTCATCATCATACAACTTTGGCTCTTTCTTATTGGTTAGCATCTCAGTAATAAGGTCTAGTCGAGGTGGTGATGCCAAACTTGTTCTGTCTATCTTGTGGCTTTCCTCCAACATCTGAAACATCTCTTTCAACTTCTGCATGGCTCTCTTCCTTTACTACCAATGCTTCTAGATTCTAATGGGAAGCTTCTTCTCCATCGGTTGTCCTTTCATTGTGTCATTCAGGAACCACTGCTCATTTTCCACTATTGATCTAGGTTCTCATGTCCTGGCATTATTTACACCCCTTGATTCATTATTTTTATCTTGTGGTAACGCCTTCCTAACATTGGCCTTAACTACATGTCTCTCACTAGGCGATCTCCCTTGTCCTGTGTCATGTTTCTTCTTGGGTAGAACATCACCTTCACATGAATTTTTGTTGCTCTAGTGATGGTAGATGAGGCGTTGGAACACAAATTTCTTGGATGGTTGAGGTTCCTCCGTCCTTTCCTCCCTAGACTCCTTCTTGGGTCTCCCCTGTTGGTGGGGTTGCCCCTAGCATTTTGCCTAAACCTGGGAGGATAGTTGTGAAACTCGACTCGCTCCAATCGGTCGGACCGTTCCAACCAAGACCTGATGGTCTAAACTAACCGGTTCTACTATTGGGTCAGTCACGCAATTGACTCGGGATGATTCGACCAAGCCGATCATTTTGATGTTTCATTATTATCAATTGTTATTTTGAATTTTGGAGTATGGATGAACTTTTCTTACTCAAATAATGTTAATTATATACTTATACATAATAGATACATATATAATTTTGAATTTTTAATATATATCGGGTCAAATCGGACCAATTAGTAGCCCACCGATTGAACCATTGACCCATTACTTCGACCGAGTCAATGACCGGGCCATGTTTCACAACTATGCCTAGGAGGCATCATGAGTGTTATCACTATACTAGTGTCAACGGACGAAAAATGGTTGACATCTACCTGCATCTCATTCCCTTTTTTGGCTAACCTCAATCATCCCGAATTTCACACCAACATCACTGAGGGACCCCAGTTACATCACTGAGGTTTCGAACTCTTCTAAAAAATCATCCTTGGCAAATGCAATTATGCTTAGTGAAATAGAAAATGGAACCGCCCACTAAGCAATCTTCCAACCATCATATCATTCTTCAGGTAGGCATTAGGATTACATTGACAACTCCCACATTTACAGCCGTTAATACTCATGTGGTATCCATGGAAGCTGCTACCAATCAACCAAATTTTATCCTGGAAGATTGCATAGATGGTGAGGAAGAAGTTCCAAATACCATGGCTCCAATACTAGAGATGACGACACATGTCTTGTCTACCATACGTCATCAAATAAAGATGAGGGCTGATGATATCATGCAACAACTTTCGAAACAATTAGGTGATATTGTGAAACCCATGGTCATGAATGAAATCAAGAAAGCTCGGGAGGAGGAACGCAATCATGGCCAATTAGAGGCAATGACTAATTTTGTACTTAGAATTTAGCCTTGTCAGTTGTTTGTCTCTCTTCGGCAAGTGTATTGAGTCGCATAAGTAATATAAAATGATAAGACCGAGTATCGTATCCTCAGGAAACTTGTTTCACTCAAACACTGTACATCCAGTATGCAAACATTTGTATGGATTAAAAGCAAGTAAATATTAAGTTGAATCTTGTATTGAAGTCTATTTGAATACAAACTAAATATCTAGAATTTTGGAAGTGAAAACAGTGAAGTAAAAAGCGTTGGGTCATTCTACTGAATTTCTCTTGATGTTTAAATGTATTTTTCTCTATCTAACATTATCCTAGTGTTCTTATGCTGAGAAATTACTCAAACCAAGATCCCTCTAGTGAACGACCCTAACCTTATTTAAACTTCATCCTTGATCCCTCAACAAACTTAGTCTAGCTAAAAGAGTTGCATTAAGCCTACAACATAATATGAATTAGATCACTACACTTCATTCCTAGACATACAGATTTCTAGCTTGTTCTACCAAGTTCTAAGGCTTTAAAGCATTTCCCAATGCTAAAAATCCTAACTATACATACAAATGGGTGATCAAGCCACAAGCATGTAAAATAAGCATAGATAGAAGCAATGAACACATAAAAATAAAATTAAATAGATAGTGATAGAGTGTTACATTCCCAACAAAGAGGCTTAGCCTTCCATTACAAGCAATATACTCTCAATACAAGAAAGGATGAGTTTTGAGTGAAAGAAAATGGCAAAGGCTGGTTGAGGATGTTTCATACAACCTCTAAACCCTAAACTTCACTCCTCTAACCTAAGCTCTCTTTGCTGCTCTCTTTCTATCGCTTCAGCTTCTCCTTGTGCTCTGTTTTCGACTCTCTATATTTATTTCCGCCAATTTTAGTGTTTTAAAGGCTCTTGGACCTTTTAGCTTTTGAAGGCTCGCTTAGTGAGACTGGCTCGCTAAGCGAGAATAAGTGAATTTTGGCTTAGCAAGACTAGGCGTGCTAAGCACGAGAAGAGACAATGACCTCGCTGGGCGGGCTGGCTACGCGCTGGGCGAGCACATCTCTGACTGATCCTCTTCTAGGGTTTCCTAACCTGCTAAGTGAGTTGCATGCCTCGCTTAGCGAATGCCACTCGTTGAGTGGATCTACCTCCCTGAGCGAGTCATCAGCTACTTGAACCTTCTCTTCTTTGGCCTGAAACTGAGTTAGATTCAACATTAATTCACAAAATGGGAGTATCTACTCTATAAAATCACACTAAACAGAAAAATATGTATAATTCCTACAAAAAGAACCATAAATTGGAGGTAACACGCTATTTCCTTGCAAATATTCAATATAAAACTACTCATGAATAGCAACTAACATCAGCCTTTGGTCACTAGGCTTGTGATAGGCATTGAAGCATTTGGACCTCCTTCAATGCAACTTGGTTCTATGCAAATGGCTAGGCATCCACCTAATGTTTTAGGTGTCATTGGACTACTGCCATTACCCTCAATGGCTCCCATACCAATGTTTCAATCGTCATTAGGATACATGGGCAGAGGTCAATCATAGAGGGATCCAAATCACCAATATATGGGACACCATTAGCGAATGAATAGGGGAAAAACTTCTCAAATGCCATTCTTTATGGCACCCCAAAATTTGGCAGAGCCATAAACAACTGGTAGACAACACTCTGCCATGATAGAGAACCCTATACCCACTTGGACCGAGGCAAGAATGATTGTTCCTTAAACTATAGATGCGAACATGATAGAAGATGTAATTCACACACATTTTGGGGTGCAATTAAAGCTAGTCATCAGGCTAGTGTATCGGAAACCTTATTCATAGTGTATTGACAAAATTGCCCCTTTTCCAAAAGGGTACAAGATCTCATATTTTGCAACCTTTTCAAGCAAGGATGGGAAAACCACCATAGAGCACGTTAAACGTTTCACAACCCAATGTAGGGAATCCAGTCAAAATGATTACTTACGGATACAATTGTTCCCTTTGTCTCTCAGTAGCATGACATTCACTTGGTATTCAATTTTGTCGCCAAATTCAATTAATAGTTGGGCTGACATGGAATGTTATTTCCATGATAGATTTTACAACCCTTAATTGGACATTTTGGTAGCTGATTTGATGAATACCAAGCAATTGATTAACAAGTTAGTCACTAAATTTTTGGAACGATTCAGAAGAATGAGGAATAAATGTAGTGTGCAATTTCCAAAGTCAAAATATGCAACCATCACAATTGTAAACATGGCTGCATAGCTGCATGAATCGTTGCTTACAGAAGATTGTGTAGATCAAGCACAGTTAGCCATTAAGGTGGCTAGGGTGGAGCAATTCATGAATGGGAAGGATTATAGAAAATTCCATGGACGTGGGAGAAATCCTTAGACCATATCCTTGATTTTGGAAGAAGAGGAAGAACAGAAAGAAGACCTTGATGATAACTTATTTGCTGATCAAATAGCGGTTGAGTTAGTCAAAGGGAAGCCTTATTGTTATCCTGCCTTATGACCCTTCGAGGGTAAACAAGTCAGGGAAGGGAGCCTTACCTTTTCAATATTTCCAAAGTGGAATAGAAATTTTATTATTTAGTTAAGGATCAGCAGACTTAGATGCTTGAGGATCAAAGAATTCCTCCTCTAGAAAATTTAAGGAATAAAAGCTATTGTAAATAGCATAATGCTTAAAGCCATTCAACGACTAATAGCCTGGTGTTTAAAAACACCATACAAAGGGCCCAGTGCGTAGCCAGCCTGCCCAGCGAGGTCATTGTCTCTTCTCGTGCTTAGCACGCCTAGTCTTGCTAAGCCAAAATTCACTTATTCTCGCTTAGCGAGCCAGTCTCACTAAGCGAGCCTTCAAAAGCTGAAAGGTCCAAGAGCCTTTAAAACACTAAAATTAGCGGAAATAAATATAGAGAGTTGAAAACAGAGCACAAGGAGAAGCTGAAGCGATAGAAAGAGAACAGCAAAGAGAGCTTAGGTTAGAGGAGTGAAGTTTAGGGTTTAGAGGTTGTATGAAACATCCTCAACCAGCCTTTGCCATTTTCTTTCACTCAAAACTCATCCTTTCTTGTATTGAGAGTATATTGCTTGTAATGGAAGGCTAAGCCTCTTTGTTGGGAAGTTTTGTGAAACCATGATGTAACACTCTATCACTATCTATTTAATTTTATTTGTATGTGTTCATTGCTTCTATCTATGCTTATTTTACATGCTTGTGGCTTGATCACCCATTTGTATGTATAGTTAGGATTTTTAGCACTGGGAAATGCTTTAAAGCCTTAGAACTTGGTATAACAAGCTAGAAATTTGTATGTCTAGGAATGAAGTGTAGTGATCTAATTCATATTATGTTGTAGGCTTAATGCAACTCTTTTAGCTAGACTAAGTTTGTTGAGGGATCAAGGATGAAGTTTAAATAAGGTTAGGCTCATTCACTAGAGGGATCTTGGTTTGAGTAATTTCTCAGCATAAGAACACTAGGATAACGTTAGATAGAGAAAAATACATTTAAACATCAAGAGAAATTCAATAGAATGACCCAACGCTTTTTACTTCACTGTTTTCACTTCCAAAATTCTAGATATTTAGTTTGTATTCAAATAGACTTCAATACAAGATTCAACTTAATATTTACTTGCTTTTAATCCATACAAATGTTTGCATACAGGATATACAGTGTTTGAGTGAAACAAGTTTCCTGAGGATACGATACTCGGTATTATCATTTTATATTACTTATGCAACTCAGTACACTTGCCGAAGAGAGACAAACAACTGACAAGGCTAAATTCTAAGTACAAAATTAGTCATTGCCTCTAATTGGCCATGATTGCGTTCCTCCTCTCGAGCTTTCTTGATTTCATTCATGACCATGGGTTTCACAATATCACCTAATTGTTTCAAAAGTTGTTGCATGATATCATCGACCCTAATCTTTATTTGATGACGTATGGTAGACAAGACATGTGTCGTCATCTCTAGTATTGGAGCCATGGTATTTGGAACTTCTTCCTCACCATCTATGCAATCTTCCAGGATAAAATTTGGTTGATTGGTAGCAGCTGCCATGGATACCACATAAGTATTAACGGCTGTAAATGTGGGAGTTGTCAATGTAATCCTAATGCCTACCTGAAGAATGATATGATGGTTGGAAGATTGCTTAGTGGGCGGTTCCATTTTCTATTTCACTAAGCATAATTGCATTTGCCAAGGATGATTTGCTAGAAGAGTTCGAAACCTCAGTGATGTAACTGGGGTCCCTCAGTAATGTTGGTGTGAAATTCCCTTAATCGTGGTGATGACTAAGTACCAAGCAATGATTTCCTTTAGGAGATTGACCCAAGAAAGAGATTTTGTTCCTTGGTTGGGTTCCTGATCTACTACAAATATCTTTCCAACAATTGACAAATTGAAGTTTCTAATTTAAGCTACTCCTATGTGGAATTGCGGTAAAGGAAGCGATAAATGACTAAAAGCGATAAAGGAACTTAAAAGAAGTAGGCAAAATAAGGGAAATAAGTGAAATAATGCAAGTAATAGGCAAGAAAATGACTAGGTTTTGTGTATTGATGTTTGTGTGTCTTTCTATTATGTGATAGACTTTATTTATAATGATCAATTAATGATTTCATTAGCTTAAGCACTATTAAAAATCTCTACAATCTAGGAGATCATGGCTATCATCCTTTCAATTGTTTCCTTGTCTGTCAAACTGAATTCCACATTTTGTAAAATGGCCTACACAGTATCCAAAGTGTTACCATCCCAGTCATTTTACCATTTTACCCTATTTTGGCCACGTTAGCGGCATCAATTGATTTCCTTATGCTAACCGTAGCCAATCAATAACTATTGCTCCAAGGGCTAAATTTTTAGGTGTTAACACAGTCGTTCAGTCGGAGGGATACATAAATGAATCAAATACATACTTGAATGAGAACAACCATTGGTATGAGACTGTACTGTTGAGGATTGATACTACATATACAATAAGTAACGTTTACTTTTCGGTAGCTCATTACTTAAGAACTTCACAGTTAAGTGTGTTTGGTTTGGAGCAATTATAGGATCAGTGATCTTCTGAGATGCTTCCTAAAAAGTGTATGAATGAGGACAAAATACACTTAAAAGTCTCATATTCATTTGTGGGAACAACCAACGATCCTAAAGTAGTCAAGTATTATATTTTTTGTTATGAGAACTCTTATTTTATAGGGAGAACAAAAGTGGATCAGAGATAAAATTTGTTATTCTATTATTTTTTAGTTTTACAACAATTTATAATTAATTATTACACTAATTAATGAATTATTATGTTCAACAAACACATGGGTCCAAACTGAGAACAATATGTAATAGATTATTAACTCATTTATTTGATTATTGCCAAATATGTCTTTTTCAGAAACCAATTACAAAGTAAAATAATTTATTAACTTAAGTTGTAATCGATTATTGTCACATGCATTGCTCTTTAACAAAACAATTTCTAAACAATATAATTTATTATCTTGTGTGTAACTGATTACCCTCCATTGAAAATCATCTTTTCAATGACAAATAACATATTACACTTTGCTACTTTTTTCACATATAACCAAACTTAGTGAATCAATCGTATAATTTTACATGCTTGTTTCATTTTAGTTTTAATGATTGCATTAAGCATAGCAAGATCAAGAATAAAGCTAACCAAAGACGTTAAACATAACTCAAACAAATTATTACAAATTTTCATCACAACAATATTCAAATATATAGATTAAATGCTTGCATGGATCTCTTTAAAATTTGGTATTTATATAGCTTTATTGTTGAAACAACAATGTTTCATATACATGAAATCAATATAAAAAATTCTTATTTTTAGTACATAAGTAGCTAAACAACTGTAATCACTATTAAAAAATACACTTTCAACATCGGTTATTTAGAACATTCTACATCGGTTCTAAAACCGATGTTGAAAGTGACGATGTTGAATGTATGAATGTTAACATCGGTTTTGGAGAACCGATGTTAACATACATATGACAACATCGGTTCTCTAAATAACCGATGTTAAAAACAATGAACAACAGCAAAAAAAGTGTACACATGATGAATGTTGACATCGATTTTCCAGTAAAACCGATGTTAATATGTTAGTTTAACATTGGTTTTTTAGAATAACCGATGTTAATGTATGCCCTTAACATCCGTTTTTCTAGAAAATCGATGTCAACGTTGATGATGCTTACACTTATTTGGTGTAGTTCTTTGTGTATAACATCGGTTAATTATAAATAACCGATGTTACTATTCAAATATTCACATCGGTTATTTATAATTAACCGATGTTAATGTACAATAGTTGACATCGGTTATCCACAGATAACCGATGTTAAAATACAAACGCTGACATCGGTTATACACAAAAAACCGATGTTAATATACAAACCTTAACATCGGTTTTCTATTATAACCGATGTTGGTTATGATATTAACATCGGTTTTTGTTAATAACCGATGTTGTTTTCAATTATATTTTTTATATATACTTTCTGTTTTTACAGTAAACCCAAAATTGTACCTGTCAAATGCAATTTCAGGAGGCCCAATTCACAGCAAATAAACATTTTATTTTGCTTTCAAGCAGTTTTAATGATAATAAACATCAAATAATTGATTTATATATTATAAAGAACAATCAACAAATGAATTCAATGTTCGTGTTACATAGAAAATGTAAAAAATGTCAAAAATGTTAAAAAAATGTCCCTAAATCCTAGGCCTGATCTCTAACTCGGAGATAAAACTGTGCCCACTAAATCCGCAATGCTTTTAATCTCTCAGGCTCCAATGGTCTAGGGTCGTTAAAATACTGCATGATTAAATAAATCATATTAAATTAATAATGTAATACAAATTATAAATAAATCGATTTTCTTTGAAATAAACTTACCGCTTCCCAATTATTTCTAAAACTTCCTAAAATGACGGTGGACATCCAGTGCATGACATAGTAGCCGCACTCAGTAGTTCCTTTTTGTCTATTACACTAAATACATAATGAAATTTGGATATTAATTAAACAACTAGTGTACAGACACATAAAGAAATATATATAAGTGGAAGTTTTATGTAAATGACGTACCTTGACGACAATCCACCTAGCAGGAGCCTTTGATTTAGGCTGTGGAGCATCATCAAGACACTTGATAGCACTGTTCCATATGAGTAACAATTAAAAACTGGTGTTGTACGTTGAGGTATTACAATGCAAATGTATTGAAAAGAACACTAACCTATTAATAATCCCCTTAAGGTAGTTGTCTGGCCTGTTATGCAATGAACAAAACCAGACAACTAAGTGTTCCTTGGGCAGGATGACCACCATCTGCCAATGTCCGCTGCAGTGGAACCTAAAATGGGTTAGTACATTAGTAAACATTAATTAAATTTTGTTATTTTGTTACTTACCCATTTAGGTAGGCTCCAAGATACACATCGTGTTATGAACTCTGCATCCAACTCTTTATGTAACTTTCAGATTCAAACTGCGATTGCCCAGACCTCTGAATGGACTGAGGCTCGAGGAATCCATAGATATCAGAATTCCCCGCTCGCTTACATGTTTCAGTGAAATGCCTGTTTATGTTAAGTCAAAGTTAAATATTTATGAATTGAAAGCCATAACTTAGGTAAATAAAAGCCTTTTATATAAAGACTTACAGAATCCACAACTGTAACACTGATATGCTGAGACATTGACCACTGTGTGCGATTTCGGAGAGGTCTTCGTGCTTTATGTACAGGGGGAAATCTAGATTAACGACCCCGAACACGGTGGCATCCCATCTAACCTGATAAGGCCTCAAGAAAAGCTCTGGGATGGTTAATGTCATCAGATAAAGCGGATCATCGACCTCCGGATCAGGCTTCGGAGGTGGTTTTGGCGGAGACACAGCTACCTGTTCATGAAACAAAGTTAAATAGCCAAATTTAAGGCACGCTTAATGAATTAATTTAAAAAGAAGAAACATATAGTAAGGACAATAAGTACCTGGTGTGATAAAGACTTGATCAGATGTGTCGGCCAAGCAAGGAAGGTGTGAAGTGTCTGCCCCACTAAGGAAACCTCAGCAGTGGGTACAGGAACTGGAGCATCTGCATCTTTAACCTCGTCCACACTCACCTTTACTTGGCCAGGCAACAAAGGAGTGTTATGAACAAGAGTCGATCCCTCATAAACTCTCCCCACGGCAACCAGGCGGGCAGGATCTGCTTCTATGTACAAGCCGCACCTGTCAGAGTCATCCGTCTCAGGATCGTTTCCTGAGGGATCAACACAACTCCCCTTTGTGCTCACCCGAGGACCGGAGGGACCAGGACCAACCAGAGGCTCAGGAGGTGCCTGAGATTGCATCTGTGACTGAAGCTGGCTGAAGGATGCCATGACCTGCCTCGTCACTTTCTCTGTGATGGACTCCTCTAGCTGGTCCCTGATCTGCTGGGTCAGCTGCTGTAATTCGTCAGGAGGCAGGGAGGAAGCACTGCGGGACATCCGTGGAGCCGATCCAAAGTATTTCTTGATGGTGACACCGGCTCCAGCAGCACGGACACGTCTAGGGTGCTCTAGACGTCCAATAGCAGCGGCCAGAACATCCTGATGTCCATGGGGGACGAACGATCCCTGTGTGGCCTGCTCCTCAAACGAATCCTGCACAGAAAACACACAGTGGTACATGGCATTCGTAAAATATTCAAACATAATTGTAATGGTTAGTTGAAAATGACTTACAATCTTCTCAGCGATTTCCTTTGCGGCCTCAGTCGTCATCTCCTCTGTCTTCTTCGTGCGGGCCATCTTCCACTTCACGTGGCGTCTGACCGGGGATGGAGGGTCGATGACGCCATCAACACTTCCTGACTGTGCAGCTTCCTGCAGCTTCTTCTTGGTCTTCTCAGCCAGGAGCTTCTGCTCCAAATAATCATAACCCCCACGAAACAAAACGTGGGGGGCAGTATTCTGCTTCTGGATGGCCTGTGCCTTCATGCGCACATCCTGAAAAAATTAAACAATAATGTTTGAAATGGGTAGAATGAAGTATAACAACATCATGTTTAACATGAAAAACAAATTAAATGGCAAAGGAACATACCTCCCAAGAAGGGTCTCTACGAGTCTGGCAAAACTGGGCCCACTTTTCCTTGCTGATGTCGTATTTGTCACAGACAGTGTCCTCGACACCGTCCTGATCGGCTGCAAGGGCCCATTTCCTCATGAGGTCTGATTTAAACTGCCTCCATCTCTCCCCCACGGTCTGTAGTAACTTCATTTTCATCCTACTGTTAGAAGCCTCTGGGATATCAAATTCCGCCTGACAACATGAAACAAAGTTTATTTGTTACAATAATGAAAATTTTTGGCTATTAATTACACACAATCAAATAAGAAAAGAGAAATACCTGAATATCCTCCCAAATCAGGTCCTTCTAAGTAGTAGGGACCTCCTTCCAGTTCTCGTAGGTGATGTCCACCTTATCACGTGCCACAATCCCCAAATATGTTCTTAATTTTTTCTTGTGGGGACCGTCGGCCTTCCCTGTAGCAGGATCAACATGCACCACTGGTCTCTCAACACCAGGTGGTCTAGTGGACAACAATCGTAGGCATGAGGCTTTGCGTGTCCGCTTCACGGCAGACGTCGAAGCCGATGCGTCCGAAGTAGGAGGAGGACGAGGAGGAGAAGGAGGAGAAGGAGGAGGAGGAGGAGGAGGAGTAGTGGAGGCAGTGGAGAACCCATGATCTTTTATACAATAACATACAAAATTGGATTAATGAAAAGAGGATTAGTGATAAGTTTTTTTTGGAAGGCAAAAGTATAACATTATTAAACAAAACCCCACCACATAAGGAGACAAGACAAATTAACCAAAGGACTCTGAAAGATAGGTAGTTGTGCTTTTTAATTGTGATTTCATCCATGTTTTCTTTGATATTGATTTTCTTAGGACTTCATCCATGTTTTCACAGCATTTGATTTTCTTTTTTGCAGAAAAAAAAGAGGGGAACAAGCAACAATTTTAAGGTTGTACATTCAGGAACTAAAGAATTCAAAATAGCTAGTAATAAGAGGGATTTGTTTTTGGGATTTTCTGAGCACCAAGAGCGGCTACGCAAGAAGCTTGCACTTGAGGAGGGAAGGATATTTGCAGCTAATGAACAAGTTTCTTAACTATTTGTCCTTCAGATTTTACTGTTTTTTTTTTCTTATATGTAAATATAAATAATATCAGGCTATGTCATAGGGACATGGTCATTTTTACCCCTAACAATCTTAGAAGTAAATATAGACCATGTTTTTACGGAATACCCTTATACCATTTATATTTACATATTTGCAAAAAGAAACAGTAAAATCTTAAGGACAAATAGTTAAGAAACTTGTTCATTAGCTGCAAATATCCTTCCCTCCTCAAGTGCAAACTTCTTGCATAGCCGCTCTTGGTGCTCAGAAAATCCCGAAAACAAATCCCTCTTATTACTAGCTATTTTGAATTCTTAAGTTCCTTAATATACAACCTTCAAATTGTTGCTCGTTCCCCTCTTTGAGAATGAGGAGGATCTTCATAGGACTTCATCCAGCTGATGTTTGTCGACAGTTTCATCATCCACCACCCTTTTCTTCTGTGCCTTCTCACGTTCATTGTTGTTAAACCCATATTTATGCCTTCTTCCCTTCATGTCTTGTTTTATCACAACTTTAGCTGAATCTCCCATCTTTAGCATAGTTGAATCTCCTGTCTTATTGTCCAATGCCACATTTTGATGGCCTGTATCTCTTTTGTTCGTATGTTCTACTGCTTCAACTTCACAATGCATAGAGCAATCAGAATTTTCCAGTCATCACCAAAGGCTTCTGCATCAGCGTTGACACTCTCCACCCTCTTTGGTTTATGCTTATGTGTTTTCTTCCATGCTTCCTCCTTATAATTCTCAGATTTATTGGAGGTCCCACTAGAAGGATCAGCACCAATCCGTGCCTGTTCCTCCTCTACCAGCTCAATATCTTTCGTTTCACCTTTGCTTTTGAAAACTACACTGTAATTTACAAAACAAAAGTTGAAAGGAAAGATATTGACCTGATAGACGAGGAAGAAGCACAGATTGGTGGTGATCGTTCTAGTGCAACCTCGAATAAAGCTGAGATTTATAACGAGGAGGCACGAAAGAAAACACATAAGCATAAACCAAAGAGGGTGGAGAGTGTCAATGCTGATATAGAAGCCTTTGGTGATCACTGGAAAATTCTGATTGCTTTATGCATTCTGAAGCTGAAGCACTAGAACATACGAAGAAAAGAGATACAGGCCATCAAAGTGTGTCATTGGACAATGAGACAGGAGATTCAACTATGCTGAAGATGGGAGATTCAGCTAAAATTGTGATAAAACAAGACATGAAGGGAAGAGAGCATAAATATGGGTTTAACAACAATGAACGTGAGAAGCCAGAGAAGAAAAGGGTGGTGGATGATGAAACTGGTGACAAACATGAGCTGGATGAAGTCCTAAGGAGACAAATTTAAACAAAAAGCCGATACCTCAATCAGAGAAAAATGTAGTTGTCACTTACTAGGTTTGGTGACCTCTGTCTCTGCAGAAAATTACATTAGCCGATGTTAATCAATTCTCCGTCATCATGATCATTTCGATTTGCATGAACGTCGTCAGCTTCTTCTTCTCCGACAATGTTACC
This sequence comes from Glycine soja, assembly GCF_004193775.1. NCBI lineage: Eukaryota > Viridiplantae > Streptophyta > Magnoliopsida > Fabales > Fabaceae > Glycine > Glycine soja. Next base: position 15,405,525 of record NC_041005.1, read on the forward strand.
AGTGATTTGAGCGGTCAAAGGACTAACATAGGTGTCCATGTATGAATCATCATCTTCTACATTAACACCAACTGTTTTGCCCTGCAGAACCACGCACCCCCTTTCATCACAAGGGTCTTGCACGTAAAATACTTGCCTAGCTTGTTCTACCATGATGAAAGGGTCATTGTGGTAACCAAGTTTCTTTAGATCTACCAGGGTAAATCCTATATCATCAGTGAGCACACCGGTGTTGCTGTCAACTCATTTACATTTGAGAACACATACTGTAAATTTCACATAATTAAGCTCCCAAATTTCATCAATGAACCCAAATTAAGGGATGGAAGCTACACAGGGATTGGCGTCATTGACACTTGCAAAGTGTTGAGATTCAGCCCTTAGGGTGACCCCGTTGTTCTGCATTGTACTTTTGTCATCTTTTGCTTTTGTGTAAAATGAATACCTGTTTATGTCGTATCCTTGCCAGGTTATAACATTTCTTTTAGGCCCATCTGCTAGTTTTCTTAAAGTTTCTGAAGCATTCTCATCTGCAAAGATTGTATCTTTAAACCAATCACAGAAAGTTTTGTTATGCTTTTTCAACGCCCAATTCTTTGACATTTTCGGATTATTCTGTTTGACTAAAGCTTCATGCTTAACTATGTATGGCAAAACTTCATTATTGTTGTTCAAGACATACAAGTGAGCTTGTAACAAATCTTCTACACTTGGAGTGATCACCTGCAGTCCTCTTGAACCCTTACCACCCACTCTATCATCATGCCGACACTCAGGAAGCCCAACAGCTTTAGCCTTCTCTAAGTATTCTGAACAAAATTCAATGGCTTCTTCTGCAATGTACCTCTCAACAATAGATGCTTCCGGACGATATAGATTCTTTGTATACCCTTTTAAGATCTTCATGTATCGCTCAACCGAGTAGATCCACCGTAGATAAATAGGACCACAACATTTGATTTCTCTAACCAGATGCACAATCAAGTGAATCATGATGTCAAAGAAAGCAGGGGGAAAATACATCTCCAACTGGCACAGTACAATTGCAGCCTCATTTTCCAACTCATCAAACATTACTGGATCAATCACTTTGCTACATATAGCATGGAAGAAAAAGCACAGGCGAGTTATCGTGAACCTGACTTTGTTTGGCAAGATGTCTCGTATAGCCACGGCTAACAATTGTTGCATGAGCACGTGACAATCGTGAGACTTTAACCCTACAAGCTTAAGCTCCTTCAACTGCACAAGGCTCTTAATATTTGAAGAGTATCCTTGTGGAACCTTCACCCGACGAAGACACTGACAAAAACTTATCTTCTCCTTCTTGGACAAAGTATGGCAGGTTGGGGGCAAGTAAATTTTCTTCCCATCAGACCTTGGATGCAACTGTGATCTTATACCCATATCATCTAGATCTTGATGGGTATTCAAGCCATCCTTCGTCTTGCCTTGAATGTTAAGGAGCGTCCCAATCACACTGTCACAAACATTTTTCTCCACATGCATAACATCAATACAATGTCTAACGTCAAGATCACACCAGTACGGAAGATCAAAGAAAATGGACCTCTTCTTCCATATGCAACTCTGACTTTTATCCTTCTTTTGGGTCTTCCCAAATACACTGTTCAGGTGTTGAACCCGCTGATATACCTGCTCACCAGTGAACGGTATCGGTGCAATATCATGCTCTTGACTTCCATTAAAAGCTTTTCTCAGTCGTCTGTAAGGATGATTGGGTGTTAGAAAGCGGCGATGCCTACTGTAGACTGTTTTTCTCCCATGTTTCAGTTGTATGTAACTTGTATTTTCTTCACAGATGGGGCATGCATGATGACCCTTAACACTATAACCGCTGAGATTCCCATATGCTGGGAAGTCATTAATGGTACAAAAAATCATTGCACGCATTTCAAACGTCTCCTTGCGAAACGCATCAAACACTACAACCCCCTCGTCCCACAACTTTCTCAGATCTTCAACCAACGGACTTAGATAAACATCAATGTCATTTCCTGGCTGTCTTGGGCCCGATATCATCATAGACAACATCATGTATTTTCGCTTCATGCACAACCAAGGAGGCAAATTGTAAATTACTAGCAGAACTGGCCATGAACTGTGTTGAGTGCTTAAGGTGCCATATGGATTCATTCCATCACTGGCTAGTCCAAGTCTAAGATTTCTTGGCTCATTCCCGAAATCCGGATACAAACCATCAATCTTCTTCCACTGGAAGCAATCAGCCGGATGACGGACCATTCCATCAGAAATCCTTCCATTTGCATGCCATGTAAGGTCTTTTGCATCGTCCTCGTTAGCAAACAGACGCTTAAACCTTGGAATGATTGGAAGATACCACAAAACCTTCGCTGGGGGGCCCTTGTTGGAGTTTTCATCAGAATTGCTTTCCTCTTCCTCCTTCACTTTGTACCGTGAAGTCCCACAGACAGGGCATTTGGACATTTCTTGGAATTCATGCCTGTAGAGTATGCAATCATTGGGGCAAGCATGAATCTTCTGATACTCCATACCCATGGGACACAATATCTTCTTCACCTTATAGTAACTTTTAGGCAGCATGTTGTCCTCTGGAAGCAGATTGTGCACTACCTCAAGCAGTGAGGTGAAACTTTTGTCACTCCACCCATACCTGGCCTTCACATTAACCAGACTTAACACCGTAGACAACAGGGTTAAGGAATTCTTGCACCCCGTATACAAAGGCTTCTTTGAATCACTCTGCAATCCTTCATACACAGGGGCGTGTGCTTCTTGAAAACACTCTTTTCCAAGATCACGAATCATGTCTTCCAAGCGATCTCCCATTTCTACATCAAACGGTTCAGATTGGGACCCAGTATGCATGTCAGTCACTTCACCATGCCATATCCACGTCGTATAATTCTTCTTCATCCCATCACACAATAGATGGTCCCGTATGTCGTCAAGTAGTTGTCGTCTTCCATTCAAACAGTTGATGCAAGGACAATAATATTTTCCTTCTTCATTCGGTCGACCTCTTTCTAAAGCAAATTGTAAAAACTGCTCGACGCCATCCTCATATTATGGGCTCATGCGACTTTGATTGATCCAACTTCGATCCATCTAAGCAAATCCATGCATGCAAATATCACTTTTTTATTTATAGGTGTGGCCCTATCCCATTTAGGAAGACTGTCTTTTATGTTAGCCTCAAACGTCATGGTTAGCATTATTTTGAACAATTTGAGTAAATTTCGGCAGCATTTCACATTGGTCTCCAAGTACACGACATGACATCAGTGAAACGAATTTCACGATAATCAAGTATGCACTCAGAGAACAACTTGAAATGCATTCAACCAAAATTTCATCAAATTAATCAAAATAATAATAACCTGACCGAATGAGTCTAACATAAAAATACAAGTCTCCCCAAACTATCCAAACGGACAATTCAAGACTAAATACAATGACTAATGCAAACTATCCGCAAGAATCATTGCATTCAGTCTCAAACGGGAATCTACGGTTCACTCAGCATGAACAACAGTTATTTATATAGCAAATTACATTCAGCACATATAACAACATTCATGACATACAAGAACATTCATGACGTACCAGAACATACAAGGACATCAACAGTTGTGTGTGTGTGTGTGTGTGTTTTGTGTTTGTCTCTTTATGTGTGTGTGTGTGTGTGTCTGTCTATGTGTGTGAGTGTGTATGTGTGTGTCTGTGACTCAGTGTGTGTGTCTTTGTGTGTGTGTCTGTGGCTCAGTGTGTTTGTGTGTTTGTTTGTCTCTTTATGTGTGTGTGACTGTGTGTGTGTGTGTTTGTCTCTTTATCTGTGTGTGTGTGGGTGTGTGTGTTTGTGGTTGTCTCTTTATCTGTGTGTGTGTGTGTGTGTGTGTGTGTTTGTCTCTTTATGTGTGTGTGTGTCTGTCCATGTGTGTGAGTGTGTTTGTGTATGTGTGTGTTTGTGACTCAGTGTGTGTGTCTTTGCGTGTGGGTCTCTGTGTGTGTTTGTGGCTCAGTGTGTTTGTGTCTTTGTCTGTGTCTTTATGTGTGCGTGACTCTGTGTGTGTGTGTGTGTGTGTATCTTTATGTGTGTGTGTGTGTTTGTGTTTGTGTTTGTGTCTGCGTGTGTTTGTCTCTATGTGTGTGTGTTTGTGTATCTATGTGTGTCTCATTGCAGGGTAGCAAAGGATCATTAAATTGTAAACATCATGAGCCACATGATGAGGGAAGCAGTATCAAATCAATGCTTTACAAGCTTTTGGTCAATCTAAGGAGTGGTGTCTTCATGCTGCAAATTGATGGTTTCTGAGTGGAAAATCCTAATTTGGTTAAGCCTGAAATTCTGCAGCATTTGCAAAGCAGATTCAAATTAATTGAAGTTATGTACGAGCACTGCAGCTTTTACAAAAATAAGCACTGCAACTTATTTAAGGCACAAACTCTGCAGCATCTGCAGTATGAGGGTGGAAAAAGGGTGGGAGTGGAAATTTAAATGGAGAAGACACTTGTTTGACAGAGAGCTTGAGATGGCAGATTGTTTCCATAATGATGTTGCTGGCAGCTGTATTCAGATTCACAAAAAAGATGAGTGGATCTGGAAAATAGACCCTACTGGACAATATTCGGTAATTAAAGGAGAGACTACAAACAAAGACAAATTTGAGGAGGAGAAGGGTGGCAATTAATGACACATTATGCCCATTCTGTGGGAATTCTGAGGAGAATGAAGCACATGTATTTTTGACATGTGATAGAATACTTCCATTATGGTGGGAATCTATGACATGGGTCAACATTCATGGAGCTTTTCCGCAGAAACTGTGGCAGCACTTTTCCCAGCACGCGTTCTATTTGCCTAGTAGAATTCGTCTTAACCGATGGAGAAGTTGGTGGCTGGCCCTCACATGGACAGTGTGGCAGCACCGGAATAAAATCATCTTCTCTAATCAAAATTTTGATGGTTACAAGTTAATGGAGGATGCTATTTTTACACTATGGACATGGCTGAAGAACTTTGACAAGGACTTTTCCTTCACCTACAGCTATTGGTCGTCTAACATAGCATCGGGATTTGTCTTTTCAGGGGGTAGAAACCATAGACAGTGGGTGTTGTAGGTCTTTGTAATACATAGCTTTGGTTCCTTGCGAGACTGATCTTAGTCTGAGCTTGAAACCATGTTGCTGGCAACTCAATCTAATTCATGTACTGTTTTGTACCTCTGGTACTCACAATATATATAAATATAATTTATCTTGGCTGATAAAAAAAATGTGGGTGGAAAAATAAGCATTGCATAAGGTTTTCTATTTTTTTACATCAACTCATTTCCTAAGGGACTCAATTCCTCATTCATTGAAACCAGTATGCAACATTTTACATCAAACACCAGTATATAACATTTTAAAGCAAACACCACTATATAATATTTTAAATGCTAGTTCTTACGTACGTACCTGGAGTTGCTATAACCCGAACGACCTTCAACAACAATGTCAATTAAAAGTAGTCTATGATAACCTGGAAAAAAAAAACCAATGGTCATGGACATGGCTGACACATTTGGAGAAGGATTTTGGTATTCATTTCAACCAATGGTCATCCAATATCAGAGCAGGATTTAATCATATAGTAAGAAATGGAAGCCATTAAACCAAAGTCAATACTCATGAATGCTAGAACATCCATCAAGAATGATAACAAAGCAGTAATTTAAATTAAATTCATCTTAGTTTTTCTATTTTATGATCACTCCCGATTGCTGGAATGGTGAAGGAGTTGCATTAATGCAGAAATTTCCACAGAATCATCAATCATAGAAGGAGGGTTAATGCTCTTCAAGGTCTGTGTATTGATGGAGGATGGATCCATGACCCTAACAGTGTCAAGATTGCAGTTCTTCAGCACTTTAAAGAAAGATTCTCAGAGCAGAATCCTTGCAGACCAACCTTGGAAGGGATCCAGTTCTCTTCCCTTGATCAAAGGCAGAAGGAAAGCCTTGTTGATAGATTCACTGAGCTGGAAATCAAGTCTGCAGTTTGGGCTTGCGGGGGAGATAAAAGTCCTGGCCTGGATGGTTTGAATTTCAATTTCATCAAACAGTTTTGGGAAGTAATCCCAAGGCCCAGCAGAGTGACAAATCAAAGGAGATGATGAGAAGTAATACCAAGGCCCAACAGACTGAGGAACCTTTCGTGGACTCCAACCTAGCTTCTAAAGGTCACCCTCTGTCTTCTTTATACGAGGACCCTATACAGCTGCAATGTGACATCTTGAAGGAAATGGGCTTGTCTTATGAGGAAGAAGATAGCAAGGTTAAGGGGCTGCTGCTGGATATGGAGAATAAAGATGATTTGATGGCAGCAGAGAAGGGAATTAAATCTCAGCAATTATGATAATTCTCTCCTATAATTCTAGAGGTTTGGGGAGGGGAGTCAAGTGGGCTGCTGTTAGAAGGCTCATTGTAAAGCCCAAAGTGAATCTTGTCTACCTCCAAGAAACCAAGAGGGAGAACTTTAATAAAAGTATTTGCCAGGCCATTTGGGGAGACTCCACTGGTCATTGGGATTTTGTTCCATCTGTGCAAGCTGCTGGTGGCCTTTTATGCATGTGGAATAACTCCACCTTTGTGGTAGAAAGGAAGGAAAAAGGTAGAAGCTTCTTAATGCTTGAAGGCACATGTTGTAGTAATAATCAGAAGTTGATACTTGTCAATGTTTATGCTCCTTGTGATCTGGTTGGGAAGAAAGCTTTATGGGATGAGTTGAGGCAGCTGAAGGCTTCTAATCCTAGTGGAATGTGGTGTTTCCTTGGGGACTTCAATAGCATTAGAAGTTCTCAGGAAAGAATCAGCTTATCTCAAAGAAGGGCAGATCCTTATGACATTGCAGCCTTTAATCAGTGGATTGATGATATGGAGCTTCAGGAAATTAAATGTTCTGGGAATAGCTTTACTTGGATTAGGCCTAATGGCTGTGTGAAAAGCAGGCTTGATAGATTCTTGGTCTAACAGAATTGGCTATCTCTTTGGCCTGAGAGCTGCCAAACTGTCCTTCAAAGGAACCTCTCTGATCATTGCTCGTCTATATTGCAAACTAACATGGTGGACTGGGGCCCAAAGCCCTTTAGGGTGTTTGACTGGTGGCTGCAGCAAAAGGGGTACCAAAAAATGGTGAGGGAGGCCTGGAAAAAGGACCAGCAGGGGGGTTGGGGGGGGGGGTATTGCCCTTAAAAATAAGTTGAAGAACTTAAAATCTGTTATAAAACAGTGGAGCAAAGCAGAGGGGAATATTAATCCTAAGAAGGTCCTTAATATTCAGCAGAAGCTAAATGAAGTAGAGGATCTAGCTGCTCATCGAAATCTGACTGATCAAGAGATTAAGGACAGAACTTTACTTCAGCAGGAGTTATGGAATGCCTCTAATGCTTTTGAATCTTTATTGAGACAAAAATCTAGGGCCAGATGGCTGAAGGAGGGGGACTACAACACTGCTTACTTTCACAAATACATGAATTTCAGGAGAGCTTATAATAATATTCCAAGTATATTTATATATGGGGAGTGGATCCAGCAACCTGATGCAGTGAAAAATGAAGCTGCCAACTTCTTCCATAATAGATTCACTGAGCAGATGCATTCTAGACCTACCTTGGATGGAGTTCACTTCAAATCTATTTCTCAGAGGCAAACAGAACAACTGATTGTCCCATTCTCTGACCAAGAGATCAAACAAGCAGTGTGGAGTTGTGGAGGGGATAAGTGTCCTGGGCCTGATGGCCTTAACTTCAATTTTATTAAGGAATTCTGGGATGTGTTGAATCCTGAGTTTAGAAGATTCGTGGATGAGCTCTATGCTCATGAAAGCTTTCCTAGAGGCTCCAATGCTTCCTTTGTGGCTTTAATTCCCAAAAAGTCTCACCCACAGTCCCTAAATGATTACAGACCCATATCCTTGATAGGCTGCATGTATAAAGTCATAGCTAAGCTTTTATCTAATAGATTAAGGTCTATTATGGATGAACTCATTGATGAAAGACAGTCAACTTTCATTAAAGGAAGACATATACTTCATGGGATCCTGATTCTTAATGAGGTGGTGGAGGAAGCAATGAGAAGCAAGAAGCCAACAATGATTTTCAAGGTGGATTTTGAAAAGGCCTATGACTCAGTGTCTTGGTCCTTCTTGGATTATATGTTGCTTAGATTGGGTTTCTGCCAAAAATGGAGAAGATGGATCTCAGCTTGCCTACATTCAGCAACCATATCAGTTTTGATTAATGGTAGCCCATCTAAGGAGTTCAACCCCTCAAGAGGCTTGAGGCAAGGAGATCCTTTAGCCCCCTTGCTCTTCAATATAATTGGGGAAGGTCTCACTGGTATGATGAGGGAAGCAGTTCACAAAAATCTTTATAGAAGCTATCTAGTTGGAAAGAAGAGAGAACCTGTTAATATTCTGCAGTATGCTGATGATACTGTTTTTGTGGGTGAGGTTGATTGGCAGAATGTTCATGCTATAAAGGCCCTGCTTAGAGGCTTTGAATTGGCTTCTGGCTTGAAGATTAACTTTGCTAAAAGTCAATTCGGGATCATAGGAGGTGGAGTTAACTGGGGTTTGGCAGCAGCTAATATCCTGAACTGCAGTCAAATGAATTACCCCTTTCACTATTTAGGCATTCCCATTGGTGCCAATCCTTCCAGTCTGATGGTTTGGGATCCTCTCATTACTAAATTCAAAGCAAAACTATCCAAATGGGCCCAGAAAGATATATCCATGGGGGGGAAGGTCACACTTATCAATTCTGTTCTCAATGCTCTTCCAATCTATCTTCTTTCCTTTTTCAGGATTCCCCAAAGGATAGTCCAAAAATTAATTTCCTTACAAAGGAAATTTCTGTGGGGAGGAGACAATACTCATAATAAAATTCCTTGGGTGAAATGGGCTGATATTTGTTTGCCCAAGAATGAGGGGGGATTGGGTATAAAGGATATTTCGAAGTTCAATGTAGCCTTGATGGGTAGATGGATATGGGTTTTTGCATCTGGTCAGCAGCAGCTTTGGGTAAGAGTTCTAATCTCTAAATATGGTGGATGGCCTGAGTTCCAGCATGATACAGATAAGAGGGGATTTTCTCAATGGTGGAGGGACCTTAGAAAGATATTTCACCAGTCAGATCACAATATCTTCAAGCACCAATTGACTTGGAAGGTGGGATGTGGGGAAACAATCAAATTCTGGACAAACAAGTGGCTAGGGGAAGATTATACCCTTGAACAGAAATATAATCAGCTTTTTCTGATTAGTAGGCAAAAAAATTCTCTCATCTCAAATATGGGAGAATTTAATCATGATAGCTGGGAATGGAACCTTAGATGGAGAAGGAACTTATTTGATCAAGAAAGTGATTTAGCAGCCCTTCCTATCTACCTACTGTCATTCTTCAAAATTCCTAAAAAAGTGGTGCATAAGGTAGTATCTATTCCACACTTGGTCTTGGTTAAATGGAATGGAGACAGACTTCCATCTTCAGATTTTTGCAGTGCAAAAAAAAAAAAAACAATCATGCAAGCATATTTGAAAACTTAAAATACGAATAACTCAAGTTAAAATCAATTCATTTTTTACAACTGTGAACAAATTAACTAAGGTACAGTAGGCAAATTTGTTTTCACTAATATTAGTAGGTCATCACCACTGCAGTAGAATTTAAGTTAAACTTAGATAAGTACCTTATGAAGAGGCCAGCTACCTTGTCACAGCTAACAAGTCAGAACTGAACAAATTTCTGCATGTATAATTGAACAAATTTGTTATCAAACTTGTGTGTGTGTCTTTGTATGATGAGTGTGTGTGTGTGTGTGTGTGTGTGTCATCAGTGTGTGTCTGTGTGTTTCTATCATACGTGTGTGTGTGTGTGTGTTTCATGACCAATTTTTCTTACTGGCAATTCAATGACAGTGTATTGCTTAGGCTTCTGTCGAAAAATCAACGAGTCTGACAGAACAACTTCAGTCTTCACTCTTCACTAGTTGAACACAAATAAAAAAAAAATTAAACTACTTCAAGGATAAATAAAAGGTTCATAAGCAGCAGACCTAGATTGTCTAAGCTATTTTATAATGGGCAGCTATAGTTACAATGATGATGAAATGAACTATAGAAAAAAAAAGTATAAAATACAGAAGAAAAAAAAACAATTAAGGGCAGAACTCAAAAGCTTTTAGCCATGCTGCTTGGAATTTAATCAATTAAGGGCTGAACACTTGTTCTTCAATTGTAGCAAAACCCTTTCTTTATGGTGGGAATCAATGTCCTGGGTTAATCTTATCACTGTAATGCCACAAAATCATAGGGACCATTTTCTGCAACATGGAATGGAGGTAGCAGATGGAGTCAGGTCCAAAACCTGGAAATGCTGGTGGATTGCTTTAACTTGGACAATATGGCACCATAGAAATAAGGTGGTGTTCCAAGATACAACTTTTCATGGAACCAAACTGTTAGAAGATGCCCTATTCCTACTATGGTCGTGGATCAAAGCAATGGACAAGGATTTTACTCTTCATTTTAACCAATGGTCCTCTAATCTTAAGGAAGGTTTTAGGAACTAGGAGGCGTTAACTCTTAAAGTCTTAAACTGTTACAAGAACACAATAAGGGTAAGGGAAACTGTTAAACTCCAATAATAGGCGTTAAACTGTTACAAGAACACAATAAGGGTAAGGGAAACTGTTAAACTCCAATAATAGGCGTTAACTCTTAAACTGTTACAAGAACACAATAAGGGTAAGGGAAACTTCACTAAGGAGAAGAAGCACAAAGTTGTCACGATGCTCGAGTTAAATATGAGATACCCTAGCCATGTTTAGTTCACTAAGTGTGCGATACATGAATGCAATCAAATATTCATACAGGATTAGACCAAACATACCTACGTGAGGTGGCGAAGGAGAAGAAGCACAGACTTTTGACGATGCTCGAGTGCGACGAACACGATGCTCAACCTTAGACAAAATGATGGTCAGATGGAGAACATACAACTTCAAGGTAGATGGAGAACAAAGAGAGCAAGAAAGCTTAGATGGAGAAGAAGACAGAGAGAAGGACAAGACAACGCGAAGGAGACGAAACATACCTAGGTATGGTGGCGAAGGAGAAGAAGTAGAGACTTATGACGATGCTCGAGTGCGACGAAGACGATGCTCGAGTGCGACGAACACGATGCTCAGATGCAGACAGGGACGATTTCACTAGACGGAGATTAGAAGAAGAAGAGAGCGCGAAAGCTTAGATGGAGAAGAAGACAAAGTGCCAGCTTCTTAGGGCTCACCATATTTTTTAAAATATAACTTCAACATCGGTTTTTAAAAAAACCCGATGTTAACAAAATGATGTTAAGGTTAACATCGGTTTTCTGGAGAAAACCGATGTTAACATAACAAACGTTAACATTGGTTTTCTAAAAACCCGATGTTAATAAACATATGTTAACATCGGTTATTTAAAAACCGATGTTACTAATAAATGTTAATATCGGTTCTCCAATAACCGATGTTAATGAACTTCGTTAACATCGGTTTTTCACAAAACCGATGTTAACGTATACACGGTATTTACAATTATGCCACCGCGCATATGTTAACATCGGTTTTTTTAACAACCGATGTTAACACACCGATGTTGAATCCGCTTTTTGTAGTAGTGAATATATACACAAATCCATTAAAACTTTTATACTCAAACCTTTCTGCTTTGATGAGCCATTATCAGGACTATAAGGAAGCTTCTTTCCATCTCTTGTTCAATCCTCTTTTGACATCCCACGTTATAGAATTTGTCCCAACTTCTCAGTATAGAACTTGTCCCAATAAATTCCTACGCTAAGGATGTCGGATAGTTTTTTTTTTAAAGTTATGAACATCCAACAAAGGAAATAGAAACTAAAGCAACAACATAGGTTGAATACATGTACACAAATTACATCTTTGGAAGGTCATGTCAATGATTTAGAAATTTAAGGATAAGACCCGTAGAAAATTAATTTAACAGTTAATATTATATTAATGTTATTTTATTAATTAGGAAGTTTAATTAATAAAACTCATGGGCTTTAATGAAAGGAAAAAAAGCTTAAAACATAGCAGGTCATGAGGACCCAACAAAAAGGTTAGGATTTACTAACCCTAAGCCTCACACCTGTACCCACCATGCACACTTGTAAGAAAAGAGAGTGTTAGGACAAAGGACGATCAATGACCCTAATTATGTTTTAATTTAGTCAATCAAATTATTAAGTTTTAACGAAGACTAAGCACTATTTCTAAAATGATAGACGAAGCAAAGATCATCTTACTTAGACGAATGTCAAATGCAACATTTCAACATAACATATTCTTATATGTATGCATGCATAGTCTTATATATGTTTCCAAGAATCAAAAGCTCTATTGTATCATCTTATAAGACCTAAAGCGTATTAAATAAGACTGTTGAAAAGTTAATGCTTACAACGCTCACCGACTTAATGAAAAGACGTGTCCACCTGCCAACAACAAAGTACAATCATATAACATGTAACACACCCTAAAAATTTGTAACTCAAAATATAATAGACGCTTGTGTTAGTATATTCTGTAACATCTAAAGTAGATATCGAAATTATTAGAATTGAAAATTTAATTTAGTTAATCCATATTATAGTAAAATTGGTTAGATATCTCAGCAGTGTTCCTGCCCACTCCTATCTTTCATTTGTACCGTTGATTTCTGCTCTTTATACTCCAAATCTATATCTTATATTTACGCCACGTAATGCTTATTTTCACAAAAAAATAAATGGCGTAGAGAAGAGAACATTAGATCCCTATGGAAGTTTCACGTTCAGTGACCTTCATTGTTCACTAATGCAATGAGCGACCACATATCTGTTGCCCGTCGACACCACGGGTATGCCCACTTATTTTCATATATTTGTTTCCCAAAGAATTATTTCTCCACCTATCTTCATAATGTGTAACTTACCCAAAACGAAAATATTAAAACATGGTCCATTTGTTTTATCGTGTGAGCCTCTGAAAAATGAAAAATGGAGTGCGCTTTCAGTGACTTGCGGTAAAAGTATAATTTTGTGTTATTTCTCTTCTTTTTTTCTATCCAATAATTTAGAATTTAGGTAATTTTGTTAATCCATTTTAAGAGAACATTATCATTTCACGTGAAATACAACATTGGAAATCGATAGTAAAAACAGGTGGGTGTTGCACTCCATAATAATTACCATGCAAATTAGTAACCAATAATAAAAAAAAAAAACGTTTGTATCTTATGTATTGGAGATCAATAGTAAGAAAATGCGGCTGTTTTAGTTCCATACGTGCAAGTTCGCACGATGTTCCTCTTTACCAAGTAAGTAAAAATTTCCAAAATATCGAACACGTTGCCCAAGAAAACGTTGCCGAACTTTCTACACATGTGGTGGGCCCAATGCTAGAGAACAGGAGATGCTACCTAGTATGTTAGTACCTACTAATTTCCGTAAGTTCTTCGCGTTTTTTATTTTATTTTATTTGACATACCATGTTTGAATGGTTGGTAGGATTGATATGGAACAAAAAAATTTCTCTCTTTCTTTTTTTTTTTAAAGAAAACTTTTACAAGTCTAAAGTTTTTAATATAAATAATTTTTTCTTTCATTTTTTTAAAAGAAAGAAAACTTTTATCAGTATAAATTTTTCAATACAATAACTAAAGTTTTTCAATACAAACACTTTTATAAGTATAAATTTTTCAATACAATAACTTTTAATAATGTCAGGAGTAGATAAATTTATTAATTTAGCGAATTATTAATTTATTGATAAATTAATTTAAAGAGTTTTTAAGTAATTATACTATACATACTAAATAAAAAGACAAATTAGTTTATGTCTCTTAAAATTACGTTGCAGCGAATTTTGAGAGTCAACGTAAATTAGTAACTACTGTATTCATATGCATTGAAAATCAATAATGATTTTTGAAGTATAGTAAATACTGAGAAAACATTTATGGTGTCGAACACTCTTCACAACTTTATGATACAATACAAAAATACAACACACTTGAACTATTGGATGCAATAAGAAAAGTTAGAGATGAACTCCAAATAAACTTGAACTTTAAAGGAAAACAGATAACTATTGAATCATATTTCAATAGGGTGTAATATATTTTTTTCAGTGAATTATTAATTTTTGATTTTCTTAGAATCGAAAATTATAAAGGAATCTCACAAAAAATTATTATCTTATTATTTTATCGAATTTTTTAATTTTTTACATTGACCCAAGTCCGGATCAAACAAATTTATTATTTTAGAAAATTTGTTAATTTACCGAATATTAATTTAAAGAGTTTCTGTCAAGCTTTTAATTTGATTTCGCATTAATATATCGATTTTGTAAAACATGGAGAAGTAATTGATTCGGTAAGGATATTAAGTCATTGAGTTGTCAAAATGGTGAATTTAGTGCCGGTCCTGAGGCCTATTTGGAGGGTCAATGACAGTGGACCTTATGATTGAAGGGACCAAAACAAAATATTTTAATGCGAGAAGGAAAAAAAAATTCAATTCCTTTGGTTATAACTTAATTTTGTCTAATTTTCAAAATTCTTTAAATCATTGATTTTAACTTATTCAAGCATTGAAGTTAAAAAAAATTAATTTCTTTAAAAAAAGTTCATGTAATATTTTGTATTTGTATGTTTTTATAGTAGTGAAAATATTTTGTATGTAATAAAATATATTATTTTAATGAAATTACATGTTTAATTTTTTTTATGGAACCTATGTTTATATGTCTATATATATATATATATATATATATATAATTTCAAAATTGGGTTATTATTATTTTTTTCCTCCTAAATTTAAATTTGTTGTTTTTAGTCTTTTAATTTTAAAAAATATATTTTTTTAGTTCCTCCTTATTGATTTTTGGGTTTGAATGCACAATTTGTGTGGCGACTTTTTACAATGACATGAAATAGGAATAAGTATTTTTTTAAAATTATGGAACTAAAAAGAAAGTAAACCCATTTAAGGTGGTTAAGTTTTTTCTTTCTAAATTTATTTTTAAAATATATTTAAACCTTTACCATAATTATATATAAAAGATTATTTTTATTGTTTCGCCCTCTAAGTTTATATAATATCAGAACCAATCTTGAAGGAATCAATGTTGAACTACACAACTGATTATATTCGTAGCTTTCTTTTTTATTTCTCTTCTCCTTTAATCTCTGTACACTACAAATAGAATGGCAGTAGTTTTATATTTTACGTTTTGAAAATTGCTATAATATATTTTTATGTACTATTTTAATATATTTTATTATTAAGTAAAATCTATGTAAATACTATTAAGAGACGTGAATACCACTTTTATCTAATAATAACAAAATAGAACTTAATTAAAATATATTGATAGTGTAAAAGTAAAAATAAAAACTATACTGCCATCATATCATATATTATTATTTATGATATTTTTTTTTATAAATTACGGTTAAAATTATGCATAAAATAATTTTTACTAATAATAATGTAAAATTTAACATAGGTTGAAAATTATATTTAAAAAGTATATTAAAAGATGTGTTTGCTTTTTTTATCACATCACATCAGCATGTAAAAATTATTAGATACCTTTAAAGTTGTATTTATGATTGGGTTCACTTTATTGATGTATTTTAACTTTATTATATAGATTTTTTTTACAAGCATTTATTATATAGATTATAGATGGAGCCAACAACTTCTGTGCATACATTTATTATTGTTGTTTATTTTATAAAATAAATGCAAGCCTTAAATAATAAATAATATATATGTTGATTTTAATAGGTAAGAAAAAGACAGTAGCCGTGCCTTATTTCTAGACAAAGTTACTATTGTTCAATAAAATGATGTGACAAGAGAGTGAGCGACTTATTTATAAAGATAACTCATGTTTTAAGAAGAAGAAAAAAAGGCCACAGTCTTGTATATTTACAAGATAGATCAAATTATGCATAGAGTGCTTTAATATTATAAGGAAAATATACATGTACACTCATGCTAGAAGATGCATAGAGAGAAAATAAAACACAAAAGAAAAGTATAAAAAAGATAAGTGACATTGAAAGATAAAGGGAAATAATGAATGTTAATAAAATTATTTTAATTTTCTTTTATATCTTTTGAGATTGTGTATTGTTCTAGTTTTTTATTTTTTTTACGTTATTACAAATCGTTAGAGAGCCTATACAGAGGTGGTCCGGTGGATGTTAATTTAATTTTCTTGAGAAACAGGTGTGAGATGTCTCAAGTAAAGGTTTAGGTAAGTTGTTGCATTAATATTTTAAAAAAAGAGTTTTACTGTGTTTATAATAGTCTTGCTATCTCAAGTATCATTGTCTTTTGTAAAAGATATTTATAATCTATACTTAAAAAAAAAGTTATAGTATAACATGTTTCTAGATAATAAAAGGTTTCAACCTAATATATGTGAGATATATAGGATATCAAGAAAGAAATCTAATTCAATTAGTTTTAATAATGTGTACATGAGTTGTGATAAACTCCTATGCATCGGATTTTAGCTCCTCCCTTTGAAAAAAAATGAGGTGGGGTAATAGGCCAATGTATTTCAAATAATTGAGATGAGTTAACATAAGGATTAGAAAGATAGCAATATTAGAGGAAAATTGAGCAAACCTGTGTTAGCGTAATTTACTCAAACTCTATCCTGTCTGGACTCACTAGGGCAAAACTGTTTTTGACTTTTACCCCTTGTACTAATATATATGTTATAATATATATGATTTGGGGTGGTTGGAGGAATCTTCATGAAACAAGAAGTGAGGTTGTCTTTCAAAGATGGAAGAGGAGACATTTGAAAAACCATTGTTGAAGAAAAACTATCATGAGAATTGTCCTGGTTGTAAGGTGGATCAAGCCAAGGAGCTCAAAAAGGATGTTTCCTTTAGAAATCTTTCTTATATATGGCTGGCGGTGTTATGTGGCAGTAAGCACTTGAACTCTGTTCCAAAAAATTCTCTCGTGTTGGTTTTATTTCGTGCTAAAGTTTGCTGATGCTGTATTATTCTAGCATTTTCTTATTTTCTATTTGAACATGTCACGTGATCATCTATATTATATGTTTTGTCAGTGTCTAATGTGATATTAAAAAGGTTGCATAAATTGTCAAAACTCAAAATTACTCACCACTTTTGATTTACGACTGCAATAAATTAAAAGACTTTCATCTTTTCAGCCAAAGTTTGAACACTAGTTAGTGTTCTTCAAGTTGTACTCTGTTGCAAATCCTTAATAACTATAAGTCTAAGCAAATCATTTTCTTTTCTTTTGAGAAAATCGAAAAAGAAAACCCTCCTTAGTAGTGACTGATTGGACTGTATGGCGGTTTCATATCTTTCTCCTTAACATCTGTATCTCTGTATAACTTAGTTCAAAAATGGAGTGACTCCTATCAGGGTTGTATGGGAAGATTATGTCTTGAATTTGTTATGGTTTCAATTCAGTTTACCATTTTCAAACTAGAATCAGTGTTTTGTTCTAACATGTTATGTTATGTTATCTTGCTTCTATGTGTGACACCCTCTACCCCGACATATAAATAAATAAAATATATAAAAAATATCGGTAACCAAATTCTCACGGGTAAAAGGTTCACATTCACTTCACTATTATCAATTAAAACTTATTAAAAATATATTCGGCTCGAAACAAGGCCGTCAAAATTTACAAAAATATTTTGTTAAATCAGTGAGATAAAATAAAATAGACTAACATTATGCAATCAATATAAAACTTATACCCCACTCTCACATCCTATCAGAGTATTGTGTCCCGACGTCCTCCAGCACAAGGTTCCTTTAAGCACTTCACCTAGCCATCTGCTCCCCCGAACACAAGGTTCAAGATCATCACAGGATCCAAACACAAACAACAAACCGGGAGTGAATTATCACATTCCTAACTACTAGAGAGAAACAAAACAACATATAGTAGCCAAATACAATTTACTTAGCATATCTCACATTATTTCATCACTTTGTCATTCAAAATTCACTTTTCATCCATCAATCACACTTTTCAATCATCAATCACATTACACAAGAATCACATGTTCTGATCAAGACATAATAACACCTCAATTTCATAATAAACAATTAGCAAGTGCATGAGACAATTATGCTAAGACTCAAGCCTATATGCAATGTGGTACCATGTCAGTGAAAAACCACCCCGGGGCGCTTAGGAGTACATAACAAGGCACACCACACAATGGGTTTGCCAGGTCACTCTCACTAAGTAAGATCATAGGGAGACCAGTCAGGGTCACGATGTTTTGCGAGAATGCTCCAACCATATGGGATCAGCATAGGCTTAAAGGAGCACTCAAACCCGGTGACCCCCAAGGCCTACACTCCGAAGAGTCCGTCAGGGCCTCTCTCTTCTGATTCAGGTCCAACCCCTAAAATCATTTTAACACACAGACACTGCTAGTGAATTATACAATACCCACGACCTCACACTCGTGTCTTAAACACGTACAACATATTGCGCTACAATTTAACACTAATTCCTAAATAGGAACCTACACTTTCTCTTTAACACTGGTTCTTAAATAGGAAACCTACACTTTCTCTTTAACACTGGTTCTTAAATAGGAAACCTACACTTTCTCTTTAACACTGCGCATTTACACTTTTCTCAAGATAACACTGGTCGGGTTATTGTACAATTTACAGCTTACAACACAAATAATGTCACATCAAGAGTTAATCACACACTTATTCACAACCAAAACTCATTCACAATATCACATCTCATAATGTCACAATCCACCATCACATGTTTTCACGTATTTCACAATTCAACACCTGTTCTACTTTACACTTTTACTTAATCTCAATAACAATATTATAATCTCAAGGCAACATATCATTCTATAATTCATCACATATTTCATTTATAAGCACTGTTCATGAATTATACAATACCACGACCTCACACTCATGTTTCAAACATGTTTAACACAATTGCGCTACAATTTAACACTAGTTCCTAACTAGGAACCTATACTTTCTCTTTAACATTGCGCATAAACACTGGTCGGGTTATTGTATAATTCATAACTCACGATATAATTAATGTAACATCAAGTGTTAAACACATTCACTTATTCACAATCGAATATCATGTCTACACTTTAACATCTCATAACATCACATCAACCATCTCATAACATTCCCAATGATATTCGTAAGGTACAACATACACATGTTCATGAAATCTAACCATAATATTCTCAAACTCCAACACTTAATAATTTTTGGAATCATACTATAACACTACAATATTATTTACATAAATTATTAGTATAAATAACTACCTCTATATATATAAACTAGCATACATCATATTAAATCACAAATTTCAAAGTAAACTTTCAATGCACAAATTCTAAATAATTATATGAACACTTTGGTCAGTTTCAATTATGATATTAATTTTTTAAATTATATATAAAAACCTAAACAGCAAGAAAAAGAGAAAATACAAAATCAATATCTCTCGCTAAATTTTTCCTTTCATCAATTCATATTAATTAGAAAAAGTACTCAATTTATAGGGTTCACGCTCAACACAATAGCATATCAATTTCACAACAATTGGTCTGTCAAACATATATAATTCACTGTAATATTTATAAGGATAAAATGAAATTGCAAAAACACCAAAAAATTCATTCCAATTGATATCTCTAAGGATCCCTACACATGTTCTCACTAGTTCCCAATTGTGAATAACTCATCCCTTACCTTTAAGCGGACTCACGTGTCTTCAGCTAGCGATAGCAGCATTTCTAGTGGTTCCCTGAGATTCCTCCAATTTTTTTCCTCTAACTGCTCTGATAGAGTTCCCAAACGTCAAAGAGACAGAGAAGGGATTGAAATCTCCACTTGTACTGTCATCATGCGATTTATTTTTATCCCTCCACAAATATTATCTCAAAAATCACAACGGTGAAAGCGTGACAAACTGAATTTCGAACAACATATCCAAATTTCATGAAAATCCAACTGTTAACGACACCGGGATCATAATTTTTCCGAGACAGCTCTGGGTTTCTGCGGTAAAGGAAAGTGCTACAATGTGAGGGGTATTTCTCTTAGCTCAGACATAATATCGAAATTCCCAACGGTGAGAATGCTCAGAATTAGGTTGCGAACGTGATACTCAAATTTCAAGACGATCCAACGGTGAATGTGTCTAAGATCATCATTTTTATGAGACAGGTTAGGTGGCCTGCGTGAAAAAGAGAGGATTTTGGGAGAAGAGAGAAAAAACGAAATTGTGAGGCAGAGGAGGCTGAGGAGTCAGTCTGAAAACTAACCTAACATGTTGCTATTTATAGCTAGGGGCATTTACGACCTATTATTTACTCTATTTATTTATATATTATTTATTATTTTATAAAAACAAACTTTATTTTATTTTCTATCAAACAAATAAATAAAATACCTTTTTTATTTTCTCTCAAATCATTATTTTAATTAATAATTATATCTCCTTATTTATTTATTTATAAAATCTCATCATTTTTTTTAAAATTCTATTTATTTATAAATAACAATCATTTTTAATCTAGTTTACGAAAATTGGGATGTTACTGTGTGCATTCTTCACTCATTTGATTGAAACAGCTTCTACATTTCTTACTGATGTCTCTCTCTTTTAATCAAGAACAGCTTTGCCTGTAGCATCACTCTTTCCCTTTGTTTACTTCATGGTGAGTGTAAATTTCTACTGGGTATTACTGTCACTTCTCATATGATGCAGCTCTGATTTTTGTGATGTTGTTATTTCTTGGAGGATGTTCTGTCTACGTATGTAGTGTAATATATATGTTTTTTTGTTTCCTGTTCAAATTCAGCTTTTTATTTGAACTTTTAAATTTTGACTAAAAATGAAGTAAAGAAGCTTATGCATTGTGCACCACTTTTTGAAGAATTCCTAATTATTTTGATTATTTCAAAAATTAATTTGAGTATCAATTCAATATATAACCAATTTCTCCATCCAGTCCTTTTTATAAGAAACAAGCACTAAAACTTTATTTCTTATAAAAAGGACCGGATGTAGTATTATGTTAAAAAAATTAAAAATTAATTTCCATGATGCTGATCTACTAATCTACTGTACTTGGATCAATCTCAGCATTAACTTTTGTTTCACTTTTAAAGGAATAACAGATTTTGTGTTGGAAGTGAGTGCTTTCTCTTTTAGCTGATCTCACAACTATCAACTCAAATTATTTGGGTGTTGCAATCATAATGAGTTACTGATGGGAGGGATGTACTTGAGAGATTATGAATTGGATCATTTGGATGTTTTGACTATAGAAATCGATTGGAATAAAGTGTAGCTTGTGAGGATTTTTGTTAATGTGAATGAAAAATTTCAATTCTATAATGAGACCACTACTAATTCTAATTTAGGCTTCCACATAGAATTATTTGCTTTTTCATGAACTGATATAAATGCCTATCAAGTTAATTAGCAGCCAATCTTCAACATTCAAAGTTCTATCACCGCTCCACATAATATGCATCCTCAAACATATATTTATTTTCAGGTGAAGGATTTTAATATTGCTGAAACAGAGGAAGACATAAGTACCTATGCTGGATATGTGGGTAGGATTTCTATTTTTACTTCCATTTTTTGGTGTCTTCTCTATTTTACAAGTCCTTACTGGTCCTCTTGTGACCGTGGAAATGCTGTAGGATCATCAATGATGCTTGGCAGGTCTTTGACATCCATATTGTGGGGTATGATTTCAGATCGCTATGGTAGAAAACCTGTTATCATTATAGGGATTATCACTGTGTATGTATACATTTCACTGAAGTGAATGCTTTCTTTCATGCTATACTTATACAATACAATGTTTCTTCCTCATAACATTTGTGATGCATACTTGATTTCAGTGTCATTTTCAACACATTATTTGGTCTTAGCACGAATCTTTGGATGGCTGTTAGCATGCGATTTCTTCTTGGATGTTTAAATGGTTTACTTGGACCAATAAAGGTCATGTTCTATCTCCTTATATACTATAGTACAACCCCCGAAAAGCTGGCACTTAGCAACTTAATGTTTCATCTAATGGCATCAGGCCAAAATTAAAAGTTTGAATTTGTGCAATTTCATAGCTGTTTATGTAACCCCCCGTTATTCCATCAAATTATAGCTTACACTAATATATGTATACCACAACCTCTTCTATTAACAGGCTTATGCTACTGAAATTTTCAGAGAAGAGGAGCAGGCTCTTGGACTCTCAACAGTAAGCCTCACCAACCTTTGTCTACTATCATTTTTAAGAAGCATGTGTCAATCATAATTATAAATTATTCAAAGTGTAATCTGATTTTAGGTGGTTGCTGCTTGGGGAGTAGGTTTAGTCATTGGTCCAGCATTGGGAGGTTATTTGGCTCAGGTAATTTTATTTTTTTTTTGTTTCTTCTTTAGAAAAAGCCATGGATTTTGTACATGGACATAAAGTGACTTGTTTTGAGAGACATGATTTCAATTCAAGTTTTGAGAATGCTGATGCCTGAAATTCAATTTGTACATATAATCAAATCCTTTACTTACTAGATGGCTTTATTTTGTGAAATTTTTATTACAGCCGGTGTTGAAATACCCACATATATTTCCAAAGGGTTCCTTTTGGGATAGGTATGCTTATTTTTGTTGTTTTCTAATTTTGAAAAACAACTTGTTTCAATTCTGTATTTTTCCATATTGCCGACTTCACCTAGTATAATAATGCTTTTGTTATTGTTTCAATTTTGTTTTCCCTCTTTATTCCTTAAATTTCTGTTTGCTTTGTTGTTGTGCTGACTGCTGAGTTTCATTTGTGAAAACATGAATCTCCATGCAGGTTTCCATATTTCTTGCCGTGCTTTATAATATCAGCTTTTGCGTTTGCATCAGCAATTGCTTGCATTTGGCTTCCAGTATGTATATCAGTTCATCTACCCTCTTCAATTTTTATTACTTTTATTCTAAACATCAATATGATTGACATATAATCTACATTCTGATGTATGTATGAAATCTTTCAACTCAGGTCCTGGTTTATCCAGTACCTGTTGTAATCTGTATCCATTGTTATTTTTAAGTCAAATATATTTCCAAATTGAAGCAAAGTCAAAACATTAGTCTTTGTCGTTGTGCCAAGGCCTGGCTTACCCACTAGTGCAGGGAAAATATATAAAGTGTGCTTATTTATGTCTTTCCCAATCATCCTCCGGGATTGAGAATTCTGTATATAGAAAGGGGTAGAACAAAAATAAGTCTAAGAAACCAGAATCATACACTTGACCAACAAAAACAAGATTCAACGTGAGATTAGAAATGTAGTAAACATTAGAAAAAGAGATAACTGAGAAGTGCAAATAGGCCTAGTGCCTCGTAGGAGTTTCATCAAGGATGTAACATCAGATGACATATGGTAAGAGGTTTCGGAGTTTAGAATCCATATGGAGGAAGATATACAAGATAGGGTAGAGGAAGGTGCAAGGACCTAGCTAGCTGGGATTGGAACTTAGCTAGTTTAAGTTTGAGAATAGGAAATGATCTGTCTTATAAAAGTTGGTAAAATCATGAATTTTTTTTCTTTAAACATGTGTTTCAATTTATAAAAGTTTGAAAATGAAATATACATGTATGAGTCTTCGTAGTGGGAAAAATATAAAAGACAAATTACTCATACCACGGGTACCAGATGCACAATTATAGGTTGATATGAAAATACAAGCAAACAGAAATTCTGTTAATAATCAAATAAACTTTTGAATAAGACTTGAGGGATGAGTCGTTGTCCATCAATATCCGTTAAACACAGGGAATATAAAGTTTTGGGAAAAAGTATATTTGAATAACGACGTGCATTAAAATAAAGGGATTCCATTCATGATCATGATAGGAAAGTAAGTATGCTAGGCTTGTAGAATGAAATACTTGAATAAATGAAATACATTCCTCCAAATAAAATAACTAGCTCCAATCCAACAAACCAATGAACAATCATTAATAATAGAATTTGCCCAATCCCAGACGCCTACCATAAATAATATAAACATAACCGCTGAGGTGACTATCCTAATTACTTGTGACCGACCAAGGTATCTTGACGGGGAGGATCTTCACATGAGATATCTCATCTTCTTAATTGCCTTGAGCTTTCTGCCTTCTAGATCTAGAAGTATCTTGCCAAGTCGCTCATCTATCCCCTGCTTGTGATCAAGCAGGGCCACAACCAAGAATCCAAAAGGGGGGTGAGATGTAAATCCAAAGAACATGTAACATACATAATGTAACATCCCAATTTTTTCGTAAATAAATTTAAAAAGATTTTTAGTATAAATAAATAAATAAATAAATATAAAGCAAATAATAGGCTGAGTACCCTAGGTATAAATAGTTATGTTAAGTCAGCTGCCTCCTTTTGGCCTCATTTCCGTTTTTCCCCTTCTCCTCTCAAAACTCTTTCTTTTTCCCGCAGTCCACCAAACCAGTCTCAGAAAAATGACGATCTCGAACCTGTTCACCGTTGGATCGTCGTGAAATTTGAGTATCATGTTCGCAACCCAATTCCGAACATTCTCACCGTTGGGAATTTCAAAATCATATCTGAGCTTAGAGGAAAACCCTTCGCATTGTAGCATTTTAATTTCCCGCAGAAACCCAAACCTGTCTCGGTAAAACTACGATCCCGGTTTCGTTAGCCGTTGGATTTTCATGAAATTTGGATATGTTGTTCGAAATTCAATTCCGCACGCTTCCACCGTTGGGATTTGCGAGATAAAATTCGTGGAGGGAGAAAAAGGAATCGCATGAAGACAGTACAAGTGGAGGTTTCAACCTCTTCTCCGTCTCTCTGACGTTTGGGAATTCTATCGGAGCAGTCGGAGGAATAATTGAAAGAATTTTCGGGAACCGCTAGAGATGTTGCTATCGCTGGCTGAAGACACGTGAATCCGCTCAGAGGTAAGGGATGAGTTATTCACAGTTGGGGATTAGTGAGAACATGTGTAGGGATCCTTAGAGGATTAAATTGGGATTTTATGTTGAGATGTTTATTAAATTGCAATTTTTCCTTTATGATTATAAATAAAATATTGATGTTCTAATGAAAATTGCTTGATAAATTGTGCTCTTGATATTTGTATATTTCGACATATGATTTTGATATAATTGTGTAATATTATTTAAGGGATTTTATTCTTAATGTTGTGATAGTCTTTTATATAAATTGTTATATTGAGGATATGAAATGATGATTCAAATTGTGAGTATGTGATGAATTGTAGAAGAACATGTTGCTTTGAGATTATAATCTTGTTATTGAGATTGAGTATAAGTGTAAAGTTCAACATGTGTTAATTTGTGAGATACGTGTAAACATGTGATGGTGAATTGTGATACTATGAGATGTGAAATTGTGAATGAGTTCTAGTTGTGGATAAGTGTGTAGTTAACACTTGATGTGGAATTACTTGTGTTGTAAGCTATGAATTGTACAATAACCCGACCAGCGTTATCTTGAGAAAAGCGTTGATGCGCAGTGTTAAAGAGAAAATGTAGGTTTCCTATTTAGGAACCAGTGTTAAAGTGTAGCGCAATATGTTGTACGTGCTTAAGACATGAGTGTGAGGTCGTGGGTATTGTATAATTCACTAGCAGTGTCTGTGTGCTAAAATGATTTTAGGGGTTGGACTTGAATCAGGAGGGAGAGGCCCTGACGGACTCTTCGGAGTGTAGGCCTTGGGGGTCACCGGGTTTGAGTGCTCCTTTAAACCTATGCTGATCCCATATGGTTGGAGCATTCTCGCAAAACATCGTGACCCTGACTGGTCTCCCTATGATCTTACTTAGTGAGAGTGACCTGACAAACCCATGGTATGGTGTGTCTTGTTATGTACTCCTAAGCGCCCCAGGGTGGTTTTTCACTGACATGGTACCACATTGCATATAGAATTGAGTCTTAACATAACTGTTGCATATGCTTGCTAATTGATGTGTTATTATATCTCGATCGAAGTGTGGGATTCTTGTGTAATGTGATTGATGATTGAAAAGTGAATTTTGAATGACGAAGTGGTGAAGTTACGTGAGCTATGTTTAAGCAAGTGGTATCTCATTTATATAATATGTATATTTAATTGTCTTGTTTCTCTATTAGCTAGGAATGTGATAACTCACTCCCTGTGTGTTGTTGTGTTTGGATCCTGTGATGATCTTGAACTTGTGTTCGGGGGAGCAGATGAATAGGTGGATGACTATGAAGAACCTCATGCTAGAGGACACGGGAACACAACGCTCTGATAGGATGTGACATTAGGATATATGTTCTATATTAATTGTATGAAGCTTAGACGACCTTGTTTGAGTCGAGAATTCTTTATTATTTATTTGGACAAGTTTGAATATGATGTAGAAGAAAATGAATGTGAGCCTTTTTCCCCTTTGAAAGACTTGTAAAAAAAATGTTTTAAAAAATACTTTTAATTAATATTTGAATTTTTTTTTCCTTATTAGTATATATGTGAGGGGTAGAGGGTGTCACACATAACATGATGCAACTAGGGAATGCCATTTGCCTGGAATAGCAGTTCCCCATAGACAACATGATTCAAAACGTAAATATTATACTATCTATGGCAATATACTTACAATACTTCTTCATCAATTCCTGTATCCCATTTATTTAACTCACACCTCATCCTGGATTGAATTTGTACTATGCAGGAAATATTAATCACTCATAGGAATACACATATTGTACCATCACCTCAAGCAAGTATATAACTAGGAGAGTATAATCCAAATACGGAACACCATTATCATTCAAGATCCTACTTCTTCAAGCACAATCAATTCCTTACTAAGCATAACACTTCTAGCACTCATAGCATTTTACCATCATTGCCATTACATTCAACAGATGTATGAGGAAAAATAGAATTCAAACTCAAAACACATCTAGTCACAAGTGTGTCCAATCATTCAATAGAGATTAGTCACCTAATATGAATGTCATGCATGATCATAAAATCAGTCAATAATTATCTTGTAATTAATGCATTATGTATGTGGGTACCCCAAGATAGTATTTATATGGCACCCTTGGCACTAAGCCGGGGAATAACCCAGAGACTTGGGTGGCACTAAGCCTGGGATCCCACTAAGCATGGGAATGGCACTAAGCCTGGATATGACACCTAGCCTGGGGGTGGACATTGAGTCCTGGGATGTCATGACACATGATCAATTATTAAGTATTTCCCTTTATTAGCAGCCATGATAAGAGGACGGGAGATGGGTTTTAGGATATAAGCCCTTATCCATGAAATATCTATCTTTCCACAAATATTTTTCTTCATCCTTAAGATCTTTCACAAACTTTTCAAACCATGAGTATTTATATAATGACTCCTTTAAAAAAAAAACTCAAAAGAGCTAGCATATGAGAAAAGAGTTTTGAAGGACACCTAGGCCCTGGCCAAAGGTCTAGGCACTCACTTACAGGTAAATACATAATTTACATATTATGAGACAAAGTACTACTAAAAGAAAAGATTGGTGAGACCAGTTTAAAATTGTTGGACACCTAGTCCCTGGCAAAATTTTCAAGAAAGGGCTTACTCAAAAATTCACAAAATTAGTGGGCACCTAGTCCCTGGCAAGGTTTTTTCAAAAGAATTGATTCACTCAAGAATTCATGAGAATTAGTGGACATCTAGTCCTTAGCAAAGTTTCCAAACCAAAATCTCTCATCTCCATCTTTATTGAGGGTAGGTTGTACAACGTTTTCTATTCACACAAATGGGGTGATACCAATTGCCACAAGCTATCAAAGTATAGTTACATGAAAAAAATATCACAGTATATAAATTAGACAATCTCATACACAATGAATAGTCCTTGATTGATAGCAACACGAATGAAGACATACCTGAGGCCCATGTTCGAAGGCCCATAAGGAGCACTAAACGTCTTGTGTATTTGGACGACTATGCCTAGCTATCATAGGATGGTTCCAGGAGTTAGTTACAACCATTTTAGCTTTTTATTATTACAATTGTGAATTCTGTTATCATAACAGAATTCACCTTCCATAGAATGTAATTAAATAACACTGCAATGAATGAAAGCACAAAGATGACTTTTGCGTAAATATCAGTTAGAATAGAGTACACAAGAGGTCACATTGTCCTCAAATACATGGGAGATATCCTCTGCTCATAACAATTGGTCCAACCTGCCATGGCCGACCATACCACCCGCAAGACGACCACGGATCGTTTGAAGGCCATCTTGTGCTTGACCCTCCACCACGATTCCTTGTTCGACAAACATTCTGACTTAGCCAACAAGGTCGACATCATTCTGGACCATCTCAACCAACTCACCACCGTATCCACTCTGACTTCCCCTTACCATCTTCCACAACGACCTCACGTCAAACTCAACATTCCCCATTTCAACGGTCACGATCCGATGGGATGGATCTTCAAGATCTCCCAATTTTTTTATTACCAAGGTACTCCCAACGAAGAACACATCATCGTCGCCTTGTTCTACATAGACGGCCCTGCCCTTAGTTGGTACCAGTGGATGTTCCGTAATGACATTATCACATCGTGGCCTGGTCTCCTTCAAGCTTTGGAGTCACGCTTTGCACCTTCGTTTTACGACGACCCCAAGGGTGCTCTCTTCAAGCTTTCTCATCACGAGTCCGTGAATGAATATTTGACAGAGTTCGAACGACTCGTCAATCGCACCATCGGACTTCCTCCTCAGTTGCTTTATCTCTAATCTCTCCCCGGAAGAACAGGCGTTGCAGCCCATCTCCCTACCTCAAGCCACTGCTCTTGCAAAGCTTCAGGAGAACAAGATCAATGACCGTCGGCGCAATTATAAACCCTCCCCTTTCCTTAGTCCTATTTCCTTACCCTCATCGGCACTTTCCGGCCCACCCAGACCCAAGGCCCCTTTTGTTCAACGCACTCCCGACGAAATGGCTTTTCGTCGGGAGAAGGGCCTCTGTTACAACTGCGAAGACAAATGGAGCTCCACCCACCACTGCAAGGGCGGCGTCTTTCTCTTTGTTGCAGACCCCGATCATCCCGATTTATCGCTAAATTCCTTAACATCCGAGACTACAACCCCTTTCATAGACCACCACACCACATTGGACCTTACTCCACCTACCCCTTACATTAGCTTAAATGCTCTTTCTGGCCTCCCTGCCCTAAAGACATTTTGAGTTTACGGTTTCATCAACCACGTTCGTCTCACCATTTTAATAGACATCGGAAGCACGCATAACTTCATCCAACCTTATGTGGCCAAATTTCTCAATCTTCCCACAAAAGACACTTCCCCCTTGCGTGAAATGGTCGGCAATGGCTATTTTCTGGATTGTCGGCAACTTTGTCATGTGATAGCTCTGCAAATCCAGCACCACACATTCACAGTGACTCTCCACATGTTCCCATTAGTGACTCTCCACATGTTCCCATTAGTGGCATCGATGTCGTTTTGGGAATTGAATGGTTTAAGCATTTGAGCCCGATAACTACTGATTACATCACTTTTACTATGTGATTCACCCATTTGGGCCAATTTGTGGAGCTTCACGCTAACATTGCTTCTAGGCCTACAAACATTTCGACCCCATAGGTTAAGCATCTTCTCTAGACCTGATCCACATATGCCTTATTACACTTGTCCTTGTTACCCGTTTCCAAACCCGAACCACCCACAAAATCATCTCACTCGATACCCACCATTGAAGCTATCCTTACCAAATTTGCTCCCATCTTCTAGACACCGACTCACCTTCCACCTCCTCAAAAGATCGTCTATCACATCAACCTCCTACCCTCGGCTAACCTCGTTAATGTTCGTCCTTATCGATACCCTTACTTCCTGAAGTCTGAAATAAAGACACGTGTCGGAGTTACTCAATTCGGACATGATACAACTCATTCGTAGCCCCTTCTCGTCCCCAGTGTTACTTTTCAAGAAGGACGAAAGTTGGCATATGCGTGTCAACTATCGGGTCTCAACTCCATCACTGTGAAAGATCGCTTTTCGATGTCGACGATCGATGAGCTCTTGGATGATCTCGACCATGCCTCTTGGTTCTCCAAGCTTGATTTGTGTCAAGGATTTCATCAAATCTTAATGGCCAATGACGACATTGCGAAGACTACATTTTGCGTTCATCAAGGTCATTACGAGTACCACGTAATGCCTTTCGGCCTATGCAACGCACCTTAAACTTTTTAGGCCATGATGAATGCACTCCTTCAACCATTCTTGTGCAAGTTCACCGCTGTATTCTTTGACGACATCCAAGTCTACAGCGAAACCTTGCTGTCACACCTTCATCAATTGGAAATAATTTTCCAGACCTTGTTGCAAGGGAAGTTCTACCTCAAACGCTCCAAATGTTTGTTCTCCCAGAGACAATTGAAGTACTTGGGGCACATCATTTCCGGCAAAAGAGTTGAACCCGAGCAATCCAAGATCAAGACTATTGTAGACTGACCCATTCCCTCCAATCAGAAGGATTTGCGTGGATTCCTTGGTCTCATAGGCTTCTATTGCAAATTTGTTAAGGGATATGCTCTTCAGTAAGTCGTTCTGATCCAGAATGCAATGCGAATCCAGTTACGTTTGCGAATTGCACGCTATCACCATTGCTATCCATAAATGGTGCCAGTATTTGCTCGGCCACCAATTTACTATACTTACGGATCACATGAGCCTCAAGGATCTGATGCCCCAAGTCATTCAAATGCCAGAGCAACAGTATTATCTCGCCAAATTACTGGATTATGATTACATAATCTAGTACAAGACCAGTGTTTCCAATGTCGTGGCGGACACTCTTTCCCGCATTGAACCACTTCCCGAGGGTCAGTGTCTCATTCTTTCCCTACCCAACATTGTCTTCATGGAACAACTACAACAAGCCCTTCAGAAGAGTCCAATTTTTTAATCGTAGCTTGCTTCAATTCAGGCAGACCTTGCTGCATACCTAGACTTTCAAATTCACAATGGGCTGATTCTATTCAAGGGCACCATCTGGTTGAATTCCGGTAATCCCTTCATCAAGGCCTTGTTGATCGAATTCCATACCACCCCTATCAGAGGTCATTTGGGTATCACTAAAACACTCCACCACATTCAGTCCAATTTCTTTTGGGACCACATGAGACGTGATGTTAAACTTTTCATTCAGCAATGTCATAATTGCCAACAATTCAAAACTATCACCCGACAGCTGACCGACCTCTTTTAGCCTTTACCCATCCCGTTCGGCATCTGAGAGGATCTTTCCCTCGATTTCAACACCCATCTTCCCTGTTCCTAGGGATTCGCAGTTATTATGGTAGTCGTTGATCATTTCTCGAAGGGAATCCATTTCGAAGCCCTTCCACCCCAATTCACTGCATTCAAGGTGACAACTGTATTTCTGGATACTGTTTGCAAACTCCATGGTCTGCCTCATAGTCTGGTTCTTGACCGTGATCCTATCTTTATCAGTTCCTTCTGGAAGGAACTTTTCAAACTCAGCAGCACTTCTTTACGCATAAGCACCACTTACCACCTGCAAACTGATGGCCAAATAGAGGTGATGAATCGTGTGTGAGAGCAGTATCTTCGCTCCTTCGTCCACTCACAACCTTCAGATTGGTAGAAATTTTTAGCTCTTGCTGAGTGTTCATATAACACTTCACTTCATTCCAGCACTGGGGTGACTCCTTACGAAGTCATCTATGCCAAACCTCCCCCTTCTATTCCCCATTACATCTTGGGGTCATCTAACAACGAAGCTGTGAATTCTTTGCTGTCCACAAGGGATGCTATTCACGCATCTCTCAAACGTCGCCTCCTCAAAGTCCAGGCCACTATGAAGAAACATGCAGATATGAAATGGCGAGATGTGGACTATGAGGTTGGGCAGTGGGTTTACGTCAAACTTTGCCCCTATCGACAGCTCTCTGTCACCGGTGCCGCTCCTCATAAGCTTGTCAAACGCTACTTCGGTCCTTTCTTGATACTAGAGCATGTTGGAAACGTAGCTTATCATCTGCAGTTGCTGAAAAATTCAAAAATTCACCTAGTCTTTTATTATTCACTCCTTCCACCACACCATGGTCCACTCATTCCTAATCCAAAACCTTTACTTCTTACCGTTGTTGAAAATCAACCTGTGCTGGAGCCTCTCTCCATACCATCCTCCAAAATTGATTCCTCCACTGATCCTCCGACCCGCTTGGTTTTGGTACAGTGGCTCGGTTTGGCTCCAAAAGAAACAACTTGGGAGAAATGGGACGAGTTTCGCGACATTTATCACCTTAAGGACAAGGTGACTTTCTCAAGTGGAGGTAATGATAGCAACACATATGAAGACATACCTGAGGCCCATGTTGGAAGGCCCATAAGGAGCACCAAACGTCCTGTGTATTTGGACAACTATGCCTAGCTGTGATAGGATGGTTTCGAGAGTTAGTTACAACCATTTTAGCTTTCTGTTATTACAATTGTGAATTTTGTTATCATAACAGAATTCACCTTCCATAGAATATAATTAAATAACACTGCAATGAATGAAAGCACAAAGATGAATTTTGTGTAAACATCAGTTAGAATAGAGTAGACAGGAGGTTACCTTGTCGTCCTCTGCTCATAACATTGATCAATCACACGATCCTTGGCAGACATACCTTCGTCAATTATTTGCCAAAAAAATCACACAAGAAACAAAATGTAATGTAATCAAAATGTTATGAGATCTAAGCTAGATTAAAGGCATTTAAAATCTAGGACTTGATTCTAGAGAGCTACCAAAGTATTTAGTCTAAATCAGTGTTTTCAATAGCAGATCGCGGAAAATTGCGAAAAGCTGAAAATCCGCTATAGAATATAATAAGAAGGTTGGGTATAAGATGGATGACATGGGCGAAGAAGAAGGTGGAGTATTAAACAAAAGAAAGAAAAAAAAAGTTGTTACCTTACCTGTAAAAAAGCAAAGGCTGGACAAAGAAGGAAGAAGGCTACATGGTGACTAAGAATCAGAGGAAATGAGAGGTTCTAGGAAATTGCTACATGCACCCAGCAAAATTGTTGTTACACCCAACAATTGCACGATTTTCTCGTTTTGCGCTTCTGTAAAAGGGATACGGATTGGCTAATCCATAAGCCCCATACGGATTCTGTAAGTGTTTTTTTTTTAATTTTTTTCAAAAATATATTTTACGAATTAATTTAAAATTAATAGTCCAAGCAGGAGTCAAACTTGTGACTTTCGCATTATTAGGATGACGCTCTAACCAACTGAGTTAATAGGCCAATTATGTTATAAAAAAAATAATGTTGATATATATAACACTAAATTTTTTAATGTATATTTAATGTTCATGTAAATTTAAATAATAAATTTTATGACAATTAATTTTGATATAACTCATACGGATTAGCTAATCCATAAGTAAAATGTAAAAAAGAATAGAGCATTCTGCTAATAACGCAAAAGTCACGCCCAAGTCCATAAGTAAAAAGTAAAAAGAATAAAGTAAAAAGAGTTTTAACTTTTAACAAAGTTAATAAGTAAGGCTACTGTTGGGCCCTTGTCTGCATTTTGCAAGCCCAAAACAACTGCAATCCGCACTGACCCGAATCCCCAATCCGCTCCAACCCAGCTTCCTATTTCAAAACAATGAACCCTAAACACACCGTCGCCGTCACCATCAATGCAATTTCTCTCCGGATTCAACCTCGTCAGAAATTAACGATGCAACGAGGTTCCGCAATGCATAAGGCGCCGGCAATTGTGATTTTCGCAGAGTCCACAACACGACACTGCTGCGATTGCGTTTTCCTCAAAACCCGCTACTCTATAATGTGATAGCGCCGTGATAGCCGCTATTTGACAACACAGGTCTAAGTCACTTATTTTAAGTTATCACCGATTCTGGTTTCAATACAGAACAAGCTATTTAAGTAAGGAATTGGCATGTCTCCTTGGCATAGTTTTTGTTCCTATCTTTTCCTAAGCTTTTAGGGAGTTAGGGGCTCGGGAAAGGTTGGTTTGGTATCCTTTTTAGGTATCTAAAAACATATCAGATGGCCTCAATTTGTGGTTCAAGCTTTAAGTTTCTTAAATTAGCACAAACAATAGTTAAAACAAAATTATGACTGCACCAAAACAGATTTGACATGTCCCGCCAAAGTATTCACCAAATATTCTAGTTGACCCTAAAAGTTATGGGACCAATTAAATTGAACAAAGGACATCTGAAACTAAATTACTGTAAAAGATAGATCCTAATTCGTTATAGGTTGCTCTCACGAAAGTAATTAAAACAGAACAGAACCACATTAAAATTCTTAATAATAGTCCTTTCAACATGTTTGGCATATATATATATATATATATATATATATATATATATTCCGCAAATATCCTGTGTATTCTTAAAAATCACTGGGGGTAGAAATAGGACTTTCAAAACTAAAAGATCCTAAAATGGCGGCTCTTAATTCTTCCAGACCTTTATACAAGAGCTGATAGAAGACGGCTCCTTTGCTGTCAAATTCCGACAGCAATCACTCCAGAAATTAAATTCCTTTCTTGTCTTACCTAACCTCTCCACACTTAAAACTTTCAGACATCTTTTAATATAATCCCAAGACATCAAACCTTGGTTAATCTAGGAACTCCAGCTACTTAGATCTTTTATCCCCATTATTAAGAGTAGGTCCATTTGCCACAGTTTTGTTATGTCACAAAGCTTAGGTTCTCATTTTCCTTCCATTAGTGTTAAGTGAACAACTTGATTAGTTTGCTTGACTCTTCAATTATATTTTTTCCTAATTGCACAACTACCCCTCCCTAGTACAAGTCAGTATTTAATCTCCACATAGACACACACACAACGACCACATAGACACACACATAGGAAACAACCAAGTCATCCCGCACACCCACTTACACAAATTGTATAATTAGTAAACGACCACATAGACACACACACAACGACCACACACTAATATATATATACTCAATTACATTCCCACACCTCACCTAACGTTCGATACAATTCTCTAAGAGTGCGTTTGGATAGAGAATTTTAATTGAAGAAAGTAATTTATGAAGAATTTAAAGTTTTGGAATTTTATTTTCTTTATAACCTCATTCTCTTTCACCTGAAAGTTTCCGAAATCTCATTCTTGAACTCTCGACCTTCCCTCACATTGATGATCCTCTTCTTCAAGAAACACCGTCAGAGCTTGTGCCTGCCAGTCAGGCAGGGAAGCAGCCGTCGATGCCAATCACTTGACGGAGGTGCTCCAAATGGGTTAGCTCTATGAGCTACCCTAACCTAGGGCTCCAAATGGCGGAGAGAGTCGTCAACATGGTGGAGAGAACTAAGACGACCTATAGGCTCTGATACCATGTTAGATTTCATCTTAAAACCAATTGACATTAAGTGAAGTTGTCCAACAGATATATAAGTTGTACCCCAAAGACTGAGGCAGGCGATGTGGGACTTCCTAACACTAAGAGTTCTCCTAAAGTGGATTATCTCACACACCCCGTACCTTGTTTGAGGTGGGTTCTACTGACTACTCTCCGGTGTTCGTTCAAGCTTCTCCGCATTTTTCCTTTTGAACTTGCGATTAACGTAACTTTCAGCACGGTTGTCCGTTCGGTGCGTATGACCTTTCTAATTCCTACGCCAAAAAGGGCAAGAACAGTGTGATCCGAAGCTTCGACGGCAAGCAAATAACGCTTTCTTGAGTTACAAAGTCGCAACTTAGGGGAAGGGAGCAGTAGGTTTTCACATGCATGACTATTTTGGGGCTAGAATATGTGAAAGGAGGTAGAGGGAATGACGATTTTGGCTTGATGGTGGCTTATGGAAATTGGTAGTGGCAAGCAATAGGAAATCCAAATCGAGAAGGAAGAGGAGTTGAGATTGTGGTGGTGTGGTAGCATCTTGCGGCTATTGGTTTGGTGAGTAAGGTGGAGATTGAATTGAGTGGTGTGTGTAGTGGTTTGGTGGAAGTTGTAAGGTTTCTGGCAAAAGGGAATTCAAGAAAGTTGTGTTTGTCTACTGATGTACACTGTGCGAAGAGGAAAATGAAATTGATTATGATGTTAGGTGGTAACATGAGGTTCTGTTAGCAATATTGGAAAAACTAAATTATATAAGGTGAAGGTGAGCAACGAGTGGTGGTATTATGAGGAAAAAAAAGAAAGTTTAGGGTGTTTTTTGTCTGCATTTTTACTGTTTTTATTTTTTTTCATTCTCTAAAAATTGTTTTTATTTTCAAAAGATTAGAATTCTGAAAATATATCTGGTTTGACTTTTTGTTTTCTGCTTCCAAGAAATAAAAATACTGCACTTTCAAAAGGAGATGTATTTTTATATTTGCTTAATATTACATTTCTTACCACCGTGTTTTCATTTTATCCAAAATGAGATTTCTGGTTTCAACTGAAAACACTGAAAATGAGATTTTATTGTTTTCAGTTTTTGATTCGTTTGGAAAAATATTTTCACTGAAAATGAAAACAGAAATCCAACCAAATACATTTTTATCACCATTTTCAATTTTCAGTAAAAATGAAAACAAGAATGACAGATTAATTTTAGGAGATATAAGATACCAAATTAAAAGTTAAGAGTAGCATATAACAACTGAAATTTTAAAAATTTGCTTATAATTAAAAAAAAAGATACTTGGTTTAGGAAAGATTAATTTTAGTAAAACATTATAACAATTTAAGTTTAATAAAACCAACTTATTTAATATCTTTCATACTTACACTTAAACTCATAAAATAAGCTATTATAGTAACTATAGCTTAAAATAACATACTTTAAATTTATAAAAAGAGCTACCATAGTAATTAATAATTTAAAAGTATCATTTAATTATTATAGTAAAATATTTAAAATATAAGCTCATCAGTTAAAACTCAATTATGTAGCTTAAACCGTTAAAAGGAAATATAGACACAACTTATGCTTTATAAAGTAATTATAATAGTTATTGGCTTGTTACCACGATTACATTAAGAAAACATGCAATAATCGTTATGCATAAAAAAATATCTTAATTTAAATAGGCATGAGAATATAAATAAAAATTGCTTTTATAATTAAATATAGCACCTTGAAATTTAATTTTTATGTCTGAAAATAGACATAGTACCTTAAGAGGCTTGTTTGCAAAAATATAAACATAACCATGCTTCTAGGAATATTTAAAAAAATGATAAAATATGTAGGCTCCAATGGCGAGCCAATATTCCTCCCTCAGCATAACACAAGGTACATATCAGGGTTTACTTCCTAGGGTTAAAATTTCAGAATGTTACAGAAGGTAAACCTATATTTGAGGAGGCATACATGATATGTGGTTGTTTCACAATAAACTTGTGAAAAACATCTGAATTTGGAGGTTTGAAGCTTTTTTGATACAATTCCTTGGACTATTTGTTCAACAGCTTATAGGAATATCAAAGCAAGAGACTGGATCTAGGTGAAAAATATAATTCTTACCATTTTCTATTAAAATTTCCATTGTTTAAATATTTATTTAATTCTTCTAAATAAAACATCCACATAAATAATTTTTATTTTATTTTAAAATATCTGCATCATTGCAGGAGACTCTTCACAACCACAAAGATAGCATTGAGTCCACTAAAAATGTTGAAGCTTTGGAAGTTGGAAGCAGTGAGGCAGACAAAGACAGAATGATCCAAAGAGATAAAAGCATCTTCCGAAATTGGCCCTTAATGTCATCTATCATTGTTTACTGTATTTTTTCACTACATGATGTTGCTTACCAGGAGGTAATGTTCCTACCTAATGATTTTTCTGTTTTGACTCTCTCTCCTGATTCTGATAATCTACTGTTCATTTATATCCTAGGTTTTCTCATTGTGGGCTTTGAGTCCTTTAAGGTTGGGTGGTCTGAACTTTACAACTGATAATGTTGGTAATGTTCTTGCAATATCAGGTACACTTTTCACAAAAATGTATCTCTAGATATATATTAATTTTGGACAGACACACTTCCTTTGTAACCTTCTATCTCAAGGATTGCAATTGCACATAAGTTTTTATTCGTTGACAAAAGGGCAAGAGGTCATATGGTATCTTCCTCCAGGGATTTCTTGTAAACTGGTCATATTGAGTGCACTTCACTTATTTGAATTTCCAAAATTGGGATCTTCAAACAAATTTAGATAATGATCATAATTTAGTGTTTGTTTGTAAACTGGTCATATTGAGTGCATTTATTTGAATTTCAAAAATTGGGATCTTCGGACAAATTTAGATAATGATCATAATTTAGTGTTTGTTTTTGAAGTCGAGTTGGTTAGTCTAGGAGCATTTTTTGCAATGTAAGTTTGTAGCTTTTAGTATATTCCATGTAGTTATCTTATTTAATTGTCTTCAATAGAATAACGTTTTGCTCTTACATAAAGATCTGATGTTTCTGTTAGTTGTTGAATTAATCTAATCACAAAGATGAATTAGTTACTATAACATTATATCTTGAATTCTTTGATTAAGTAGATCAAACAAAACTTTAAGTGGGTGTAGATTTATTCAGATTTCAAACTTGCCTTAAAAAACTCATGCATGTTGTAACTATAACTTCAGTGAGATAGCTCTTTTATCATTTTCTATAGAAAAAAAATTGATAATTAGGCAAGTAACTGTATAATCATCCAACTAGCTAAGACATTACTGACATAATATGAAATTTTTTTATAGGTTCCTGATTCGATTATATAAGTAAGCTTGTTTAGATAATACATTCTACCTTGTTTAGATAGGAGTTTTTCTTATCAGCTTTTGAATTGTATTAATTTATTTCCTTTTAACATAGGATCAAAGACGTGCAGTGTATTCCTTTTGCATTAGTTAATAGATATGCTGCTTAATTACTGACTTCATTTCAATTGATCAGGTGTTGCTATTCTAATCTTCCAGCTTACACTGTACCGATCAGTTCAAAAAGCTTGTGGACCCATTAATCTAGTTCGCATAACAGGGGTTAGCTTCCACCTTATGTGGCAACTACTTTGATTAAGCATTTTATTTTTATTTTTAATATTTCTTGTTATTTGGCTTGATATGTAGGTGTTATCCATACCTCTCTTGCAATGTTTTCCCTTCATGACAATGTTGTCAGGCTTCACACTGGACATAGTGATCAATATTGCCTCCATTCTGAAGAATCTTATGATTGTAAGTGTAGGTCTTTCTCTGTATAGCCACTCATTAGTGATATTGAGGATGTAAGTGAATTGAATTGGCTTCACTAAGAATACAGTTTAATTTACTGAAAAATGTTATTTTCATTGTGAACTTGCCTAATTGTATTGTTGTTGCTGGATGTAGGAGACAATTGCAACTAGTTTATTCCTTCTGCAAAATAAAGCTGTGGTAAATCTTTGGTTCCTTTCATTAACTTTCATTTATTTCCAAAAGTTGAGATTATTTTTTTTATAGAATTGAGGCTAATATGGCATGTTAAATTGGAAAACAGAAACAACATCAAAGGGGAACAGCTAATAGTATCGCTATGACGGGTATGTCAATATTCAAAACAATTGGTCCTGCTAGTGCCGGTGCATTGTAAGTGATCATTTTATTTCTTTAGCATTTGAATTTTATCCACTGTACATGATTAGTTATATAGACATATCTTAATTCACTCGCATCTAAAAATCCATGTTATATATGTTCATATATGACATGGTCCTGTCATCCATGTATTCTAGATTTTCAAAATTCAGATTTTTAGACTTCTTGGTGGTTCAATAATACACGTAGATATTTTAGGCACATTATGGAAAAATTTAATTACTTTGCAAGAGGTAATGGTGGACAACATTTTGAAAATTTAGGCATACAAGTAGACTGCCTTCAACATTAAGGATATACCTATGTACACATTTAAGGGAGTCAATAAAAGCTATACAAGTAATTACCGAACAGATATGCTACATAAGATGGCGCTGTCGTGTTCTTGTAACATTTTATCTCATTAATCATGAAGTGTTTTTCAAATGAAAATATTGATATTCAGAATGATTTTTCAGGACAAGGACATACTATAAAAATCTGAAATGTACTGGCATCAATAAGTTTTGTTACTGCTTTCAAACCAAACTGTCTATAGGTTTATTTAGCTTGCCTATTTCTAATTAATATCTACTTTGAGCCCTGTCTGTTATAGTTAGAGTTAACTGAGGATACTCTCTATACTTTATGGTATAGTTAACAAATGTTTCATCAATAAAATATTTTTGATGAGACTTGAGAGTATGCCATATAGCATTGATCAACAACACTTTCTAACTGCAATGACTTCCTAAAAGTTCTATCCAGTTTTCTAATTTTGGTCCTTGTCAATGTAGATTATCTTGGTCACAAAAGCATATAAATGATTTTTTCCTGCCAGGTATGTTGATCAACTAATTTGTTTGAATTGGTTTCTATAATTCTATTCATATACTACTGAATATGGGAATCATTAATCTAACTGTAATTTCTGGGTCGCTTATTGTTCCTTAATAACATAATAGACCATTTCCTTCACAACATAGAGTTTTTCCCATGAAACCGAACTAAAGAATGAAAATGCAACTTTAGAATAGTGTTTGAACTTTAGTCTAACCTCTTCATATATGCTTAATTTTATTGGTGGATGGGAATAGGATGGTTGTAGTTGTTCAATAAATAAAGGTGACAGTGGATTTCAATCCCAATAGGGACATGTTTTCTTTTGCTAGCTATATTGATAGTAGCTCACTCTTGTACATTTAACTGCAGGCACCCATATTGTCTTCCTTGCCCTGAATATTGTTGAAGGACTTGGAGTACTATTAATGTTCAAACCATTCTTGAGTGTAAAGAATTAAATACCATCAAAGAAATTACACTAATATCAATAAATTTTGTACAAGGGGTGAAGCATTTGTGTGCATTGGTTTTCAGATCGTAGCCACTATGGATGATGAAATAATGATACATGATTGTGTGTACTACATTTGCATCGTGTAAGTTTGAACATTGATTATTGAGATTTTAGAATGAGTGGGTGAATGTGTATTGCGTAGAGTTAATTAAACTTTGGACTGTTATGTTTCAATATATGTAATAGAGTTTTTATGTGTTGTTTAAAAACATTCATTAAAATTATGTGTATAGAATCCTATCTTGTTAGAAAGTTAATTATGTCTTTTGTTGGTTAGTCTCGGTAGTTATTAGTTAAGATATATATATATATATATATATATATATATATATATATATGTTAGGTTTTAGCTTGGTCTCCAAAATTTAAAAAGTTTCGCTTTAGTCTCTTATGGTGTCTTTATTGGACCAAATAATGCATATATTTCGAAAAGAACTTATTATTTTGAGAAGATAAGTTATATGCATTAAGTAATTGTTAGGTATGGACAATCCACTAATATGGATGACTTATCTCACCCTAGGTTTTGATATTTACAAAAGTATAAATTGTTGATAAACTAATAACTTGATGTTAAGTGAACATGACCAACTTAGTAAAAGAGCCTATTCGTTATCTACAAATCTCGTTCGTGCTTGAAGTGAAAATGGTTGTGCTAAGATATAATCAGTGTTCAACGCATTGTAAAACCAATAGTGTCCACTCATTAGGAAAATTGGTGTTTACACACTAAGTGTTTTCGTCACTTGCGTTCAATTGGTATAAGTCACTTACTATCTCCTTCTACTTTTTTATGTGATGTCCAATCAAGTACGAAAAGCTAATATTAGTCGCAAAGAGAAGTGCACAATCTCTTTGTTTTGAAATTCAATTTTGTCTCTCTTTATTTGAATTTCTAACATTTGAATTTAAGGAAAGAAAAAAATAAAAGAGCATAAAAGGTCTATACAGAATATTCCTTTAAGGTTGTTTTTGATGTGGAAAAGGAGCATATGCTATTCCCTGTACTTTTATTCCTTTCCTCTCCTATCATAACATGCCACGTCGCCTCACCCCCATGTGTGAGACAATGATCATTTCAAGACTTACCACTAATCTTGTAATAAATTCTTCATTGAAATGTATAAAAGACAGTTTCCACCCTCAAGTAGGAGCATGAAAAAACATCATAAAGAAACAAGAAAATCTCTGAAGCAAAACTCTGTAGAAATCGTTGAATGATACATTCAATCTTTTATTGTTTACTCTTTGCTAAGAAACGAGAAACTCCAAAACAAGTCCCCTACAATCAATAGAAAAAAAAACACATTAGAACTAAAAATAATCTATACATCAAATTCTAAAAATAAGAGACAAGGAAGAAGTCTTTAGCGGAAAAAATAACAAAAAAAAAGGAAGAACAAAAGCCAATTTATATATTCAAAATGGAAGGATGAAGAGGAGAAACACATCTTAATTTGCATCTAGGATGAAGTAAAGCAAGACCAAAGGGAAAGAAAGTTTAAAAGAAATCATGGAAAAAGAAAATATGAACAAGAATAAAATGGTTGGGTAATATTAATTCAAATTCAAAACAAGAAAGAAAACATTAATTGTGAAATTAAAAGACAATGCTCTATTGAGATAGTTATTACTATAAAAGTCTACAAATTTACTGTCACGACCCACCCTTGGGCCATAACCGACGCACATACTATGACTTCCTTAGTCTGGCCAGCCTACCCTATACAAAATAACCTGTAAAAGAACACATAATGTATCTAGACAAATCTATATAAATATATCTCATTCCATCCTTTTAATATCAAGGTCTGAGGTCGCAACACAGACCCTTAACATATTGTCCAAAATATCCACAAATAACAATATTGAT
This sequence comes from Glycine soja, assembly GCF_004193775.1. Lineage (NCBI taxonomy): Eukaryota > Viridiplantae > Streptophyta > Magnoliopsida > Fabales > Fabaceae > Glycine > Glycine soja. The sequence goes on from NC_041005.1 coordinate 15,448,559, forward strand.
TATAAGTACTAATCATCAAGTGTCTCAAAACATTATAAGTACATCCTCATCATATCTATAAGAGAGAATCATTTAAATTTCAAAATAAGGGAATTCTCTTTAACTCTATTACTACCCTGGTCCCTATAGCTGCATTATACTGGAGTTACAACCAAAATATCCATCAGACGCAATAGAGACCTACCAAAAGATAATCAAATTCCTGGGTACGCTAGCAAATCCCAAGAAGTCAGTTACTCCACTATTGTGTATCTGAGAAAAATGAAATAAAACAGGGGATAAGTCACAAGGACTTAGTGAGAGCATAATGTACAAAGTGGACAGGAAGGAGATCACCATTTAGCATGAGTCTTTTCAACCCAAGAAATGTTATAATGACATTAAATAAATAATGAACAAAAATACACTTGCTTTTAGAAATCAATGTACTCAAAGAATGTAATTTCAGAATTTCTCATAACCTAGTATCCAAAATAATTACTTTAAAATCAAACATTCATTCTATTATGTGCACATAGACCACATTATCTCTTCGTTGTGGTGAACGATAATTATATAACTACGACATTTAGCTCGTAGGCTGCATTATCTCTTCGTTGCAGCGAACAGAACATATAAATATACTATGAGTAATTGACTCGTAGGCTAGATTATCTCTTCGTTGTAGCAAACGGCACATATCATTATACTATGAGAAATCAGCTCATAGGTTACATTACCTCTTTGTTGTAGCAAACGGAAATATAATTATACTATGAGAATTCAACTCATAGGCTACATTATCTCTTCGTTGTAGCAAACGACAATATAATTATACTATGAGAATTCAATTCATAGGCTACATTATCTCTACGTTGTAGCAAACGGCAATATCATTCATGAACTCACCATAAATAAAATTAAACAAATAGTTCAACATTCATCCTTATATATATTATCAAAATCTCAAAATAAATTTCAAAGCTCACCAAAGATATATATATTCTGAAGTACACTTGCTTCTCCAAAATGAACTTTAAAAATATCGCTAAGTATATTAACTACTCACCTAAATAATGCAATCAATGTCTTCCACTGCTGTTGGGAAGATCAACCACCGTACTTAGTTCTTAACCCTTTTTCACATAACCCATAGCTATTCAGTGTTATAAAATACTCATTTAACATAATGGGTTATAGATTTTTACCTTAAAGAGATCGAATAGAAAAATCTAAGGAAATGAGTAGTGTTCCCCTATTTCTCCCGTCACCTTCACGTGTTAGGAAATGCTCAAGGAAGCAAAAAGCTTTAAAATTTCGGAACCATGGAAGAAGATGAGTGAAAGATTGAGAGATTATTTTTTTTTTGGGGAAGAAGAGTTAAGGTTTGAGAGGGGTGGGCTGTTGCAACAAAAAGAAAATGGAAGTTTGGGAAATTGGGGGGGGGGGGGGGGGTGAAGGGGTCTTAGGAGTTAAGCTGATGGTGGGGGTGAGTTTTGTATTATTTTATTATTATATTCTTTTAGTGAAACGGTGCGTTTCATTCTCTTCCCCGCCCAAAAAAAATTCGTTCTTGAATTTGATCTATGACTAACCTTGAGTCTCAAACAAGTGAGGGTACTTCTCACGCATAATGGTTTCTAGTTCCCAAGTCATCCCCTCACCAGCTGGTCCTCTTTAAGCCACTTTCACTGATACAACATCCTTAGAACGTAAACGTTTCACACGTTTGTCCATTATAGCCACTGGTTGTTCTGTATAACTGAGATTCTCATCAAGTTGCACTAACTGAAGTTGAATAATGTGAGAAGGGTCATGAACATACTTTTAAAGCATCGACACATGAAATACCGGGTGAACACTCGATAGATCTAGCGGAAGGGCTAAACGATAAGCCACTTGCCCCACCTTCTCTAGAATCTCAAAAGGACCAATAAACCTGGGGCTAAGCGAGTTTTGTATTATTTTATTATTATATTCTTTTAGTGAAATGGTGCGTTTCATTTACTACACACCCACCCACACTCAAAAAGATCAGAAGATGCATCCACAACAAATAACTTTAGATATTCAACATTTCAATCTATAGATCTTTCATATATACCAAAATAACTTTACTCCTTGCATTTAAATGTTAGCTGTTTTTCATCACTTGCATGAGGAAATACCATGTTAAAAGAAGGAACAAAGATGAGCTCAACAGAAGTTAATTAAATACGATGACATTCTTCATACAGTAAATTCATGTCAACTAAGTTTCTATAGTAAATCTTACTCTGTGATTTTTCTTCCTGTTTTCCTTACTCAAGGAATTGGAATTTTTCAAACAAGATTTCAATGGTGGTCCTGTTTGATTACTTGTTGATGGGGGCAAGGGAGCAGATATTGTAAATCTTACTCTGTGATGTTTCTTCCTGTTTTCCTTACTCAAGGAATTGGAATTTTTCAAACAAGATTTCAGTGGTTGTCCTGTTTGTTTACTTGATGGGATGAATCCTCTTCTTTTGTGCTCAAATGGGTCAAGCCAAAACCGGACATTAGCCTTGCCAAACAAGGCCTTTTTTTTGGCATATTTAAATGCAGCAACTGCATCAGCTTCTTGTAAAAAAGACACCTGAGCTGAGCCGGCGTAGCAAAAGACCCTTGTTCTATAGGAATCTACTGAGCCAAATACACAAAACTTCTTTACTAACTGTTCCTTGGATGGTAGGTTGAAATTCTTGGGGAACTTCATAAGCAAAGCTTTAGGAGAAAAGGGAACATGGGTTTTTGATAGCTGTCTAACATTTGAATTGAATATCGAATGAGAAGCAACACCTTCGTAGCAATCCTTACCCTCCACCAAACAATCCCCAGAAGATATTTCTGTTCTTGCAGACCTTTTTGACTTGAGAGGTGTTGTAACACTATTGCAACTCATTTGCAGCCTTTCCTGGTAAACAGACGAATCAGATTCTAACGTACCTTTAACTTTTGCTGCATTAGCATCAACCTCACACTTATCAGAATGGAAGGGATGCACTAAATTAGACACTGGTTCGCAAGTTTGACTTCTTTTCGAATCTGCTTTCTGAACCTCATCAATGAAGTTCATACTGGTTTCACAAATAGATGTTGAGGCCTGATGGTGTTTCTGGATACTTCCTTCTTGTTCAAGCATCTTAATGTCTGAGATCCTAGGTCTGGTGAGTTTTAAGATATATTTTGCAGACCTTTTCGAATTGAGAGGTGTTGTATCACGATTGCAACACATGTGCAGCCTTTCTTGGTAAACAGATGAGTCAGATCCTAACATACCTTTAGCTTTTGCTTCACTACCATCAACCTCACACTTATCAGAATGGAAGTGATGCACTAAGTTAGACAATGATTCACAGCTTTGAATTCTTTTTGAATCCACTTTCTGAAACTCCTCAATGAAATTCATACTAGTTTCACAAACGTATGTTGAGGCCTGATGGTCTTTCTGGATACTTCCTTCGGGTTCAAGCATCTTAATGTCTGAGATACTAGGTGTGGTATGTGTTGAGATATCTGCACACCTTTCACTTTCTTGAACTTCACTAATCTGAGGAAAATCATTACATGAAGCTGATTTATCTAGTCGCCTTCTTTTCCTCCTGTTAAGGTATATAATGGTTTCTTTGTCAGGCAATCTCCAGCAAAGCCCCAGTGCATTGTCTTTTCTTTTATCAATGTAGTTTCTCAAATGAATCATAAAATTAGAAGGAACTGAGATGTGAGTTCTACTCATATTAGAAAAGTCTTCAAAGCAGATATCAACTATGCCCTGATCTGATATATTTTTGAATCCCAGAAAGCTCTGCCTTGCAGATTTTAGGCTTTCTCGCACCATGTAAAGTGGATCTATAGCACGAGAGTGCACAAGATTCTGTGAAATAATCAAATTTTTATTCTCCAACAAGCGTGCAGAATTTCCTTCCCAAAGTGGAACTGTTGAGTTCAATCTCTTTATATCACCAATTGTTATATTTGTCTCCCCATTTTTGGATACGATCAGACATATTTCCTTGGATTCCAAGGCAACAGATTCTTGAGTAACTTTGTGCACCTTCTGACTCAAAGATGAACTTGGAAGCAGCTTCACATTATCACCTATGAAAAATATATTGATAAAAATTTAAAAAATAAAATAACTAGGTAAAGTCAATACATGGCCTCTGTAGTTCAGTCAAATGTATACTTAAAGTCAGAAAAATGATATAGGGGTACCACCGGGTAGCAACACCACCGGAACAGCCAACAAAGTTATTTGAACAGAAGTTCTAAATTCAAGATACTATTCACCATATGGGACTAGCAGCTTAGTTATGTCAAGAAAATGGTGAACCTTAACTCGTCAAAGTGTTCGTATTACAATAATTTCATTTCAATTCATAGATGATTATCACAACAACAATCAATAGAGCCTCTCTAAGAGGTCATAGATTTACAGCCATAAACTTTATAAAAAATATAAAAAATACTTGTATGTACAATTTCTTATTTGTTGGTTTAGTAACTGACTAATTGTAAACAGTCACATTAGTCCTACAATTTCTAAGGTATGCTTAGGAGTCTAAATTTGGGGGTAAAGAAAAAGGAGAACTAATTTTTCATTTATAATAAATAATAAATATTCTCTAACTCAGAAATTCTTCAATTCATTTGTAATTCTCTAACTCAGAATCTCCATCGTTTAGAATTAGAATGTAATATCATATTCACAGCTAATATAACTATTTCCCAGCAAATGCAGTATCAAACAACCCAATCACAATTCCCAGCTCGCAAAACAAAATTGGCATAATTGTTAAAACTTAAAAGTCCAAACTTCGCAACAAAAAAGAAAAAAAAAAGTTACCTGCTTTTTTATTTTGTTTGTACATTTTCTTGTGCTTTACAGAGCAATAGCTTCGAAAAGCGTGAACCTGGGCAACAACCCTAACGGCGTGTGCAAAATGCGCGGGCTCTACCCACGGCGAAACGGCGGCGTCCAAAACAAAACCCAAAACCCCAGCCGTATCGAACTCGCGGGCCGGTTGTTGTCGGGCCTGGGCCCGGCCCGTTATGCAGTGGCACCGCAGCCCGGAAAGGACCCTCAGGCCCAACAACCGGAGCGCGGAGTGAAGCGGCGGCGCGTCAAGGTTGCGGCGGGAGATGAGAGAAGGGAGTGCCTCCTCGAAGGGGACAACCTCGGACTCGACGAAAAAGGTGGGCGAGGGCGAAACGGCGTCGTTTTCGGAGAAGGAGAAGGTGACTTGGATGCCGAGGTTGTCGCGGGAAGAGAGAACGAGTGCGGGGCGCCATTTGTGAGGGAAGTGGACTCTGACCCACACTATGTCCCCTCTCTTTACGCTTCTGCTACTATCATCACTGCTACCACTCTGCATCATCGCAAATGCCATTTGTTCGTCGCTTTGATCAGTTTTTGTAATAATGTGATGAAAGCGTGAGAGTCATGAGTCTGTGATGGATCTTTTGTTGGGTAATGATGCTTCGGCGATTGAGTTTCGCGGGAACTGTTAGCTTTTTCCCGATAAATATCTACTATCATCCTTATATTTGTTATATTCGGATACTTAAAGTAAGAAAATGAAAAATTAAAACTTTGGTCTTGAATATTTGTTAATTTTATTGTTACTTTTTTCCCTTAACTCAAATAATTATGTTTGTCTGGTATTTATAGTAATAATGTGACAGTTAGTTGTTATCATGTGGTATGCAGTTGTTATGGGTTAAAAGATTGATTTTTTAATTTGATCTATAAATAATTTGTTGTCATCTTAGTTGTTAAATATAATTTCTTACTAATATTTTGTTACGTAAACTTAATTACATATATCATTTTAATGTTTAAAAATACTTTTAAATTTTTAATTAAATCTCACGTCATATATAAAGTATTAACATAATGATAATACATAACATTTATCGTGATAATAATTATTTATGACAATGAAAATTAAATAAAAAATAATTATCTAAATATAGTAATCAGAAATATTATATTTTATATTTAAATTTATTATTAATTTAGTTATTATTTTTATTAAGTTAAAATTTGAACAAATAATATTGTAACATTGAGAAACAAAAATATAATTGAATTATAATAGATAAACATATGAAAAGTAAATTAGTTTTTCATAATAATCAAATTAAAAATATTTATTATATATGGATACTAACAAATAATTCATTTTTAAAAGTCAGTGTATTTATTTAATTAAGGAGAAAAATAAAAGTAAAAAATATAAAATGAATCATTTTATTCGATCAAAATTTAAGTCAAAATTAGATATTTTTTGTTTTTATTTTTATTTTTATTGTATTTTCTTTTACTTTTCATACACCAACGTAACTAATATAATAGATCAACTATATTTTATAATCAATTTTGTAGGTTGTATATATATTGTATACTCTAACATTATAAGCAACAACTATGTCCTCTAATGACTCAACCGCTGAATAACGACGTAAAAATTGTAAAGACTAGAAAAAATAAGGGCAAAATGTACTACATTTGTCCCATCGAAAGGATATGTAAGAAAATGATTATAATACTTTTATTTTTCTTCCTTTTGTGATTGTCAAATTTGTTTAACCGTCTTTTCACCATTAACATTATTTCATAAATAGATTAATTAATTAATCTAAAATTCTACATACAAGGCTGGAAAAAGAACTTTTGACGACGTTTTTTTAAAACATTCAAGGACAATTTTGAACCGTCTCTGATGTCAATATTGTAAAAAGTTTAGACTTTTCATGATGATTCCTAAAAAACTGTCTTAGAAGGATATTGTTCTAAGACGGTTTTTAACTCAAAACGGTCTTAGAATGATAATTTTTCTAAGATAATTTTGACTTAAAAACCGTCTTAGAATGTTCTTTTTTGAAAAAAAAATTAAGGATTTTAAAATGGTTTTTTAAAAAATCGTTCTAGAGAGTAGATTTTTTAAGATGATTTTCTAGAGAATCGTCTAATAATGTTCTTTTTAAAAAATTGAGGATTCTAAGACATTCTAAGATGGTATTTCGAAGAACTGTCTTAGAATGTCGTTTTTTAAAAAAAAAATTAAAAAATTAAATTTTTTTTCTTTATAGGTATGATAAAAATATTATTATTAAAAAAATTATATAGATATAATAAAAATATTAAAAATCAGCACAAAAATCAATATCTCATTAAAAGTAAGAGAGAGCATTTTTCCTCAGATCATAAGCTCCTCAATTCCCCTATAAACCATAATATCAAGATCTTATTGAAAGAATGAAATTGGGTGCAAGTAACCATGCAACATATGAAGCTAAAAATGAGTCAAGTTCTTAACTATCATGAAACATATGACACAGGTATTACTTATAGTAACCAAGCTAGACCACTTTCATTTTAATTTTTTTCATCTTTGAAAGCAAAATAAATACTATATTCGACCAAGTTACTAGGGACTAAAGCATATCAAGAAAAAAAGGAGAAACAAAATCTTCTAAATTTATGCTATGATGAAAGACACAAATCCATAGATTTAAAAATAAAAAAACTGTTAGAACTATTGCTATTAGAGTATATTAGTAATACTTGTGATATTGGGCATTAAGGCCTTAAGCCCAATTATGTAGTATGCATTTAAATAGACTTTTTCAATCAATTAGAAGTGACAATATTTTCTCACTTAACAACAAAAACATTGACTTAGTCAATACAAACAATTCAGAACTGACAACAAAACATAACCTTCAGATTCAAGTACAACTGGTACAGCAGATGCCCTTGTTTGTCATGACACTACCGTATCTTGGCCATCCAAGATGAACATAAATACCACCTGGAATAAGATTTTAGTAAATAGAAAAAATGAATGTCAAAATCAGTGAAATACCTTTATTGCTTTTATGTCAACCATAATTCTAATTTTAATTAGTTTCATCACATGAAACATTCCATGGAAGAGAAATCATGTATTAATTATTAAATATGCCAATTTTACTATCAAGAGAAGAATGAAAAATACTAAAACAGGTCCTAATTAACAACCTAAGGGGACAAAAGTCAGAAGAAAAAAATGCAGAGTACGAAGAAATAAATTCATTAAGCCATAATGAAATTAGTTAGAACACTAACAAGTCTCCAAACTTCTTTATTTGGGGCATTCTTGTCAGCAAGCATTATAGAATTCGTTTTCTTTCTGCCTTCTTCAGCCACTTTCTACCAATATTTTCCTGTTGATACTCCACAATACTCTGTATTAGTCATATTGATATGTAACGTATTAAATTTGTTTGTGTATCAATCGTGCTATATTGATATGTTGTGGCACTATATTTTTGGTTGATTTCAACCGAGGCTTCATTTCCTTCAGAATTCACAGGAACTGCATCAAGTGCAAGTGCTTGCAAAATTACATGCCAAGGAAGCATATATTTAATCACAGGCATAAGCATATATTTAGTTAAACTTGAATATATTTAATCACATACTTAGTTAAATTGTATTTAATCATACTTGAGGAACTTCAGACATATATTTAATCACATACTACTTAGTTAAATTGTATTTAATCACATGCTTGAGGAACTTCATAAATATATTTCCAAATTCCAGATAATTAACTTAAGATATGTTCAAGGAAGCCCACAATTGGATTTACAGAAGTAATTTTGGGGGATCTCTAAAAAGTAAATAAATCAATTTCAAAGATAAAGAAAGGGTAAATTTGAAGAAAGACGAAGCCTGCTACCTTGGTAGCCAAGTGCAAACCTGCCTCCAGTAAGCTAGGACTAGAAGATGTGTCCAAGGTAGTACGAACTGCAGATACTAGTTGGGCCTATATTTAGTACAGTTTCAGTTATTCCAAGTGAATCACAAAATTCATAATCTACTTAACCATAAAAATGACACATTATATAGGACCTCTTAACAAAAAGGAAATGTGAATTAAATAAATGATCCCTCCCTTGGTTGACAAGAAATGAAATTTTGGTGTGGAAATCAATTTGGCACATCTTGTCAAATACCCGATATTGTTCCAGCAGAAGATGCCCAGGAAGCTCGGGGTCAGCTGCTTTTTCAAACTGTTATTCCAAATTCGCATACAAGAACGAATTAATAAAACTTGACCAATAGGGAGATGATAAGATTAAGATACACCATGCAGTAGCAGTACATAGTGGTAATGGCAGAAGTGGTCTTAATTAAACCTTCAGCTGCCCGCGGTATAAATAATGCATACGGACATTGGAAATGAATCAGTGATGACACATGGATATTCAAACTAAACCAAGTGTAATGGTTAAAATCTCATTACCAACTTATTTTCGAAAATGCACATAGAGAAAAAGAAAGACGAATATGAAATAATATAGAAATAAAATTTATAGGAATTAATTATGCTTCAAAGAATAGATTGGAATTAAAAAATTTGATTGTGGCCTACTCTCTGGTTCAGATAGTCCAGATTTGTAAAAGTTTGTAGTTGAAGGGTATGAACTCTCTCCTGTATATATATAGATGAAAATTATTTTACTTGCAACTTTCAAGTAGAGTTCCATTCATAGGAAAATAACATGAAAAATAATGCATATAAACTCTTTAGCAGATATTTATTCTATATTTGATCATTTTGATTTGAAAGTTCTACACTGTATTTCAAACTAAGCAAGGTCATCCAAACAAATCTACAAAGAGGAAACAGTTAAAGGGCTGCAAAAATATCTATCAATGTCTCAAACAGAATCTAGATAGGATCTATGAATGTACCTGAGCATGTGAGGCACTAGAAAAAAATGAAGTTAACATGTTCGTATGTAAGATCTTCAACATATTCAATAAAGCTTCATGCTGCACTGTAGGGATAGCTAATGTTATTGTAACGGACCTCCATGTGTGGGTTCCAACTCATCTTGAATTCTATTTGCCTGGCAAGTAGTCTGAATAACAAAATCACATAAAATAGTGAATCAGTAGAGAATGAACAAGTAATCAGCAGAGTAAATTTAGAGACAACAGTGAATCTGCTGACAAGTACTCTACAGAGTGCAAAGTCAATTCACAGACAATAGTGAATCTGCTGACAAGTACTCTACAGAGTGCAAAGTGAATTCACAGACAATAGTGAATCTGCATAGTGAATTCACAAATTCAACCATGCAAATTTATCAACAAAGATGAAGCAATTAACACCAGATCACTTAGTTACTCCTAAAATGTTGAGATGGAAGAAATTATTGGGTTTTCCTATTCGTTGTAATTAGGAAAGCCCAAATTATTGTTCTAATTACAATAACTAGGAAAGTTATTGATTACGACTAATATGGAAGCAAATCACTACTCATATGATTAGTGACCTCGAGAATAAAGAAACCATTAAGATTTAAGATACAATCACAATTTTCCTCATTACTGAACAAAAATAAAATCCTAATAGACATGCACAATATAAAAAATAATGATAATCATTGCTTAAAGATGGCATTCAATAGACATCAATTAGAGTAGACATGATAACAAAAAATTCATCAGAATTGTTAGCAAATTTCCAAGAATTAGAATACTACTTTTTTATTTGATATAGCCAAAATTGCACGTTGTCACTTCAATTACTCAGTAAAAACTATAGGAATAATAGTTTGAGTTGGCATGGTAAGTTTACAAAATGCTTCTAGATCCAAAGAAAAGAAGAAAACACACGTGAACTATTTTCAATCTATTAATATATCAACAAAAATCAAGTGTAAATTCAGGTGAAAAGAGAGACCTTTTACCTTAAAGCCAAATTTGAACTGCTATAATTATCTTCTGACATAACACTTTCTTGACTATCCTTAAGATGCAACAAAGTTAGTAGAGAGAAGTAACAACACCACTTTGCATGTCTTGTATTAATGTGCTTCTTGGACTATATCAACCAAAAAAAAGGAAAATAGGATGAAAAGCAAAAGAGAAAAAGGAATAAATAGTCTGGCTAATCACTAATGCTTCTCTTTCCTTTCCAAATCAACGAGAATGAAAATTAAATTTAGTAAAAACTTTAATCTGAATCGTTCTTTGCTTTTTGGCTAGACACCCCCCACCGCATAAACAAAATAGAAGTCAGTTCATGGAACAAAGTACTACTAAATTCTATGTACGAGAATGAAAATTAAATTTAGTAAAAACTTTACCATTTACAACATCTTTGTAGTTCTCCTGAAGCCGTTTTCTGGCTGAAGCAAATCTATCCGGGTTAAAATTTCTTTTTCTTTGTCTCTTTGATAATTCAAAAACTCCACAAACCAATCTTCAGACTGATAAATGATAATAAAAAAGAAAAAAAAACACAAAATCAAAAACACGATTAAGCGAACAAAAAACTCATAAATTGTGAAATTAAGAGAAATAAGATTTGGTGAGGGTCTTCGAGTTTCTCTTTAATGTCTAGAATCTTCCTCTGCTCGTCTTCGAACAAGCCTCCATAAGGATCCTTTTCCTCCTCCGCAGAGGAACTGCTCTGCGTCCTGATTTGTCCGCCATTGCCGACATCGCAGTTCCGACATTGCGGCGGCGGTGAACTGGCAGCCTAAAGGCACTCAATGATTCTATCTCTCCAGCGCTTCAAGTCAGCGGCATGGTTGACAGAGGCTACCGCGATGGTGGCATCCATGAAGGCCCAAATGTGGACGCCTGCGCTCTCCATAATGGATCAAAAATCCTCTGAATCCATATCCGAACCGGAAAAACAAAATCGACCTAACTAATGCCGAGCACCAGATCCACCTCCATCATCAGCTTTTCCCGGCTTCACTGACTTCACCTTACACTCCCTCACCCCCGTAACTGCGGTCGTGGAGGTAGATCATGGGGAATAGACCTAATCTAAGAGATGAGAATGTTAGCCTTGAGGCATGTTGGGAGGGAATATGGGAATGCAATATGTACTTCAGTGGTAGAGATGACACACCTGGAATCACTTGATATCACTGCAATAAATGAGGATGAAATCATTGGCTTGAACTCTATATCATCCATATCCCAACTTCGACGACTTAAATTGAAAGCAAGATTGGAGAAGATGCCTAATTGGATTTCAAAACTTGACTGTCTTATTTACTTAATGTTGGCTTTATCCAATTTGAAAGATGATCCGTTAAGATGGCTAGATAAGTTGCCACATTTGTTGAAACTTAGTTTGTGGGACAATGCCTATGATGGTGAAATTTTGCATTTTCAAAGTGGACTGGAGCTCTCTCTCGCTTGAATAGAGTAGAATTTATCCTTATAGATAGATACTCCTTGCCTTGTCTTGAATCTTTTGCAATAATCAAAATCACTCATCTCAAGAAGGTACCCTCGGGCATCAAAGCCTTGGTTAACCTTAAAGTTCTTGACTTTCTTAATATGCCAACTGAATTTGTTGAGAGCGTTGTTCTGGAAAATGAACAAGATTATTGGATCATCAATCATGTTCCCCTTGTAGTCATTCGTCATTGGATTGACCCAAAAGTCAATGATTTTAAAGTCTACACTATTCATTTGTCCTCCAAGGAGTCATAAACAAACTTATAGCCATTGCTTTGACGTCTAATATGAAGGTATGCACCCTTTCCTCAATCTTATGTTTGTATTTTTTTATATTTTGTTTTAGTTTTACATATCTGCCATGTATACATTTATTCTTTCATATTTACATAATCATTGAAACTGATTCTTTTATTTTATACTCGGATTATACCATGTATTTTGTATTGCAGGTTTTGGGAGCTTCTGTAAAAGCTTTTAATCAAGACTTCTTCATTTGAAATGGCATTTTCATTCTCATAATAAAGAAAAATGTAATTTCTTTGTTATTATTGGATTTGTTGTGATTCTAGAACCTATTGTTGCTTGCCTGTGATTTTCATAATAAAGACAAACTTTTGTCTGCCTTCCCTCGGGTTTGGAAGGTAAATGTGATTTTTTCCTATTTATTGATGGTTTGTGGAATTAGTCTCTAAAGTTTGTAGTGAAGACTTCTTCATTTAAAAGTACATTTTCGTGTTCCTTCCTAATATCAACAATTGCAACATCTTTGTTGTTTACTTGATTAATTTGTTGCATTACTGGAATCAACTGTTGGATACCAATTATTTTGACTGTCCTCCTCTTGTTTATATTTTTCTTATATCACCATAAAATTAGAAAATTAGAAAATGACCAGAGCAAGAGATTTCCCAAGCCCTGTAGAAAATCTAAACCCCCCCTTAAAATTTAGTATAGTAAACAAAATATAATTGTAAGAAAATCTATAGAAATTATGATCATATTAAGAGCAAGTTTACTTTTAGTAGAAATATTTTTCTCATCAAAACAGCTAATAGGAAAGAATTTATAGAAAGCCACTTTTATTAATTAGATAAAAAGCCATCATGCGCAAACAAATGGGTACAAAGTGTTGTCTATATGAGAAGAATGAGAGGAACTTGTTAAGTTAATCTTACAATGAAATTGTTTTAGATAGTCAAGAGGCTTGTGAACCCTTGATGACCTGAGAAGAGGTTGATGTTCAGGTGAAGGAGGCAGAGAAAGTGGGTGAACAGTGAGGGTGGGTTCTGCTGGGTGAGGATTTGTGGTTATTTAAGGTATGGAATGTTGGATTGGTTCAAGGAGAGAGTTAAAGGAACCTATAGTGTTTGGATGAGTGTCTTGAGAAGAGTTATGGGTGGAGGAATAAGGAAAGATATGTTCATAAAAGAAAACATTGCGTGATATTGAGATTTCTCTAGAAGCAAGGTCAAAACCTACATACCCTTTAGTTCCCAATTTAAAGCCAAGGAATATGCACTTGCGAGCCTGTGGGTCAGGTTTGGTTTGATGTTGTTCTAGTGGATGCAAAGCATAGGGAACCAAAGACTTTAAGGTTGAGTAAGGTAGCAGGTTTATGCCATAGTGTTTCAAATGGGGATTTTTTATGAAGTGTGGGGTTAGGTAGTCTATTTATGATGTAGACAACATGGGAAACAACATAGAACCAGAAGTCTTTGGGTAGATTGGCTTGGAATAAAAGGCTGCTTGTGACATTCAAAATATGGTGATGTTTCCTTTCAGCAATAGATTTTTGTTGAGGGGTTTCTATGCAAGAGGTTTGATGAACAATGCCATGGGTGGAAAATAAAATGGGATCGTTAAATTCAGTAACATTGTCAGATCTAATGCATTTGATGGTAATCCCAAATTGACTTTTGATAAAGGTAACAAAATTATGCATTAGAGTTCTTGCTTTTGATTTTAATTTCACAAGAAATATCCATGTGTGACGAGTAAAGTCATCAATAAGAGTGAGAAAGTATTTGTGGCCATGTAAGGATGGGAAGGATAAAGGTCCCAAATTGAGTTTTGATAAAGGTAACAAAATTATGCATTAGAGTTCTTGCTTCTGATTTTAATTTCACAAGAAATATCCATGTGTGACGAGTAAAGTCATCAACAAGAGTCAATGTGGATTAAGTCAAAAGGACTAGTGCTAGCAGTAGTGCAAGATGAAAAAGGTAATCTTGATTGTGTGGATAAATGACAAGTATCACAAACTTTATTGATACACTACTAGAATGTTGGTATTCTACGACGCGATTTTCACAACAGTTTTGCAAAAACTGTGGTCGTTTACGAGATGGTGGCATTTTTGTAAATACCGCTTGTATTTCAATGATGTTCAAATCACATTTCAAAGACGGTTTTAGTGAACACCATCATTGAACTAGATTATTCAAAGACAATTTTGGAACACCGTCTTTGAAATTGAAGTAATTTAATTAATTTTCATCTTTTTCCCTCGCCCAGTTGTACTACCCTAGCCCCTGTTTGAGTAATTTTGCGCCCTTTGTCTTTGTTTGTGTTAGTTGTCGTGAAGGCTTTCCAACACTATTGTGATTCTTGTTGACGGTGATCATCAAAGGTCATTTTCCAGCACTGTCGTGCTTGTCATCGACGGTCATCGTGAAAGGTCATTTCTAGCACTGTCGTGATTTTCCAACACTATCGTGGTACCATTTGTGTTTCATTTTCCAGTAAGATACCATAAACTTTATTGCTCCTTTCGTTGATGTGTATTTGTCTGCCTCCTTTTTTTTGATTCAAAAGGTTTTTCCAATGGAATACTTGATGGTTGAGCTCAATAGAATACCTTATCTTATGACATTTGTTAGTAAACTCATTACCTACTATGATGATAGTTTTCAATTTTGTTTCAATCTACAAATTTGAGTTTAATTGTAATAGTTACTTGGTGTGCAAATATTTACTTTTAAACTAGGAATACAAGTGGTAGAGCTCCATTTCATCATACTGGCTCAAGTTGTTGGCTTCAAGTAAGTTATTTATAGTAGCAAAATTAGTGTTTGTCTCTGTGCTTCAAAGTACTTACTACTGTTTATGAGTTTACAAATTTATCTTGTTTATGTTGACCCTTTATAGATGGATCATTATTTATTTGCATTGTAAGATATTTACGTTCATTTTTAATGGTTTGGTAGTATATAATGAATATATTCAGAAGACTCATAGATTATAAGGGCCTTTCTATTGTGAACCAATGCGTAGCATAGACAAGAGTAATAATTTCTTCAGTGTTGGGAATGTGGTATCCAAAATCACTGCTCTGGTGGCTAAGTGGCTGTTGTGAACTAAGCAGGGTATTATTAGAGCACAACTAATATTTCTAACTAAAGTAAAAAGGGTATAGCTAAAACAGAACCCCTTATGCATTTACTTGATTGTAGACAAATTTCTGCCGACAGAGATAACATTCTTTGAACTCCCAATTATTGCAGTACATAATGTTCTTAGTTGTAGTTTTAGTTTATGATTTTTTTCTCTCTCTCACTCTCTCTATATTTGTTTCAAAAAGTCTACAACTTGAAAGATTTTTATTTCTTTGGCCAAATATCATGACATGTAACACGTTTTAAAATCAGCTAGATAAGTCTTAGGGCATCAAGTTATGGAATTCAACCAGTTGAGTTTTGTCTAAGTTGTAAATTGAAAGTCACCATGCATACCCAAGGTCATGAGGAGGCAAAGTTCGATTTTGTCCTCTGGCATTTTTTATATAAATTTTTTGTATAAAATTAGTTTTGATCCTTTAAATTGGTTTTAGATCTTATAAAATTTAATACATTTTTAGCATGTATATTTTCACATAAACACATATTTTTAAGTCTTGCTAGGACTAATAATATTTTAAGAGACCAAAAGTTTTATTAAGGGATTTGCTTATATATAGCTACCGAATGTGCCAATTTCATAAATTTTTGCTTAAACAAAGACAAAAATATAGGCAGCAATTATTGCTATGTTAGGATAGTCAAGGAAATCTCCAGTAGCCTACTAGACAGAAACAGGAGGCAGTAATGCCTATTATGTAGCAAGCTATGTCAGAAGGATGAGAGAGGTCCAAAAAATAGCCATGTAGAAACAATATAGAGAGAAGTATATGTGCTTTATGATTCGTAGACCTATAGCTAGATTTGTTTTATTATAACTAGCTAGCTCTACAAAATGGTTTGATTTAGAAAAAGTTTGTGCTATTCCACATCATGCATAAGTGTTGTTAACATGGTTCCAGTGTTTTGGTTTGAAGAAAGAGGTCATGGTAAGGGTAAAAAGACATTAGTGGGGCATGTTTTTCTTTTCTTCCAACGAGACATGTTATATGTCAAAACCAAAATTAGTGCGTTCATAAAATTTATTCGTTTCGGTCCTGCTTGAAGCTCAAAACGCACATTTTTTTTGGATTTTTGGAATAAACAAAGTCTTGACATTTGGTAAATTAGACAATGAAAAGCCTAACCATACAGTATGGAGCATCACACTGCAATGGTATGGCCAAACCTTGTAGTATATTAATTATGACGAACATATTGATTATGTTTATTAGGCATGTAGTTAACATGCACTTTCAAGGTCCAACAATAGAGGTTAGCTTTTTGGTTGGACGGTATTCATATATGATATGTAGTTGCAGCCTATTGACCTGGCTTTCCACTCCACTAGGGCATTCATAATGATGTGAGTGGAAGAAGACAATATTAACCACTTGACATTCATAATGATGTGAGTAGAAAAATCAAGTACATTCAATAGCCTGTACTTTGTAGGGATTTTTTGCACAAAGTTGTGAGTATCTGCATCCTATTTTTGGTTAGTGAGAGTCTCAATGAGTGGATCTGCCAGGTGGTCAAAGGACTAGTTGAAAGTGTACACACAACCTTATATGAGGCTTATATGTCATTACAAACAAAACAACATACACTATTAGCAATAAATTGTCTTTTGATCATTATAGCTAGCAATGGGAGATTGATGTAGCAACATGATTGACTATAGGTCTTTGAATATATCGTGCAATTATATGACACTTGTGCTACACTTATTGTCAATATATTGATTAACTGAGTAGCTGTGTAGCTTGTTCCCTTTTATATAATATTCTAGAGATGCTGCAATTAACTGACGAGGTATTGCCTGTCAACATAGTTACGTGCTTAACTCCAACACATATTGCATGAGTTGGTTTTGTTTTTGAGACTGTGCATGGTGCAAGGACACTAGGATAAGAATATCATAGCAATAACATTTAGAAAATTGGCTGTTGAAGGTGTTTTGAACCTTCAAACTTTAATTTTAGTTGTTCTGCACTTGGTAATGATGAGTAACTTAACAATATCAAGTGTGTGCATTTTCGCTAGTAATGTTTGATTTAGTACATAGCTTAGTTATGAACTAGTTTGGCTGGAAAACTTTTTACTAGTAGTACCTATTTTAAGTTTGGTTTGGCACGAACAAACTACAAAGGCATGTTGTTTTACTAATATTTAACTACTTGTGCAAGAGTTGATATTGTGTACAGTTTAAACTCCTTTTACTCTACCATAAGCTGAATACTTGTTAACACTACTAGAAAATAAGCTTTTAACATTGGTTATTTAGGACTTTCAACATCGATTATTAATCGATGTTGAAAGTACTGATGTTGAAAGTATTATCGTTAACATCGGTTTTTGAAAACCGATTGTAACATAAAATTACAACATCGGTTATTGAAATAACCGATGTTATATAATAAGAATTATAAAAAAAAGTGAAGCTTGTTCATATCAACGTTGGTAGTTAACATCGAAAACCAATGTTAATGTTGGCAGTTAACATCGGTTTTTTAGAAAACCGATGTTGTTAGTGTACATTAACATCAATTTTTTAGAAAACCAATGTTGTTAGTTTAGTTAACATCGGTTTTTTTAAAAAAATATTTAATGTTAAGGATACATGAATTGTAAAAAATGTAAACTAAGTAAACTACAATTAGAAAATTGCCTAAACAGTCTAAGTATCCTTTTTAACTTTCAAATAATACTTTGTCCACTAGATGCGAAGCGCCTTGAATCTCTTTGGTTCCAATTGTCTAGCATCATTAAAATACTGCATGATATAATAAAACATAAGTTAATAATATAATACCAATCATAAGAAAATGAAATTTGTTTGAATTAAACAATTACCATTTCCCAATTATTCTTTAAACTTCCTAAGACTATAGTTAACATCCAGTGCATGACGTAATACCCACACTCAGTGCTTCCTTTTTGTCTATTACACTAAAAACATTATGAAATTTAGATATTCAACGTTAAGTACAAATTAGTCTACACAGTACTAAAATATAAGTAGAAGCATTGTTTAAACTTACTTTAACAAAAATCCACCTAGCACCAGTCTTGGATTTACTTTGTGGAGTATCATCAAGTCCTTTCAAAGCACTATTGAATACAAAGATAGATGCTTATTGTAAAAAATATTGATGTTCCCGACTAATGCTAATGCAAATGTATTGAAAAACAACACTGACTTGTTAATTATTCATTTGAGGTAGTTGCCTGGCCTATTATGCAATGAACAAAACCAGATGACAACATTTTCCTTAGGCAAAATGATGACCATTTGCCAATGTGCCCTACAGTGGAGACCAATATAGGTTATTATACTATTATACATTATTTAAATTCATTTATTTAGTTTAACTTACCCATTCAGGTAGGCTCCTAGGTACACATCCCGTTTTGAATTCTGCATCCAGTTCTTAATGTAACTTTATGATTCAAATTGCGATTGCCCAGATCTCTAGATGGACTGTGGCTCGAGGAATCCATACACATTGGCATTCCCCGCTCACATACTTGTCTCAGCCATATGCCTACGGGTCTGACAAAATTGGGTCCACTTCTCCTTGCTAATGCCGTACTTTTCGCATACAGTGTCGTCGACACTTTCCTTGTCGGCTGAAAGTGCCCATTTCAGGGATACCAAATTCAGCTTGACAAACAAAAAATTACATGCTATTGTTACTAAATTACAATTTGATAATCAATGAATGAAATGAAAGATTTAACTAAAATACTTGAATATCCTCCCATATCAAATCCTTCTGATTAGCAGGGACTTGTTTCCAATTCTCGTATGTGACATCGACCTTATCATGAGCGACGATCCCTAAATATGTTCTTAACTTCTTTATGTGGGGACCGTCGCCCTTCCCAGTCACAGGATCGACATGGACCAGCGGTCTCTCTGCCCCAACTGGTCTAGTCGCCAATGATCTTAGCCGTGTTGCTTTTCTTGTCCGCTTCAAGGTAGATGGCAACTGTGATGCTGCACCAGTAGGAGGAGGAGGAGAGCTGGGTGGTGTAGCCATTTGCATGTAAAGAAAAAAACATTGGTTAATTAACATTATCACAAAACTGAATAAGTTATGTACATGAATGGACTAAAATCAAATACATAATAAGAAAGTTACATTATACAATGTTAATTAATTCTCCTTCATCATGATCATTACGATTAGCATGAACGTTGTCAGCTTCTTCTTCTCCGACGATGTTAGGCGACATTTGTATGGACAAAGGACTAACATAAGTATCAATGCATGAATCATCATCTTCAACATTAACACCAATTGTTTTCCCATGTAGAACCACTGACCACCTTTCATCACAAGGGTCTTGAACATAAAATACCTATTTGGCTTGTTCTGCCATGATGAAAGGGTCATTCTGGTAAACAAGTTTCTTTAGATCTACCAACATAAATCCTACATCATCGGTTCGCACACCGGTGTTGCTGTCAACCCATTTACATTTGAAAACACAAACAATAAATTTGACATAGTTAAGCTCCCTAATTTCTTCAATGAAACCAAAGTTAGGGATGAAAGCTACACAGGGATTGTCATCATGTACACTAGCGAAGTGTTGAGATTCAGCCCTTAGGGTGACCCCACTATTTTGCATTGTACTTTTATCGTCTTGTGCTTTTGTATAAAAGGAATACTTGTTTATATCATATCCTTGCCAAGTTATAACATTTCTTTTAGGCCCATCTGCTAGCTTTCTTAACGTGTAAGAAGCATTATCATCAGTAAAGATTGTATCTTTAAACCAATCTAGGAAAGTCTTGTTATGCTTTTCAAGACCAAGTCCTTCGACATTTTTGGATTACTTTCTTTCACTAAACCTTCATGGCGAAGTATGTATGACAAAACATCATTACTATTATTCAACACATACAAGTGAGCTTGTTGCAAATCTTCTACAGTTGGAGTGATAACATGTAGTCCTCTTAAACCCTTACCGCCCACTCTTTCATCATGCCGAGACTCGGGAAGCCCAACAGGTTTAGCTTTTTCAATGTACTTTGAACAAAATTCAATGGCTTCTTCTGTAATGTACTTTTCAACAATAGATGCTTCCGAACGATGTAGATTTCATGTATACCCTTTTAAGTTCTTCATGTATCGCTCAACCGGGTACATCCACCGCAAATAAATAGGACCACAACATTTGATTTCTCTGACTAGATGAACAATTAAGTGAACCATGATGTCAAAGAAAGCAGGAGGAAAATACATCTCCAATTAACACAATATAATAGTAGCCTCGTTTTGCAGCTCATCTAACTTCACGGGATCAAAGACTTTGCTACATATGGCATTGAAGAAAAAACACAGCCGAGTTATGGCTAACCTGACTTTGTTAGGAAAAATGTCTCGTATGGCCACGGCTAACAATTGTTGCATCAAGACATGACAATTGTGAGACTTTAACCCTACCAACTTAAGATCCTTCAACTACACAAGGATCTTAATATTTGAAGAGTATCCTTGTGGGACTTTGACCCGGCGCAGACACTGACAAAAACTGATCTTATTCTTTCTGGACGAAGTATGACAAGCTGGAGGCAAGTATATTTTTTTTACCATCAGACCTTGGATGCAACTGCGATCGTATACCTATCTCAGCTAAATCTTGACGAGTATTCAAACCATCTTTCATCTTGCCTTGAATGTTAAGGAGCGTCCTAATGACACTATCACATACATTTTTCTCCACATGCATAACATCAATACAATGTCTAACATCTAGATCAAACCAGTATGGAAGATCAAACAAAATCGACCTCTTCTTCCATATGCAAGTCTTACTTTTTTTCCTTCTTTTGGGTCTTTCCAAATATAGTATTTAGGTGTTGAACCCGCTGGAAGACTTGGTCACCAGTTAATGGTATTGGCGTAGTTTCATGCTCTTGACTTCCATTAAATGCTTTTTTTAATCACTTGTAAGGGTGATGAGGTTTTAGAAAATGTCGATGCCTTGTGTACACTAGTTTTCTACCATGTTTCAGTTGCATGTAGCTCGTGTCTTCTTCACAGATGAGGCATGCATGATGGCCCTTAACACTGTAACTGCTCAAATTCCTATATGTTGAAAAGTCATTAATGGTACAAAAAAGCATTGCATTCATTTGAAAAGTCTCATTCTGAAACTCATCAAACACTAAAACCCCCTCGTCCCACAACTTTGTCAAGTCTTCAATCAATGGAGTTAGATAAACATCAATGTCATTTCCTGGTTGTCTTAGGCCCGATATCATCATAGACAACATTATGTATTTTCACTTCATGCACAACCAAGAAGGCAAATTGTAAATTACTGGGAAAACTGGCCATAAACTGTGTTGAGTGCTTAAACTGCCATATGGATTCATTCCATGACTAGCTAGTCCAAGCCTAATATTTCTTGCCTCTTTGCCAAAATCCAGATACAAATGATCAATCTTCTTCCACTGCGAGGAGTCAGCCGAATGATGGATCATTCCATCGCAGTTTCTCCCATTTGCATGTCATGTCAGGTCTTTTGCGTCGTCTCCATTAGCAAACAGACGCTTAAACCTTGGAATGATGGGAAGATACCACAACACCTTCATTGGCGGGCCCTTTGAGTTTTCATCACTACTACACGCCTCATCATCCTTCACTTTGTACCGTGATACCCCACACCTAGGGCATTTTGACATTTTTTGAAATTCATGTCTGTACAATATGCAATCATTCGGGCAAGCATGAATCTTCTGATACTCCATACCCATCGGACACAATATCTTCTTCGCTTGATAGTAACTTTTAGGCAACGTGTTTTCCTCTAGAAACATGTTGTGCACTACTTGAAGCAACAAACTAAAACTTTTGTCACTCCACCCATATCTGGCCTTGATATTAACCAGACTTAACACCACTGACAGTAACGTCAACAAATTCTTTTACCTCGGATACAAAGATTTCTTTGAATTAGTTTGCAATGTATCATACATAGGGACATGTGCTTGCTGAAAAGACTCTTGTCTAGATTGGGACCCATTCTGCATGTCTATCACACAATAGATGCATGGACAAAAAAACTTCCCATTTTCATCTGGTCGACTTCTTTCTGAAGCAAATTGTAGGAACTGTTCCACGCCTTCCTCATACGCAAGGCTCAAGCGACTTTCATTCATCCAACTTCGATCCATCTAAATAATAACTCCGTCATACTTCAAAACTCATTCAATGCATGAAATCTCACTTTTTCATTTAAGGTGTGACCCTATCCCATTTAGGAAGACTCTTTTATATGGTAGATTCACGAGTCAAGGTTAATCTTATTTTGTTAAATTTGATGAAATTTTGGCAGCATTTTGCATTGGTCTCCAAGTACACGACATTAAATCATTGACATTAATTCCCCGATAATCAAGTATGCACTTAGAGAACAATTAGAAATGCATTGTACCATAATTTCATCAAATTAAACAAAATAATGTTAACCTTAACGCATGAATCTACCATAAAAATGTGAGTCTCCCCAAACTATCCAAATGGACAATTCAAGATTCAATACAATGACTAATGCAAACTTTTCGCAAGAATCATTGTATTTAATCTTAAACGGGAATCTAAGGTTCACTCATTATGAACAAAAGTTGAATCTAAAGCAAAGCACATTAATGACATACAAATTAAATACAGTGTGATATAACACAACAGATCGGGAAGAACCCTAACCAAACAAGAAAACAATGGCTGCGGAGTTAGAGCAACAGACAGTGGAGCTATCCTCCCTCGTCACACGCCCCGCTAACGATAAGTCCTCCGATTCGTTAACGCTGCTAACATATCGGCGGACTTATCGTTAGTAGCGCGTGTGACGAAGGTGGATAGCTCCACCGTCTATTGCCTTAACTTGACAACCATTGCTTTCTTGTTTGGTTCTTCCCAATCTGTTGTGTTGTGTCAGAGCAGCAACATCAAAACTAGCTAACTAATCGAAACCAACCATTGATTTAATTGAAGGTTTTTACAAAACTGCTTGGAATGCAATTTTGTAGAAGATTTTTCCTATAAATAGATGGATATGATGTTCACCCTGGGTATTTATTACCTAGCTAGCTAGCTAGTGTTCTCTTCTAATTGCAGATTTTACCATTATACCATAGAAGATTTTACCATTAAGCAATGAGGAAGAACTCATTTATTTGGTGCAGCTGGGTTCAATATTAATTTTAGGGTCCAACCATTTGAATTAACGCTTTAGCTACACCAAATGAGTGTGCACTTCCTTTTTGTTCTCAACTTAAAAGGCTAAAGAATGATAGAAATGGAATTTCACCTAAGAAAGCCCATGAGCTAGTGGCTAACCTCGTGAATCTATTAGGCTTGTACCTGGAATTTAATTACTAATAGGATAGTTGAAGGTTTTAAGCTCTTGCTTTGACCCATTAGTAAATTAATCTTTTGGTAATATTTTAATTACACTTTTTGAATTTTGAGGTAAGGGTTGTGCCTCACTAATAGGATAGCTGAAGGTTTTAAGCTCTTGCAGCTTATTAAGTCTAGAGGGGTTGTGCCCCACAATCAATTTCTTAGCTTCACACTCTTAATACTCTCTCACTTGTTAAAAAGTATTCAGGGTTTTGGGTATTGTTTATTTAGAGGAAAAAGGAAGTTGGT
The DNA here is from genome assembly GCF_004193775.1 of Glycine soja. Taxonomy (NCBI): domain Eukaryota; kingdom Viridiplantae; phylum Streptophyta; class Magnoliopsida; order Fabales; family Fabaceae; genus Glycine; species Glycine soja. The sequence continues at coordinate 15,472,870 of NC_041005.1, forward strand.
GCAAACTTCAATCAATTGTTTTTAAATCTAACACCAGGGAATTGTTATAATCAGGGTTCATTAGTCTTCGACATATATACATGTATCTATATAAGTATGCAACTAGTATATGTGTATATAAATACTGAGACAAAAGTCAAAAGAGTAGTCTGTGATAATATATATATGAATACACTCCAACATATGACCATGGTAGCTACGGCTTACCAAACCTCCCATGAATGTTCAGAAGAAACCATTATAGATATCTTAGTGGCAGGATTTTCTGGACTACTGAAAGGATGGTGGGATAATTATCTCACTAACGAAGAGAAATAAAAAATTTACAGCGCAGTTAAGACGGATCTCAATGGAAGAGTCATTACTAATGACGATGATAAAGAGATTCCTGACGCTGTTAACACATTAATTTTTACAATAGCCCAACATTTCATTGGAGACCCATCCTTGTGGAAAGATAGGTCTGCAGAATTATTGTCAAATCTTAAGTGTAGAACCTTAGCGGATTTTAGGTGGTATAGAGATACTTTCCTAACTAGGGTTTACACAAGAGAAGATAGTCAACAACCTTTTTGGAAAGAAAAATTTCTAGCTGGTCTTCCCAGATCATTAGGAGACAAGGTTAGAGATAAAATCCGTAGTCAATCTGCCAATGGAGATATTCCATATGAAAGTTTAAGTTATGGTCAATTAATTTCTTACGTCCAAAAGGTAGCCTTAAAAATATGTCAGGATAAAAGGCTTTAAATACATTGTGGCTAATTGGCCTATCCTTCTTTCAGATCCAAGAAGTTCTGTAACATATAGCCTTATGGGAAGGTTCCTATGGAACCAAATGAAGGCAAAGATATTAGAGAATGTTTTAATCATGTCTAGATTATTGCGATCCTTTTCCCGTATCTCTTTTCGCTCAAATTCCTCCTCTTCATCTTCTTCAAGAAACACCAATCTCTTAAATGATCAAGATAACCAGACCCAAGAGGTCGCCCCAAAACACAATCTCTTCGATGAGGAAGTCCGATTCGAAGATATTAATCAAAACATGGATGACTGGAACATTCCAGAAATCCCTCAGGATCAACTATACGTTCCTGAAACAATTAAAGACAAACACAACTTTGATTACATAATCAAAACAGTAGAAAACAATATTCCTCTAGGACAAGATATAGGGGAAGAATTTCATCTACTTTCAAAAAATTCAATTTATGAACATAGCCGTAAGTATAAATATCTACACATCGGTTGTGTACAAGTAGCCATCAAGCCCTTAATTGATATGGGCATAGATGCAGCAGTTTTAATGTGTCTAAGAGATATTAGGCATAATCAATTTGAAGACTCCCTAATTGGAACAGTCGAAACCAGCCTAGGACAAGGTCCAATATATTTTAATTGTTATCCAAACAAAACAGTGAGTCTGATGGACAGAAACATTCTTGACTCTCTGTTCTTAAACATCCACTTTCATGGCCTTGACATGAAAGAAGGATCAATCCCAACAGCCTTAATTTATAGGATCCAGTACAAGGTCATGAATTCTTGTGCATCTAGAGTCCTGTTAAAACCTCAAAAAGGAGAAACAACCTTGTTTATCACTGATATGACAAAGGCTAACGTGTCTCTCCCGAGAAAAATAAAATGGGATGAAGTAACTCTTCCCGAAAGATGGGTTATGGATAAGGCCACACCGTCTATTCCTCGACCCGCTCCAACCATAGAGCATATTAAGCAAGATAACTCCGGAAAGGTAGAGATAACCTTCAATAGGAGAAATTCTTTTTCATCAAGGATAGAAGCCTCTAGGTCTGAATATGAGTCAGCCAGAAGGTCTTTTTCAGTTAGAACCCGTTCAATTCCAGTAGGACTAACTAGATCTGAGTCACATAACCAGTTCCCTACTGTAAACCTCCAAGGATTAGACACCACTTCAAGCATACCTAGAACAACTTACAACCAAGAACAGGAGGACGACCAAAAGTCGATCCAATCCCCAACATACTCTTCTATGGAACCTTATGATGTTATCTGACAACTTTAGCATTGATAAGGAAACCCTTAGGAAAGATTTTTATTCTCCGGAGAATGAACCCCAAAGGAGATGGTTTTTCCAACATTACAAGGGTACAAACAAAAAACAAATCCAAGACAAGTTCTACGAATTTGTCGAAAGAGTCAAAATTAATGTCCTTTTCTTTGATTGGTTTCATGCTTATGCCATCAGAAAGGATATAGATTACCCTTGGAAACAAGACATCATAGGTGATCCAACAACAAATGTCATAACAAATTGGCAAGTGAAGGATGGTGAGTTAATCCAATCGGAATTACCTCCCGCAACACAATATCAACTACCAAACATCAAAGACAGTAACAATAAACATGTCATGGCAATTCCATTCAAAACAAAAGATGTCAACGAGGAAATAACCTCTAAAGACATTAAGAGCCTAATGGAACAGGCAAATTATACCAACAAATACTTACAAGCTTTAGGAGAAACCATAAAAACTAAGGTAGTTCCTAAACAAAAATCAATTGAGGAAACTTCGCCAAGAATCCCCATTGAAAAACCTTTATTCAAACCTTTCAAAGTTAGTGAGAAGGCTAAAAGAAAAATTAGGGAACTTAGAAAAACTAAATCCTTAATTGAAGGCGTAGGTGACAACCATAGTGAATTACTAAAAAAGATTGGTAGTTTACTTAAAGTCATTCCCGATACCCCCCAAGCCTCGGAAAATACTTCCAAAATGGTAACAAGAAGTACCTCCAAATTAATCAATGTTATTAATGAAGATAGTGACCAAAACTCAGATAACACAACTGAGATAGGATCAGTGTCAGAGAAGAATATAAATCCAATTAATTCCAAACACTGGAAGACACCCTCCAAATTATATTATCAACGTCCAACTGCCCCTGACCTTCTATTAGAAGAAAGAGGTGAAAACAATTTTAAGAGTTTTAGTGCAAACAACATCTATGAATGGAACATAGATGCACAAACGGAGTATAACATCATGAATACACTCCAACATATGACCATGGTAGCTACGGCTTACCAAACCTCCCATGAATGTTCAGAAGAAACCATTATAGATATCTTAGTGGCAGGATTTTCTGGACAACTGAAAGGATGGTAGGATAATTATCTCACTAACGAAGAGAAATCAAAAATTTACAGCGCAGTTAAGACGGATCCCAATGGAAGAGTCATTACTAATGACGATGATAAAGAGATTCCTGACGCTGTTAACACATTAATTTTTACAATAGCCCAACATTTCATTGGAGACCCATCCTTGTGGAAAGATAGGTCTGCAGAATTATTGTCAAATCTTAAGTGTAGAACCTTAGCGGATTTTAGGTGGTATAGAGATACTTTCCTAACTAGGGTTTACACAAGAGAAGATAGTCAACAACCTTTTTGGAAAGAAAAATTTCTAGCTGGTCTTCCCAGATCATTAGGAGACAAGGTTAGAGATAAAATCCGTAGTCAATCTGCCAATGGAGATATTCCATATGAAAGTTTAAGTTATGGTCAATTAATTTCTTACGTCCAAAAGGTAGCCTTAAAAATTTGTCAGGATGACAAAATTCAGAGGCAATTAGCCAAAGAAAAGGCTTAAACAAAGAGAGATTTAGGTTCTTTCTGCGAACAATTTGGTCTACCGGCCTGTCCAAAACAAAAAGAAAAAACAATCCTCTAAAAAAGAAATCCATGAGAATAAACCGGTCAATACAAAGAGATTTCCAAGGAGGAGATACTCACACAAACCATCAACCAGTAGAGGAATGGAAAATCCTAAACAGAAAACAAAATCAAAAATAACGTGCTACAATTGTGGAAAACAAGGCCACATCAGCAAATATTGTCGGCTAAAAAAGAAGTTAAGAAACCTTAACCTAGAACCCGCAATTGAAGAGCAAATAAACAATTTGCTCATAGAAACCTCGGAGGAAGAAACAGAAACTTCATCCTCCGTGCTTTCCGATGAAAACCTAAACCTAATCCAACAAGATGACCAACTATCATCAACAGATGATGATGATGGGCAAATCAATACTCTAACGAGAGAACAAGATCTCTTGTTTGAAGCAATCAATTCCATACCTGACCCCCAGGAAAAGAAGGTTTTTCTGGAAAAACTCAAGAAAACATTAGAGGTAAAACCTAGACAAAAAGATTTTATCACAAACAACAAATTTGATGTAAGTAACATACTCAAGAGATTAGAAAATTCTTCAACCAAACCAACGACAATCCAAGATCTCCAAACAGAGATAAACAATCTAAAAAGAGAAGTAAAAGAACTTCGTCAACAACAAGAAATTCATCAGATCATTCTTTCTCAACTTGAGGAAGATAGTGATTCTGAAAGTACCAACAACAGTGAGGAAAACCAACCAGAAAATTTAGAAGATGATATGTTTATGGGATTAATCAACAAGATTAAAATCCAAAAATTTTACATAAACATAAAAATAATTATTAATGATTTCGTTTTAGAAACAATGGCCCTATTTGATACAGGGGCTGATTCAAACTGCATTTTAGAAGGATTAATTCCTACAAAATTCTTTGAGAAAACCTCAGAAAAATTAAGTACGGCAAACGGCTCAAAATTAAAAATTAATTTTAAGCTATCAAATGCAATAATTGAAAACCAAGGTCTTAAGATTAACACAAACTTTCTTCTGGTAAAAAACCTTAAGAATGAAGTAATCTTAGGAACGCCCTTCATTAGAGCCCTGTTTCCCATCCGAATATCCAATGAAGGAATAACCACAAATTATTTAGGAAGAAAAATTATATTTAATTTTTCTACTAAACCAATTTCCAGAAATATAAATCTTATAGAAAATAAGATTAATCAAATTAACTTCTTAAAAGAAGAAGTATCTTTTAATAATATTCAGATACAACTGGGAAAACCCCAAGTAAAAGAAAGAATTCAATCTTTATTAAATCATATTGAATCAACCGTTTGTTCTGAATTGCCACATGCATTTTGGGACAGAAAGAAACATATTGTCGATCTCCCAAATGAGAAAGACTTTAGGGAAAAACAAATTCCCACAAAAGCCAGACCAATCCAAATGAATGAAGAACTTCTTCAATACTGTCAAAAGGAAATCAAGGATTTGCTTGATAAAGGCCTAATCCGGAAAAGCAAAAGCCCATGGTCTTGTGCGGCTTTTTATGTTAACAAACAATCTGAGATTGAGCGTGGAACACCCCGCTTAGTCATAAATTACAAACCATTAAATCAAGCATTACAATGGATTAGATATCCTATTCCAAACAAAAAAGATTTGCTTAACAGATTAAATTCTGCAAAGATATTTTCAAAATTTGATATGAAAACTGGATTTTGGCAAATCCAAATCCAAGAATCAGATAGGTACAAAACAGCGTTTACTGTACCTTTCGGGCAATATGAATGGAACGTGATGCCATTCGGACTGAAGAATGCCCCTTCAGAATTTCAAAAAATTATGAACGATATTTTTAATCCCTATTCAAAATTTGTCATTGTCTACATAGATGATGTTTTAATCTTTTCCCAAAACATTGACCAACATTTCAAACATCTCCAAACCTTCATACATATCATCAAACAAAATGGTTTGGCAGTCTCCAAATCAAAAATCAATCTTTTCCAAACTCGAATTCGATTCCTTGGTCACAATATATATCAAGGTACAATCATTCCAATCGAAAGGTCAATAGAGTTTGCTAGCAAATTCCCCAACCAAATCTTAGACAAAACCCAGTTACAAAGATTTCTAGGTTGTCTAAATTACGTAGGAGAATTTGTCCCCTATTTAAATAATATTGTCAAGCCATTACATGATAGGCTGAAGAAAAATCCGCCTCCTTGGTCTGACCTCCATACACAAACGGTTAAAGAAATCAAAGTCAAAGTCCAATCCATTAAATGTCTGTATCTTCCTATTCCACAGGCATTTAAAATTGTCGAAACTGATGCTTCAGACATAGGTTATGGTGGCATCCTCAAACAAAGAGTCCATGGCCAAGATCATGTCATTGCATATACATCAAAACATTGGAATCCTGCACAATTAAAATATTCAACTGTTAAAAAAGAGGTTTTAGCAATTGTTTTGTGCATTTCCAAATTTCAATCGGATTTATTAAACCAAAAATTTTTAATCAGGGTTGATTGTAAATCAGCCAAAGATATTTTACAAAAAGATGTTAAAAACCTTGCCTCAAAACAAATTTTTGCACGATGGCAAGCAATTTTAAGTGTCTTTGATTTTGACATAGAATACATCAAGGGCACCTCAAATTCACTACCTGACTACCTTACCCGTGAATTCTTACAAAAAAGTGGTAATGCCTCCTAAGGCATCGGGAATCTCCCTACGGGGAGGAAGGAGTACAGGCAAAGGAGCCAGGCTGGCTCTTCCAGAGCCAACCATCAAGAAATCATCTACCTCTTCTGGGTCACCAACCCAGGCTGGGTCATCTACCCAGAAAACCAATTTAGAAGGGTCATCAACCCAGATTGCCTCAATCAAACCTGAGCCATCCACTCAGGAATCTCCCAAACCGGCAACCGCCAAACAAAACATCGGCCGACTATGCATGGCCAATTGAAACCCTTCAGGCCCTTCAAGACATGGGTCTGACCAAATTTCCAAAAATAATCAAAAAATCTTGGGCAGACATTGCCTCAGAATCTGATGATGAATCTGAATCAAATTTACAAACAATGATCCAAAATGCGTCAATGACCAAAACAACCACCAATACTAAAGGAAAACTACCTTTAGCCAAAGCTCAAACACCACCTACCAAACAAACTAACAATTATATTTATAAAAATAAATTGTTAACTGTTTTGCAGATGGAACCTAAATTTTGGGACAAAAATCCCTTCAAGGCGACGGCCAAGGCTTTCCCACCAGGATTTCACTACAAACCAACCACCATCCTGAAGACAAGAACTTTTTATGAATTGATTTTGGTAGATTCAAACTCAGTATCTATCAAACATTTCAAAGATCCAAAAGACCAAACCTTAAACACCCACTCAACCATCCAAATACTAAAAGTTCTTCAACCAAGACACTTTGGTTCGGACTTGAACAAAGGAAAGAGATTTTCAGTTCCATTTGATCCGGTAGGTTATACCTATTGGGATTACGTTGATGCTTGGACTAAGGTGTTTTGGCACCAAAATACCCGCTTCAAGCATTCATGGCTGATATATTTCAAGACCAACACAATTTACAATTTTCCCAATTGGTTTTTGCAATGGTGGGACTTCTTTGGACCAATCCCAGAGATATTCCCAGAAACGGTCCAACAAGGATTTTCCCAATTTAAGAAACAATACAATTCGCAGGAATCACGAATTCCAGCAGATCTTAAATACTTTTCAAGCTTTGCACTGTCATGGATATTCTCATGGCAATATCGTTACAACAAGACTGAAAAGACAAACCAATATCCATCACTACAAAGACACGCATTTGTAAAATGGTGGACACAATTTGACTCATCCAAAGCGGATCCAGAACAAGTAAAACTATGGTTCCAATCCCATCCAGAATTCCTCAAAGCAGCTGATCCAGAGACTTCTGTGTTTTTGAACCAAAAGTCTCATCTGGCAGCATTTTTAGCAGGATCGACATCAAAGGAGGTCTTAGCTAAAAATCTGAAGGAAGTTCTACAAATGTTACAACAGGAAGAAGAAGCTTCATCCTCAAAGAAGGAAGAAACAAGTTCTGCTGAAGAAGACGAAGAAGATCCCTTTTACCAAAACGAAGATGATTGTTTTGGTATCTGTTTAGATTAAATTTAATTTCGGTCACAAAACCGTCTATTTGTAATTAATGTGTAATTAATGCTGGACAATACTACCTGTCCTGTAGCCATTAAAGTCCCGGTCAAAACTACTTGTCTTGTAACAAATAGTCAAATAGTCCCGGTCAAAACTACCGGCAACTACCGGTCTTAGATTTTTGGCTATATAAGGAGTCCTCAAGCATGTTGTGAGGCACCCTTTCATTTAGCCATTTTTTCAGGTTTCGGAAGAGAGGTGCTCTGAAACAAGATTTTTGTAAGCACTTCTTTCTAGATTCAATAAATTTCTATTTTTCATCCTTTTCTCTTCTCCCTTCATCGATCCTGTGCGGCTCTGCCGCCGCTTCGGTTTCTTTGTTTATGAAAACCTGGGGTTTGTAAGCCGGTCTCCGGTATGCCCTTGATATCTATTTTCAAGTTTATATTTTCATTTCATCAATCATACTGCATTCTTACTTCATATCTGGGAAGTAAGATATATATATATATATATATATATATATACACACACACACACACACACACACACACACACACACATACTAGTCCGTACGTATGTACTTGGAGTTGCTATAATCAAAGAGCTTCCACAACAACGCCAATTAGCAGTAGTAAATGATAACCTGAAAAGAAAAGCATAGGCCAATTAGCCACAATGTATTTAAAGCCTTTTATCAACTATGTCCAGAATTGCTTTACTCATAATTAGTTTAAAACATTTCATTAGTAACAACAAAGAACTGTGGACTATGCAGTAGCAATACAGTCTTTACTAGAGGACAAATTCATAGACTTGGTAGCATGACTTCCTCTAACCACACGATTATAAATAACTAGGCCAAACAACACTGGGACCAAACTTACATATTATTGGGTTCAAATATGTGAATGAAAGGGTTGTTATGTTGGGTCTTGAAAAAGGTCGATTTATTCAAAATACTATCATTCACATGTATGCTAATAGTGGGTTATAGACTTAGGCTAGGAGACTGTTTGATGAACTTGCGGAACTTGATGTGGTGGCTTGCAATTCTATGATCATGGGGCTTGCTAAGTGTGGGGAGGTTGATAAATCTAGGAGGTTGTGTCATAACATGCCTACAAGAACTAAAGTTACTTGGAATTATATGATTAGTGGATATATTAGGAATAAGAGGCTCATGGAGGCATTGGAGCTTTTCCGCAAAATGTAGTGACAAAGGGTTTAGCCAAGTCAATTTACAATGGTGAGTCTGTTAGGTGCTTGTGCTCACTTAGGAGCACTTCAACATAGGGATTGGGTTCATGATTATGTAAAAAAGGGTCAGATTTAAAGCCAGACCATTTAAGTTTCATTGGTGTTTTAACTATTTCAAAATATATAGGAGCGGCAGAAAAAGCAAGGGATTAGTTTTTATTCATCAATTGATTTTTAGTTTTCTTGTTTCCCCAGATTTTTATTGTTTCTAATAATCAAGTTAATTTCACTTTAAATTGTCTTGTAGCTAAAACAAACAAGCCCTTATAATAAGTTATAGATATACCAACACCTTCAATAGTTAAATGTATCCTAGCTATATGGTTGCATGGAGCCATGGAAGAGAATGTTATTATTCTAAGCCTACAAATAATGAAAAGTTTTTATAAGAAAAGTTAAATTGTATCTACTTGCCCTATGCATATCTCTCTCTAAGACAAAAGATTAATATACAAATTTACTTAATTATGTGCATATAATTAGCCTTAAATAAAAACCTAATTTTTGGCTTAATTGGAGCCCTTGGATATTTAATAGTAGTTGCTAACCAATATGCTAGGCATACAGGCCTCAGGTAGAATTAATGTTGAGTTTTGACATTGTTCTTTCACTCTTTATTAAGGTTCAAACTGCTATAATTATTTTTCTTCATGGGCAACTCAACAATAAAAACCACATATATCCTCTGATCAAAACCTAGCCTATAACTCACAGGTCCATTTAATTCCTTTCCTACTATAGGAAACTACTCACTGCTACCAAAACACAAATATATACAAATAGTTTAATTTAAATGTCACTATAAAAATTATTATGTATTCTCAGCTAATTAGAAATCACTCTATGAATTTTAAAACAACTATTAAAAAGTCAACATTTTATATGACATGATTAGTGTATTCCAATTAAATTCTACAAACATATTCAAAAGATGCATATGATGAAGTCTAGAATAGTAGATGTGTAGAACATAAATAGTTTAATACTTGGTTGTTTAGTTATCTCTCATAAAGAGGCTTGACAATTAATATACACAACTAAACTACCATCATAATTCGTAAGTGAATTGATGAATCTTTATAGCATAAGCACAAAACAAGCAAGGAAAGAGAAAAACTTTGGTTCCCATATATAGTTAATTATATACATACAAACAAGCAAGGTTTTGTGTTTAGGGGGGATTAGCATATAGCCTTTCTGTGTTTGGGTGCCTAGCTTGCGGTCAAACCTATGGTCACCTAATTCTTGATGTATTGCTAGTATTAGGTCACCATAGTTTTGCAAAGTATTGTGTTGGGTTGTATATATAACAGTACCACTTGTATTGATCTTCATATTATATATAATAATACTATGTTTTTCCTGATAAAAAAAGTAAGAGCTTATTCATAAGCTTCACTGTTAAGCTTACTAAATAATTGAAAAATAACTTATTTTGATAGGCTTCTGCTGGAAGCTTGCTAAAATAAGCTGAAAGCTTATAGAAAAGTCATAAGCTACTTTCATAAATGCCCACTTTTTGTATACAAAACATAAACTACTACTTGTATGTACTTTTTTTCCCTATCCCAAAAATGTAAATTATGTGAGACATATGTAGTAATAAATCTTAAATTGTGAAGAATAATAGTGGTAATTAAAAAAACGAAGTTTCTCAATGAAAAAAAATGAGGTCTGGCTTCACCACTCAAACAAATATGTTAAATTCTAGTTTTAAGAAATATATCGCCAGTTACCACTTCACTAGCTTGCCATAGATGCATTGTATTCGAATCATGGTAGAAAAGGCTATTAATAGACTATTTCTTATGAACACACACATTCAAAACTCCTACTTAATTCTCCAATAACTGATATCTTGTCCTATGCCCTAATCCTATCTATTCCTTATGATGGAGACTGGTGATGTATTGTGAGATTGATCATTTTTCTATTCTCTTCCCCCTTGATAATGTGAAAGGCAAGAAATTGCATTGGCTAGAGGTCTCAGGAAGTGGACTAAGAGGGACAATCCCAACTGAAATTGGTAAACTTCCCAAACTCACTCATCTCAATTTGTCTAGAAATTACCTTGATGGTGCCATACCTTCTTCACTAGGAAATCTTATCCTATTACAGAGCCTAGTCATATCTAGCAACATTGTTCAAGGTTCCATTCCCAGTCTCATTCAGGACTTGATAATTCTAGGTGTTTCTGCCTGAAGAGACACATAGTGTTTAACATCACCAATGTCAACACTGTGCAAACCCATTGGAACTCTCCTAGTCCCAGACCTATCAACCATGCACAATACCTTACAAACATGAATGTTGACATTCACTCATTGTTTGGCCTTGGTGGAAACACACAACGATAAAAGAAAAATGCAGAATGCCTACCTAGCTACCTATGAAGCATGCAAAGGACAATGTGAATTACCTTGCTGTGATACCCTATGAGCTGTCTAAATGGACTACAAACTGAGCACCCTAAACGGACCTTGCAGTGAGCATGAGTTTCACAAACCAAACACTTGCAGCAGAAATATTGAAAAATAATTGTAGTGAGCACGAGTTCCCCAAACTCACCTATGGTACTCAATACAACATGGTAAAGAGAAGAAAGAGTCACAAAACATACCTAGATGTTAAGCAGTGTGATGGTCTCGATTAGGTTGTAGAGACAAACAGTCACGAAAAAGAACCTTTGATGGAGAAGAACAGAGCGTGAGCAAAATAGGGCTCAAGTTCTAGTATTTTAAAATGTAAGTCCAACATCGGTTATCAATACAAAACCGATGTTAACTAAATGATGTTAACATTAACATCAATTTTCTAGAAGAAACCGATGTTAACCTATCTTTTGTTAACATCGATTTTCTCAAAAACCGATGTTAACCACTACACATTAATTACAATTATGCCACCGCATTTACCTTAACATCGATTATTGTCAAAATTGATGTTAAAGTGATAATGTTAAATCTACTTTTTCTAGTAGTATAAGAACTGCTTGCAAAGAATATAGATGATTTGTAAATTAATAAATTATTCAATTTAATAAAAAGAAATTATTTTCATGTTATTTTCAGGGGGGAAATATAGATTTATCAAATGTGTTACATGTGGATATTTTTTAAAGTTAAATAATGTTAACTAAGGACATGCTGTCATTTTACCCTAAACCAGAACATTCCCGTTTTTGGTTAATCTCCAATGTTTCTATGTATATTTGTAGTTTTAAATTGAATACTTAGATGAGATTGACAACACATGTTCACCCCTACTTGCTCATTCTTTCTATATATGTGTCCAAAACATGAAAATATGATTAGTCTTCTTTCCATTGAAATGGGATTCAAACATCGAATGACAAATTTCATGGTTATGTAAGCACGGACTACTAACCATCAATAATTGGTGAAAGATGAAGCACATTAAATGAAATTAATAATGTAGTTAAATTTTTGTTCTACATTCTGTATATAATGTAATGTATAATTTGTTTGCTCAAGTTCTCCTAGTAGTTTTGGTTTAATATACTCAGCTCAAGTCTTTAATTACAGGTCATCTAATTGTGAAAATAGTCAGCAATGATTTCAATTCTTGTCCAAACTTCTTTTCATATATAAACCAACAACGAGTTGGCAGCCACATGGCATTTTTATATGCTCCCCATTTGATGAAAACTTCTTTTCAGGGGAAACACCGCCTTAGGATTTGGCTCATATCATTCTCTAACTCTCTACTGCATTCCTCAATCATGAAGTTTGTAGTCACATGGCATGTTATATGGCATTGTTTAACTAAAATGCATGTTTTTTTTTCGTTTTATTTTTGTCACTATTTTGGCTTTGCCTTACACAAGTAAAGCCAGACAGAAGTTGGTTTACATATTTTTACCTTAATTAGTCTTGAATGTTTAACAATTGATTTTGCTTATAGGTACAAGTTTTTGACTCAAACTTAGGAAGTCAACTCTTGTTTTACAACCAGTCTAGTTGACTCGACAATTTTGTGGGTTTTAACACTGCCATCATTGCACTCCTTGTTGTTGTTAGTGATCATCTTTTGAGGTATGTATTTGTTTGTCCTACACCTGTCATTATTACATGCTTCTTGATATATCACTATTGTTTTATATAAGCAATTATGTGCATTGCGAGTGAACCTTAGTTTCCCGTTTGAGATTCAATATAACGATTAATACGAACAATTTGCATTAATCGATGTATTGAATCTTGAATTGTCCATTTGGACAGTCTGGGAAGACTCATTTTTTATAGTACATTCATACGTATCGGTCAATTGTCTTTTGTTAAATTTGACAATATTTCAGTATAGTGCATTTCACTTTGCTCTCTGAGTGCATAGTTGAATGTGGTGGATAATGACATGCCACCACTTTCATCTTGTGTACTTGGAGACCAAAGCAAAATGCTGGCGAGTTTTCAGCAAATTTAATAAATGACAATTAGCCTTTTTGTATGAATCAACTATAAAAAATGTCTTCCTAAATGGGATACTGCCACACCTTTAATGAAAAAAGTGAGGTTTTCATGCATGTGGGATAACATAATGAAGTGTCACAACATCCCAACATCCCAACATGGATCAAAGTTGGATGAAGGCATCGCGCATTAGTGACGAGTATGAGAATGGGATTGAACAATTCCTGTAATTTACTGAACATAATGCACCATCTTTGCGTGGGGAATATTTTTGTCCTAGTGTTAAATGTGGAAATGGAAGACGTCAATCAGTTAATGACATAAGATCACATCTTCTATGTGACGTGATCATTCCCAATTACAAAAAATGGATATGACACGGGGAATTGCCAAACATGCCAACAATCTCTCACACTGAGCAAGTTGATGTAGACATGGGACATCGTTTAGAAGACATGATTCACGATCTTGTGCAATATGGTTTTCAGCAAGCACATGCACCTTTGTATGACAAAATAGAAAATGATTCAAAGAAGCCATTGTATTCGGGGTGAATAGCTTTCACAAGGTTGTCAGCGATGTTAGGTTTGGTCAACTAGAAGGCACGATTTGGGTGGAGTGACAAGAACTTCACTGAATTGCTTGTGTTATTGAAAAAAATGCTTCTTGCAGATAACACATTGCCAAAGAATCACTACGAGGTGAAGAAGATTTTATTTCCAGTGGGAATGGAGTACTAGAAAATCCATGCATGCCCTAATGATTGCATTTTGTACAAAAATGAGTTTGCAGAAATGTGTAAGTGCCCCACATGTGGGGTATCACGGTACAAAGTCAAGGATGATGAAAGCTGTGATGATGCAACCACAAAAAACAATCGTCCAGCAAAGGTGTGTTGGTATCTTCCAATAATACCAAGGTTTAAGCGATTGTTTGCTAATGGATATGATGCATAAAACCTTACGTGACATTCAGATGGCCTGTTTTGCTGATCATTTACAACCTCCCTCATTGGTTGTGCATCAAGCGAAAGTAATGATGATAGCGGTTCCAAGGCAGCCAGGGAATGATATTGACGTGTATTTGACTCCATTGATTGAAGACTTGAGAAAATTGTGGGAAGTGTGGGATGAGAATTTGCAGTAGACCTTCAAGTTGCATACAATGGTATTTTGTACCATTAATGACTTTCCAGCATATGGGAATTTGAGTGGATATAGTGTCAAAGAACATCATGCATGTCTTATACGTGAGAAAAATACGAGTTTCATCCAACTGAAACATGGAAAGAAGACAGTATATACAAGGCACTGAAGATTTCTCAAACCTTATCACCCATATCGACGATTGAAGAAAGCTTTTAATGGAAGTCAGGAAAATGAAAGTGTGCCAAAACCATTAGCTAGAAAAGAAGATTATGATTGGGTGAAGGACATCGTAAGTATCTTTGGGAAGACCCAAAAGAAGCCATCCTCTGAGACAAACATATGGAACAAAAAGTCAATATACTTTGATCTTCCATACTGGTCCAATCTTGATGTTAGACATTGTATAGACATCATGCATGGGGAGAAAAATGTTTATGATAGTTTAATTGACACCATTAACATTAAAGACAAGACAAAAGGATGATTCGAAGTGTTGTCAAAACCTGGTTAACATAGGTATATGAGAGTAGTTGCATTCGATATCACAAATTCAGCGAATGTATCTACCCCCAACATGTCACACAATGTCTACAAAAGAGAAGATAAGTTTTTGTCAATGTCTGCCGAGTCTAAAAGTCCCAAAGGGATACTCTTCAAATATCAAGAGTCCTGTATCCCTGAATGATCTTAAATTGGTTGGCTTGAAGTCTCATGATTGTCATGTGTTAATGCAACAACTATTGGCGATAGCCATTCAGAATATCTTGCCTGACAAAGTTAGGGTTGCCATAACTAGTTTGTGCTTTGTTTTTAATGCTATATGTAGCAAAGTCATTAACCCTCGACAATCGGATGATTTGGAGAATGAGGCTACCATTGTCCTTTGTTAATTGGTGATGTATTTTGCTCCATCATTTTTTTGACATAATGGTTCACTTAATTGTTTATCTCATGAGAGAGATTTGGTTGTGTGGTCCTATTTTTTTATGGTGGATGTATCCAGTTAAGTGCTACATGAAGGTCTTAAAGGGTTATACCAAGAATCAATACCGACTAGAAGCTTCCATTGTTGAAAGGTACGCTGTTGAAGAATCTATTGAGTTTTGCTCCTAGTACATTGACTCAATTAAAGCTGTCGGGCTTCCTGAAACTCATCATGACCGGACACGGGAAGGTAAGGGAATACGTAGATACAATGTTGTCATAGTGACTTGATAGGAGGTCTCACAAGTGCATCTATATATATTAAACAACACAATAGAGGTGTTTCCTTACATAGAAACTCACAAAAAAATGTCACAGTTGCTCACCCAAAAATGAACATGATGAGGGTGTTGTAAGAGCACAATAGAACTTTCATCAACTGGTTTAGAGAAACAATCTTTATTGATAATAGTGCTTCCAAAACATTAAGATTGTTTGCTGTTGGGCCAAATCTCAATGTCCCTTCTTTGAAGGGATATGATATAAACAACTATTCCTTCTACATGAAGTCATAGGATGATAAAAGTAGCATGCAAAATAGTGGGGTGAGTGTTGATGTTGCTTAGGATCACTTTTGTAGTGCATCAGACAACAACCCGATTTGAGCATCCATGCCTTACTTTGGGGTGATTGAACAAATCTGGGAGCTTGATTACAATGAACTTAGAGTTCCTATTTTTAAGTGTAAGTGGGTTAATGGAAATACCGGTGTGCATCAAGATCACTTGGGATTTACTTTAGTAGACCTCAATAAGGTGGCTTACATGAACAAACCTTTCATTATGGACGAGCGAGCCAGACAGGTGTTTTACGTCCAAGATCCATGTGATTCAAGATTGTCAGTGGTTCTACAAGGAAGACCAAGTGGTATTGGTCACCAAAAATGATGATTCAACACTAGTCATTTGTGAGACGTCTACTTTTTCCAAAAGACTGCCTTCTATAAATGAAGAACTTGACATGGACGATGTACACGACGTGGGAGAACATTCATATGTAACTATGCCATTCCAAAGTAATGTATATCATTTTTCTTTATTTGTAACCTTATTTTTTTAATGTGGATATTAATTTTTTTTGAAGTATATGGTATTTGTAATGGATGTACATTAATGATTTTGTTTTATTTGCATAGGGTCATGGGAACATCGCCAAGGTCCAGCGTGTTCGTTGCGTAAGAAGCCTGATATTCATATCAAAGCTGTAGTTTATAAGTTAAGTTTAATATTATAACTCATTTAATCTATTCTAAGTGTGGATAGATAAATAGTTTTGTCCTCATATATAACTTCATTTTTTTTATCTAACTAATGCAATGAAGACATTAAAGACTACGCTGGATGGTCAAAGTCATCAAGTTGCACCACAATGGATTGAAGTAATGGTTAGTCATATAATGAATGTTTATTTTCGACACCTGATATTTTGTAACTTTCTAATTGTCAAATAAAATTATTTTTCATATTGAATGTAGAGTCATGTTCAAAGCGAAGACTATGAGTGTGGCTATTATGTCATGCATTGGATGTGGAACATAGTAAGCGGGGGGTTGAAGAATGATTTGAGCATGATATATTTACTTTTCTAATAAACAATATTAGTTGACTATCAATTTATATTCATTTTACATGTACGTGACTAATTTGTATATTTTATTATTTGTAGTGGTTTGGTGATGACACGCTATTAGACATTAAGACCATGACAACAATTCGCAAGAAATGGGCATCATATTTTTTAAAAGTTAAAAATATCCGATCTAAAAAGCTTTAGATTAGATAGGAAGAACCACAATGGTGTATTAGATGTTTAGTGTAAATATTATAAACAAGTTTGTACAATTATTGACAATTATTTTAGAATAAATATACGTATTTCTTTATTTCATTTTCTCTGCACCAAAGCCGTTGGACATTGTGTTGGATCAAGTGGCCTCGAAATAATTAAGAATGGGGGGTTGAATTAATTATTACTAAACCTTTACTAATTAAAATTTACCCTTATTAGGCTTTTACTATGTTGTTAAGAAAGTAAAGAATAGAAATATAAACTTAACCAAAAGTAAAAGCGATAATTAAAGTGCACAACGGAAATTAAAGAGTGTAGGGAAGAAGAAAACAAACACAAGAGTTTTCTACTGGTTCGGAAACACCCGTGCCTACATCCAGTCCCCAAGCGACCTGCGGTCCTTGAGATTTCTTTTTAACCTTGTAAAATCCTTTACAAGCAAAGATCCACAAGGGATGTACCCTCCCTTGTTCTCTTTGAACAACCTAGTGGATGTACCCTCCACTAGAACTGATCCACAAGAGATGTACCCTCTCTTGTTCTCAGTTACAACAACCCAAGTAGATGTACCCTCTACTTGTACCACAAAGGATGTACCCTCCAATGTGTTAAGACAAAGTTCTCAGGCGGTTAGTCCTTTGAAACTTTGTGAATGGGGAAAAAAAAGAATTCTCAGGCGGTTAGTCCTTTGAAATATTTTGTTTATGGGAAATGAAAGAATCAAAAGAATTCTCAGACTGTGTCATTTTGAATTCTTTGACAAGGGAAAAGGGAGACACAAAAGAATTCAGGCGGTTAGTCCTTCGTTCTTTTGGAAAAGGGAGAAGAGAGACACAAAAAGAATTTAGGCGGTTAGTCCTTGGCGAATTCTTTTTGGCCAAGGGAGAAGGGAATGAAAAAGATGAATAGCACACTTTTGTTTTCAAGGTTTAGAAAACCAGAAAACTTTAGAAAGTTTTTGGCAAAGGAAGAAGAAGAAGAAGATGTTCAAAGAGATTCAAAGATTGTAAAGGATTGTAATAATTGTTATGATTGAAAACTAAAATGCAAGTCAAGGTCTTGCTTTTATAGACTCTTCATGTCTGGTCAAGAAAACCATTAGAAGAGTTATAACCTTTAGAAAAACTTGAAAACCATTGGAAGAGTTACATCTTTTGATTTTTATTCAAAACTTATCACTGGTAATCGATTACACAAAGCATTTTTGTGAAAGGATGTGACTCTTCACAATTGAATTTGAATTTCAACGTTCAAACACACTGGTAATCGATTACCAAAATCTTGTAATCGATTACACCATTTTGAAATTAATTGAAACATTGTAAATTCAGTTTGAAAGCTATTGAAAACAAACTTTGCTACTGGTAATCGATTACAGTAAATTGGTAATCGATTACTAGATAGTAAAAACTCTTTGGTAAAAACTTTTGTGAAAACTTCATGTGCTACTCAATGTTTTGAAAAACTTTTTAGTACTTATCTTGATTGAGTCTTTTCTTGATTCTTGAATCTTGAGTCTTGAATCTTGATCTTGATTATTCTTGATTCTTGAAACTTGAAACTTGAAACTTGATTCTTGATTCTTGAATTGTTCTTGACTCAATCTTGAAGTAATTCTCTTGGGCTTTTTGTCATCATCCTTGTTATCATCAAAACACCTTGAATCAATCTTGATTCATCATCATGAATCAATCTTGATTCAATCATGAAGCTTGCTTCTACACATTGCATTGTATTTGCAATTGGTAGGTTTGTTGATAGGATCAATGTTTTTTGTGTGAACAAATTGACCATTTTGTAGGTCATTGAACAACTAGACTCATGTATGTTGATACAAAGCTTTTATTTTTCAATTAAGTTTATTACCAATTTTTTAAGTAATTAATTCTGTAAATTATTTCTTAACATGTCCATCATGTGTCAAATTTACAAATCTCAATGGGAGGGTGGATCTATGTGTAAGCGCTTCTAAGTTCAGCAGTTGCATCTTTATTGGAAAGAGGTACATGTATGTGTAACCGATTCTAAGTTCAGCAAATGATATATGGGAATGCTAGTGACGTTTGTGTTTACTAAGTGTTGTGAAGGATCTAATCTAAGGTTTTGCAAACTGGATCATTATGAGTTGTGGCTGCTTTGGAGCCTCAACTCTCAACAAGAGAATGAATCCTTCTGATACTCTTAATGAGATTGATGGTGAGGGCCTGGTGATTACTTATTTTAATTTTTTGTAGCCTTCAATAATTTTTAATTTGCATACCCTCTTTCTTTTGTTACATGTTTGGCTGCCTGTCTATAATCTAACTGTATAAGAGCTTGTTCTATAGTATAACTTCTATAATTATTTATTTCCATAATTATGATAGATCTGGTCTATTATGGTTTGTACAATTTTTATTCTTTTGTAATTGCTTAATCAGGGTACATGTAGTCTATATATATGATTTGTAATCATCCTATGTAAATTACTGAATTAGAACTAATATTCAGCCTCCTTTTTGAAGTTGGTATCAAATCACCAGATCCCGGGGAGGCTTTAAGTTAGCTCATCACATGAGGATTGTCTAAATCTTTGAGTTCTACTTTTTCTATATATAGGTTGATATGAAATCTCATGACCCCCCATGTCCAGGGTTGGACATGTAGATGTAGGACTGAACACTCCCAATCGTGAAATTAGGTAGGATTTTTTTAATATTGCATTGAGAAAGCTGCAAGACTAGTAGATTTTGGACAGCTGATAGTGGCCAAGTATCAATCTATGATAGTGATGCAACTAGATCTGATTAGTGAGTGAAAGAGCTTCCTCTTTATTGATGAAGTCAATGTCCCAGCCCTGTCCTCATCTCATACCGTTGATCAATGTAGCAGTGGCACAGTAATAGCAACCCAAATGACTGCCTTTCTTTTTACTCATCTCTGGCCTTGAAATGTCATTGAAAAGGCATAATCCTTGCCAAATTTAAATAAAAATATTATATTCACGTTATGGTAATGATGTATTCACTACTTAAAATCATAAAGTAGACTTTTGTAGCAAAGGGGAAGCATAGTTCTGATACTGAGATAGTTGTATTATATGCGTAACAGTATTGAATATTATTTAAAGTATGTGTGGTTGTCATATAAACTATAATATTATGAAGTTGCTGATTTTAATCATTCATGTATATTACTTTTACCAGATCTCACCGACAAAAAAATTGCTATGTAGAGTTATGTTGTTGGTACTCAAAATTCATGAAACCTGCTTGCTGAGGTTCTTCCCCTTAGGGAACTTTATCAACCTTCAAATGTTCTCATTATGGTTTCTTTGTTAATTTCTAATGCCATCATCATCCCATTATTTGGGGTTGTCATTCTTCTTCTGTGTAATGCAATCTTTGTCATCATAATGCAGGGCTTCATTACAAACAATGAGAGAGCTTTAGTGGAGCTATTTGGGGATAAGGAGAATAATAGTAAAGCTGTTGCATGTTTAAATGTGATGGCTACTCGGATTGCTATACTTTTTGCTTCATTAAGAGTATGTAGTCAATGCTTTGATCTTTTATCATAGAAATTAAAAAAAAAATTGTAATTAATGTTCTATAATTGTTCAAACAAATGATTGATAAATCTTCTATATTGTGTAAATGTTTCTCTAGGAATTTCCTTTTGTCCGCTTTCGTGTTGCCAAGTCCCTAGATGCAACCAAATGATTGATAAATATTCTATATTGTGTAAATGTTCTATAATTGTAATTAATGTTCTATAATTGTTCAAACAAATGATTGATAAATCTTCTATATTGTGTAAATGTTTCTCTAGGAATTTCCTTTTGTCCGCTTTCGTGTTGCCAAGTCCCTAGATGCAACCACAATGACTACCTTCCATGATCTTATTCCTGCAAAACTTGTTGCTAGTGTCTGGGACTGTCTTATGAAATATAAAAAAACTATTTTAATTTCCCTCAGACTAAAACCTGCGAGTTGCTCATCATTGATACAACTATTGATCAAGTTTCTTATCTCCATTTGCCAGTTATGGACATGTAGTATTATTTCGACAAATTGTTATCATATTGCTTATAATGAGGATGCTATTATGGATTTGTAGATTGCTCCTGTGATACATGAATGGACATATGATGCCATGTGCCGTGATTTGTCGAATATGGAAGGAAATAAATATGTTCATGAGGTATTCTACAATATTGTTTTCCCCCTCTAAATTGTTGTCACTTGTGTTCACTTTCTTGTCATGAACAGAAATCTACTGTATTCTTAATGTTCCTAGCAAGATCGATGGTCCACCTAAGCGAAAAGAGGTTCTCTTGGACGATCATGATCCTATATGGCTCATAGTCAAATTTATTTCTTTTTTTATTCTAGTGTGCATGTAAGAGCACAAATATGGAGTGTTGAAAGTTCTATTTATGTATTACCCTTAAATACTAGAGTCAGTAGTAACACCTCCACTTACCACCCAAGGATACGAAACATTTGGATATTGATAGGTAACCTTTGGTTAGTTAGCTAGTTAGGATATAGTTAGTGAGTGAGTATGAGATCTTTGTTAGTGAGAGATTTGGGATTGACTTGGACCTCTCAAAAGTCCAGGACTGTTCATTTCATTGTGTTTGCCTTGTTTTTAATAAAATTCATTCCTTGTGTGCTTAATTTGAATCAGTTCCTTTCATATATTATTTCACAATGATATTTGCACTATGAATGTGTAATTTGACAGTTTTATCCAACAGTCGAAATGTTCGAATATGTATTATGCATGGCTGACTTCCATTATTTAAAACTTTGTCATGCATGCCTAATATTTAATCATAGTTGGAGAGAGAGAAAAGAAAAGTTGAAAAGTAAATGGCAACTAACAAAATTCAACATTTTCACCTTCATTCATGAATGGTTTTTCAAAAAACATTTTTATATGTATGTTTATTATCTAGTTACTGTCATCATAAACTTTACACAACTTTGCATTTCATTTAGAGGTAGTGGTGAAATGTCGACAAGGGAGTTGCAAAAGATGGTTCAAGCACTTCCACAATAAAGCGAACAAATTGACAAGCTCTCCCTCAATCTAGAGGTTAGTTCTATAATGGAATTTTGATGCCCCCCTCTCCCCGTGCTATCTTTACTCGGTAACAAAACAATACCCTTTCTTGATGTACACTGTTAGTCGGTGAAAACAACTAACTTTTTTGTATAAAACTTGTGTAAATTGTATCAAACTCTTCCAATTTATGGTCATTTTGTAGTGTTATAAGTATTTTATGTTAAGTATAGGTAATGAATACTTAGTACTTCCATTTTGTGTATTTAATAATAATTTTCTCTCAATTTTAGGTTAATTAGGCAAGCTTTGAAAAGTGTTGTTTTTCACCTTCTCGCTAAGCCAATCTGCTGGCTTAGCGAGCGTCCGCTAAGCGCAACACTCATGGGCTAAGCGCGAGGAAGACTCTGGAAGAAGATGAGTTGTACAGGTTCCCTAAGCGCACCGCTTCATCTCACTAAGCACACCGCTTCAGTTCATCTGCTAAGCGAGAAAGGCACGCGCTAAGCCAGAATTCACTAATGTGCGCTAAGCGGTCCATAAGTGCGCTAAGCACACGAGCACGAACTAGGCTACCTATTTAAGCCTGAAATCAGATTTTAGAAAGAGAGTTTGAATTTGGATTCAGAGCTTTGCATGTCTAGGGTTTCTAGAGAGAGAAAGGTCCAAGTTCCAAAGAGTTTTGAGAGATTTTGCTGTGTGAAGATCTACAGAGACCAGAGCTTGAAGCAGGAGCCGGTTTGAAAGCTTGAGATGAGTTTATGAGTGATTGTGAGATCCTAGAGGTGAAGGAGACATCCTCACCACTTGTATTTTTGCAATCTTTCATCTTGTTCTTCTCTTTGTTGTAAAGAAGGCTTCCTGGTATAGAAAGCTAAATCCTCTGTTGGATCTTCCCTGTAGGTACCTGATGTAAATATATTTTTATCTATTTAATGATGTTTTGTGTGTTCTCTGTGCTATCTGCTTTTCATTCCAGTATGCCTTTACCTTGATCACATAGATGCATGCTTTGTTAGGGTCATTCAACAATGGAAACTGGTCTGACTCTAAAGTCCTTGATAGTACAGGGCTAAGTTGTCATACTATCACGAGGAATCGGGGTGCGATAATTTAGTTGTGTATGTGTGTTTTAATGCGATTCTGGTTGAGTTTAGTCTTACAAGTGGAATCTATAGATGATGCTTGATCAGGATTAGGCTAAACTATCATGAGGAATCGGGGTTTAGCATCTTAGAAGACACCATAAGAACACATGAGCATTGTTAGACAGAGAATATCTTTTTAGCATCAGGCACCTATTAGGAAGGCCAACATGTTCTTTACTTATTTTTACACATCATTTCTCTTGCGTGATTTTCTTTCTTTCTGCACAGATAGTTTATAAACCTATTCATATTCACACTTACCTTTACACACTAGACACCTATTTTCTGAAATAGCTTACCAAATAACATAATTTCTCAAAGTGTTCGATACTCGATTCTTGCCGTTTTATACTACTTGTGCAATTCGGTGCACTTGTCAGAAGCCGAACAAGTTTTTGGCGCCGTTGCCGGGGAACTTCTTTCTATTTGGGAAGTTAGTTCGTCTTTAGGTGTCTATTCTTTATTTGTTATTCTTTGATTGTTTTTGTGAATATTTGTTGATAATTCCTATTTGTCTTTTCTTGTTAAAATGGATAACCGTTGTTCTGTTAGTATTCTGCATGTATAGACTCTCCTACAGGTGATCTAGTTATTCCTAAATAAGGCAACTCTTTCACCGCTATATCATGAAGATTATTATCTCAATTCCATTAGAGTATGTTTGGATGGAGAAATTTAATAGGGTAATTCAATTTTTTAAAAGGATTTTAATTACTTTTCAATTAAATAAGATGTTTGGATAAAAATTTGAAAAGAAATTGAAATTTGAGTATTTTGATCAGGGATTTTAGTTAACTTAAATATTAGCATTTCAAATTCTTTCATTTTATGAAAGAATTTGAAATTCTTTTGTGCTGTACGACACTTCCTCTGAATTATACTTAGAAGATGTGAGAGGGTCTCTGGAGAATATTTGTTCTTTGGTGTTGTCTTTGTGATTGTGATGTTGTTTTGGTTCTTCAGGGTTAGGGATTAGGGATTTATTGTTGTTGTTGTTGTTGAGGGAGAGGTGGGAGAGGGGGTCAAGTTCGGAATCAGAGAGGGGTTGGATGAGGAAGTGGTGAGAGGAGGGGGAGATGCGGGTGATGAGGGGCTCTGGGGTGCCGAGGAAGGGGTGGCGGCCGGCGAGGGGGCGGAGGTTGGAGACGGAGGGGAGAGGGGAGTCGAAGTGGAAGCGATCGACGTGGACGAACTGGCCGAGCTGGAGGCGGTTGGAGAGGATGAGGTCGGTGTCAAGGTGGGAGAGGAGGACGTAGGTGGAGTTAAGGGAGTCGGAGAGGTTTAAATAGAAGCCCTGGTTGGACCAGAGGTTGGAGCCGGCGAGAGCGGGGACGATGCTGATGACCTGGAGGAGAGGGGAGCGGTGGTCACAGGTGACGCGGGTGTTGGTGTTCATGGCCTGCAACATTTTCAGGAGAATGCCTTGGGTGAGGGAAGCCGTTGCTATTGCTCTGAGTGAGTGACAGAGATGTATCAATAATCTCTTTTGAATAATATTAACCGTTTAGGAGATTATTTTATTAAAAAATTATATTATTCAATTGAAAAAATAATATTAACGGTTAATTTTATGTTGAAAAAATAATCTCCTGAACGACACTTCCTCTGTTGAAAAAAATAATTATTTTATTAAAAAATTGTTTTATTAAAATATAAAATTTTGAAAATGAAGAAATTTAATTTCTTTATCCAAACACAAAATTTTAAAAATGAAGAAATCTAATTTTTTATCCAAACACAAAATTTTAGAAATGAAGGATTGAAATTGAAGCATTTGAAATTCTCAGAATTTTAAATTGTTTAGAATTTTAAATTTCCTCATCCAAACACACTCTTAATGAATTGTGATTTAGCCGGAGGAGAGCATCACAAGGACAATTGTTATTTTTATTCTATAAATAACTTTGACCAAAAATAGGAACCGGTCATGTACGATTACCATGAGGAAGAAAGAGCCCCTGATCTAGAAAGTATTTTGGCAGACTTCATGACATACCAAGCTAGCTCTAAAGGTTACTGTTATTTTATGCAACAGCAGGGAACTCAATTTGAAAGGAACCAGTCTTCTGCAGGTTATCAATGGGAGTCATACCGGCAATCTGATTATCACAATAAAGCAGAAGGAATTCTTAATTTGGATGATCTGTTAATGAAATTCAAAGATATTGTAGAGTCAATACAAGATGCCTTTAGAAGAACTGAAACTCAGATTAGTAAGTTGGTGGATGACATGACTAACGCTGCGGCCAGGAAAGAGGAAGAGCGTGTAGAGATTGAAATACATCAAGAAAACATTCGTCAAGTTACCTCCATCTATCATCAATTGACCAATGAAGAGGAAAAGCCTGAAGTCTCCAGTACTCCAGAATATCCCTACTGGGCCACTGTTGGCTATATTGGAGGGAAAGATAAAGGTAGATTGGAACTCAGTGTGGAGGATCAAAAGATCTCTTTTGACATCTTTGAGGCCATGAAACACTCAGATATGGGTGATGCCTGTTTCGACGAAGAAGAAGAGGTGGAGCAGGAAATAACATTGTTAGCCTCAACCATGGTACTACAGTCTCCTTTGGTTAAAGAACATGGCTATGGGAGAGATTTCTTACCTTGTGATGAAGAGCTCGATGATTCAAAAGACAGTTGTGTTGACCAGGTGGTTTTTGAAGAATTGGAAAAACTGAGACCAGCAAAAAAGCCCAAAGCAAAATTAAAGACCCTTCCGGCACATTTAAAGTATGTATTCTTGGAAGAAGATGAGACCAAACCTATTATAATTAGCAACTCTTTGAAGAAAGAAGAAGAAGATCAACTGGTGTAGATTCTAAAACGACGTAAAACGGCTATTGGTTGGCACATTTCTGATCTAAAAGGAATCAGTCCATCATATTGTATGCACAAAATCAATTTGGAAGCCAATTATAAGCCTTGCGACAACCCTAGAAAAGATTGAATCCTATAATGAAGGAGGAAGTAAGAAAAGAAGTGCTCAAGTTATTAGAGGCAAGCCTTATCTATCAAATTTCAGACAGCTCATGGGCTAGTCCTGTCAAGTTGTTCCAAAAAAAGGAGGAACGACAGTAATAAGAAATGATCGAAATGAACTAATTCCTACTAGAACAGTCACAGGATGGAGAATGTGCATTGATTATAGAAAGCTTAAGGAAGCCATAAGAAAAGATCACTACCCATTTCCCTTCGTGGATCAAATGCTTGAGAGACTTGCAGGGCAATCTTTCTACTATTTTTTGGATGGATACTCAAGTTACAATCAGATTGCAGTAGATCCTCAGGACCAAGAAAAGACAACTTTCACATGTCCCTTCGGTGTTTTTTCTTATCGCCGCATGCCATTCGGGTTATGTAATGCCCCCGCTACTTTCCAGAGATGTAAGATGGCTATTTTTGCTGACATGGTAGAGAAATGTATTGAAGTCTTTATGGATGATTTTTTAGTTTTTGGTGCATCATTTGAGAACTATTTAGCAAATCTAAAGAAAGTGTTACAACGCCGTGAAGAATCCAATATGGTGCTTAAGTATGAAAAAATGTCACTTTATGGTTCAAGAAGGCATTGTGCTAGGACTCAAGATTTCTAAAAAAGGAATAGAGGTGGATAAAGCTAAATTAGATGTTATTGATAAATTCCCACCCCCAGTCAATGTGAAAGGCATATGCAGCTTTTTCGGACATGCAGGGTTTTATCGGAGATTCATTAAAGACTTCTCCAAGATTGATAAACCCTTAAGCAATCTATTGAACAAGGAAGCTGTGTTTGTATTTAATGAAGAGTGTCTAGAAGCCTTTAACACTCTCAAAGCTAAACTGGTTTTTGCTCCTGTGATTACGTCACCAGACTGGGGGCAAGAGTTTGAATTGATGTGTGATGCAAGTGATTATGCAGTAGGTGCTGTACTTGGGCAGTGGAAAGGTAGAATATTCCATACCATCTATTATGCTAGCAAAGTTTTGAATGATGCTCAGATTAACTATGCCACAACTGAGAAAGAATTACTGGCAATTGTGTTTGCACTTGAGAGAAATTTTGGTCTTATCTGGTAGGATCAAAAATAGTAATTTACACTGATCACAAAACAATTAAATATTTGTTGTGTAAAGCTTATTCCAAGCCACGATTGATCAGATGGATACTACTGCTTCAAGAATTTGATCTGGTCATCAAGGACAAGAAAGGGTCCGAAAATGTGGTAGCAGATCACCTATCCAGATTGGTGAATAAGGATGTCACTTCAAAGGAAGCTGAAATAAGAGATAAGTTCCCTGATGAATCTTTGTTTTTGATTGTAGGGAGACCTTGGTTTGCTGATATGGCTAATTTTAAAGCAGCAGGGGTCATACATAAAGATCTCAATTGGCAGCAGAGAAAGAGGTTTTTCTATGATGCTCGACATTATGTTTGGGATGACCCACACTTGTTCAAAATAGGTGCAGATAATCTCCTTCAGAGATGTGTGACGAGTGAGGAGGCAAAAGGCATATTGTGGCATTGTCATAATTCACCATGTGGCGGGCATTATGGCGGAGGCAAAACAACAACCAAGATCTTACAGTCAAGATTATTTTGGACAACACTTTTTAAAGATGCCCATCATCATGTCTTGAAGTGTGACCAATGTCAGAGAATGAGGGGAATTTCCCAGAGAAATGAGATGCCTCTGCAAAACATCATGGAAGTGGAAGTTTTTGATTGTTGGGGTATTGATTTCATGGGTCCATTCCCTTCATCCGCAGGGAATGAATATATTCTGGTGGCTGTTGATTATGTGTCTAAATGGGTGGAAGCTATGGCCACTTCAAGGAATGATGCTAAGACAGTGGTGAAATTTATCAAGAAGAACATTTTTTCTCGATTTGGGGTATCTCGAATATTGATCAGTGATGGTGGTTTGCACTTCTGTAATACTCAGCTTCAAAAGGTATTGGGTCAATACCATGTGAATCATATAGTAGCGTCCCCCTACCATCCGCAAACTAATGGGCAAGTCGAAGCATCCAACAGAGAATTAAAGAAGATATTAGAAAAAACAGTGGCATCAACCAGGAAAGATTGGTCAGCCAAATTGGAAGATGCATTGTGGGCTTACAGAACTGCATACAAAACTCCAATTGGTCTGTCTCCTTTTCAACTAGTTTATGGCAAGTCATGTCATTTACCGGTTGAAATGGAACACAAGGCAAATTGGGCTCTGAAATTTCTGAACTTTGATGAGAAGGCATCCAGGGAGCACAAAAAGATCCAAATGTTGGAGCTAGAAGAAATGCGATTAACAGCTTATGAATCCTCACGACTTCACAAAGAAAAAGTCAAGACATATCATGATAAGAAATTGTTAAAGAGAGAATTCAAACTGGGACAAGAGGTGCTACTTTTTAATTCAAGATTGAAATGATTTCCTAGTAAGCTAAAATCCAAATGGTCTGGACCTTTTATTATGAAGAAAGTTCGATCTTATGGTGCAATAGAGCTATATGACCCTCAATCTCAGAATCTGGATAGAACATGGGTTGTAAATGGCCAGAGGTTAAAATTGTATCATGGTGAAGAATTTACAAGGACACAGGGCACTGTTCATTTGATCACCCAATGAGATAAAAGCGTCAAGCTAATGATGTTAAAGAAGCGCTTCCTGGGAGGCAACCCAGTTTTAATTTCTGTTATCTCTGTTTTTCATGCATTATATCATGTGGAACTTGTTGTATAATCTGTACATAGGAGTATATCAGCCTATTTTTGAATGTTTAACATAAGGGTTTCAATTTCTTGGAAAAAGAACTGAAAAATAACTCAGAAAATTTTTTTTCTGAAAAAAGCAGTCCTTTCACTAAGCGCATCTCTGTTCATGTGCTAAGCCGCGAGTCTCAAGCACTTAGCGCCTAACCCTTGCATCTAAGGCTGATTTGGTCCGCTAAGCTAGCCAAGGATGAGCTAAGCCAACTTCAATTCGATCTGAATTCAGCTAAGCTTCAGCTTGATCGCTAAGTGACACCTTATCCTCGGCTAAGCGCAACTCAGTGTCGCCAAGCGCAATTCCTTACGGCCATAACTAAGGTCCATGAAGCTAAGCGCCAGTCATGGCAGTTAAGTTGAACTCATTGTGGCAATGTGAGCACTAAGTGGGGCCTTTTCAGCTAAAGGCATGCTTCTCTGTACTTAAGATGCATAATTTTAGCTAAGCCAGCCATATCCAGGCTTAGCGAGAGTTGCAGCTTTTCGGATCTGCAAACCTCGCTAAGCGGTGTGATCCTCGCGCTAAGCCAAGCCTGTGTAAAAAAAATGTATAATAATATTTTGAATGTGAAGTTTGGCTAAGCGCAGTGTCCGCTAAGCGACGGGTCTTGGAAAACCAAACGTCTCGCTCGCTTAGCGAGGTATTTCGCTAAGCGAGAACGTCGAAAATAGCTTTGTTAAGTGTAACATCAGTACATTGACAAATGTCCAAGGAAGAGGACAACTGTGGGATTCTGCACAAACATTTTCTTTTCCTTCTTCCTCTGTCATCCAAAAATCTCCAAATTTTGCATCTGTATTTGTGTTGCTACATTGTTTCTAGCTTCAACGATACAAGTAAGCTTCATACGATCTTTTTCTTTGCTATTTTGCTCATCCTTAGGATAGACAACCTTTAAATCTAGCTTCAAGAATTGAAGGATTACAATATGTTTAAAAGTAGTTAGAGTTTAGATTTTTGTATAGGTTGTCTAGTGTAAATTGTGTTGGGAATTCTGCATGTGTAATCTGCCTGATAGAGGCTCCAATTTTGGAAGAAAACGAACTGCATTTTCTATGTTACTTTCAACTTAACTCTTGTAATTGTCTACATTCTTTTCTTGTCGATGGCATCAAGAAAGAGAGCGAGAACTGAGGACATCCCTTCATCATCCAACCCATCTCCTTCGACAACATCCATGGAACCAGATTCCCAACAAACACATTCTTTAATTCCTATGTTGCAAAGCTTATTCAGGGGACAGTTGATGATCATATACAACCAGCAGGAGTTGGCTCACAATAGGCCAATCATATCTATGGAGCAGTTTTTGGAAAAAGTGGCATGGCCTGAAGCTCAGCTCCCTCTGGAAATAGCTCATAAGGTTGTTCCTCCCGGACCTGTACCAGCTAGGATTGAGCTGACATCAGCAGAACCATAACCTCCTGTAGTAGATCCACCTGCTTCTCCGGAACTTGAGACATTGTCTCCTCCGGCACCACCTCTGATAATCATCCCCGATGACTCAGCTGATGAAGCTGCTGCTCCTCTTGATTCACCATCTTGCAACATAGACGATGGTTTTGACTTTTCTGACTGGATGGACTGCTGAGAAAGTTGTGGCTCATACTGACAAGAATGTTGATATTCCTGATGTTTTTGTGTTCTTTTGTTGTTGCCTTTTAGATTATTGTTATTATGGTCATGGTTTTAGTACAGTAATTCCTTTTTGCTAGTTTTATTTATGAATAGTTGGTATGCTTATTCTGAAGCATTTTGAGAAGTTTAACTTAGTTTTTGATGGCATGGCAGTGAAACACTTTTGTCTTTTGTGAAAAATGGGTGTATGCTTTTATTTTGAATTGAGTGCATGATTTTGATGGAATTTGTGTTATTTTCATGAGTTTGAGCAAGTGTGTATGTTAGACAAAGAAAGAACAAGAATGTGAACTTGCATTTAGAATTCTTAGTCAGTAGACAAATTGATTGAGAAAGAAAAGCTTGAACCAAAACCGGTGAGAGTGTGACCTTACTCTGTGAGTGAACGACTAGCTTGGAGTAATAATCTTTGCATCAATCTCTGAATTTTAGAATGAAATGTATAAATGAGAACATGATGAAGGCCATGATTGTACATACACACGCCTTTTGACCAAAAAGCTTCCCTTGAATGATAATTATATCCTTTGCACCCTTTTTGAGCTGAACGATTTTGTCATAAATTGAACCCTGAACTTAAATAATTATCTCCTGATACCTTGCTTGGATTCTAGGAGAGCATATGGTTCAAGGAAAAATTTACCCCAAATTCGGGGGAGTAAAGTCAGTTAGAATGCAAAGAAAAAGGTAAAAAATTAGCACACACAACAAATAAGTTGTATGTTAAAAAAAAAGAATAAAGTGTGCTGATGTACCAAGGTCAAAAGCAAATGAAAGTGAAAAGCTAGTGAGCAAGCCAAGCGCATGAAAAAGACCATTGGGATAAGTCTAGGATTTGTGCTTTCTTAGAATCTAAGCCTTTGAATCCTAGAAAAACCAATGAATTTTTGTAGCCAAGCCTCACTACAAGCCTGAGAAAGTCCTTCTGATTCTGTTTATACATTTCTGACTTTATGACATGAGATGAAATTCAAAGATTGGACCTCTTGCTAGTTGTTATTAATGAATAGCTTAAACACTTGTGCTTGAGTGAAACAGTAACCGTGAGACTGTGGTTTAAGCTACTTTCCTTGATATTTGTCTTATGTCTAACTCCCTCTAATTGTTCAGGTTACATTTTATTCTTCTCTTTGGATAACTGCATACCTTGTGAAAGACAAGTGATGAGGGCATTTTACTCCATTCTCTTATCATGCAATCAGTAAATTTTGTTGCATACACCTTTGTACATAGTTAGTGTATGTCATTGTCACTTGAGGACAAGTGAGTTGTTCTCTTTTTGCTTGAGGACAAGCAAAACTATAAATTTAGGGGAGTTGTTAATTGGTGAAAACGACTAACTTTTGTGTAAATTGTATCAAACTCTTCCAATTTATGGTCATTTTGTAGTGTTATAAGTATTTTCTGTTAAGTATAGGTAATAAATACTTAGTACTTCCATTTTGTGTATTTAATAATAATTTTCTCTCAATTTAAGGTTAATTAGGAAAGCTTTGAAAAGTGTTATTTTTCACCTTCTCGTTAAGCCAATCTGCTGGCTTAGCGAGCATCCGCTAAGCGCAACACTCATGGGCTAAGCGCGAGGAAGACTCTGGAAGAAGATGAGCTGTATAGGTTCACTAAGCGCACCGTTTCATCTCACTAAGCGCACCGCTTCAGTTCATCTGCTAAGCGAGAAAGGCACGCGCTAAGCCGGAATTCACTAATGTGTGCTAAGCGGTCCATAAGTGCGCTAAGCGCACGAGCACGAACTAGGCCACCTATTTAAGCCTGAAATCAGATTTTAGAAAGAGGGTTTGGACTGGGATTCAAAGTTTTGCATTCTACGGTTTCTAAAGAGAGAAAGGTCCAAGTTCTAGAGAGTTTTGAGAGATTTTGCTATGTGAAGATCTGTAGAGACCAAAGCTTGAAGCAGGAGCCGGTTTGAAAGCTTGAGATGAGTTTGTGAGTGATTGTGAGATCCTAGAGGTGAAGGAGACATCCTCACCACTTGTATTTTTGCAATCTTTCATCTTGTTCTTCTCTTTGTTGTAAAGAAGGATTCCTGGTATGGAAAGCTAAATCCTCTATTGGATCTTCCCTGTAGGTACCTAATGTAAATATATTTTTATCTATTTAATGATGTTTTGTGTGTTCTCTGTGCTATCTGCTTTTCATTCCAATATGCCTTTACCTTGATCACATAGATGCATGCTTTGTTAGGGTCATTCAACAGTGAAACTGGTCTGACTCTAAAGTCCTTGATAGTATAGGGCTAAGTTGTCGTACTATGACGAGGAATTGGGGTTCGATAATCTAGTTGTGTATGTGTGTCTTAATGCGGTCCTGGTTGAGTTTAATCTTACAAGAGGAATCTGCGGATGATGCTTGATCAGGATTAGGCTAAACTATCATGAGGAATCAGGGTTTAGTATCTTAGGAGACACCATAAGAACACATGAGCATTGTTAGATAGAGAATATCTTTTTAGCATCAGACACTTATTAGGAAGGCCAACGTGTTCTCTACTTATTTTTACACATCATTTCTCTCGCGTGATTTTCTTTCTTTTTGCATAGATAGTTTATACACTTGTTCATATTCACACTTACCTTTACACACCAGACACCTATTTGCTGAAATAGCTTACCAAATAACACAAGTTTCCCAAGTGTTCGATACTCGGATATTACCGTTTTATACTACTTGTGCGATCCGGTGCACTTGCTAGAAGCCAAACATACACCAGAGTGAAATATTTTAAATTTTTACACTCTGGTAATTCCATATTTTAATTGCATGTAGGATTAGTTGGGCATTTGTTTGAGTTTTGGTAGGGTATCCCTCTTACTGAGATTAACCCCTTGGGAACTGTTACAATCGAGACCAGTGACCCACCACAACAGTGAATGAGGGTTAATTCACATGAATTCTTTATCGAATACCCTGGTCAAAGACCACAGAAAGGTATTTTTTTTTTCCTTAGTTTTTTCCGAGTTCAAAATGGTGCTCTCTCATAAATGTGCAGTGAATCTTAATGTTGATCTATCTTACCTGCTAAGTTTTTTCTGAGACTTCTAGGAGCAGCTAAATTATCTCACAAGTTCTAGTATATTTTGTTTAGATTCCTTTGACAAATGTTTGCTTAAGTTTTTGATGAAGACTACTCTGGGCTAGGAATTAAGACCAACTTTTAGCCCTTTGCTGAGATGTACTTGATATTATCTTAATTTGGTATTAAATAGAATCTATCACCTGCCCTGGTGCTCTATTTTTTTTATAAAAGAAAATCCTCTCACCAGAATTATTAATCATTCTGATGTTACCTATTATGTAAATTTGCACTTGTGTATATATGAGTGAGAATTGGAATTTTTGTTTTGTCCTGTAACACATTTCATTCATGCCATTGACCCTATGTCTGTGAATCAATTTCATGATTTCATATCATACTTGAAGTAGAGGGATTGTGTTGGGGTTATTAAAATCCCAACTTCGAAATCCATATGGGCAAGGTTGCTATTCATTCTCCCCCACTTGTTTTTTATGTTTAAGTTGATTGAAATTATTCATTGACTTTACTATGTAATAATTGATTTGGAATTGGATTATAGATTACTTAACATGATGCTAAGCCTTCTGATTTCATGCTAGAAGCATGAGTAGATAATTGATTTGCCTTCTATTTGACATGTTTGATAAATGAGGAAACTGGGTTAGTAAGTTGAAAATTTTCCCCATCGGATTGTATGCAAATTGTGTTTATGTTTATAGTTGGCAGGAGTCATAATACTTGCTCCATCTATCATTGAGATAAAGTGTCACAACCATAATATGTAAATTGTGTTTTGACTTTTTTTATTGGATTCAAAGAAACTTGCGGGAAACACATTTCCCATTTTTTAAAAGAAATTATTTTTTCATTAATTTAATCAATATATATAATTTAATAAAAAATAAATAATACAAACATATTTAAGAGTTAAATTATATTTTTGGTTAAATATATAATTTTTAATTTTATTATAATTAGTATTATAACTATAATTATTTATTTAACTATTGAAATAATTCATTTATATTTTAATAATTATAAAAAAATATGAAATAATTACATAATTATGTAATTAATAATTAAATATAATATATAATAATAAAATTATATATAACTACATTATTAATAATTATAAACATATACCCGAAGAATTTTAATAATAGAATTTAACTGTTTTAAATAATATACAGTTAGCAATTTGTGGTGAATACGTACACATTCACTGAGAGTAATTTGTGGTGAATACATTGATGGTTTAACTCAACTCTTAATCTTAATGTTATTAAATTTTTAATATCATATAAATTTAAATATTTTACATAAAAATTCACTCTAATTCATAATTCCTTAACACAATTTTATGATTATTGATTCCATGTATTAGTATTTTTTATATTTTTCTATTTGAACTCAAAATATTCTTTTATTTGTATTATAAATAAAATCAAAATAATAAATATGTAACAATTGAAAAAATATAAAAAAAATACTGCATTAGAGAAAAGAATCTCATCATCACTTGCAGAAGACAATATTTGCCCACCGTCATTTTTCAAAAGCTTCACATTATTTTTTTTAACTAATTTAAAATAACATTTTTAAAAAAGTAATAAAAGATAGAGCTTTCTGGAAAGAGTGAAAGACCAATGCAAGGCCCTTCTTCTTTCTTGCTTTCACAGTATCTTTTTATATTCACTCTACTCAACACAATGCTTGTGCGGTACATGCTGGCATTGATGAGTGTTGGTTTTGATTATAATTTTGGAGCCTCGAGTGAAGAGCAGAGAGCCACTCGCTACCTTGCTTCTTCTCATGGTGCTCCATAAAACACTAGTAAACTTTTTCGTTTTTTTAAAATAAAACGTTAAATTTGATATATCATAAGAATTGTTTGTTATTTATTGATGTGTATTTTAGTGTTAGTTTGTTAGTTAAAATGAATGTTTGTCTACATTTTGGTTTCTTTAGGAAAATATCGTGGTTAAGGAATCAATTTAAAATTTGTTTACGGCAATCGTAAATGAAAGTAGTGAGTGGTTTGCATAGAAATTACATGATAAAAAAAAGTAAAAAGATAGAGAAGTCCAAGTAAAAATATATACCAAATAAGGAAATCACATTTATTATTGGTAAATGTATATATACTATAAAAAATTGTAAAATTTAATTAACATTTAATTTAACTATTTACAAATTACTATTTTTTATATAGCACTTTTATAATGTAGAGAGGAGTTTACATTTGTGTATATTATTATATTCAACTATAACAAATAATAACTATAAAGTATGGAATTTATTTGATGTGCGTATATGTTTGGGATTAATTTTTTAGATGATTTTTCGTCTTTCCTAGTAATATTAATGTTTTCTAGTAGTGCTTCAAGTAGCAAAAATGACTAGTGGGAGCTTTTTTTGCTGGGGGAGTATATTTTTTTTTTGTCAAAGATTGTATTTAGTGTAAGTGATGGAGAAAAACACACATCTATTTTATTGAGCACAACATGAGAAAGAAGATATAATAATAATAATAAAAAAACCAACACCTAAACATTATTTATTTTATTCAACGTGATTTAATCTTTCATCCTATATATCTACATGATTTGAACCTAGACACAATCTTTTCACAATAAGTTTTTAAAATAAATTGGATAAACTTACAAACCTTACCTTCCCTCCACATGACCTAACATTCTAAATTTTAAATGAAAAAAAAATATGTAATTTAAAAATTAAATAATATCTTTAAAATCTAAACAAATCATAAAACTAAAATAATATCTTCTAAATCTAAATAATATTATAACGATTTGAAATTACAAATTTATCTCCAACATTAACTACTTGTTGATTTAAAGAGTAAATGTATGAAAGTAAAAATCTATGTACTTTTTCAAAGAGTAATTTACTCTTAAATTATTGAGGTATTTTTATCCTTTAGCTTGACAAGAATCCTTTACCTTGATTATAATTTTGAACCCATGTATTTTGTATTTAAACCCTTTTATTTTTGGAGGGAGTCAATTTCTAATCTAATTAAATTCCAAAAAAAATGGTAATTTTATAGTCTTGTGCGTCAGTGAATAAATATGTATTATATAATTATTACTACATATCTTAACAAACAGTATTTGGCTTTATTTTTGCAGAAAAATAAAATCGTAATAGGTGACTTCTCAAAATATTAATGACGCTCACGCTGACTCCGTAGAAAAAAACTAATTTTTTATTTTTATAATAATTAAATAAAAATATATTAATAAAAGATTTTAATTTTTTTATGATATAATTTTTTTTACCAACATTCTATAAAAATTCTATTATTAAAAACAGTTTTTTTATATTTTCAAATTAACTAATATCAAATAATTTATATAAATGTGTGTTATATTTAAATGATAATCATGAAATAATAAAATTAAAATTACAAAATTCATTTTAAAAATTTAGTTTAATATTTAAATGCTTACCTTTTGAATTTATTGATTTTTTATTTTTTAATTAAAATATAATTAATAACACAATATATGATTTTTTTAAAATATATAAATAATTACAAAAAAGTTTATATTAACATCGGTTTTTCAAAAAACCGATGTTAATGCATACACGTTAACATCGGTTTTTGAAAAACCGATGTTAACGTGTATGCATTAACATCAGTGTTTTGGAAAACCGATGTTAACATTTCTTACGTTAACATCGGTTTTCCAAAAACCGATGTTAACATCATTAGTTAACATCGGTTTTTAAAAAACCGATGTTAACGTGTACACATTAACATCAGTTTTTTGAAAAAATCGATATTAAGAAGGATACTTTATTTACAAATATATCACCGCGTTTAACTTAACATCGATTTTGGACAAAATCGATGTTAAAACTGCTTTTTGTAGTAGTGTTTGGAGTTATACTTTCACAGGTGCATTCACATAGACTGAATGTTGCATTTACTTTGTGAACTAAATTTTAACTTTTAGGGAAGTCAAGGTTACGGGACCACATAATTGACTATGTCAAATATTTGCAACTTCAAATAAAGGTACATTTTAACTCCTAATATTATTATCAATTACAACTATAGTAAATGCATGCTCTGGATTCAGGAATCCCATGCATACATTATCGGAGTAATCTTCTGATTATTATTGTCAATTTGTCATATTACTTCTGTGTTCAATGGCAACATGGACTAGATACACGATCTACAATAAGTTGGAACAAGATAGAGGAACTGCAATAACTGAGGAGATTGTTCCTTGTAGGATCAAAGTGGAAGTACATTATTGCAAGTGGAACCATCGATTTTCCCACTAGTTTTTCATGAGGTACACATTTATACTTCAGTTGACACACAGGATGACTGTGAATAATACAATTCATGTGCTGCAAGCAAATAGTTTCCCACATCACATTGTCAAATCAAGTCATTCAGTGCATGGCCTTATATTAGAGGGTTACAACCATTATATCAACCAAAAATGCTGAATGAACCCCTTCAGGAGATAATGGGGAAACTACTTGAAGATGATTTAGTAGCAACTGTTCAGGTACTAGAGAGTAAGGGTTTTTTCCTGCTGCCTATGGCATTGGTTGTGAGTTGAGTGAGGCTGTGCAAACATTATTAGATGATAGTGCAATTGTCTGACAAAAGCTTTCTTTTATTTATTTCAAATTATCCATTATGGATCATTTCTAGACAATGGTAGTAGTATGATTGTTGTTTATGTTTTTCGTGTTACAACAGTAACATTTATGACTTATTACAAACTATCAAAATCTCACCTAACAAAAATTCCACTTGTTCTAGTTTCTATTATTATTGTTTAAAAATCCCTACTACTATGTTTAATGATTGGGACTGCTTTCATCACATGCAGAAATCTATTTTATTAAGGGCAACTACTTTCATGTCCTGTAGTAATGTATTTTTAAGTCACTAAACTTAACATATTCAAGTGGTAAAGAGATGGCTTTTCTTGTTACCCTTCAATTGAGTGTAAATTGAATCATTAAAAATATACTTGTATCAATTGCTCACCTTTTTACGACACACCTCAAATTGCATTGATTCCTAAGTGGGAATTAATATCAGCACAATGTCGGCACCTTGGTCCACTAAATGATCAATTCTGGAAACTTGAAAGATTATAGCACATGCCAATACATTATCAAATGTCTTTTTGTGTTATAATTATTTTTTAATTTATAATAGTATTATTTACTTTTTTTATGATAATTTGTGACCAAATGATTATGTTTATTATAGTACCAGTGGAAATTCGTCTTTTTAATAATTGTGTCTAATGACAAATGTTAATTGATTGATTGGAAATGATTGATTGCTGACAAGAACAAGATACATCGTAGGTCTATCATTCGAAGACAGTTTTTAATTAAAAATTGTCTTAGAATGCTAGCATTCAAAGATATTTTTTAACTGAAAACCATCTTAGAATGCAACCAATCTAT
Source organism: Glycine soja (assembly GCF_004193775.1). Lineage (NCBI taxonomy): Eukaryota > Viridiplantae > Streptophyta > Magnoliopsida > Fabales > Fabaceae > Glycine > Glycine soja. Next base: position 15,512,388 of record NC_041005.1, read on the forward strand.
GACGATTTTCAATTAAAAAACATCTTAGAATTCAACCAGTTTACAACGATTTTTACTTAAAACCATCTTAGAAGGGTGAACTTCTAAGATGTTTGTTAATTAAAAATCGTCTTAGAATTGACGATTTTCTAAGTCAGTGTTCGGGGGACCGTCGTGAAAAATCAACACTTTCCACGACATAGCCTTCAAAGACAGTCCAAAACTATCATAGAAGGCACATATTAACCATCGTAGAAGGTTCTTTTTGCACTAGAGATATTTCTTTGAACATATTGGAAATTAGTTCATATTTGAGAAAGTACCTTATTAGAAGGGTGACCAAGGCGTAAGTGCTAAAGCTTAATAACAGAATCCAGTTTTATCATATGAACAACCTTTACAAAAGAAATAGAGGAGGAATCAAGGGTGCTCCTGACTGTATGAGATGATATAGTCCATGTTGGAACTCAACGAGTCCAATAATCTTCAATGAATTGGTATTCTAAATGAAACACAAAGAATTAAAGAATGTAATAACTGTTGAACAGAAAGGATAATAAATGTGAAAGTAGGTATGTAGAGGACATTTAATAATTGAAAGGAATCGGAAAAAGTGATGGTGTCGGAGTGTTTAGCAACAACAGTAGTCCCATCGGGAAAAGTGACAATGATTGGTCTAATGTGATAATGAGGTAAAATGAGATTTAGAATGGGTTACATGATCTGTTGCATCGATATCAATAATATATGAGATGGGACTGAATAGAGATTTACCTTTGTGGTCATTTGAGGATTGACAGTGAGTTGATGACTTATAAAGATGAGAAGAAATAACCTGATTAACATTATGAGGTTGGATCTAATCTGTGGTAACATAGTCAGGAATTGTTGGACTTGCTCAAGACTGAACTAGTGCGAATTGGTATTTTTTTTATTTACCTGAAGCAAAGGCATCTCAATTGTAGATGAATCAATTCATTCTTTAGATACAAAATTATTGATCGTGGAAGCATTTCTGAATTTTAATCTAGTGGAAAACCATGCTTGAAGTAGCATTGGTCCACTGTATCATTCATTCTGTTACAAAAAGTACATTATATCCTTGAGTTATTTCCACAACTTTAACATGAATAGGTTCTTCCTTTTCCCCTTCCATTACCTCTACCCTTGTCCCTTCCAATTGTGATGATTATCAAAAGAATTAAGCAAGACCTTCGATTTATGAATACTGTCGCCAGTTAATCGACTTTCTTGTTGAAGCACAAGTGAAAAAACTTTGTTTATTGATGTTAAGGGTTCCATCAAAAGAATGAGTGCTGACTATGCTATAGGTTTTTCCAAGCCCTTTTAAGAAGCAAATAGGATTCATGTTGTTGCTTAATTGATTTAATCAAATTACAACAACATTTAATTGCACATGTAAATCAGGAATGAGACATAAACATTCTAATTCATCCCACATAGTTTTTTATTCTGTAAAAAATTCAAAGATAGATCACTCTCCTTGTCTTACCGAATGAATTTCTTGAAGAAGATTAGAAATTCCGAAATGATCACCTTTGGAGAAACGTTTTGCAAATCATCCTAAAGTGTCTTTGCATTGTCAATGTAAATGGTGCTTTGTGAAATTGGAGGTGTGAGGGTTCTTGTGATCCAAGAAATCACCATGACATTGCATCGTTACCAAGCATCGTAAATGGAACGTCCTTGTGTAGTGAGAAATTAACTGTCCAAATATTAAAAAGATAGATTCAGAAGAATCTAGTTCATAGTAAGAGCACAAAAATTATTAAGATGATTTGGGACAGAAAAACAATCATTCCATTTGATGATAGAATGGGTTACACTTTATATAGATCAGCTAGTTGGCTAACTAACTCGACTTACTAGAAACAATTTTAACAACTGACTAACCATGGTTTACACAAATAACAGTTGTGACACCTTCTACCCCATACAAATATATACTAATAATAAAAGGAAAAACAATGGGGAATTAATTAAAAGTTTTAAAACACATTTAAATAAAAACATTTCAAAAGGGTAAAAAGTTTACATCCATTTAGTGAAATAATAATAGAACTTGTTCAAATAAATGATAAAATTATCTCGGCTCAAAATAATGCCGCCCATTTTGAATGAAGAGAAGTCACACTAAAGCAAAAAACATAAAACAATTATATCATTCATGGAATTATAACATATGAAATAAAACCCTATGTCCCGATGTTACATTTATCAAAGCATTTCCCTGTCACAGGCTAAACCTCTCCATCTTCAACATAGAACTCATCATATGGTGGCTCACCTGAAACAAAATGGCAATCAGCCCAAACACAAACACACACCCAGAGTGAGTTATCACATTTCTAAATAAAATATGGATAAACAAAAACATAAGCAAAATACATTATACAATTATTTATAACATAACTCAACTTAATTCAATTCACGTTACTTCACCACTTTATCATTTAAAATTCATATTTCAATCACTAATCACATTACACATGAATCATACACTCGAGTCAAAACGTAACAACACTCATCAATTTCATTATAAACAATTCATATGTATTGTGCAACAATTATAACCTGTATACAATGTGATACCATATCAGTGAAAAATCACACTAGAGCGTTTAGGAGTACATAACAACACACGCCACATAATGGGTATGTCAGGTCACTCTCACTAAGTAAAATCATAAGATGACTAGTCAGGGTCACTCTGTTTTGCAAGAATGCTCCAACCATATGGAATCGACATATGCTTAAAGAAGCACTCAAATTGAGTGTCTTTACCCCCAAGACCTAGACTCCGAAGAATTCGTTAGGGCCTCACCTTCCTGATTCAGGTCCAACCCTAAAAATAATTTTTGCACGCAGACATTGTTCATGAATTATACAATACCTACGACCTCACACTTGTGTTTTAAACACGTTTAACACATTGCGCTACAATTTAACACTTCAGGTTCTTAACTTGGAACTCTACACTTTTTTTTAACACTTCACGCATAAATATTTTTTCCAAGATAAACACCAATCAAGTTTTTATATAATTCACAACTCACAACACAAGTAATATCACATCAAATATTAATCACACACTTATTTACAATCATATCCTATGTCCGTAATTTAACATCCCACAAATTAACTAACTACAAAATATACTTAACAAATAGATAAACATGTATTATAATAATAAGATATATCTAACTTCAAAGCTTATAAATATATTTACATGTATCAGATATATATCAAATTATACAAATACACACACACACACATATATATATATATATATATATATATATATATATATATAATAACAATAATAATAAACACATCATTAGATAAAAATTATATATATAACTACATAAAAGTAATTAAACATATTATAGACATTAAATATATATATATATATATATATATATTAAATATATTAAGTAAACGTACATTAACATAAATATATTAAAATATTAACATAAA